>NW_024080668.1:5201858-5820445 GCF_003009895.1 Hyaena hyaena | reverse complement strand
TCTCTCAGTGGATTCTGCGTCTTTTTTCTCCCAATCTCTCAGGTTTTGTAAGGTTTCCAATGGCTTCAGATCTTTTCTGTGTGATGTATGGGCGCGAGTGCAAGTACGGAGCTCCTTACTTCTCCGCCATCTTGCCCCCTCTCCTTGTTAGCATATTCCTAAGGGTAAATGTGTAATGAGTTTAAAAAGAAAATTCCTTGATAAAAGGAGGTAAGAACTATTATAAAATTAATATGGAGAAAAATGTCTTGGCAGATTCTATTCCCAAATGAAATTTAACTATTGAAGTAATTGTGTCTATTTTAATGGTATTTGGTATCATTATAGTAAAAAAACGGATGTCATTTTGATGCTAAAAATATTTAAAGGATCTTTCTACTGAAATTAATCATAACTATATTACTTAATGAGAGTTCACTTTTATACTTCAGGTTTTCAAAAAAAAATATATATATATATATAAATTCCCCTGATAAGGTAAAGTAATCGTGACCTTGTGACCAAGTGTGATTTCTCTCAGGATCTTTTAAAAATAAAAAATCCATCCATGTATTTCACTGAATTCCCAATAAGGGATTTAAGAAAAATTAATACTTATTTTCATAGATGCACACAAGCATTTGATAAGGTTATTTATATTCATTTATAATAGTTATTTATGATTAAAAAAAAAAACTCCCAAAATACTAGAAATAGAAAAGAGCATTTATGTTTTCAGAAACTGTCTGCCAAAATTTGACCGCATTTTACTGAAGAGGGAAAATTTAGAAATAGTTCTTTTAAGATATGGAAATCAGGATGACCACTCAAATCCCAGGCCAGAACATAGCGGTGAGAGGAATTTAAAAATATTAGAGCTTGAAGAGCTATAAGCTGTCATTATTTGCATGTCATCCGATATCATTTAGCCTAGCAAATTGAGAGACTTTGCTCTGAAATACTAACCAGTAGATATAAATGCTGGGTCCAAAGTTCTGCACAAATTAAATTTTATTAGGAGTTCCCAAATTGTTTATGCACTGCTGGTGATAATTTAGGAGAACACTCTTTTAAGTCAAATATTTGCCCCCAAATTATAATTTTTATCATTTTAAATTTGATGTATGTGATCATTGTGACACGTCTGTCACTGTGATTTCAATTTTCACTTACTTGGTAACTAATCTGAGCATCTTCTCACATATATTTATTAATCATTCAAGTGTCATATGAACTGATTATTTGTATCTTTTTCCTGTTTCTCTTTTCACTTGTCTATTTCTTTGCTTTGGAAAACCTGTTTTGAGAGTCTGAGCAGGATAAGGGCAGAGAGGGAGGGAGACAGAGAACCCCAAACAGGATCCACACTGTCAGGGCAGAGCCTGACAACTCACAAACCACAATATCATGACCTGATCTGAAATCAAGAGTCAGACACTTAACTGACCTGAGCTACCCAGGCGCCCCTGGAAAGCATTTTTTATGAGCTTTGGGGGAAAAAATTCTTTGACTTTATTGATTGGACATATAGTTTATGTATTACATTTTTAGATTATCTTTTGTTGCATTGAAATTAAAAATTTTAGTAGAGTGTATCCAAGATGACAATAGGCAGACCCTGAACTTACCTCCTCCATGAGCACACTTATTCTACCCTTACTTATACATCTTTCTGAAGAAGAACTGGGACTTAGTGAACAACTTCTGCACCACAAAGGGTAGAAGAACTACACAGAGAACATCAGGAGAGATGGAGACATGATGACAATGGAACCCCACTCCCTGAGGCTGTAAGATGCAGTGCAGATCCCTGGTCGTACTGAGGGACCAGGAGCAGATTCCTCTGCCCTGCAGCATGGAAATAAATTTGTGGTTTAAAGGTTCACCTATAGGGGTGCCTGGGTGGCTCAGTAGGTTAAGCATCCGACTCTTGCTTTCAGCTTGCGTCAGGATCTCACGGTTTATGAGTTGGAGCCCTGCGTTGGGTTCAGCACTGACAGTGTGGAGACTGCCTGGGATTTTCTACCTCTCTCTCTCCCCCTCCCTCCCCATCTCCCTCTTTAAATAAATAAACTTAAAAAAGAATTTAAAGGTGAAACTATAGTGCTCACTTTGGCAGCACACACACTAAAACTGAGAACGATGCAGAGAAGATTAGCATGGCCCCTGCGGGAGGATGTCATGTAAATTTGTGAGGCATTCCGTATGTGGGTCAGTTCCCCAGTGAACTGACATGCTTTGTGGATTAGCACAGAAAATGGGGTTTGGAGAGGTCGCTCTGGAGGCCCACTCCAAGTTTAAAAATAAATAACAAAAATAAAAATGCAACTATACTATAAAGAATAAACTTTCCATGCAGCAGTAGGGGGTTAGGAAGTGCTAGTAAACACTGTTTATATTCTCCCTATTAATAAACATGACTTACTATTCCATTTATTCATGCCTTCTTTTATGTCCTTTAACATTTTATAATGTTGTCCATAAGAATCTTTTATATCTTGTGTTAATTTTATATGTTAGTGCAAATAGAATTGCTACCGATACATTTTCAACTGGGCATCATTACTGTTTAGAAATACAAGTGATTTTATATGTGGATTAATTTCCTAGGGCTACCATAACAAAGTACCACAAAGTGTGTGGCTAAAACAGCCTAAATTTATTCTGTCATAGTTTTGGAAGTTAGGAGCATGAAATCTAGGTGTGGAAAGGGCCATGTTCCCTCTGAAGATTTTAGGGAAGACTCCTCCTTGCCTCCCTCAGCTTCTAGTGACCCCAAGCATTCCTTGGCTTGTGGTAACATAACTCCAGTCTCTACTTAAGTCTTCACAGGGTCTCCTTCTCTCTGTGTCTTTTCTTTCTTTGAAGACCTCACTCACTGAATTTGGGGCCTCCCCTAAATTGAGAAGGATTTCATTTTCAGATCCTTAATGAATTACAGCAGCGAAGACCCTATTTCCAAATAAGGTCACCATATGAGGTTCCAGGTAGATGTGAATTTTTGGGAGATAATATTCAACTCACTTATAATTTTGTACCAAATAATTTGGTCAACCTTTCTTATTCTAATAATTTGTGGATTGTCTATGCAAACTTTTATGTTTTAATGAAACAGACAATTTTCTCATTTCCTGTCTCTTCTGTCATTCTTTCCCCCCCCTCCCCCTTTTGGGATTTCCTACTATTGCTACAACTTCAAGGAAATGTTGAGTAAAAGTTGTGATGACAAACAATTTTAATTTCTTGCTACCTAGTATAAATCCTTCTAAAATTTTACAGGTAAGTATAATGTATAGGGCTTTAATAAATATTCTTTATTATGCCAGTAAAGTTTCTACTTATAGGTTTCTGAGAGGTTGTTTTACATTGCTTTATTTTTTAATTATAAATGAGTGCTGCATTTTATTGATGCTTTTTAACCATCAGTTGAAATGATCATATTTCCTTCATCTAAAAGTTAATGTGATTGTCAGGGAGGAAAAACTGTCCCCCTACTGTCTCATATTTAGTAACTAGAGTCCTGAGAATTATACTCACAAAAGACAGAAGAACATGAAGAAAAGGTTTATATATGTGTGTATGGAAGCCAACAAAAAAGTAGCAGTCTTATCAAATGTTTAAAGTTAGAGACTTATTCATCTAATCTATTAGGGAAAAGGGAGGAGGGAGAGAAGACTCTTTGGGGAAAAATAAAAATAGGTTTCTTTAGAAAAGACCATTTGTTTTTTAGGAGAACAAATAGGATACAAGAAAGTTTGTGATAATGTTGGTTTAGGCAGGTGCTGCGTGTCTTCTTCATGGCCATGAAACTCCCCAGAGGGGCAATTGTGGTAGCCTCATTTCCCAGAAGTTGCTGCTTTTGTCAGATAAAGGATACTCCAAGAAGTCTTTTATCTGCATCTGCTGAATCTCAAAGGTCTTCAGCTTATAACATCTGCATATCGACCCTGGGGTTCTGAGCGGGTCCTGCCTGGCAAAATACAATGGATGTCCATCATTGAATTCCTAGGACAAAACTAAGCCATGATGGTTTTCTTCTCTCTTCTATTCACAGAATTCACTTGGATAGTAATCTATTTAAGGTTATTCAGCTTTGTCCCTTGGTGAAATTTTTTCTTTCTTTACTTTTCTCACAAATTGGTTTGAGGAATTTTCAGCCTTTTTTCTATTTCTGAATAGCTTATATAACTGGTAAAATAGAGTAAAAATCAGGTACAGTTTGGGGAGGGATTTTTTAATTATGAATTCACGGTCTTTAGTAATTACGTTTTTAAATTTTTAATAAGATTAATTTTTAAAACAGTTTTAGATTTACAGAAAAATGGGGGAAATACTACAAAGTTCCCAAATACTTTGTACTTTCCTATTGTTAACTATTATCATCAGACATTTATATTATACAAATATATGTGGTATATATTACTATTATAACACATATTCTATGGTATCTTGTTATAATTAGCCAATATTGATATGCTATCATTAATGAAAACTGTGCTTATTCAGATTTCTTCAGTTTTTATCTAATGTCTTTTTTCTGTGTCCAAGATCCCATGTTACATTTAGCTGATATGTCTTTTTTTTTTTAATAGCTTATTGTCAAGTTGGTTTCCCTATAACACCCAGTGCTCATCCCCACAGGTGCCCTCCTCCATGCCTGTCACCCCCCTTCCCCTCTCCTCCACCGCCATCAGTTCTCAGTTTGTTCTCAGCATTCAAGAGTCTCTCATATTTTGCCTCCTTCCCTCTCCCCCACTATGTTTCCCCTTCTTCTCTCTCATGGTCCTCCGTTAAGTTCCTCCTAATCCTCCTATACGTGCAAACATATGGTATCCGTCCTTCTCTGCCTGACATATTTCGCTCAGCATAACACCCTCAGGTTCCACCCATGTTGCTACACGTGGCCAGATTTCATTCCTTCTCATTGCCATGTAGCATTCCATAGTATAGATAAACCACGTCTTCTTGATCCATTCATCCGTTGATGGACAGTTAGGCTCTTTCCATGTGTTGACTATTGTTGAGAGTGCTGCTATGAACATTGGGGTCCATGTGCCCCTATGCATCAGCACTCCTGTGTCCCTTGGGTAAATTCCTAGCAGTGCTATTGCTGGATCATAGGGGAGTTCTATTGTTAATTTTTTGAGGAATCTCCACACTGTTTTCCAGAAGGGCTGTACCAGTTTACATTCCCACCAACAGTGCAGGAGTGTGCTCATTTCTCCACATCCTCGCTGACATCCAAGGTCCTCTGATTTGTTCATTTTAGCCATTCTGACTGGCGTGAGGTGGTTTCTCAGTGTGGTTTTGATTTGTATTTCCCTAATGAAGAGAGATGCTGAGCATCGTTTCATGTGTCTGTTGGCCATCTGGATGTCCTCTTTGGAGAAGTGTCTGTTCATATTTTCTGCCCATTTCTTCACTGGATTGTTTGTTTTTAGGGTGTGGAGTTTGGGGAGTTCCTTATAGATTTTGGATACTAGCCCTTTATCTGATATGTCATTTGGAACAATCTTTTCCCATTCCATTGGTTGCCTATTAGTTTTATGGATTGTTTCCTTTGCCGTGCAGAGGCTTTAAATCTTGATGAGGTCCCAGTAGTTCATTTTTGCTCTTGATTCCCTTGCCTTTGGGGTTGTGTCAATAAGAAATTGCTGTGGTGGAGGTCAAGGAGGTTGTTTCCTGCTTTCTCCTCTAGGGTTTTGATGGTTTCCTGTCTCACGTTCAGGTCCTTTATCCATTTTGAGTTTATTTTTGTGTATGGTGTGAGAAAATGATCTAGTTTCATTCTTCTGCATGTTGCTGTCCAGTTCTCCCAACACCATCTGTTAAAGAGGCTGTCTTTTTTTCCATTGGATACTCTTACCTGCTTTGTCAAAGATTAGTTGGCTGTATACTTTTGGGTCCACTTTTGAGTTCTCTATTCTACTCCATTGGTCTATGTGTCTGTTTTTGTGCCAATACCATACTGTCTTCATGATGACAGCTTTGTAGTAGAGGCTAAAGTTAGAGATGGTGATGCCTCCCATTTTGGTTTTCTTCTTCAATATTACTTTGGCTATTCAGGGTCTTTTGTGGTTCCATACAAATTTTAGAATAGTTTGTTGTAGATTTGAGAAGAATTCTGGTGTAATTTTGATTGGGATTGCGTTGAATGTGTAGATTGCTTTGGGTAGTCATGACATGTTAACTATATTTATTCTTCCAATCCATGAGCATGGAATGTATTTCCATTTCTTTGTGTCTTCTTCAATTTCCTTCATAAGTTTTCTACAGTTTTCATCATACAGATCTCTTATATCTTTGGTTAGGTTTATTCCTAGGTATTTTATGGGTTTTTTGTGCAATTGTGAATGGGATCGGTTTCTTGATTTCTTTTTGTTGCTTCATTATTGGTGTATAAAAATGCAACCGATTTCTGTACGTTGACTTTGTACCCTGCAACTTTGCTAAATTCATGAACAAGCTCTAGTAGGCTTCTTGTGGAGTCTGCCGGGTTTTCTATGTAGAGTATCATGTCATCTGCAAAAAATGAGAGCTTGACTTCTTCTTTGCCAATTCTGATGCCTTAGATTTCCTTTTGTTGTCTAATGGCTGATGCGAGGACTTCCAGCACTATGTTAAACAACAGTGGTGAGAGTGGACATCCCTGTCGTGTTCCTGATCTCAGGGGGAAAGCTCTCAGTTTGTCCCCATTGAGGATGATGTTAGCTGAAGGCTTCTCATAGCTGGCTTTTATGATGTTTAAGTAAGTTCCTTCTATCCCGACTTTCTCAAGGGTTTTTATTAAGAAGGGATGCTGTATTTTGTCAAATGCTTTTTCTACTTCTGTCGACACGGTCATATGATTTTTCTCTTTTCTTTTGTTGATGTGATGTATCACATTGATTGATTTGCAACTATTGAACCAGCCCTGTAACCCAGGAATGAATCCCACTTGATCTTGGTGGATAATTCTTTTTATGTGCTGTTGGATTCGATTTGCAAGTGTCTTGTTGAAGATTTTTGCATCTGTATTCATCAAGGATATTGACCTGTAGTTCTCTTTTTTTTTCTGGATCTCTGTCTAGCTTGGGAATCAAAGTAATGCTGCTTCGTAAAATGAGTGCAGAAGTTTTCCTTCGATTTCTATTTTTTGGAATAGCTTGAGAAGAATGGGTATTAATTCTGTTTTAAATGTCTGGTAGAAATCCCCAGGGAAGCCATCAGGTCCAGGGCTCTTATTTGTTGGGAGATTTTTGATAATTGATTCAGTTTCTTCTCTAGTTATGGGTCTGTTCAGATTTTCTATCTCTTCCCATGTGAATTTTGGTAGTGAGTGTGTGTTTAGGAATTTGTCCATTTCTTCTAAGTTGTCCAATTTGTTGGCATATAATTTTCCATAGTATTCCCTGATAATTGCTTGTATTTCTGAGGGGTTGGTTGTAATGTCCATTTTCATTCATGATTTTGTCTATTTGAGTGCTCTCTCTTTTCTTTTTGAGAAGCCTGGCTAGAGGTGTCAATTTTGTTTATTTCTTAAAAAAAACCAACTCTTGGTTTCATTGATCTGTTCAATTGTTTCTTTGGTCTCTATGTTGCTTATTTCTGCTCTGATTTTTACTATTTCTTTTCTTCTACTGGGTTTGGGTTGCTCTTGTTGCTCTACCTCTAGTTCTTTTAGGCGAGCTGTTAGATTTTGCACTTGTGCTTTTTCTAGTTTCTTGAAATAGGCCTGGAGTGCAATATACTTTCCTCTTAGGACTGCCTTTGTCGCATCCCATAGAGGTTGGATTGTTGTGTTTTCATTTTCATTTGTTTCCATATGTTTTTATATTTCTTCTCTAATTGCCTGATTGGCCATTCATTCTTTAGTAGGGTGTTCTTCAACCTCCATGTTTTTGGGAGGTTTTCCAGACTTCTTCCTGTGATTGATTACAAGTTTCATAGCATTGTGAGCTGAAAGTGTGCATGGTATGATCTCACTTCTTTTATATTTATTGAGGGCTGCTTTATGTCCCAGTATGTGATCTATCTTGGAGAATGTGCCATGCGCACTTGAGAAGAAAGTGAATTCCATGGCCTCAGGATGTAGAGTTCTAAATATATCTGTCATTCCATCTGGTCCAATGTGTCTTTCAGGTCCATTGTTTCTTTAGTGATTTTCTGACTGGTTGATCTATCCATTGCTGTAAGTGGAGTATTAAAGTCCCCTGCTATTAGCACATTCTTATCAGTAAGATTGTTCTGGTTGTGATTAATTGTTTTAAATATTTAGGTGCTCCCATATTTGGTGTGTAGACATTTATAATTGTTAGTTGTTCCTGATGGGTAGACCCTGTAATTATTATATAATGCCCTTCTTCATCCCTTGTTATTGCCTTTAATTTAAAGTCCAGCTTCTCTGATATAAATATAGCTACTCTGGCTTTCTTTTGACTTCCCTTAGCATGATAGATATTTCTCCATCCCTTTACTTTCAATCTGAAAGTATCTTCCAGTCTGAAATGCATTTCTTGTAGACAGCAAATAGATGGATTTTGTTTTTTTATCCATCCTGCCTCCCTATGTCTTTTGATTGGAGCATTCAGCCCATTTACATTCAGTGTTATTATTGAAATATTGGGTTTAGAGTCATTGTGTCCTTTGTGGGATTCATGCTTGTGGTGGTGTCTCTGGTCCCTTGCATTCCTTGCAACATTTCCCTCATAGAGTCCCCCTCAAGATTTCTTGTAGGGCTGGTTTAGTGGTGATGAATTCTTTCAATTTCTGTTTATTTGGAAAGACTTTTATCTCTCCTATTCTGAATGACAGGCTTGCTGGACAGAGGATTCTTGGCTGCATATTTTTTCTGTTCATCACATTGAAGATCTCCTGCCATTCCTTTCTGGCCTGTTAAGTTTCAGTTGTTATGTCTGTCACCACTCTGATAGGTTTCCCTTTGTATGTTAGGGCCCTTTTCTCCATAGCTGCTTTCAAAATTCTGTCTTTGTCCTTACATTTTGCCAGTTTCACTATGATATGTCGTGCAGAAGATCGATTCAAATTATGTCTGAGGGGAGTTCTCTGTGCCTCTTGGATTTCAACATCTATTTCCTTCTCCAGATTGGGGAAATTCTCTGCTATAATTTGTTCCAGGACTCCTTCAGCACCTTTCCCTCTCTCTTCCTCGTCTAGAATTCCTATGATATGGATATTATTCCATTTGATTGTATCGCTGAGCTCTCGAACTCTCCCTTCATGTTCCTGGATCAGTTTATCTCTCTTTCTCAGCTTCCTCTCTTTCTATAATTGTGCCTTCTAAATCACTTATTCTCCTTTCTGCCTCTTCAATCCGTGCCTTGGACACCTCCATTTTATTATATATCTCATTTATAGCATTTTTTAATTCATCATAACTATTTTTGAACTCCTTAGTGTTTGTAGCAATAGTTTCTCTGATGTCTTCCATGCCTTTTCAAGCCCAGCGATTAATTTTATGACTATTGTTCTAAATTCTTGTTCGGTTATGTTGCTTATATCTGTTTTGAGCAGTTCTTTAGCTGTCATTTCTTCCTGGGATTTCTTTGGAGGAGAATTCTTCCATTTCATCATTTTGGTTAGCTTTCTATCTCTTGTTAATTTTAAAAGCTTGTTGTACACTCTGCCCCTGTGGGTGCTGCTGTATTAAAGAGGGCTCTTTGATTATTCAGGGCCTGTCTGTTCAGGAAGTGTTCTTTGAATGGTGTCTCTTGGTTTCTCTTTTTGAGAGTTTGGTTATTTTATTTCCCTACTCGTAGCGGTATTTGGGACTCTCCACCATGTGTGGTTTGGCTTGTTTCTTGAGGTAGCCCTGGAAAAGAAAACAGACAGACAACCACACAGGGAACAAAGGTACACAAAAGCACAGACAAAACCAATAAACACGCAAACCCAGGCTCAGGTAAAAACAACAGCAACAACACCGCTCTCTGGCGGGGATGGGTGTGGTTTGGTGTAGGCAGGTCTCGCCTCCACTGTGTCCACTGGCAGCTCCCTGAGACCCTGCCTTGGTGTTTGTGGGAAGAAAAATGGCATCGCCCCAGGTTCTTCTCAACCAAGCATTGCAAATTACTCCTTTGGGTCCGATCTCCGTGTGCTGAGGATGTAGCCAAGCTGGGCTGAGTTCTGTGCCCCCTCCCCTGCCTCGTTTCCAGGTCCCAGTCCGTGGGCTTTGTTTATAGCACCCGAATCAGTGCCGCAGGTCGCTGCTTCCCTGCTGCCAGGGGGTTGTGTGGGGGCTGAGGGAAGTGTCGCAGCCTTAAATCCTCTGGGGTCTAGCAGCGATACAGCCGGGGATCCGAGGCCTCCACGCCCGCATGCATGCAGGGAACATAGCGGTTTCAGGCCCTCAGCATCTGAGCCGCCGCCAGGGATGGTGCCAGGACCGCGGCAGAGGCAGAGCAGATTTCCCTGGAGCCCTCTGGGACCAGGAGTACCTAGTTCAAATTCAGCACCCCAGCCAGAACTAAAAAACATTCTCTTTCCAAGCCGAGGTTTTTCTCTTCTCCAGGGACAGTTCTAGGAGCAATCTCAGCTTCTCTTTCCTTTCCCCTTGACTTGTCTACTCGCTGCAGTGCACCACCTCTCTTCAGGGCTCATCACTCACTGCAGCTTCAGGCAAGCCAGGTTCCCTCGCCTCCTTCCATATCTCTGGTCCAGCCGGCTTTTATCTTCTCCAGTTCGCACTCACGCACTTATGAGGTTGCCTTCCCAATGTATTCTGTCTCTTTCTCTTCCCAAACCCCTGTTCCTCAGTGTCCTATGGCTTCAGGCCTCCTCTGTTTGAGAGATGGGGGCGAGCAAAATGCACTCTACTTCTCCACCATCTTGCCCTTCATTCCGTAGGTGGTATGTCTTTTTAAACTCCTTTTGGCTTTAATAGTTTTCAGATTTTACTTGTTTTTAATGACTTAGTTTTGAGAAATACTGATGAGGTATTTTATATAAAATATTCATAAATTGGAATTTATCTGGTATTTTTCTCATGATTAGACTGAAGTTATGGGTTTGGGAGAAGAAGACTACAGTGGTGAAGTGTCATTGTTATCACCATATATCAAGGGTACGTATGATTTGTCAGTATTGATGCTGACCTTGATCACTTGGCTGAGGTCCTGCTTGTCAGGTTTCTCTACTGCTTAAGTTACTCTCCCACCCACCCCCACTCCCATGCTGTAGTGTTTCGAAGGAAGGCACTGTGTACAGAATAATTGTCTTTTCTGAGTTTAGATCTTCTCCCATCAGTTTTGTCATATAGTTTGCAAAGCTTGACATAAGAACTATTTTCAAATATATTGATAGAGTCATAATTTCAAAAGTTTTGTGTCAGCTGTAGTAATACCTTTTTTTATTGTACAGATTATCTGTATATTTTCTATTGATCAAATTTATTGGAAAGTTGCTCACTTTTTTGTTCTAAAACTTAACTTTTTTATTAGCTGTTGATTATTGCTTTTTTATGTTTTCCTTAATTATTCAGAGTTATTGTGCTATTTCTTTACTATTCTTGACATCGACATCTAGCTCATTTAGTCTTAATTCTTACTACTGTTTAATATATGTATTTACAGTTACATATCTCCACCAGTGTAAGTTGATGGCATGCTACACCAGTCGATAAAAGTAATTTCATTTTTATTTCCTGTCAAAATTCTGTGATTTCATTGTGAGTTAACATTTAAATAATGAAACTTGCTGAGGTTTTCCTTGTGACTCAGTATGTGGTCTATTTTCGATCTTCATATGTACTTGACAGTAATGTAGCTTCTCTGTTTACTTGGTTTTTGCTCTGCCTCTCTGGGATTCTTATGGAAACTGGCATGTTTATTACTTTGTTTCATATCTTTTAGCTTGTCTTTCATATTCTCTCAACTCTTTACTATTTGATGATTTCTGGGAGAGTCCCTCAACCTGATCTTTCAGTTTACTAATTGAACTTTAGTATGCCTTCTACTCTTGCACTAGACTATTATTTTCAGGGATCATTTATTTCAGACTGAGAATCTTTAACTGGTTCTTTTTTTTTTTTTTTTTTAATGACCGCTTGTTTCTGTTTTAAGTCACATAATCAGTATCTCCACTTTCTCCTTTTCTAATGCTATGTTAACCCTAATTCTTGTTCTATCGGGCCCGCTACTTTTTCCATCTCTCACATAATGGTTGTGTCTTTAGATGTCTCATTACTTTTCCAGTGATGTCACATTTCCAGGGGATTATTTTTTACTGTCAACAGTAATATCCCCTTATAAGAATAGGCCAAATTCTAAGCTATAGCTTGTGCCCTTGGTGTGGCGAGTTTACAGAGATTCTTAGAAGGGTTTTTTAGGACTACGAGCCTATTTTAATCTTTCCTTCACAATTTCCAGTCTGTCACACACACATAATGTGACAATGATCTCAAGTTACTTTTCTGTACCTCCACCCAAGCACAGCGTTTCCCAAGAGCTCTCATCCTCTTGGGATCTAATCCTCTAAACCACAGTTTCTCAACCAAAAATGGTATTTGGAAATCCGGGAAGGAGAGTTGGGAGTTGCTGTAATGACACCACATTGCTAAAGCATTTAGGGCAGGGGGTTGGGAATACTAAACACGCTATTTGCATGGAGAAGTCCCACACAATAAAGTACTTTCCCCGAATAAAATGACAATAGCATCCCCATAGGTAGCAGTAGGGGAGGAGTTAAAGTCTAGGACTAACTCATTCATTTACATGTGTAGGTTTCTCCTCTGTACCTTCAGGTTTCTCTAGTAGCGCCTGATGCTACTGTACTGCTTACAGTTAGGTACTGAAAAACGTTGCTGCTCCTTCTCCTCTTCAGTTGCAAGGTAGCAATCAGTGTTCTAACCAGGGCATTGTAAGGATATTCAAAGGACTCAGACTGGTTGCCTCAATCTTTTTCCCTGTTCATGACTACCAGCTTTCTCCTGCCCTGGTGTGGCTTCTTCTTCCTAAATCCTAACCTCCATCAAGCACACACCAGAACCCAATTATCTTGGGGGGACCTGGGTGGCTCAGTCGGTTAAGCGTCTGACTTTGGCTCAGGTCATGATCTCATGGTTTGTGAGTTCGAGTCCTGCATCAGGCTCTGTGCTGACAGCTCAGAGCCTGGAGTCTGCTTCAGATTCTCTGTCTCCCTCTCTCTGTGCCCCTTTCCTGCTCATGCTCTACCTCTCTCTGTCTCTCAAAAATAAATAATTTTTTTTAAAAAAGAATTCAATTATCTTGGACTTCCTAGGGACTTCTTAGAGTTTTTACTAATATCTGAAATACACCATCTATTCGCTTCTGTGGTATACCCAGGGTTGGATCAAACGAAGGAACCAGTATCTGTTTAGTATTCCACCCTGCTACCTTACTCTACGAATGCTGATTCTTCACATGTGAACAAAAAAGGAAATTGGGTAGCTAATTTTGAAAATTTAGAGCAACAAAAGTAGATTTATACTCCAGAAAATAAGACATACAAAGACATGTTTAAAAAAAAAAAAGTGTGGCTTTTTATAGATGAAAAACATACCACGCAAGATGAATAGCCCAGAACTCTACCATGTATAGAAGGCAACATGAAATGATGGAATTGGTAACACCAATCTGTATGGACATGATCAATTACTTGTTAAATTTATTAGGTAGATAATTTGGGGAAAATGAAACATTTCACAGAGAAATATATTCTACCATTTGACAAAGTTTTTAAATTTTCTATTTGAAATAAGTTTATAAGTATAGAAAGGTTTCAAAAGTAGTATAGAGTTTTTATATAGGCTTCAGACAGCTTCACATAACAACACCTCATATAATTTTTTTAAATAATTTTGTTACTGTTTGTTTATTTTTGAAAGAGAGAAAGAGCATAAGTAGGGAAGGAACAGAGAAAAAAAGGGGGAAACACAGAATCCGAAGCAGGTTCCAGGCTCTGAGCTGTCAGCTCAGTTCTCATGAACTGTAAGATCATGACCTGAGCCAAAGTCAGACAGTTAACCGACTGAGCCACCAGGCACCCCACATTTTGTATAATTATTGTACAATGTACAAAATCAAGAAATTAACATTGGCACATTAGTGGCCAGTACCTAAACTGCAGACTTTACTTGAATTTTCACCATTTTTTCCACTAATGTCCTTTTTCTGTTCCAGAACCCAAGCCAGGATCCCACACTGAATTTAGTAATCATCTCCGTAATCTCCTCCAAGCTCTGAAAGTTGCTTAGGCCTGCACTGTTTTTCAGTATCGTAATTTTTTTTTAATTGAAGTATAGTTGACATACATTCTTATATTAGTTTCAGATGTACAACATAGTGACTCAACAATTCTGTACATCACTCAAAGCTCACCATAATAGATGTAGTCACCATATAAAATTATTAGTGTTATTGCCCTATATTCTCTATCCTGTACTTTTTATCCATGACTTACATAGTTAACACATACAAATGTGTACTTCTTAATCTCCTTTATGTATTTCACCTGTCTTCCCCCTTTCCCTCTGGCAAACATCAGCTTTTCTCAGTACTTATGAGTCTGTTTCTCTTTTTGGTTTGTTGGTTGGTTGGTTTGGTTTGGTGTTTAGACTCCACATATAAGTAAAATCATATCACTTTGTCTTTCTGACTTATTTCACTTCATGTACCACCCTCTATGTTCATTCATGTTGGCGCAAATGGCAAGAATTTATTCCTTCTATGGCTGAGTAATATTCCTGTGTGTGTGTGTGTGTATGTGTCCATCACATATTCTTTACTCATTCGTCTATTAATGGATACTGTGGTTGCTGGGGCGCCTGGGTGGCTTAGTTGGTTAAGCGTCCGACTTTGCTTAGGTCATGATCTCGCGGTTCGTGGGTTCGAGCCCCGCGTCAGACTATGTGCTGACTGCCAGCTCAGAGCGTGTAGCCTGTTTCAGAGTCTGTGACTCCCTCTCTCTCTGACCCTCCCCTGCTCACGCTGTCTCTCTCTCTCTGCTAGAAATAAATAAAACATTTTTAAAAAATTTTTAAAAAATGGATACTGTGGTTGCTTCCTTATCTTGGCTATTATAAATAATGCTACAATAAAAATAGAAGTGCCTGTGTTTTTTGAAATAGTATTTTTATGTTCTTTGGTTAATTACCCAGTAGTGGACTAAATGGATCATATGGTATTTTTTAATTTTTTGAGGAACTTCATACTCTTTTTATTTTTTTTTATTTTTTTAAAAATATTTTTTAATGTTTTATTTATTTCTAGGAGAGAGAGAGACAGCGTGAGCAGGGGAGGGTCAGAGAGAGAGGGAGTCACAGACTGAAACAGGCTCCAGGCTCTGAGCTGGCAGTCAGCACAGACCCCGACGCGGGGCTCGAACCCACGAACCGCGAGATCATGACCTAAGCGAAAGTCGGACGCTTAACCGACTAAGCCACCCAGGCGCCCCTTCATACTCTTTTTACACAGAGATTATACCAATCACATTTCCAAGTGTACACATTCCCAACACAGTACACAGGTATTTCCTTTTCTCCACGTCCTCTCCAACATTTGTTATTCCTTGTCTTTTTGATACAACTATTCCAATTGCTGTGAGGTGATATTTCATTGTATTTTTGGTTTGCATTTCTCTGGTGGTGAGTATGGGTTCGGCTTTCTGCTTTGTCCAGCAAAACTGAGGACAGCGTAAAGGATTACTCATGACTCCATGCAAGTCAAAAGAGGTGAGAGGGAGCCTAAGGAAAGTTGCTCTCAAGCTCTCATATTTATTAGGCATACATTCTAGGGAAAACACTGCACAATATATCAGTGGTTACATGCCAGTAAGAACATATAGAAAGCATGCAAAAAAAAAAAAATGTTCCCAAAACTACAAAAGAGCAGATGCTGAAAGCAGGGTGGAGAACAAAATAAAATATCCCATAGATAACATGGTTTAAGGAATTCATGAATACAGGCAGGACCCAGACCCTAAATATGCATTAACTAGATACTGGTCAGGTGTTTTCAAAAGGGCCAGAAAGCAATATAATACATTCCCTATAACCTTCTTAACCAGGACATAACCATTTGATTTCCCACAGTTAAACATCTTTTCATATTCCTGTTGGCCATCTGTATGTCTTCTTTGGAAAAATGTCTAAAAAATTGTTTTCCTCTCATAATTTACTTCTCCGTGTGGCCTTTTTCTTCTACTTAGAATACTCCCTATAACATTTCTTGTAAGACACATATAGTGGTGATGAACTCTTTCAACTTTTGTTTGTCTGGGAAACTCCTTATGTCTCCTTCAATCCTGAATGGTAACTTTGCCAGGTATTCTTAGTTGTAGGGTTGTTTGTTTGGTTGTTTTTTCCCTCTCAATACTTGGAATATATCAGGCCACTTTTTCTGATCTGTAGAGTTTCTTATGAAAAATAAGCCAATAGGCTAATAGGGTTTCCCTGTGTGTGACTGTTTGCTTTTTTCTTGCTGCTTTTAAGATTCTCTCTTTCTCACTACTTTTTGCCATTTTAATTATTATGTCTTGGTGTGGGCCTCCTTGGGTTCATCTAGTTGGGGGTTCATCTGTTTTGGACTTGGATGTCTGTTTCCTTCCCCAAATTCAGGAAGTTTTCAGCTCTTATCTCTTCACATGAATTTTCTGTTCTCTCTCTTTTCCTTCCTATATTCTTCTATAGAGATTCCTATAATGTGAATGTCAGTACATTTGATGATGTCAGAGAGCCCCTTAATCTATTCTCCTTTATTACTGCTTTTTCTTTTTGCTGTCCAGCTTGATTAAAGATTTCCATTGTACTGTTTTCCAAATTACCGATCTGTTCTTCTGCATCCTCTCTTCTGTTGATTTCCTCTACTTTTCATTTCAGTTATTGTATTCTTCAACAGTAAGTGCTTTTTCCCCCCTGTCTCTATGTTGAAATTCTTACTTGAGCCATCACTATCTTGTCATGTCCAGTGAGTATCTCTATGACCATTACTTTGAACTCTTTATCAGGCATATTGCTTATTTCTATTTCACTTAGCTCTTTTCTCTGTGATTTTTGTCTTGTCCTCTAATTTGGGGTGCATTCCTTTGTCTCCTCATTTTGTCTAAATCTCTGTTTGTTTCTATGGATTAGACAGGTCAGCTGTGTCTCCTGGTCTTGAAAGTAATTGTCTTGGTAGAAGTGGTCATGTGTTGCCCTATAGCCAATCTCCCTTTGTAACCAGAACCAGGTGCTGCTTTTGGGCTGCATGCACTCTCTTATTGTGGCTTACCCTCAACTGTTATGTGCATTCTAGTGAGTAAGGCTGACACTCAGCCCAACTGGCTGCAATGACCCACTTCACCTGCTGTGAGTGTACGGGGCATGGTTTGTTCCCAGTGCTGCTAAGGTGCCTGGCTGTCGCTGCCATGAGCTTGCTGGTGGATGCAGCCAATGCTCAGCCTGGCTCTCTGTGTGCTAAAAGGCAGGGCTTGCTCCCTGCACAGCCAGCTCAAAGGTAAGCCTGCAAGAATTACAGGTGTGCTGGTGTATGGAGTTATTGCCACCCCTTCCCAGGGCAGGAGGCACTTTTGAGGGGTACTGGTCCCAGATAGGGCTGCCTGCTGGGTATAGCAGGGTAGCAGTCACTTTGGATGGGTACCCCCTAAGATGAGGGGATTGGGCAAGCAAGTCCATAAGGGAATCCCAGGGCAGGACACATGGTGATAGCAAAGTAGATGGAGAGTGTTAACATTGTCTCCTACCAGCATCCAGCTATCTGAGCTGGGAGAAGGCAAAAAAAAAAAAAAAAAAAAAGTACCTGTCAGCCCTTTTGTTCCAGGCAATCACCTACAGACCCCTACTCCTCTTGCACATGTCCTCAGTTAGTCAGCAAATCTCCTTCGTGTATACCCTAAGCACTTTTCAATTCCTGCTTCCCTGTGGTATCTCAGGCAAAGCTTTTTCACATGCTAGCTCTTTAAGGGTGGGGACTCCACTTCTGTAACCCTCTTCCTCTCCCAAAGTTAAGTCCCACTAATTTTTAAAGCTTCCAGATTTAGAGATGCCTGGGTGGCTCAGTTGGTTAAGCGTCTTACTTCAGCTCAGGTTATGATCTCGCAGCCTGTTAGTCTGAGCCCCGAGTCGGACTCTGTGCTGACAGCTCAGAGCCTGGTGCTGCTTCAGATTCTGGGTATCCCTCTCTCTGTCCCTCCCCCACTCATGCTCTGTCTCTCTCTGTCTCTCTCTCTCAAAAATAAATAAAAAGGAGAAAATTAAAAAAAAATAATGCTTCCAGATTTAAAGCTTATTGATCTTTTAAATGTATGGTGAATAATCTTCAACAAAACAGAATAGAGTATCCAGTGGGAAAAGACAGTCTCTTCAACAAATAGCGCTGGGAAAGCTGGATAGGGACAGGCAAAAGTATGAACCTGGGCCACTTTCTTTCACCATACACAAAAATAAATTCAAAATGGATGAAAAACGTACATGTGAGAGGAAACCATCAAAACCTTAGAGAAGAAAACAGGCAGGAATCTCTTTGACTTCAGCCACAGAAACTTCTTTCTAGACATGTCTGTGGAGGCAAGGGAAATAAAAGCAAAAATGAACTATTGGGACCTCATCAAGATGAAAGGCTTCTGTACAGCAAAGGAAACAATCAACAAAACTAAAAGACACTGACAGAGTGAGAGAAGATATTTGCAAATGCCATATTAGATATATCCAAAATCTATAAAGAACTTATCACACTCAACCCCCCAAAAAGAAATAATCCAGTGAAGAAATGGAAAGAAGACATATGATCTCCAGAAGGCACTGGAGCATATTAGAGGTCTGGGAAGGTTTTGTCTTCTCCCTAAGATTCTCAGACAGGATTCTAAAATGTGAGAGAGTGTCAAAATTATGTGAAACTGGCTACATGTCTTGCACACTCAAGTCATATTTTTATTTACTAGCAGTATGAAGCAACATGCGTCCTGTGAAGGTAAAAGGAATTCCGAGTCATTTTTGCTTTTGCATTTTCTCTCCTCCTTCCAGGGATATTCAGATCCCACAGACATGAGACCTCCTACTATCCGTACAGCCACCTTGGCAATGAGGTGCATCTTGTTTGATTTCTGGGGCCACAGCAGCCACTTCCCTGACTTGTGGTTTGGGCTCCAGTGACAGTTCCCTGGACATCTGCTCTTCACTTGGCTGATGCTGGCCATCTGCCCATTTTGCTTGGGATCTTTTAGATCTAGCACTACTCTTAAATCTAGCACTACTCTTTTTTTTTTTTTTTTTTTTTTTTTTACAAATAGTTTATTGTCAAATTAGTTTCCACATAACACTCAGTGCTCATCCCCACAAGTGGCCTCCTCCATGCCCATCCCTCCTCCCCCCCACATCCATCAGTCCTCAGTTTTTGTCAGCGTTCAAGAGTGTCTCATGGTTTGCCTCTCTCCCTTTCCCCCACCATTTCCCCCCTTCTTCTCCCCCCTTGTTCCTCTGTTAAGTTCCTCCTAATCTTCCTATATGTGCAAACATATATTTGTCCTTCTCTGCCTGACTTATTTCGCTCAGCATAACACCCTCAAGGTCCATCCATGTTGCTACACATGGCCAGATTTCATGGTTTCTCATTGCCATGTAGTATTCCATGGTATAGATAAACCACATCTTCTTGATCCATTCATCTGCTGATGGACACTTAGGCTCCTTTCATGTTTTAGCTATTGTGGAGAGTGACCTAGCACTACTCTTACCCTACTCATACCCCCTGAAGAACTGATGGTCTCCTGATGATCTCCTGGATTGTATTGTGTAAATGCATCACCTCATGTTCCCCTGACTGAGCTCTTATGTTTATATCCCTCATTTAGATCCATAAACATAGAAGAAAGGAAGCTACTCAATCAAAGATAATGACCAAGCTACACACTAACTGCAGGGAGAGCACAACTAAGGAGGACCATTTATCTTGCTCACATCAGGCTTTTGAGTGGTTAAAGTGGGTGGGAGTCTTTTAAGCATAATGGAACAGTAAATATATGAACCACAGGATCAACGTGAACCTGGTTATACAATTTCTGTTGGAGTAATCCTGGGTAGTGGCAAGTGCTCTAAATCAGAAGTCAGAGTGCCAGAAACCCTGATCTCAGCTGTTTCAAAGCATAAAGCATACTAGATAATCTGGACAAACCATTTAAATTCTCTTCTGTGCTCTGAGTTAAGTCAAGCATATCTGTTATTCTTGCTTCATGAAGAGGTGTCGGGTTGACATTAAATATCAACAGCTATATAACTAGAGCAAATTAAAATCCATAAATCTGTGTGTCAGAGTGGGTGGTAAACTTGGATGGTTGTTAACATTAGTCTCCTAGGGAGCAGCCAAACCAGAACTGTAAATATTTATCTCTTAAAGGCTCCCTAGGGCAGAATTGAGCAATCCTGGACCCAGTCATACACACAAAGTTAAAACGGCTTCTCCAGCTGTCCTCATGTAAGACATACAAAGTATTGTTAAGGCCAGTTCAGTAGAGCATGATCAAGGATGTTGGAAGGATTCTTATGTGCTTGTGAAACAAATCTTGATTCTTACATGGACAGACAGACATGTTTAAATATGCTTAACTTCCTGTGTGGGACAGCACAAATGAGACTGTGGAGGGATCCACAGTGTAATCAGCTACTACTTTCAATGGGCACCAGTACAATTGCCCTGGTACCTGCTCTTTCTGGCACCATTTCTATAAATTCAAGAATCCAAATCCCAGATGGATTCAAATTTGTGACTATAAGCTATTACTCTTATTTGAGAGTTAATATCATTGTCCTGCCTACATTGTATTTGAGGTTCCATCGGCTCAATTCAAATTTTATTGAGTACCTACAATGTACAAGATACGCACTTGAATCCTGGCAACTGGGTTTTGATGACAAGGCTCACATGGTAACTAGGCAGTCTCAGCTTTTCAGGAATGATGACCCTCAATCGCTGAAACGTTCAGTTTCATCCAGTCTTTTCCTTGTCATGTGTTTATTGTATATGTACTATAACTAGACTAATAAAGTCTAAAGACATTAAAGTTATCTAAACTATACCAAGGATTTCATTTTCCCTCCCCCATTCTGCATGAACTGATAACCACAGCTTGTGATCCAGGTGCCCCCTTAAGGTGGAGCTGTCATGCCTGATTCATTCGCTGAAATAAGCAGAAGATTGTGTTTGCAAGTTGAAAGCACGCAGGCAACTTAAGCTGTGTTTTCTTTTGGCACAGAGGAGACGTACCCCAGGTGTACACTGGTGGCTCCAGAACAAAGCCTCAACACTCAGCTTACAGTAGTTCCTATGTATATTGAATACAGTCTTTAAAGGTATGAAAACATTTTCAAAATGGTGCAGGTGGGGGAACAGGTAACATTTTTTCTTGGGTACCACAACTTCTAATGTCTGTGTATAAACTGGGAATCTAGGGTAGGTGTTTCTAGGGGAGAGTAATTTGAAAGATGGAAAATTTTTAGAAAGGCAGCATTTAATGATTTTTTTAAATACTTCTTTATTTTTGAGAGAGAGAGCAAGAGCAGGGGTGGGGAAAGGGCAGAGGGAAATGGGGACCGAGGATCCAAAGTGGGCTCTATGTTGACAGCAGAGAGCCTGGTGCAGGGCTCAAACTCATGAACCATGAGATCATGTCCTGAGCCAAATTCAGCCACCTAACCAACTGAGCCACCAGGCACCACTAAGCAATCTCCTTTTAAAATACAACTTCAAGTTCTTGCACAAAGACAGAAATTAAGATGTAACAATGGAAAAACACTGAAGTTTATAAATCTAAGTTTTAAAATCTTTGTAAGCTTCAGTGGTACTAGAAAGGCTCGTGAAGACAAGAATAAGGAGCATAATTAGAATTGTAATAAGGATGCTGCAAAAATGAAGCTACATTAAAAGGGCCTGGAGATACTATGCTGATCACAGTCAACATTTGCCAAGATGTTTTGTGACTACGTTTTGTGTTTAAGGGAAGAGTATAAGAACCCTGTCAGGTGAAAAACTAGCCTGGAGACTTCACCTCAACAATCCTGTACCTTCCTGGCCATAACCAAGTTCACGCTGATCCTGTGGTTCATATATTTATTGTCCATTATGCTTAAAAGACTCCCACCCACTTTAACCACTCAAAAGCCTGATGTGGGCAAGATAAATGGTCCTCAGTTTCATAGAGTCCATGACAAGTTGATAGCCAAAGATGGCAGTTGGCGGGATAGTAAAAGATATTGGGGTAGGAGCGAGGCAAGGTTCTGTGCTGGTAGAAACTTACTGAGGATGAAAGAATCAAGAGTTATAAATTTTCTATGTGTTTCTGCATTTCTCTTCTGTGTGTGTGTGCTTGTTTTATATTCTCTCTTGCAGGATCCTAATCATGACAAGTATGAAAAATTATAAGTCACTGTTGGTACTATTGTTTGTATTTGCCTCCTGGATCACGTTTATGGTTTTCCAAAACTCCACAAAGGTAGGAATCTTCTTTCTGTGTCTTACACAAGTATATTTTTACTTCCTACTTCACCTGTTCTAGGAAAGTCCAAACAACCAGAGTTCTACATCATAGTATGAGAATTTGAACAGCTTACACAACCTTGAAAAACTAACGTATTTGATAACCTTTATGTAGCATGGGAGAGGATAATCGTGTGTGTGTGTGTGTGTATACACGTGCATGCACACATTCTTCCTCTGTCACATACGCACCTGTAATGATTTTCTCCCAGTGTGTAGCTTGTTTGTTCATCTTCTTTAATGAAAGTTCTGGACCTTTTCATGTTTATATAGTAAAATTTGCCTTTCTTTTTAAACAGTCAATTCTTTTTGAGTATTAAGAAACCCTTCCCTACTTCAGTGTCAGATTATTTATCTAAATATTCTTTTTAAACCTTTAAAGGTTGCTTTAGAACTTTAATACTGTGATGAATCTGAGTTTTTTCTTGGCTGATTTTTGTTTGCATGTGGATGATCACCTTTTCCATTCTTCTTAATTTGTAGTTGTTCTGTGCCGATTTGTTACAACATTTTTTGTCATATGTCAAAATTTCTGATAAGTACAGGCCCTCCCCCATTTGTACTACTCCATTGACCAATGTATATTTCCCACATCAATACTACATTGCTATAATTAATAATAATTAGCTTCATAGTTACTCTTGAAAACTTATAGGTCAAGCTACCCTTGTTAATTTATTTCGCAAGGCTCCTGGCTGATCATGGCCCTTTACTCTTTCTTTACATGTTTTACAGTTGGTCTGTCAAATTTGATAGGAAAACCTTAGTTACATTTTATGTGTGCTATATTAACCATGTAGATCAAATTGGGAAAACTGACATGTTCATAATATTTTGCGCTTTGGCAATATGTAATCCCCATTTATTTAGGTCTTCAGGATCAATCAGTAAATTTAAAAATGTCTGTATATGTGTCTGATATATCTTTTATTAGATTTATAACTAGGCACGACTTTATAATTTTTTGTTGCTGTTGTAAATAGTGTTTTTAAAATACATTTTCTAATTCCTTGTTGCTGATGGAAAGGAATACAGTTGACTTTTGCATATTGACCAGAAAGATGTTGTTTTCCACGATCTCTGATTCATTAATTTATGGATGCAAAGATCACCTGGCATGTCTCTGAAGATAGAAATATACTTGTTTTAAAGTTCTGCTTTTCTTTTTCTTTTCCTTTGTTTTTTCTTTATTGAACTTCATACCTTTTCTTTCACAAGTTGGCTTTCATAAAACTTTTGCTAAGAAGGTGTGTACCTTCTTATACTTAAGATTCTATGGTGGCCAGGCCTCTGAGGACTGTTCCCTGGTTTCTCCAGCATGTTTGTAGCACAGCTGCAGAGAGTACTCAGGGCAGTAAATGGTCTGCGTTTGTCTAGAGCATTGACACACAAATAGGGTCCTACCCTATACCCTCAAATAGCTATAGTTTTTACTCACAGTAGAGTACGGAAGTCCCTATTTCTAGCTGCCTGGGTGGGCACAGGTGGAAAAATAGGGAAGTGCTAACCTTCCCAGATATGTCCTCCTACGGGCCATTGTTTTACCCCTCTTACCCTCTCATCAGTTTCCTCCAGGTTTGTACTGGCCCTGGAGTGACTTCCATCTTCTGCAGAATTCTCATTGACCTGCATTTGGAGCCATGGTTTTTTGCCTTGATCTGACCTCATCTGCATTTTACTTTTCAGATTTCTTCTTCTTCCTTCTTCTTTGTTCTTCTTCTTCTCCTTCCCCTCCTCCTTCTTCAAGTAATCTTTCCACCCAAGTGTGGGGCTTGGACTCATGATCCCCAAGACCAAGAGTCACATGATTGAGCCGGCCACACACCCCTCTTTTTCAGATTTCTTAGAAATTCTGGTCTAATTAAGGTATCTCTTCCTATTTCCAAGAATACTTAGAAAGTTTTAAGTTTTTTATTTTTCTGTATTTCATTAGTTTTCTGGTGGGAAATTGAGGCTATAATATGTCCCTTGTCCTTCATCTTGAATCAGGATTTTCCTATTTATTTTCGCCAAAGATATTTTGCATGGAGTATAATTCTTTCATACTAAAAATTACTTAAATTACTTTAAACTTTTATTTGAAGTTATAGCAATTAAAAAATTATCTGATAATTATAATCTCATAATATCTGATGGTTAAGACATTACTATGATAATGTTACTGTCTTTAAGTTTATTATTTTTATCTAGTTCCTATAGCAACTAAAATAGGGTTTTGTAAAAAAATTTTTTTTAATGTTTTTTATTTATTTCTGAGAGAGAGAGAGAAAGAGAGACAGCATGAGCAGGGGAGGGTCAGAGAGAGAGAGAGGGAGACAGAGAATCTGAAACAGGCTCTGGGCTCTGAGCTAGCTGTCAGCCCAGAGCCCGACGCGGGGCTCGAACCCAGGAATTGAGATCATGACCTGAGCTGAAGTTGGACGCCTAACCGACTCAGCCACCCAGGCACCCCTAAGATAGGTTTTTAAGTTTCTAATTATTGTGGATTTCTTTATCTGTCTTTAATTCTGGCAATTTCTGTTTCACATATAAATACATGTATGTGTCAGCACATGGACATTTATGATTGCTATGTTTTCTAACAAATTGACCCTTACCACTATTAAGTGTCCATCTTTATATCTGGGTAAATGCTTTCTCTTGAAGTCTATTTTATCATTAATATTAGCTTTTTTATGCTTAAATGGTATATTATTTTTCATCCATTTACCTTCAGTCTATAGATAACTTCATACTTAAACTACATTCTTGGTAGACAGCAAATAGTTGGGTCTTGCTTTTTTATCTTTAGGTGCACCTGGCTGGCTCAGTCAATAGAGTACATGATTCTTGATTTTGGGACTGTGAGTTCAAACCCCACATTGTATTTAGAGATTACTTTAAAATAAAATTTAAAAAATATGTTTATTCAACTTATTGGTTTTTTTAATGTTCATTTTTTTTCAATTATTTATTTATTTTATTTATTTATTTTTACAAATAGTTTATCGTCAGGTTGTTTTCCATATAACACCCAGTGCTCATCCCCATAAGTGCCCCCTTCGATGCCCATCCCCCCCAAACACACACACCCATCAGTCCTTAGTTTGTTCTCAGCATTCAAGAGTCTCTCATGGTTTGCCTCTCTCCCTTTCCCCCACCATTTCCCCCCTTCTTCTCCCCCATGGTCCTCCGTTAAGTTCCTCCTAATCCTCCTATACGTGCAAACATATGATATTTGTCCTTCTCTGCCTGACTTATTTCGCTCAGCATAACACCCTCAATGTCCATCCATGTTGCTACACATGGCAGATGGCCAACAGACACATGAAACGATGCTCAGCATCCCTCCTCATCAGGGAAATACAAATCAAAACCACACTGAGATACCACCTCATGCCAGTCAGAGTGGCTAAAATGAGCAAATCAGAGGACTCTAGATGCTGTGAGGATGTGGAGAAACGGGCACCCTCCTACACTGTTGGTGGGAATGTAAACTGGTACAGCCCCTCTGGAAAACAGTGTGGAGGTTCCTCAAAAATCTAACAATAGAACTCCCCTAGGGCCCAGCAATAGCACTACTAGAAATTTACCCAAGGGATACAGAAATGCCGATGCATAGGGGCACATGTACCCCAGTGTTCATAGCGGCACTCTCAACAATAGCTAAAACATGGAAAGAGCCTAAGTGTCCATCAACGGACAAATGGATCAAGAAGATGTGGTTTATCTATACGATGGAATACTACATGGCAATGAGAAATAATGTTCATATTTTTTAGTTTGAGAGAGAGTAGGGTAGGGGTGGGGAGAGAGAGAGAGAGAGCGCGCGAATCTCAATCAGACTCCCTGCCGTCAGCGCAGAGCTTGATGTGGGGCTCAAAATCACTAACCATGACCTCATGACCTGAGCCAAAATCAAGAGTCAGCTTGACTGAGACACCCAGGCACCCCTAGTCAACTTATTGTTAATGAAATTAATGAGTAGGTTTAAATCCACCAACTTGCTGTTTGTTTTCTCTTTGGCCCTTCTGTTCCTCTTTTGGGATGAATTGAATTGTTTTAGAATTTCCTTTTAGCTTCTTTATAATTTTTACAGCTATAAGGGTTTGTTTTTTAAGTGTTTCCTTTAGGGAATATTATACACATTCTTTTATAGTTAGTATCATGCTACTTCATGTAATCTGTAATAACATTTACTTCCATTGACTCGCCACCCTATTCTTATTGCTGCAGTTGTCATATTATTACAAAATTGGTTTTTACTTTAAATAATCACATGCATTTTAGGGGTGCCTGGGTGGCTTAGTCAGTTGAGCATCTAACTTTGGCTCCGGTCATGAACTTACAGTTTGTGAGGTCAGGCCCTGCATCAGGGCATGAAGCCTCCTTTGGATCCTCTGTGCCCCTATCTCTCTGTCTCTCCCCTGCTTGTGCTCCTTCTCTCTCAAAAATAAGTAAATATTTTGGGGCACGTGGGTGGCTCAGTCAGTTAAGCATCTGACTCTTGGTTTCAGCTCAGGTCATAATTTCGCAGTTCATGAGATTGATCCCCCCATCAGGCTATGCACTCACGGTGCAGAACCTGCATGGGATTCCTTCTCTCTTTCTCCCTCTCTGCCCCTCCTGTGCTCGCATTCTCTCTCTCTCAAAATTAATACATAAACCTAAAAAAATTTTTAATAAGTATATTCATTTTAGAGAAATTAGGAGACAAACACATAGTATTTTATATTTAGCCCTATAGATACCATTTCTGGTGGTGTTCATTCCTTCCAGAAGATCCATGTTTCTATTTGTCTAATTTCCCTTCTGCCTGAAGAACCTGAGTTAACACCCCTTATAATGCGAGTCCATTGCTATTCCTTATTCCAAGTTCAACTTCCCTCTAGTATCAGTCTGCTTGTGGTCACTCTCCAGCGCTTATGGAAAGGATTTTCTTTGTTTTTGGTTTAGAGTTTATTGTTATCTGCAAAATTGGTCTAACACAAGTTATTCTGCCTTTATCGAAAGTTCTGAGATAATACTATAATTACTGTGATTACCATTTTTATTTGATAGGTTAATATTTTCTTTATAGAAACATTTTTATTTATCAAACAATGGAGAAAGTAATAAAAACACTAAGTGAATACCAGGTACCATGCCCAATGCTTTTCATGTGTTAGCCCATTAATACAATAACATATCAGATGTTTACTTTTATGACTCCATTTTTTAGATGATGAAACTGATCAACAGAGAAATAAGAAACTTAACCAAGATTGTGCAACTAGTGGGTGACAGAGTTTGGTTTTAATCCAGGCAAATATCCCTAAAAATGAGCTAGCCAGTGTAGTAAGCATTTTGTAAGACTAGAATTCTCATTCACTGCTGCTTCAGGCACAGACTGGTGCCACATTTCTGAAAAATTATTTCCCAGCCTGTATTAAGAGCTTCAGGAGTATTCACCACATTGGACCAATAATTTTCTGAGTTCTTAGCAAATAACCTGGATTGTAAAGACTTACACCAAAAGGTGTTCTTTGCAGAATTATAAAAGTTGAGTGTAATAAATGTCCAAAAGATGAAAATAGGTAAACTGTTAAGTTGTATCCATAGGCTGGAATACTATGTGAGCCAGCGACATGAGGTGAAGTTTTTAACATTATTTTTTTAAGTCAAAATTCATTAGTAATATTCAGCTTCTTCACAATCATGTTCAATCGCATACAGACACCAAAATGTTAATAGTAGTTATCAGTAGTTGGCATATTGTCACTGATTTATATTCCCTATACAGTTTCACGTCTCCCATTTTTAATAATCAATGTTATTTCAGGGGCACCTGGGTGGCTCAGTAGGTTAAGCTTCTTACCTTTGATTGCAGCTTAGGTCATGATCTGTGAGACTGAGCCCCACGTTGGGCTCCACACTGACAGAACAAAGTCTGCTTCGGATTTTCTCTCTCCTTCTCTCTCTCTGCACTTCCCCGTTCACATGGATGCTCCCAGTCTCTCTCTCAAAATAAATAAACTCTAAAAAAAAAAAAAAAAAAGAAAAAGAAAGAAGGAAGGAAGGAAAAGCATTTTATAATCAGTTACTTTATGATTAGAAAATAAGCATTGTTATAAACCTATATTTATTATCTATTAAGTTAACTGAGACAAGCTGAAAAATACTAATATCATAAAACATTTAAGCAAAGTATAAAACATCAGGGGGAAAAAATCACATTTTACATAAAAGCCCCATGCATCTTAAACATGTTCTTAAGAATATTTTTAATGACTGAATTCTAGTTTTAAGATTATATCATAATCTTAAATATTCTTAAATATAATAATCTTAAATATAATAATAAAACAATAAACATTTGTGTGCTATGCAGTTAAAAAACACTTTCACATCTTCACAAATGCCCAGTGAAAGTGCATTTAAAAAAAAAACTTTTTAATGTTTATTTTTGAGAGAAATATCATGAGTTGGGGAGGGGCAGAGAAAGAGAAAGACACAGAATCTGAAGCAGGCTCCAGGCTCCCAGCTGTCAGCACAGAGCCCAGCGTGGGGCTAGAACTCACAAGCTGTGAGATCATGACCCGCACTGAAGATGGATGCTCAACCAACTGAGCCACCCAAGTGCCCCAGTAAAAATGTATTTTATCATGACCACCTTAGGGAAGAAGATCTTAGAAACCAAAATAGATGAGCCAGTGAAAAGTGGAGTTCTGCACCAAATTTGAGGAACCTTATTTTTCATGCAACATATATGATAATCTCCATATCATTTTATTTTAGGTTTTGCATCTGCTATTATTCTATAAAGGATCAATGTTGGTCATCCTACCAAAAATTATCATGTTACATAAAAACATTTTCTATGTTCTTTATTCATTATCATCTCAGATACGGACTACACTTAAGATGCCCATCTCCCTCCATCACTGGAATTTTATCATGAAGCCTTCATGTCCTGAAGTACCACTGCATCCAGTGGCTTCATCAGCAGAGGCTGAGCTAAGAATAAAGAGAATCATGGAGAAACTAGACCAGCGGATCCTACCCAGACCTTTCACCTGCGTGACCACCACCACCAGTGCTGCACACAGCACAGCCACCATCCTCCACCCCCGAGGTGCCTACTGCAGGGGGGATCAGCTAGACATCCTGCTGGAGGTGAGGGACCACTTGGGACACAGGAAGATATATGGCAGGGATTTCCTGAGGGCCAGGATGTCCTCCCCAGCTCTGAAGGCAGGTGCTTCAGGAAAAGTGACAGACTTCAACAACGGCACCTATCTTGTCAGCTTTACCCTGTTCTGGGAGGGCTGGGTCTCCCTGTCTCTCCTGCTCATCCACCCCAGTGAGGGGGTGTCGGCCCTCTGGAGGGCAAGGAACCAAGGCTATGACAAGGTGATCTTAACGGGCCAGTTTGCCAGTGGCACCTCCCATGTCAATACTGATTGTGCCCTGGTTCTAAACTCAAGCACTGAGCTGTGTGAATACCTGGATACTCAAGACCAAGAAGCCTTCTACTGTGTGAGACCTCAGCACGCGCCCTGTGCTGCACTCACTCACATGCATTCCAAAAACAAGGATATTTCTTACCTTAGCAAACAGGAATGGAGACTCTTAGAAAGGTAAGTAATTCTTTCCGGAGACTACCTGGGAGAATATCATAATGATTTAACCTACGTGTTGATCCAATGAAAGTGCTATGAGTATGTCAGTTTTGGCACTCTATAAAGAGCCATTTTAGAAAAGATCTGTGAATTCATTTGGGGACAGTGTTTACTTTCCAGTAGTCCCCAATCTTTTTGAATATTTAACTCTTATCATTGAAACAAAAAGAAACACAAACAGAGTAAAAGCTAAAAGGGAATGAGAAATACTCATGTAATTAAATGCTCAAATATATTCTTACCTCCATAAATTACCTTGCACACTTTCTGTGTACCTGCACCCCCTGGACTGGTAAACACAGAAAAGGAAAATTAATAAGTGGCCTAGAACTGTGAGCACAGTAGTCAATTATTAGAATTAGGAAGTAACTGAAGCAATAGATAATGTGGCTTCTTGATTTCCTGATCTTGGAGGTCACCTGCAGATTATTTCCTGTATTTGTCTCTTCAAGGTCAAATGTGGGTGTAGAGATTATGGAAAACAACACCATTAGTGTCTCCAAATGCAACAGTAAGTTCTCTTTGTGATAATGAGTGGTGCTTAATACTAAACCCTTTTGTTTGTTTGTTTGTTTGTTTGTATAGAGAGATCGAGAAGAGAAAGAGAGAGAGAGTTGAGTGAGTGCAGGGGAGGGGCAGAGAGAGAGGAAGAGAATCCCAAACAGACTCCATGCTGTCAGCACAGAGTCCAATGCAGGGCTCAATCCCACGGATTGCAAGATCATGACCTGAGTTGATCTCAAACGTCAGACACTTAACAGACTGAGCCACCCAGATGCCCCAGCACTAAATCCATTTAAAGCATTTCTTTCTTCTGGTGGACTTGTTCATTGTTACCAGTCCCATTGGTACTCTGCCCATCAGGCTTCTCTGTGGCGAGCCAACATATCAGTTACCCAGGTGAATAAATGATTGGAATCACTAGGATATCATAAACCTGTTTTAAGAAATGTAACTCATCATTAATCTATTTATCAGGCAACATATTACCTGATCATCCAACACAATAACCTACAAACATCAAAATTCTCTCCCAACTTACACCTAGGTATTTACCCCTCTACACCACTGCCATCATCCCCTTCCTACATCACGAAGAACCCAAAAATCACCATCTAGAGGTTTTCAGCCTACCATCTGAGAGTTTGTTCATTAAAAAAAATGGGGAGGGGGTGCCTGGGTGTCTTAGTCAGTTAAGGGTCCGACTCTTGATTTCAGCTCAGGTCCCAATCTCACAGTTCATGAGTTTTGAAACTCTTGTCGGGCCCTGTGCTAATGGCACAAAACCAGCTTGGGATTCTCTCTCTCTCTCCCCCTCCTTCACTTGTGTGTGTGCGCTCTCTCTCGTTCTTGCTCTCGCTCTCGCTCTTTCTCTCTCCCTCAAAAATAAACTTAAAAAAAAGTTAATTACAGTTCCCCTCTTGGTTTTTGCTGCCTTTCAAAACATTCTAACATAAAATAGCACCTCCACACTTACATTTATTAATTTCTCTTCAATTTCTTTGACTTCAAATATCTGAAGAAATCTCTCTTTCAAATGATTTAAGGCAAAATCTTTTGTGTCTCTGTAAATTCAGCATCAACAGATTGATAATTGCTGCTAAACTTACTTTCACTGAAGTTTAAACATGTACCTAAAAGAAGAAATGTCATATTTTGCCCAAATACGCTCATGCCACGTGTTAAAATATTAAACTACTTTTTTCGTCGGTGAACATTCACCAAGAGCCACTCGGATTCCCAGACTCCTCACAAACCACTGGCTCATGGGTTGATGCCTGGCCTATTTTGGATCTCCAGAACTCTACTCCAGCCTGCAGCCTTTTCCATGTGAACTGCCCAAGTGCCAACACAAACTAGTTCTTAATTATTTTTTATGTTACTCTGCATTTAACACAAAGGATTTATGAGTATTTTTCTTTTTTGCTTCTATTAAGTGTCTCTTTTCTTAAAGTATAATTGACCTGCGCTTTCCTATTATTTTTAGTATATATCCCAGTGATTTGATATTTTTATACATTAAGAAATGATCCCCATGATGTCCAGTCACCATGCAAAATTATTACAATGTTACATGTACTTTACACCCCATGACTTGTTTGAGTTTCAACTGGAAGTTTGTACCTTTTAATCCCCTTCACCTATTTCACCTGCACCCTGATCTCTCCCTACTCTGCTAACCAACAGTTTTCTGTATCTATGTGTCCTGTCTTGTTCATTTGTTTTCGTTTTTTAGATTCCCCATATAAGTGAAATTATAAGGCATTTATTTGTCTTCTCCTGTTGGACTTATTTCCCTTGGCATAATACCCTCTAGTTTCATCCATGCTGTTGTAAATGGCAAGATCTCATTCTTTTTTTATGGCTCACTTACATTCCTGTGTGTGTGTGTGTGTGTGTGTGTGTACACATAAATATATACACACACATAGACATTTTGTAAATATATATACCACACACACACACACACACACACACACACCTTTTCTTTATACATTCATCTATTGATAGGCACTTAGTTTGCTTCCATATCTTGGCTGGTGTAAATAATGCTGCAGTAAACATAGGGGCACATATGTCTTTTCAGATTAGTATTTTTAGTTTTTTTCAAATACCCCAAAGTGGAATTAGTGATTCTTCTGCCATTTTTAGTTTTAATTTTTTGAGAAAACTCTAGACTGTTTTCCATAGTGGCTACATCCGTTTACACTCCCACTAACAGTGTGCAGGAGTCCTTTTTCTCCATATCCTCAACAACACTTGTTACTTTTTGTCTTTTCCATGATAGCCAGTCTGACAGCTGTGAGGTGAGATCTCATTGTGCCTTTGATTTGCATTTGCCGAGTGATTAATGATGTTGAGCATGTTATCATGTGTCTGTTGTCCAACACTCTATGTCTTCTGTGGACAAACTATGCAGGTCCTATGTTCAATACCAGGTTGTTGAGGGGCGAGGGTTATACTAAGTTATTAAGTTCTTTATATATATTGGATAGTCACCATTTATGATTATGATTTGCAATTGTCTTCTCCCATTCAGTAGTTTGTTGTATTGTTTTGTTGGTTTCCTTCACTGTGCAAAAGCTTTTTATCTTCATGTAATCCCATTTATATATATGAACTTTTGTTGCCTTTGCCTTAGGAAATTGTTCCCCGGCAGTATTGGTAAAATCAGTGTCAAATGGGTTCTGCCTTCTAGGAGTTTTACGGTTTCAGGTCTTACATTCAAACCTTTCAATATATTTTTAACTTATTCTTGTATATGGTATCAGATAATGATCCAGTTTCATCCTTTTACATGTAGCTGTCCAGTTTTCCTAATGCCATTTATTATTTTTTTAATTTTCATTTTTAAAATTGATTTATTTATTTAAATTCAAATCAGCTAATGTACAGTGTACAGTTGGTTTCAGGAGTAGAAACCAGTAATTTATCACTTCCATATAACACCCAGTGCTCATCCCAACAAGTGCCCTCCTTAATACCCATCACCCATTTAGCCCATCCCCCCACCCACCTCCCCTCCATCAACCCTCAGTTTGTTCTCTGTATTTAACAGTCTCTCATGGATTGCCTACCTCTCTGTTATCTTATTTTCCTTTCCCTTCCCCTATGTTCACCTGTTTTGTTTCTTACATTCCACATATGAGTGAAATCATGATATTTGTCTTTGTCTAACTTATTTCACTTAGCATAAGACCCTCTAGTTCCACCCACATTGTTTCAATTGGCAAGATTTCATTCTTTTTGATCACCAAGTAATATTCCGTTGTATATCTACACATCTTCTTTATCCATTCATCAGTCAGTGGACATTTGAGCTCTTTTCATACTTTGGCTATTGTCAATAGTGAGGCTATAAATATTGGGTTCCATGTACCCCCTTTGAATTAGTATATATATATATACTACATATGTATATGTGTATATACATATATATACATACATATACATATACATATGTAGTATGTGTATATATATATATATATATATATATATATACACTTTTAAACTGATAGTTGCTTAAGTTCAAATGCATTGTAAAACACTACATTTGCTCCCCCCATTTGTAGTTATAGTGGCCTAGCCTGTTTTTGTATTTAACTTTCATATTAGTTCTTTAAGTGACTGACTTACTACCTTTACTGCCTTTTCACTTTACTGCCTTTTGCCTTTACTAATGAACTTTTCACACACACACACACACACACACAGATGGCCTATTGTTTTCTCTTTAAAAAAAAAAAACAAAAAACCTTTATAATTTCTTGTAAGTCCAATCTAGTGGTGATTAACTCCTTTAGTTTTTGCTAGTCCAGGAAACTGTATATTTCCTTCAATTCAATTCTGAATGATAACCTTGCTAGGTAGAGTAGAGTATTCCTTATTGTAAGTTTTTCCTTTCAGCACTCTAAATATATACATCCACTCTCTTCGGGCCTACTAAGTTTCTGCTAAAAATCAGCTGATAACGTTATGGGGATTCCTGTGTATGTGATTATCTTCCTCTTCCTTATTTAAGATCCTCTTTTTGGGGCGCCTGGGTGGCTTAGTCGGTTAAGCGTCCACTTTCGCTTAGGTCATGATCTCGCGGTTCGTGGGTTCGAGCCCCGCGTCGGGCTCTGTGCTGACTGCCAGCTCAGAGCCTGGAGCCTGCTTCAGAGTCTGTGACTCCCTCTCTCTCTGACCCTCCCCTGCTCACACTGTCTCTCTCTCTCTCTCTCTCCTAGAAATAAATAAAACATTTAAAAAAAAAAAAAAGATCCTCTTTTTATCCTTAACTTTTGCTATTTTAATTGGCATATCAGGTCTTGGTGTGATTGATCTCTTTGGATTCAACTTCTTTGGGACTCTCTGTGCTTCCTGGACCTAGATGTCTATTTCTTTCTCCAGGTTAGGGAAGTTTTCAGCCATTATTTATTCAAATGAATTTTTCTGCCCATTTCATTCTCTCTCTTCTTCTTCTGGGATCCCTATAATGTAAATGTTAGTATGCTTAATGTTATCCCATGGCTACCTGAAATTATCCTTTATTTTTTATTTTTTAAATTTATTTTGGTGTTTATGTCATTCAGTTTGGGTGATTTTCATTATTCTGTCTTCCAGATTTCTATCCCATTCTTTTGTTGTATCTACTCTACTGTTGATTTACTCTAGTGTATTTTCCATTTCAGTTTGTATTCTTCAGCTCTCATTCTTTTTTACGTTTTCTAACTCTTTAAGTTCTCCATCCTTCCATTTTGGTGAGCATCATTATAACCATTACTTATCTCTGTTTTGTTAGGGTTTTTTTTTCAGGGGGGGTTATTTTATTTTTTCATTTGGAACATAATTCTCTGTTCCTCATTTTGCTTGACTCTCAGGGTTTTTTTCTATGAAATAGGCGGAATAATTATGTCTCTCAGTCTTAAAAGTGTGGCCTTGTGCAGGAGCATCCCCTGTGTGTAAGCTGTGTGCTTGATGGCTTTGGTAGGATGACTGGGGCTGGAGCAGGCATGGGTCATGAGGTTTCAGGGTGTGTTGTGCAGGGACCACCTTGGTGAGACAGCTGGACCTGGAGTGGGCCTGGGTCAGTGGCACCTATCACACACAGTGCCTTGCCAGATAGTGGAGTCTGGAGTGGGTGCATGCCAGGGAGCTCCTGGTGCATAGCATGCCAGGGCAGTCTAGGCCACCTTGGCAGGATGGCAGGCTCAAGCATGGCCTGGAGGAATCCTGTGGTATGCCACTCTGGAGCCCCTTGGCAAGACAGCTGGAGCTGGGGAGGGCACACACTGGAGGGTTGGGAGTGAGGTGGTTCCTCTAGGGACAGCTTGAACTGTTGTGAGCTAGGGGCCCAGGACTTGCTTGGGGACAGCTCTAGGAAGTTGGCTAGAGCCCTTGGACTCTGCTCCCATCAAGGCTATTAAGGTGGAAGGAGAATGCAAAAAGTGGCACTCATTGGCATCTCCAGCCCCAGAAAGAGTTTCAGTAGCTTCTTGCCTATTTGGTAGATGATCTAGGATTGGTAAACAGATTTTCTTTACTTATAGATTAGTTGCCTTTTAAATAGCTGGTTTTTGCTCTGCCCTAGGACAGACAAGTCTCTATGTGGGCCCCTCCACAATTTCCCTCCCTATTTCAGGTTGCTTCATTGGGAATGTGGCTCCTATTGTTACCAGGCCTCCATCTTTTTTGCCCTTCTCCACGTAGTCCCTCTATCATTTGTCATGCAGAACTTTTCAGTCAGCCCTCAGTTTTTCAGGAGGAATTGCTGTATATGTAATTGTAGATTTGGTGTATTCATGGGACAAGTTGAGTTCAGGGTCTTCCTATGCTGCCATCCTGGACCCTCTGTTCAAAGAATTTAGTTTGATGATGGCATTTAAGACATTGTGACAGACTGTGGCAAACTTGGGGTAAAGGAATAAAATGTCAAAATACATGAGTTCTTATTACTAAGCAAGTATTGATCACTTTCATAGAAATGCAAACAAATACTTAAATTTTACCCAGAATGTTCTTTTACTTGGGGAGGGGAAAGGGATAGAAAACATGTTCTCTATAATGAATGTTAATGGGCATCACTTAGAAAATTTATATCAGAAAAAAAATTTTACTATAAAATAGCATTTACACTTAAAGGATGATGTTTCAATAAGATTTTTCACCTCCCTCATGACCTATTAAGAGGATACTTAGAAAAGATAATAGATTCTTAATAAATACTGATGAATAATGTGGTATTTTAGATCTATCTTGCTGATTCTTTTGCAGAAAAAACAGTTCCAATGAAAAAGAAATGTGAGTTTGGAATGGCATCCACAGTCCCTGGTGGACATGTCTGGAAAGACACATGGAATCCTGTCTCCTGTAGTTTGGCTCCAATCAAAATGAAAGAATGCCTAAGAGGAAAATTCATATATCTAATGGGAGATTCCAAAATTCGCCAGTGGATGGAATATTTCAAAAACAGTATCAGCAGTATGCCACAGTCTAACCTATTATTCATCTTTCTCTCTTTATTTTTTTAAATAGTTTATTGTCAAGTTGGTTTCCATATTGTTAACACCCAGTGCTCATCCCCACAAGTGCCCTCCTCCATTCATATCTCTTAAAGAAATTACTTTTTACTTCAAAGGAACACTGAGAAATGTCCCTTCTTCATATTTCCTAATCACAACATACCCAAAGTTTTCAAGACATCATTGTATTTCCTTTAAAAGAATATACTTATCTGACTCGAAGGGAGCAAGTATAGAAAAGGTTTATTATATTCCTAACCCTGCAGAATGCCCTACTGAATGCCTCAGTTTGTAGCCAGCATGCTCAGAAAATGGTTAACAGAGCTGAAAATAACATAAGATATTATCATGCCCATTGGCATGATGCATAAGAGTGTGGATTTTAGATCCAGTTGCCCTGGAAGCAAAATCTGGCTTCTCCATGTTCTACCTGGATAATATTGGGCAATTTACATAACTACTGTCCCCCTCAGTGTCTTCATCAGTAAAATGCAGATGAAAATAGTACCCACCTGGTAAGATGAAGTAATGCATTTAGAACTGTTTGTCACATAGTGAAGTTTTCTTTGTATCATTACATGAAAAGAGAGACGACAGCAAGGTGATGACTTTGTGTCAGTTAGAAATAGGCCAAAAAAACTCATGTCATGATCTCACGGTTTGTGAGTTCAAGCCCCACATCTGGCTCACTGACAGGCAGCGCAGAGCCTGCTTTGGATCCTTTGTCCCTCCTCTCTCTGCCCCTCCCCCAATTGTGCTTGCCCCAAAAGAAATGATTATCAAAAAGAACAGGAAAAAAAAAAAAGAAATAGGCCAAAAAAGCCCATGCTTTTAAGTAGTAACATATATAAACTGCGCCACTTAGGAGCCATGACCTTTGGCATGTTACTTATTGTCTGTGTATCATTTTCCTCGTCAGTCAACTACACATATTATCTGGTAGTTATAAATACTAAATAAGATAATAGTTATAAAATGTTTAACACATTTCTAGGCACACAGACAGAAAGTAAGTGTCTAGAAAACTTCAACGCAGTTATCTAACATCCAGGTTGGGGCTGGAATCCAGTGGCTAGAATCTTAGTCCAGTTCTTTCTTTATTAAACCAAGAATGGACCAAAAATAATTCAGAGTTCACTAGTAGAATTTAGCACTCTTACCTGTAAAACTATTACTGTCTACCCATTGTGTCCTGGGGTCTGGCTGTCATCACTGGGGACAGTGCACCTTATGTGGCTCCATTATGGCCTTTCTGACATGATGCCACTCTTGTGATCTCAACTTAGAAGGGAAGCTATTCCTCCCAGTATTAAGAGAAAATCAGTAGGGCCTTGGCCCCGAGCAGTATGTGGAATTCCCAACAGAAGGGTACAGTTTTAAATTGTGACCTCTGAACTCCTCCACACCTCAATTTGGTGGTAATCTTTAAAAAATTAAGGATCTGCTGGTCATCTCTAGCATAACATCTCTAGCATAACATCAGTGGGTCTCTTAGGTTATAGAAAGTACTGAATTACCAAGTTACCTCCCTCTTTGTCTAATCTTTTAAATTGCAGCAAAATGTCTGTTGCATATTTTGTTAAAAGTTAAATCTTGGAGCATGCTTTGGGAAAGGAAATTGAAATAAATTAGCAGCAGAATGAAGACAATGATACTGCCATTTTCCTTCAGCTAATGCTCCAGTGTCTTCATTTTTCAAACCCCCTGGGTTAAGACTTTAAATGTTACCCTATACTTCAAAGATGGCCCTGGTTACAAAGCATTAATAATCCTCTTACCCATATTTTCCTCAGAAGTTCTAACTACAAAGCAGCTGGCGCCGACAGTCTGATAAAGGCCTAATTTATAGGATGAAAAATTGAAGGACTTCATTTTATTCTATTCACATGATATTTTCATAAATTCTAAGATTGCGTAGACTGTTTTCACAAGAATTAGGAAGAACTTCAAGTTCAAGTGCAGATTCTGTCACTTACTAGCTGTATAATCTTGAACAGGTCATTTCATCTCTTGGTAATTAAATAGCATGGCAATTAAATTGGTGTGTGTGTGTGTGCGCGCGCGTGCGCACACAGTAGTCCCCCCCCCCCCCCATCCGTGGTTTCACTTTCCACAGCTTGAGTTTCTCACCATCAGCTGTGGTCTGGAAGCAGAAGATCATCTTCTTGACATATTGTCAGAAGGTCAGTAGTAGCCTAAGGCTTCATCACAGCACCTGCATCATTCCCCTCATTTCATCTCATCATGGAGGCATTTTATCATCTCATATCTTCACAAGAAAAGAAAAAGGATGAGGGCAGTACAAGATATTTTGAAAGAGAGATCATGTTTATATAACTTTATTCCAGTATATTGTTATAATTATTGTTAATCTCTTACTGTGCCTAATTTATAAACTTTATCATAGGTGTGTATGTATAGGAAAAAACATAGCACTGAACTGTATATGTACTATCTGCAGTTTCACAGTTATCCACTGTGAGTCTTGGAATGTATCTTCAATGGATAAGGGGGACTTGCATGTGTGTGCGTGGGGGGGGGGCACACTTTGAGGTGAATGAATATATCCAAATAATATCCAAATAAATGTTTTGTAAACTATGAAGCCCTTCACAAATGAATAGCAAAACCATTATTATAGATGGCATGCTCAATACCATTCTAAGCATAGGTAAAGGAAACACAGAAGCGTAGAATATAATTCCAGTCTTAAGGAAACCGCATATTTGGTTTATTTGGTTTTTGAAATGTAAAGACTTCGATTAGTACTTTCTCTGTCCTCAAATAAACTTAATCTACAGTTGACAAAATGTACAAAAATAATGCCTAAAAAATTAACTCCACCAGGTTCCAGTGAAGTTACTTCAATGCTTTCCATCTCCAGTCAATTTGCTGCCGCATGGCTCTACAAGGGAGTGTATATAATTTCTTATCTGCATAACACTTTTGATTCAAATAATTTTCAAAACTATTCTTTCATTTGAACCAATAATCAATCATGATTAACTTATCTGATTATAAACACCAAACCTTCTCTTCTGTCTTTATGATCTTTATAATTGTATACTTCTTTCATTTTGGGATTGCCTGTTTGTCATCAGCACTGAAGTCAGTGGATCTGCATGAGTCTGGAAAATTTCGCCACCAACTTGCTGTGGACTTGGATAAGAGTATCAACATTCAGTGGCAAAAACATGGTTATCCTTTGATCGGATCATTGACCTATTCGGTGAAAGAAATTGAGTACATTGCCCGAGTCATTGACAGAACTGGAGGAGAAAAAAACACTATCATTGTTATTTCTCTGGGTCAGCATTTCAGACCCTTCCCCATTGACGTTTTTATCCGAAGGGCTCTCAATGTCCACAAGGCTGTTCAGCGTCTTCTTCTGAGAAGCCCAGACACTATGGTTATCATCAAGTCAGAAAACATCAGAGAGATGCACAATGATGTGGAAAGATTTAGCGACTTTCATGGCTACATCCAGTATCTTGCCATTAATGACATTTTTCAAGATCTCAATGTGGGCATCATTGATGCCTGGGATATAACAATTGCATATGGCACAAATAGTGTCCACCCACCTCAATCTGTAGTCAGAAATCAAATTAATATATTGTTAAACTATATTTGCTAGATAACACCTCTGAAATTTATCATTTATCAAGTGTTTGCTGCCTTGTTAGATACTGTGTTTGACTCTGCTCCCCAATCAGCGTGAGATAATCTGCACTATGGCTAATCCATAAATCACCCATTCAACCAAATCAATTATTTCTAATTAGGCTTCCACTTGAGAAAAAAAAATGTAATGCTCATGAAAAGGACCTATACTTCTTGATCAGAGTCCTGCAACTCTTTACAAATAGAAAGTCAATACTCCTAGTGGTTAAAATTTCTGATTCATAGAAATTCAGTGCAATAAAGCCATACAACAAATATTTGGAGAAAGCGGTCCCATTTTCTTGTCTCTACCATGAAAGACAAACTCAAGATAATTTCCAAGTGGCAAGAGAAGTCTTGTGAGATAACTCTCCATGCCCTTAGTCCTAGAAGAGCAGCAGAATTCCAAGGAAGGCCCCCTGGATACTAAAAACCTTTGATTCTTCTCTCCATTTAAGAACTCTTACTGCTAGGTGCTAACCTGATTTGATAGAATTTATTCTCCAGGAATATAAAATAATTGGTGAAAGCACAGAGCCCTAGCATTCAAGAAGCTGAGCTTCTGTCCTTTTGTTGACAGTAATTTTACAACTTTGGATAAGTCACGTAAGCTCTCTGGGTCTATTTCCCAAATAAAGGAGTTAGTCTAAGATTTGTGATTCTCCAACCTTGCTCTGTACAGATCTGGGTGCTATAGGTGGTACTTCAGGTACTGCTTAGAGGAACAGGACTTAGAAGAGGTGGCCAGTGGCCAGGCTACAAGTTTGGCTACACCATTTCAGCCAGCATATCAGCTGTGTTGACCTATATGTGTGCTGGGTTTCTGGGAGGACTTTTGATTTGAAAAAGCTCCACTACTTAAAACTGTTTGAAAACCGATAATCAAAACATTGGTTTCTGTAAACTACATATGTAGGCTTAATATTTTAATCTCCCTCACTTGCTTTTTAACAGACCTTCCCAAAACTTAACCAAAAAGGAATGATTGATAGAATTTCAGTTGAAAGGGGAAATACCATGATCATAAAACAACTGGACATCATATTCTTCCTTAATTTTTCACTCCAAACCATGCCCCAGATAGTACAGAGCCTCTAACCTACTCTAGCTACTTCTAAGAAAGAACAATTATAATAGAAACATCATAAATCTATTTATCCACTTTCCTCTGAGTAAAGGATAATAAATTTTCTACTTATCTGCCCATGAACAAGGGTTCACAGTTCAGTGCCCGGTACACATTCAGATGATCAAAAATATTATCCGTCATGTTCCAGGAACTGTTCTAGTCTTTAGGGATAAAGTGGTCACAAAGGCAAATGAATTCTCTGCCATCAAAGAATTTGTTATAATGAAGAAATAATATAGATCTAAAATAATTTTAACCTGCTAAAGTGGTATAAACAAAGTATATAATGTTCTGATGGCATGAGGATGATGGAGGTGACAAGGACAGTTAGAGAAAGCATCTCAGAGGGGAGAGCACTTCAAGTAAGATCAAAATAGTGGAAATGAGGCATCCATGAGAGAAATAGGGACAGAAAAAATGATGATTGCAAAACCCATGAGACATAATGGAGCTTGGTTTATTTAAGGAACAGGAGATCATTATGCTTGGAGTATTGTCAAAACAGGAAATATGGAGGGAGAAGTTACAGAGGAAGGGAGGAGCCAGATCATATTTGGCCTTTGTAACCTATGGCAAGGACTTTGAGTTTTATCCTGATTACAATTGGAAAGCGTTAGAGGGAGGGAAAATAGAATGAAGGAGAACTAGAGTAAGAAAAGAGAATGCAAAGGAGGGAAGGAATGGTTACCGTAACTCGGGCAGTACCATAGATTGTTCCATTTGCTAAGGTCAGAATGAACAAGAGTTGTGAAGCCATGGAAACCTGGAATAGCATGTGTTGTTTTCTCTTAATAAAGTGATTTTCCATGACCACTCTTCTGGTGAGGTGAGAATGCATAAGAGGCATTGGAGGTCTTGTTAAAGGGCAGATTTTTAAAAGGAACACACAGAGGGCTATAATTTTTGAACAGAGACTAAAAATTAGAATATAACCTAGAGATGTCTTTAAGAAAAGAAAGAGAAATATGTTAGTACTGTATAAATCCTAAGAGAAAGTGTAAGCTCAGATAGGACAATACATTCAGAACAGCTCTCAGAAGTTTGCACTTTTGGTTCTTCCAAAAACTGAATCATCATGAACATAGAAGCAACTGTTGCTATGCCTCCTTGACATTCAGGCCTCCTTGACATTCAATGTGGTCATTTCCTGTCTGAGATGATTGCCGGGTGTGTACACAGCAAATGCAAGTTGGTCTTCAACAGGATGAAAAGGGAAAAATGATTGGCATCCAGCCTTTTGGATAGAATGGATTCTTACAGATGGAACTACTCCTGAAAGACAAAGAGGTACATATTTCCAAGGGAAACCATTATCAAGAGGCAAGGGTGTTAAGGAATATTCTGAGAAGACACTGAGAAGGTGAGTGTCTCTTAATTACATATATGAGGACCTTTCCAAGGAGAATGTTTCAAAAACTGGCATATTCTAAGTACCACTTAGTGCTGAATTCCTGTAGTTATAATCTCTCTTGTCATTGTATCAGTCTGGATATAATTAGAAGGTAGAAACGATGCAGTGAACTAGACTGAGGAAGTCCCATATAGAGAATTATTAAACTATGGCAAAGGAGTGGCTTTAACATATAAGGAAATCATATGGTACCCTTATGGTAGAGGGAGGGAATCCAAGGAAAGAGCAACTTGGAAGGGAGCCTTCCACGGCTGAGAGTCAGACCTTGTTGGTGAAAGTAACAGAAATTGTTGGTTTTCCCAGACTGCAGCTCATGTGCTGTTTCTAGGAAAGCAGAAAACACCCTCTTTGTGTTTTCTGGGTACAAGTGATTGTGGGCAGGATGCAGGTGATTGGCAAGCGGAGGCATTGACATGCAGAGCAGGTGGGGACCTGGGACACAGGCATACTGTGCAGGAGATCTGCAGAAGGAATCGGTGCCCAGACAAGCAGGAGGTCTTCATAGAGAGGAAGCTTTGTGGCATCATTTTCCGTGTAGCAAAGGCCAGGGTAGATGATCACGAGTCCAGAACAAGGCTGCAAGGTCATCAAATGATGGACAGGTTCTGGGAAGGAGACTGGGGAAGAGCCCCACCTCCTGTAATGTCCTTCTGGCGCCCTCTACCGAGAAAGTTAAATAATGTGTTCACTGTATAGGAGACATGTGTGAGAGAATTCTGTCCTTTATTGCTGAGAGTGTATTGAAGGAAAGTTTGGACCTGAGAGAAAATAAATTGATAACTGTTACAGTCATTAGTTTATTGCTTTTCTTCCTTAGGAAAGAAGATTATGCTCTAATAATACTTTACATCTTTAAAAAAGTGAATACAAATTTTAAAACCTGTGTATAGGTTTTATATATATAAATTATATATATAAATATGTATATGTATGTGTAAATCCATCCCTGAAATTACAGTTACTGTCACATTTCTTCTCCCCTTTGAACAAAACCTTCTTCAAAATGTGATTGTTTAGGGGCACCTGGGTGGCTTAGTCGGTTAAGCGTCCGACTTTCGCTTAGGTCATGATCTCACGGTTCGTGGGTTCGAGCCCCGCATCGGGCTCTGTGCTGACTGCCAGCTCAGAGCCTGGAGCCTGTTTCAGTCTGTGACTCCCTCTCTCTCTGACCCTCCCCTGCTCACGCTGTCTCTCNAAAAAAAAAAAAAAAAAAAAAAAAAAAAAAAAACATTAGAAAAAAAAAATTCAAAATGTGATTGTTTACTCCCTTTCCTCACTACCTCATATTCTCTGTTACAACACATTCCATGTTGGCTTCTGTTCTACTGCTCCTGTTAAGGTCATGTCTGTGTTGTCAAATATAATGGCCACTTGTCCGTGTCTGTCTTCATCCCATTGAACCTCTTGGTAGCATTCAAGTTGAATACACCTTCCTTGTTAAGATCCTCACTTTCCTTTGTGTGACATGACTTTCTGTGTTTTCCTCCTGCCTGCTTAACTGCCTAGAGACTCCCCATCCCCCACCCCTGCCTCCTTTGACCATTCTACCTCTATTACTTGGCCTCTAAATTTGGAGTACCCTAGAGTTCCATCCTATTCACTGCTTTGCTCTATCTATACTTTCATTCTGGATAATATCTACTCTCTGGTTTAAATACTGCCTAAAATTTCAATGCCAAAAATTTCTAAATATTTGTCTCCAACTCTGATCTCTTGATTGAGTTTAGGAATTGCATAACAATTGCCTACTTAACTCTCCATTCTCTTACCTAGGAGGCTTCTCAAACTCACCATGATCAAAGTAGAATTCTTGATTTATATTCCAAAACACATTTGTCCCAGTCTTCTCCAATTCAAAATATGTTAGCAAGACCCAAGCAATAGTCAGAAGCTATTCTCTATTCATCCATTTCTCTCATCTCAAAATCCTGCCATATCTTGTAGATAATCTGCCTCTTCTCTAATTCCATTGCTATCATCTCGGTTCAGGCTATCCCACCTCTCTCCTGGAGTTAGGCAACAACTGGTCTTTCTCCTTACAATCTTGAAAGCTCTTCCAGAAATTCCCTACACAGCAGCCAGATTGATTTTTTGAAACTGTAAATTATATTATTTCACTCCCTTAGATAAAACCTTTCGATGGATTCTAAATCCAGCCTCAGGGCAACTGTCTCCTAAGAGATAATTTTTCATGACCACCCAAACTAGATGCACGTCCCTCTATCTCTCTCTTAGTTAATTTCCTTATCATGTTCCCTTTTTATGTGACTATGTATCACTATCTAAGGTGATCTCATTAAGTTAGGTTTATATGTGATTTCTACCTGTTCTACTCAATGCTAGATTCTAAGCTCCCTAAAAATAAGGGCCTTGTGTTGCTCACTAGATGTTTCGTCCACAGCATCTAGAAAACACCCAGACTATATTGGTTCAATCTGTGTGTTGTTGAATAAAATAAAGACTCCTTTTACATTTGCCAGGGAGGAGGCTGGATACCACAGTGACTAATAGTCACTTATTAGCTAATAGCTTAATAATTACAGAGCTATTTGTGTATAGAATGGCATGTAGTAAAGACATATTCTCTTTCAGGAGAATATATCCAGATATTACAGAAAGACTCCAAGATCCATCTTCAAAAGCCCATGAGAAGTGTATCACAAAATATCGTCATGTTGTGACTCCAAAATGAAAACTGTAGGGACAAAGGTCGTATTTTTCATTACTACCTATTGGTGACAGAGAAAGGAAAATATGGACATATGTTAATAGTTGTACCTCCGTGTTGCCAGGAAAGATTTGCTCTTTTGGAACATGAACAATGATAATGACCCAAGTGGCTCCTGGAAAGGGCTTGGCACACTTAGAAAAACAAGGAAGAATAAGATTTGGTCTCTGCCAGAAAGTATATGTAATCCAACTAAAGAGATAAACTTGTATAGAAACACTTGAAAATGAAACCAGGGATCTGCCAGTATAGCCTAAACTTCTATCTTGTCTGACACGAAATTAGCCTCTAAAAGCATCTCTTTGATGGGTTTCCCACTTCCAAAACTAGTAAGGATCATATTAACTATATGTTCCTGCCTTAAACTCATTGTCCAAGCTGTTCCTTTTTAATGGAAGGAAAATCCTTCATAGCATTCTCTAATTAGAAAGAATTGTCATCCTTCAAGTCCCAGATCTATAGAGGCATGCTCAATCACTCCCTCTCCTGTGCACTCCCGACACTATTTTTCATATGGCTGTGATGTTATATATTAGAAATAATTCTGTATGTTTCTGATAACATAGATAACACTGAAACTAAATCATATTTCATGAGGGCAAGGAATATACCTTTATCATTTATAAACAATGCCTGACCTTAAGCGCTCAGAGGTCATACTTGGATTCCCAATTATTTCCAAGTTTTCAACTCAGGGTCTGCAGTACATGTTTAGGACTAAATGAATGAACCAGTGAATAAATAAGTAACTCATACGACTCATGGGGATAAAGCAAATTTTCAGATAAAGCTTCCCTAAACAAAGAATCAATAGCAGGAAATATGACTCCCTCCCTTAACTGCCTTCATCTGTATTGCCTTTTGTACTGAGCATCTATTGTTTTTGTCCTGACCAATACTCCCCCTTCTAGTAACAGAGCCCATTTTCCTAGAGAACTGCATTTACTCTACTTTGTATCATACCAGTGGAACTGTCAAACATGGGGTTCTCCCTCTTTTCAGATCCTATTCATCCATCACAGCACTCTACCATTGTATAAGTGATTGGTCCTAATAGCATCTGCCAGAGTTCTTATTTCTGTTTTTTTTTTTTTTTCTGTGACACATAAATTCTAGAAGGATGTGGGCCCCGTTCATTGTGAAAGTTGAACACTAAAGCCCATGTGTGGCTTAAGCTTCTTGGGACTACAGTGTGAAATGAATCAGTCTGAGAATGGATCCAGGGAAAGAGGACAGGACAGCCTAGAGGCTTAGAGAACTTGCTTACCTTATTTGAACCCTTAGATGACTCATTAAGTTCCTTTTTTTTTCCTTTAGCTGTCATGGCAACTACTAGCATGAGTTGGAAACTACAAGTGGAAGAGTCCTGGATAATGTGTTCTTGTGAAATCAACTTGCCTCTGAAGAGTAATAATAAAAGACTGCAGAGGCAGTTGAAAACGGCATCACAAACTGTAGGAAATTAACAGAGTTAAACAGGCCGAGGAACTTTGATTGATACCAGAGAGAATTTTCTGGATACCCTCATGGAAAGTAGTTGAACTGATAATATTTCTATCTTTTGCTATGAATCTTCTTGAGATAAGGTAGACACAAAGAGTTTGTATGGAGACTGAATGATTTTTTTTCACATATTTCTCCTGAAACAAACAGTGAAAGAAACAGATTAAAGGAACTACCAAAAATTCTAAGAAGTTGGTACTGTTAATATCAATAAATTCTGCCAATGGAGGAGTAGAAAGTTAAGAACCTGTCCAAGATTCTCAAGCCAGTCTATGAGAAACTTTTGTTTATCAGATATTATACAAACAGGATCTAGTGCTAAAAGATAAACAAAGGACTCACGGTAGGAGGAGATAACAAGATATTAACAGTAGAAAGTAGGAAGCTGATGATAAATAAGAAAAACTGTGGAACTTATTCAAAATGGTGGACTTGGCACATGCTGTAGCCTTTCCTCTAAAATAAGTCCACAGAAATGTCTGGAAGGAGATTTATAAAGCTTCATTACCATGCCAGAAAAGAATTCCCTTCAACAAAACAGAATGTTAGAAAATCTAAAGACTAAAATCAAGAGAGATGAGTTTAAACTAGAAAACTACAGTCCAAAATGAACTCAGGACTGGATTGCCACAAAAGTTAAATATATGAGGCTCCGGAGAGAGCCCTGAGAAGATTGTAGTCTATTAAGTGTGCATTAGCATTATATTTAAAAAAAAAAACAAAACGTGTGAGCCTTAGTTTAAAAATAACTTATTGTTGGGGCACCTGGGTGGCTCAGTCGGTTGGGCACCTGACTTCGGCACAGGTCATGATCTCACAGTTCATGAGTTGAAGTCACTCATCAGGCTCTCTGCTGTCAGCCCAGGGTCTGCTTCAGATCTTCTGTCCCCCTCTGCTTGCTCTCTCTGTGTCTCAAAAATAAACAAACATTTAAAATTTAATTTGCTAATTTTTCACTGTATCATGATCACTAATCACATATCACCATAACAAATATAAAATGTTTGAAATATTTCAATAATTACCAAAATGTGACAGACACAATGTGAGCAAATGTTGTTAAAAAAAAAAATGACACCAATAGATTGTTCAATGCAGCCTTGGCACAAACCTTCAATTTGTAAAACAAAACAAAACAAAACAAAACTGCAGTACCTGCAAAACTCAGTAAAGTTAAATACAATAAAATAAAGCCTGTCTACACAGCAAAGCTAGTAGTAGATCTCAAATTCAAAGATGAATATATTACCAAAACTTACCAATCGTTTTAAAAAGGTAGATGTTTGAAGGAAAAGAAATCAAGCACAACAATGAGAAGAACTTTGCACATTAAGGAAACAGTAAGTTATATGGAAACTTAAAGTATAATTTACTTCTGGGGTGACATGAGAGGATATTGCAGCCATACTTAGATGTTTGCTAAACTAAATATAGATGAAATAAAGAAAAAAGGGACACACTGAAAATCAAAATGAAAACCATACAGTGGTAAGGTAAAATATTAACTCAGTAATTCCCACAGAATATAGAACACAAGGAAAATGAGATCAAAATTGTGAAAGGAAAGTTAGTAGATATTAGTTCTCAGATTTAAAGGGTCATTCACCATTAAAACTACCAAGAAAGATAAGAAAAAAGATTTGCATAAATTTCATAAAACCAAGGATGAAGAGAAAATTTTTAAAAGTTCCAGAAGAATATTAACTTTGATATTTCATCAGCCACATTAGATGCAAGAAGAAAACAGAACAGCACCTTCAAAGATATGAGACAGATATTTTTCATCTTATAATCTTATACTAGATAGACTCAACTATTTGTGGAAACAAAGCAAAAACCTATTCAGTATTATGCTGGCCCTTTCTGAAAGCACTAAAAAATTTACAAGAAGAGAAATCAATTCAGTAGGTAGGAATAGATTTTAGAAGTAATATTGGTTAAAGAAACCAGTAATAAACAATATTGCTATAATTGAGAACTATTACATGTAAAACTTAAGCATAAATATTAGTACAGATGGTGGTGGTAGTAGTGGACAATAATTGTTGAGCTTAAACTAAGTACAAAACACTGTTCTAAATATTGTATAAGTATTCATTTAATCTAACAATCCTGTTAGCTGTATACATGTAAACCGATAATATTGAAGCACAGAAAAGTTGAATAACTTGCCATTTGTCACAGAGCTAGTAAGTGGTAGAGCCAGGATGTGAACTGATAAACAACACTGAGATACCAGATGATATTAACATGGTTGGACATACTGAATTATGTCTCCCCACCAATTCGTGTTGAATTCGTGTTGAAGTCCCAAGTCCCAGAACTTCAGAATATAACCATATTTAGAAATAAGGTCTTTAAAGAGGTTTTTCATGGTTTGCCTCTCTCCCTTTCCCCCACCATTTCCGCCCTTCTTCTCCCCCTTGTTCCTCCGTCAAGTTCCTCCTATACGTGCAAACATATGATATTTGTCCTTCTCTGCCTGACTTATTTCGCTCAGCATAACACCCTCAAGGTCCATCCATGTTGCTACACATGGCCAGATTTCATTGTTTCTCATTGCCATGTAGTATTCCATCGTATAGATAAACCACATCTTCTTGATCCATTCGTCCGTTGATGGACACTTAGGCTCTTTCCATGTTTTAGCTATTGTGGAGAGTGCTGCTATGAACATTGGGGTACACGTGCTCCTATGCATCAGCATTTCTGTATCCCTTGGGTAAATTCCTAGCAGTGCTATTGCTGACAAAAACTGAGGACTGATGGATGTGGGGGGGAGGGGGGATGGGCATGGAGGAGGGCACTTTGGGGATGAGCACTGAGTGTTATGTGGAAACTAATTTGACAATAAACTATTTGTAAAAATAAAAATAAAAATAAATAAATAAAGAGGTTTTTAAGTTAAAATGAGGTCCTTTGGGTAGGGCCCTAATCCAACAGAACTGCTGTCCTCCTAGGAAAAAGAAGAGACACCAAGGAGGCACGTCCACAGAAGAAAGACCATGCAGGAAGGTGACAATCTGCAAGCCAAGGAGAGGGGCCTCACAAGATCTTGGACTTACAGCCTCCAGAACTGTGAGAAAATAAATTTCTGTTGCTTATACCACTCAGGATGTAGCATTTTGTTATTGAAGTTCTAGGAAATTAATAGTGGTTTGAGTGATAGCAATATAGCAATGGGAAAATTTTACATTCTATTCTAAATTGCATCTTTTAAAGTATAAATTTAAGCCTATGATTTTTTAAATTAAGAACAGTTCATAAAGAAACACCTAATTTTAAGCCAGAAGAAGAAAAAGTGTAATAAAGGAAATACATTAATTTTTTTAAAAGGAAACAAGGATTAAGAAACCAAGGAAGACTTGGAAATTGGGTTTACAAAATAAGATGATAGAAATAAATCTGTATATATGAGCTATCATATTATCTATAAAAGAGTAAAATTCCTAATTAAAAGACAGTTCAGGTTAAAATACAAAATTAAGCATGCACTTAACATGCATCCCAGGATTTGCCCTTCTGGTCATTTATCTCAGAGAAAGACAAATTTATGTTGACTTAAAAACCTGTTCACGACTGTTCATAGCAGCATTATTTGCTATATTCCAAACTTGGTCTGAAAGTGTGCATGGTATGATCTCAATTCCTTTATATTTATTGAGGACTGCTTTATGACCCAGTATGTGATCTATCTTGGAGAATGTACCATGTGCAGTCGAGAAGAAAGTGAATTCCATAGCCTTAGGGTATAGAGTTCTAAATGTATCTGTCAAATCGATCTGGTCCAGTATGTCGTTCAGGTCCATTGTTTCTTTAGGGATTTTCTGTCTAGTTGATCTATCCATTGCTGTTAAGTGGAGTGTTAAAGTCCCCTGCTATTAGCACATTCTTATCCATAAGATTGTTTCTGTTTGTGATTAATTTTTTTTTGTATTTGTGTGCTTCTGTATTTTGTTTATAGACTTTTATAATTGTTATTTCTTCCTGATGGATTGACCTTTTAATTATTATATAATGTCCTTCTTCATCCCTTGTTACTGCCTTTGTTTTAAAGTCCAGTTTGTCTGATATAAGTATGACTACTCTGGCTTGCTTTTGACTTCCAGTAGCATGATAGATATTTCTCCATCCCCTTACTTTAAATCTGAAGGTGTCCTCAGGTCTAAAATGAGTCTCTGGTAAACAGAAAATAGATGGATTTTGGTTTTTTATCCATTCTGATACCCTATGTCTTTTGATTGGAGCATTTAGTCCATTTACATTCAGGGTTATTATTGAAAAATATGGATTTAGAGTCATTGTGTCCTCTGTAGGATTCATGCTTGTGGTGTCTCTGGTACTTTGTGTTCCTTGCAACATTTCCGTCATAGAGTCCCCCCAGGATTTCTTGTAGGGCTGGTTTAGTAGTGATTAATTCCTTCCTTTTTTGTTTGTTTGGGAAAATCTTTATCTCTCCTTCTATTCTGAATGACAGTCTTGCTGGATAGAGGAGTCTTGGCTGCATATTTTTCCTGTTCATCACATTGAAGATTTCCTGCCATTCCTTTCCTGCCTGCCAAGTTTCAGTAGGTAGGTCTGTCACCACTCTGATAGGTTTCCCTTTGTATTTTAGGGCCCTTTTATCGCTAGCTGTTTTCAGAGTTCTCTCTTTATCCTAATATTCTGCCACTTTCACTATGATATGTCGTCCAGAAGATCGATTCAAGTTACATCTGAGGGGAGTTCTCTGTGCCTATGGATTTCAATATCTGTGTCCTTCCCCACACTGGGGAAGTTCTCAGCTATAATTTGTTCAAGTACCCCTTCAGCCCCTTTCTCTCTTCTTATGGAATTTCTGTGATACAGATATTGTTCTGTTTGATTGCATCACTCAGTTCTCAAATTCTCCTTTTGTGCTCCTGGATCAGTTTATCTCTCTTTTTTCTCTCCTCCCCCTTTTTCTATAATTGTGTCTTCTAATTCACCTATTCTCCTCTTTGCCTCTTCAGTCTGTGCAGTGGCTGCCTCCATTTTATTATGCATCTCATTTATAGCATTTTTTAATTCATCATAACTATTTTTAAGGTCCATAATCTTTGTAGAAATAGTTTCTCTGGTGTCTTCCATGCCTTTTTCAAGCCCAGCGATTAATTTTATGACTATTGTTCTAAACTCTTGGTCAGTTATGTTGCTTATATCTGGTTTGACCAATTCTTTAGCTGTCACTTCTTCCTGGAATTTATTTAGAGGAGAATTCTATTTCATCATTTTGGCTAGCTTTCTGTCTCTAGTTTTAAAAGCTTGTTATGCACTCTGTACCTGCGAATACTGCTATATTAAAGGAGGCTTATTGACTGTCCAGGGCCTGTCTGTTTAGGAAGTGTTCTTTTAATGCTATTGCTTGGTCTCCCTTGTTGTGTCTTTAGTTATTTTATTTCCCTACTTGAGGTAGCCCTGGAAAGGAAAAAAGACAGACAGAGAACAAAAAGCATGCAAACACACAAACAAACAAGCAAACCGAAAGGAAAAAAAGAAAACAAAAACAAAAACAACAAAAGACAAATTGCAGTCTAAAAGCATAAAACTAGAAATTCCAGCTACAAATAAAGAGCAGGGTGGGGGCAGTGCTGATGGAAGAGCATATACAAAGAGAGAAATGACAGGGGTGGGGAGAAAGAGAAATTGAACATTGACCAGGCAGAGAGACTAAAAGGCTTAATTCTTAATTAAATTCTTAATTCTCTTAATTAAAGAGATAGAAAAAAAGGAGAATATGGCAGGAGGTAAGGAGAAAAAAACCAAAAACACAAAGACCATGTTACCCAGAGAAACTATATAGTCTAATTATTTCAGAGATAGAGAAAGGAAGGTAACGACAGAGGTGTAGAATATGCATCAAGAGAATGAATTAGATATGACTGTTTAAGCAAACCTATAACCAGAATACCCAGTCCAGTGGAGGGGAGAGATCAGAATGAGATAAGGGAGAATATATCTGAATAGCAAGAATTGTTCTAGAGTTAACCACGGCAATGCATCAGTGCTGGTTTTGGGGTAGGGGCTGTCTGTTTCCGCAGCGTCTATCCAGCTCCAGTAACAAAGCAGCTACCTAGTGTAGATGGTCGTGGTTTAGTGCAGGCAGGTCTTGTCTCCACTGTGGGTCCCAAGGGCTGCTCTTTGAGGCCCTGTCTTGGTGGTTATGGGGAGAAAATTGGAAGCCCCCCAGTCCCTTCTCGAACCAAGAGTTGCAAGTCACTCTTTTGTGTCCAATATCACTGCTGTGGGCACAGAAAGGTGGGCCTTGGTCTATGTCCCAAGCCCAGCCTCGTTTCCAGCTCTTACTCCATGTGCAGTAATGATCCCACAAGCTGGGGCTCTTCCTAGCCGGGGATCCAGTAGGGGAGCAGTTCCTCCTGATGCCGACTGAGTCCCTTGCATACAGTCTGTCCTGGAGGGAATTTCTGGGCCTGGGGCACCCAGCCCAAAGAAAGCTCCGCAGTTAGATAGGATCTCTCTCCAATTGCCCTGTAGTTAGAGATGTAATGATAGGATCCCTTTCTGTCCCAGGCTGAAGTTTTTCTCTTCTCCAGGGACAGTTCTAGGAACTGTTTCAGCCACTCTTTCTTTTCCCTTTGTCTCTCCACAGAGGGGGCTTCCTCCCCTCTGTGCCTCCATGTCCTGGCCCGTTTTATCTTCCCTAATTCACAGTCACACTCCTATAAGGCTGTCTTCTTAGTGGACTCTCTTTTCTTCCCAGACTCTTACAGTTCAGCATCCTTTGGCTTCAGCCCTTCTTTGTTTCTCCACCGTCTTGCCCCGGACTTGCTATACCCCAAACTTGGAAACAAATGTTCCACAGTAGGTGAATGGTTGTGCAAACTGTGGTATATCCATACAATAAAATGCTATGGACAATACAAAGGAGCAAACTACTGTGCAACAGCATGGATGGATTGCTACGCTATATGCTAAGTGAAAAAGCCAATCTCAAAACACCATGTATAATTCCATTCATATAACTCCTTGAAATGACAAAATTATAGAGATAGAATAGATTTGTGATTACCAGAAGTTAGGACTGATATGAGAGAAGGATGGGTGTTACTACAAAAAGTAGATCTTTGTGGTGATGGAGTAGTTCTATATCTTGGTCTAGAGAGAGTAACACATTTGCATATGGGATAAAATTACTGAGAACTATATGCATACATGCATTATACCAGTGTCAGATTCCTGGTTTGGATCACATACTATGTAAATCATAACCATTGGGGAAAACTGGATGAAGGGCAGAGAGGATCTCTCTGGACCATCTTTGCAACTTCCTATGAATCTAAACTGTAAGTGCAAGGCACTCTTCTAAATATTGTCATGTATTAATTTAATCCTAATAGCAGCCTTATGGGCTATATGCCTGGAAACAGACGATAATAAAGCACAGACGAATTGGGTGGTTTTTTTCATACACATGAACAACACCTGGCACTTGGAAAGCATGTAAAAAATATTTGTTCTATTAGACAATTATAATAATACTGAATAATTTGAGGAATTTAAAAAGTTGAAATAAATACTAGATTAAATAATGTAATATAGAAGGAGATAATGGGAGACAAATGTTTCTTTTTTTAATTGACTCTAACATACCTTTTATTTTAATACACCATTTAATACACCATAATACACCATTATGTATATACCACCAATACATTAAAATCCTGCAATTAAATTAATCCATAATAGTTGCTTATAGCTCAGAAGTTTATTTTATTTTTTAGATTTATTTATTTAATTCAAGTTAGTTAACATATAGTATACTATTGGTTTCAGGAGTAGAACCCTGTGATTTATCAATTCCATATAATAGCCAGTGCTCATCCCAACAAGTACCCTCCTTAATACCCATCATCCATTTAGCCCATCCCCCACCCAATATCCCTCCAGCAACCCTCAGTTTGTTCTCTGTATTCAAGAGTCTCTTATGGTTTGCCTCCCTCTCTGTTTTCGTCTTATTTTTCCTTCCCTACCCCTATGTTCGTCTGTTGTGTTTCCTAAATTCCACAATAAGTGAAATCATATACCTGTCTTTCTCTCACTTATTGTGCTTAGTGTAATACACTCTAGTTTCATCCGTGTAGTTGCAAATGGCAAGACTTCATTCTTTTTGATTGTCAAGTAATATTCCATTGTATACATATGCCATATCTTTAGTCATTTATCAGTTGATGAACATTTGGGCTCTTTCCATAATTTGACTATTGTTGACAGTGCTTCAATAAACATTGGGGTGCATGTGCCTTTCAAATCAACAATTTTTTGTATTCTTTGGATAAATACATAGTGCAATTTCTGGGCCATAGGGTAGTTCTATTTTTAATTTTTGGAGGGACCTCCATACTGTTTTCCAGAGTGGCTGCACTACTCTGCATTACCACCAAAAAATGTAACAGTGTTCCCCTTTTCCCGCATCCTCAGCAACATCTGTTGTTTCCTGAGTTGTTCATTTTAGCCATTCTGACAAGTGTGAGGTGGTATCTCATTGTGGTTTTGATTTGCATTTCCCTGATGATGAGTGATGTTGAGCATCTTTTCATGTGTCTGCTAGCCATATAGATGTCTTCTTTGCAAAAGTGTCTATTCATGTCTTCTGCCCCTTTCTTAACTGGATTATTTGTATTTTTGGTGTTGAATTTGGTAAGTTCTGTACAGATTTTGGATACTAACCAAACGTCATTTGCAAATATCTTCTCCCTTTTTTTTAATTTTTAAAAATGTTTTATTTATATCTGAGAGAGAGACAGCGTGAACAAGGGAGGGTCAGAAAGAAAGGGAGACACAGAATCTGAAGCAGGCTCCAGGCTCTGAGCTAGGTGTTAGCACAGAGCCCGACGCGGGGCTCAAACCCACGAGCCGTGAGATCATGACCTGAGCTGAAGTCAGAGGCTTAACCAACTAAGCCACCCAGGTGCCCCTATCTTCTCCCTTTAAAGTCAAATATCTTCTTGCCTTTAAGTTTTGTCGATTGTTTCTTCATTGTGCAGCTTTTAATCTCGATGATGTCCCAATAGTTCATTTTTGCTTTTATTTCCCTTGCCTCTATAGACATGTCTAGAATTTGCTGCAGCTGAGGTCAAAGAGTTTACTGCCTGTTTTCTCCTCTAGGATTTTGATGGTTTCCTATCTCACATTTGTGTCTTTCATCCATTTTGAATTTATATTTTGTATGGTGTAGGAAAATGGTCCAGGTTCATTCTTCTGCATGCCACTGTCCAGTTTTCCCAACACCACTTACTGAAGAGACTTTTTTCCATTGGATACTCTTTCCTGCTTTGTTGAAGATTAGTTGGCCATATATGTGTGGGTCCATTTCTGCATTCTCTATTCCATTCCATTGATCTATGTATCTGTTTTCATGCCAGTATCATACTGTCTTGGTGATTACAACTTTGTAATACACTTTAAGTCCAGAGTTGTGGTCCTTCCTGCTTTGCTTTTCTTTTATTAATATTACTTTGGCTATTCAGGGTCTTTTCTGGTTCATTTTCTCACACCATGCACAAAAATAAACTCAAAATGGATAAAGGACCTGAACGTGAGACAGGAAACTATCAACACCCTAGAGGAGAAAGCAGGAAACAACCTCCATACGAATTTTAGAATTGTTTGTTCTAGTTCTGTGAAAAACGCTAGTGTCATTTTGATAGGGATTGCTTTGAATGTGCAGATTGCTCTGGGTAGTGTTGGCATTTAAACAATATTTGTTCTTCAAATCAATGAGCATGGGATGTTTTTCCATTTCTTTGTGTCATCTTTAATTTCTTTTGTAAGTGTTCTATAGTTTTCAGTGTATAGATCTTTTACCTCTTTGGTTAGGCTTGTTCCTCGGTATTTTATGGTTTTTTGTGCAGTTGTAAATGGGACCAGTTCCTTGTGTTCTTCTGCTTCTTCATGATTGGTGTATAGGAATGCAACGAATTTCTGTACATTGATTTTATATCCTGCAACTTTGATGGATTCATGTATCAGTTCTAGCAGTTTTTTGGTAGGGTCTTTTGGATTTTCTATGTAGAATATCATGTCATCCGTGATGAGGGAGTTTGGCTTCTTCCTTGACAATTTGGATACCTTTTTCTTATTTTTGTTGTCTGATTGCTGAGGCTAGGACTTCCAGTTGTTGAACAACAGTGGTGAGAGTGGACATCCCTGTTGTGTTCCTGACCTTAGGGAGAAAGCTTTCATTTTTTTTCCCATTGAGGATGATAAAAGCTGTGCATCTTTTGTATATGGGCTCTATGATGTTGAAGTATGTTCCATCTATCCCTACATTCTTGAGGGTTTTTTTTTTTAATCAAGAAAGATGCTGTATTTTGTCAAATGCTTTTTCTGCATCTTGACAGAATCATAGGACTCTTCTCCTTTCTTTTATTAATGCAGTGTATCACATTGATTGAATTGTGACTATTAAACCAGCCCTGTAGCCCAGGAATAAATCCTACTTTATTATGGTGAATAAATCTTAGGAATTGGCACAGGGTTTTAGGCATCCAGGCATAAAGAGACACATGAAGTTGGAGTTATGTTTCGGAGCTAAAGTAGTAATCACATGACAAACCTGAAGGTGTCAGGTGGGGAAGAGCTTGAAGTATGGAAGAAGCCCTCAGCAGAAATATGACCTGCACTCCTTTTCCCTATCTTCCAGAGCAAATAGTCCTTCCTATTTTATTAGATCCTTTTCAAACTGGTAGAAATAGCTCGACCACCCACCATGTCTCTGCATGGTGTTCATGGAGTTGTCTTCAGACTCCAGGTTTTCAGAGGAAATTCTACCAGCCACATGGTATTTTTACACTATGGCCACAAGGACTTAGGTGTCTTAAAACTAAGAAATTTCTATTCCCAAGGGTTTCTGAGAACATAGGTGGATAGATCCAGGAATCTCAAAGCATTTCTGGGACACACCCAGTTAGCAGAATCTGTGGAATCATATCACCATCTAACTGCATATTCTTTATTATCTCTTCAAATTGATGTCCTGGGTTAATCATAAACCAAGTGACAGAGACTTCAGATGGATGAAATTAAATGTCTTCAGGGACAAGAAAAAAATAAGTCTTGTACAGCCATAAGAGACAGTTAAGAACTCAGGAACTTTTCCAACTACTCGAATGAAGAAATCATTAAAATAGGTGAGTAAGCAAAACTACAGAGACTTCACTACCTATGATCTTGCCTGTGGTCAGTAGGGGAGAGGATAAAGCAAAGCAAAAGGAATTAGAAAGATTATGTCTATGCCAAAATCTTTTTTCAAGAGAAAAGAAGAAAAGGGGAAAGTTTGGAAGAAATATGTGGTAAACAAAAATGATTACAAGAGCCTCTCTTCATGACAAAGACAGGCTACCTTTCCTGACATGGCATGAAAATAATGTATTTTTCTAACAACCAATGATCCAAAGTACCCAGTGCTCCATGGGGAGCAAGCATGTATACAGTCACTCAAGCGAACATCTAGGTGGAGAAATAAGTATGTCAAAAATACCTGCTTCCAGCTGATTTTTTTTGGCCTTGTTTCATAAGATATTGGGTGGCAAATGTATAAATATGCCACAGGAATTTTGAATGTGGTATTGAACTATTCTGGAAAGATTTCTGTAAAGATGGGTCCTAAGCTGGGAACTGACTGCCTATCATGTTTGGGTTAGTTCAGGGCAAGCCACCCCAAGTAGGATGTGTCATAAGGTCAAAACAGCAGGAAGATTTTTTGATTTGTGTCTTTGAATATGTGAGTATGCTTATATTGTATTTTGTGTGTATTTTTTTTTTACAAATAGTTTATTGTCAAGTTAGTTTCCATATAACACCCAGTGCTCATCCCCACAAGTGCCCTCCTCCATGCCCATCACCCCCCCCCACTCCCATCAGTCCTCAATTTGTTCTCAGCATTCAAGAGTCTCTCATGGTTTGCCTCCCTCCCTCTCCCCCACTATTTCCCCCCTTCTTCTCCCCCACGGTCCTCCATTAAGTTCCTCCTAATCCTCCTATACGTGCAAACATATGGTATTTGTCCTTCTCTGCCTGACTTATTTTGCTCAGCATAACACTCTCAAGTTCCATCCATGTTGCTACACGTGGTCCGATTTCATTCTTTCTCATTGCCATGTAGTATTCCACCGTATAGATAAACTTGTGTGTATGTTTTAATTTACATAAATAACTTTGTGATACTCATAATATTTCTTTCTTTACTTAGCAATGTGTTGGGCAACCCTCCATGTTGTATGAAAACATAGTAAGTTACTTCTAACTGCTATGTAGTGTCCCACATTACACATCCACTGCCACTGCCTATTTCTTAACCATTTCATAGTAATATGAATTAAAGTCCATCTAATTCCCTATTCAATCACACACAGAGATACACAGGAAACTCAAACCGAATTTTGAAAGTGATTTTTTCTGAAATGTCCTCTGATATACTCAAATTGGATTGCATAGACTTGGAACATAGGTATACACAATTTCACAGGGGAAAAACTGCTACCATATTGCACTGTATGTTAACTAAATGAAACTTTAGAAACTATTATATTTGTTGGTACACCAAGAGTACAACAGACTTATGTATAAAAATGCAATATATATTATGACCCAGTTGGGCTTAAGCCAACAAGGTAGGGTGGTTTAGCTTTAGAAAACATTTAAAAATAAAGGAGAGAAATCTTATAACCACCTCAATAATCAGAAAGAAAACCTTTGACAATAATTCAACTCCCACTAATTCAACTTCCATTAAACACTCAACAAACTGTTTTCCAGAAGATAGCTTCCTTTTATGTTGAAGTATATATGACATACAATGTTATATTTCACATGTACAATAATAGTGCTTCAGCAATCTGCACAATATATATATATTATATATATTGTATTTTATATATATATATAAAATACAGTGCTCCCCACAATAAGTATAGTTAACCATTTGTCACCATACAAAGTTATTATCACATTATTGATAGTCCTTATGATGTAGTCTACACCTTTGTGACTTGTTCATTTTATAACTGGAAGTTTGGACTTCGTAGATCCATTCATCTATTTCACCCCCACCCCCACCCCATCCCCACATTCTTCCCTTCTGGTAACCACCAGTTTCTCCTCTATATTTATAATTCTGTTTCTTTTGTTTGTTCGTATGTTCTGTTTTTTAGATTCCACATAGAAGTGCAAATACATGGTATTTGACTTTGTCTGACTTACTTCATTTAACATAATACTGTAGGTTTATCTATGTTGTCATGATTGGCAAGATCTCATTCTTATATATATAGTCAAAAATATTCCATTGTGTGAACGTGTACCACATCATCTTTTTCCATTCGTCTGTCATTGGATGCTTTCATTGTTTCCATATTTTTGGCTATCGTAAATAATGCTACAGTAAACATAGAGGCATATATATCTTTTTGAATTATTTTCATTTTTTTTAAGTTCTGCTACCTAGTAAGAGAATTACTGGATCATGTGATACTTTTAGTTTTAGTTTTTGAGGAACCTCCACACTGTTTTTGTAGAGTGGTTGCACCAATTTACATTCCCACCAACAGTGCATGAGGTTTCCTTTTTCTCCATATCCTCTCCAACATATCATTTCTTGTTGATACTAGCAATTCTGACAGGTGTAAGGTGATATCTCATTGTGGTTTTGATATGCATTTTCCTCATTATAAATGTGAGTATCTTTTCATGTGTCTGTTGGGAATCTGTATTTCTTCTTTGGAAAAAAATGTCTATTCAGGTCCTCTGCCCATTTTTAGTAAGATTATTGGAGGAGGCTGGTGTTGTAAGAGATCTTTATATGCTTTGTATATTAACTCCTTATTAGATATATCATTTGCAAATGTCTTCTCACATCCAATAGGCTGACATTTTTGTTTTGTTGATGGTTTCTTTCAATGTGAAAAAATTCTGTATTTTGGTGTAGTCCCAATACCTTAGTCTTGCTTTTGTTTCCCTTGCTTGAAAGACATATCTAGAAAAATGTTGCTAAGGCCAATATCCAAGAGATTTATGTCTATGTTTTCTGTTTTATGGGTTTAGGTGTGTTTTTAATCCATTTGGACTTTATTTTTGTATATGGTATAAGAAAGTTGTCCAGGGTCATTCTTTTGCTTGTAGCTGTCCAGTTACTGAAGAAATGTCTTTTTCTCATTGTAAATTCTCACCTCATTTGTCATACATTAACTGGCCATGTAAGAGTGGGTTTATTTTTAGGCTTTCCATTCCATTTATCTATGTATCTATTTTTAAGTCAGTAACATACTCTTTTGATTACTATACAATTATAGTATTGCTTGAATCTTGGATCGTGATACTTCAAGCTTTGTTGTTCTTTCCCAAGATTGCTTTGGCTATTCAGTGTCTTCTGTGGTTCCATAAAATTTCTACCATTATTTGTTCTAGTTCTGTGAAGAGTACTATTGGTGCTTTGATAGGAATTGCAGTGAATCTGTAAAATGATTTGAGTAGTATGTATATTTTAATATTAAGTTTTCCAATCTATGAGCATGGTATATCTTTTCATTTGGCTGTGTCATCCTCAATTTCTTTCATCAATGTGTTATAGTTTTCAGAATACAGGTCTTTCACCTCGTTGGGTAAATTTATTCCTAGCCATTTTATTCTTTTTGATACAATTGTAAATGAAATTGCTTCCATTTCTTTTTCTGCTACTTCATCATTAGTATGTGAAAATACAACAGATTTCTGTATATAATTTTGTATCATGAAACTTTACTTCATTTATTTATTGATTCTTATCATTTTTGGTGGAGTTTTTAGGGTTTTCTCTATATGGTATCTTGTCATCTGCAAATAATGACAGTTTTACTTCTGAGAAGAGAGCTTCCTTCATCTAATAGAAAGCACTAGAAACAGTAAATATCCTACACCAGACATTATACATTTAATCAAACATGGGAAAATATGAAATTAGCAATGAGAACAAGTCAGAGTTGCCCAGTAAGACCACTTCTGATCTTTGTTGTGGATGTATACAGAAACAAAAACACTATAAAAATAGGGAACCACAGTAGGTAAGAGCAAGGTGGGTGCAGAATTGACTGGGAAATGGCACAAGGGAACTTTTGGGGGTAATTGTAATACTTCATATATTGATTCTACACAATATATACATGTGTTAATGCTCATAAAACTGTTCACTTAGAATGGGAACATATTGTATACACGTTCTATCTCAAAAAAGCTCCCCCCCCAAAAATCAGAAAACAAAACCCTGTTACAATTCCTAAGAAATACCTCAGCGATAACAGTACCAGGTAGCAATAGTAGTGATGGAAGAAAGACTTCAAATTGAAGGCATACTTAATATTAAACGTCAGCAGTCTGAGCTGCTAGGGAAAAAATACCTCCCCAAATATAACTCAAACAGGACAAGGGTTTGTTTCTCTCTCATGTAACTGTTTGGGCAGGTTCTGGTCCTTGTGGTCATCTGGGAAGACAGGCATCCATGATGGAAGCTCTACTATCCACTGCCAGGAGTCCTAAGACCAATGGACACCCAAATGGTTCTACAGACAGAATTTAGGACATCCGTAAACTTGAATGGGGAAAAAATTACATCTTTATATTCACTAGCCTCTAAATGAGGTTTAGTAATCTCTTCAATTTTAAATAGTGACACCAAATCACAGTAGCATTGACAGTACCTGTGACCCAGTCACCAATTGAAATCACAAATATTTTCATATCATGATTCAGTTATTACAGAATCTGGAAACATCACTCACACTTAACATCATTTTAAAATTATTATAAAATATTAGACTCAGCTGCTAAATATTATTTAATGTGTTAATAAAGATGTGCTATATAACTATATAATTAGGTTATTTAAAATGTTGATAACTGTACTTACATAATTAATTTTTGTTATGACCCTATACATTTTATGTATTTAAAAACATTATCTGCAGAAGAGATTCAAGGGCTTCACCAGACTGCCAAAAGAGTCCATGTTACAAAGAAATTTTAAATTTTATCCTATCCCTGTGTTAGGATATTGTCACCTCCATGGCCAAGGCCAGGCTGCTGCCTTACTTAGTTTGGATCAAGTAGGAATAGAAAAGAGAGCATGGAGGAATTATATTATAACTTTAAGGGAAAGGCCAGGATATGGCTCATGTCACCTTTGTCTATATTCCCACTTCAGAGAACTCAGTCCCATGGCCACACCCACAATGGAGGCCAGGAAATACTGTGTTTATCAGGTGTTGAGGAGTAAAAAGTTTTGCTCAACTTCTTTATGTCACTGGCTTAGTCTGAAAATTAAACTGACAGAGTAACAGAATAAAGGCATACAGATTTTATTGAATTTTTACACGTACATGGGAGTCTTCACAAGGGAATGAGTACCCAAAGAAGTAACTGGAACAGAAAGCACTGACATCTTTTAGACAAACAATAAATTTGTGAAAAATTGACAAGACATATGGGTTAGTAAGCCAGTTGAACTATAGCTAGGTAGCTCTTATCTTCCTTAACTAGTTGCCTTCCTTAACTCTCTAATTAAGGTAGATAAGGGTTAGTTTAACAGGGTTTGTTTGCAGATCCCTCTGATGCCATCTCGGAGCTGATAGGTCTACCTCCAATGAAATGAGGAGTTTATTTATTTGCATTTACTGTTTCTTAATTGCCTGCAGCTCAAAATAATTTTTATGTCTATTTTCCTTCGCAGGTACTGTGATAGGACACAAGGCATACAACCCTAAGATAGATATTATTGCATTACCTAGCTACATTTCTGTTACTAGTAACAGACTATAGCCTGAACATTGACTCGCTCTTGTCTAAGGATAATTGGATATAAACATAAGGGAATGAAATAAGTCAAAGACAGTGGCCAGTTTTCTGATTAGTGATGCCATCCACAAAGAAAGATAAAGGAGGAAACAAAAGAATAGAAAACATTCCACTTGGACAAGTTGACTTTGAGATTCCTGTAAGCAGTAGTGCACTGATAAACCTGCTTTCTGGGGGACAAGGGGTGGGAGAAAAACCTGTTTGCAGCAAATGCTGATTCCCATAATGTAAATCTATCCATGATAGCCACTTTCAAGCTACCAAGATGATGTCATGGCACAAGGAGTTGGGTAAAGATGGGTACAATAAGCTCCCACAAGCTAGTATGAGCTAGCACACCTCTGCTGGTGAAGGTGAAGATTTCCAAGTGGAGACATTCTGATGAAATTTACATATGCAGAGCTCAAGTTTAGGAGTAGAATCTGGGTGAGACATTGATTTTGGAATCCATTAAATTAGCAACAAGTTTCTTTAAAAAAAAAAAAAATGACAACAGGCCTAAAATGGAGTCATTAATGCTAAGCCCCATGTCACCAAATCAAGACTTTAAGTTTCAGCTCTCCCAGAAATGGAATCTTAAATGAATCAATTAGTAATTGCCTGATCAGCACTATTTCGGTAATCTGCCTGATAGACCCTTGCCATTTCTGAAAGAAAAGTAACCTTGCAAAAAACAATTTTCTTTTTTACCCAATATAGTAACTTCCTTATTCCCACTCCTTTCTGCCTATAAAAGTTTTTCATTTTATACAGCTCTTCGGAGCCCTTTTCTATCTGCTACTGCCAGATTCAAATTAATTTTTTGCTCAAATAAACTCTCAAATATTTTAATATGCCTCAGTCTACCTTTAACAGTTCTACTGTCAGAAGAAGGAAATGAATGAGAGTCTGGAGAGCCCTCAGGAACAACCGGTACCCACTGAACCCCTGGAACTCACTGCTTCCTTGCTGCCTCTAATGGTTGTAAGTAAGTCCCTTTCTCATCCTAGCTCTGCAGTTTTTTGTGAACTTTCAGACTTTATTTGAGCATTTCTTTCTCCCGACTGGTGACAGAAACTGGCCAGAGTTGGACCAGCTCTGACTTAGAAACTGAACTGGGTCTGGGGATGGACTGGGTCTAGTGTGAGGTCTTAGGTGAATAAAATGTTAAGGCTGAAGAAGCAAGTTAACCTTATCAAAGATAATCTCAAATTCCAATAGCCAAAGTGGAGAACTTTTAACCTAGATAAACATTTAGAAGGTGCCCTAGGAAAAAGGGGTCTCAGGGAAGCACTCACCATAAAGGGTAGAAGGAAAATTATTTTTCCTCTTCTAAGTTTCTGGTGACCAGAGTGAGACTTGCTGGGACACCCTTACTCACTCCACATCCTGCAAGTGGGATCCTGTGAAAGCTGGCGGAAGCCTGCAAAGGGTAATTCTCATCAAAGTCAGCTTTCCCAAATCTCTACAGATAGTGCCTGATTGAGAGAGAAAGCTAAAATCTCACATTATCGCTTCTTTCCAAATTCAGGTTTGCAAGTAAAAAATCATTTGTAAGAATTCAATCTTGAGTTGGGATTTATGAATTTGCATTGGGTACCCACCGGTTGTATATAGTTTTCTCTTTCAGAGACAGCTTTTGCCTTCTTGTTTGTCTCATTTTATGTCCTGAGAATTTGGCTTGACAACCAACAGGTTGAGGGCCCACAGATGCGGAAATGTGGGTCATGCTCCACTTCCAGCTAGATATGGCCGAAAAGAGATGTGGGTTGTATTCCATTTGCTGGTAGGTTCCTACCAACTGTTGCAGCTCTCAGGGGAACTGACGGTCTTTCTTTTGGTTATCTTTTGGTCTTGGGAGAGTAGTATATTTTGCACCCTCTTTGAGGACACTTCTTGTGTTGATGGAGTTGTTTAACACTGCCAGGAATATTTGCTGTTGTCATGGCTGAAACTGGGCAAGATATTTAAAAGAATTTCTCTTAAGTAGCTTTGTGGTCAAAAGTTGGCCAAACTCACAGCTGATAGGGCCTGATAGAAACTTTTTTAAAGGCCTTCTCCCCTCAGCTAAGATGAAACTATGACCCCAGAGGGTAAGAAAAATATTCTGAAACCTTTGTAGAAGGACTTATGAAAACATTCCCCAGACAAACAGCCCTAAATCTAGAACATAGGAATCTTTTGATTTCCATCTTATCATTCAGGTTGCAACCCAGTTCTTTGAGGAATTAAAAATAACTGTCCTAAAAACTGAGGACAACTTGTACAACTTGTCTTACAAATTGAGGCTTTACAAGAACAAAAAAAGCCTACCTATCCTTTTTTACCAGTCCCCAAACCTCCCCTATTTATCTCAAAAGGCTTGTAGATATTGTCAAAGTTCTGGTCTTAGGAAACAAAAGTCCTTCTTGGAGGGACTTTCGTTCTTTTTTGTGTGCCTTTGAGATATAAATATTCTACCCTGCTTTCTCGCAGAAATGAGGGCCAACTCTTTGAAATGCAGACTTCAGAGAAGTAATTTTTATCAGAAGAAAAAAAGGAAAGAAAAGCAAAGGCTATTTGGAACCTCAGCAAATAAAAAATCTTAAAACTCTTCAACACAAATAGTGAAAAGTTTAAGCCATCTGAGCAATTAACCTGAACTTATTCCATCCGCCAGAAACATTTAGATCCAACTGTTCTTTTTTTAAATAAGCTAGTGAACTTTCCATGATCATACCTCTCCATAGCTAAAATTTTAAAACAAAAGCTACAAGATCTATGTTTGTATCTCTATATGTAGGTATGTCTGTTAAATATACATATGTATGTATGTTATATAGACATGTGACTTTTTTAACCTCTGGATAGTATTTTCAAAATTAATTTGTGAAGAAATCTATTTGATTGGCTTAAATTAAATATGCTCTCAGGAACATAGACACTACCCAAATGTGTTTCAAGTTCATGTAATCTAGGGTAAACTTCAATAAATAAAGGCTAGTTTAAGCTTGTTGGTTTAATTAAAATGGGTGTGTCTTTAGAGTCGTCAGCATTAAATATAATGCAGACCTACAACTTCTACTTAGATTTACTAAAAATTAAATTACCTCATGATATTCCTGTTATAGAATTTATCAACAAGAAAAAAAGCTTATGATGATTAGCTGTTTAATCTCTCATGAATCTTACAGCAATGTAAACATAATTGTTAAGAATAAGTGAATAGATGTAAGATAAAATTTTATGTGAATAATTATGTTTTATGGTATGTCTACCTAAAAATAGTTTCCAAATCTTTTTAGTGACTTGAAAATTTTAAGTTATATGGAGGTAAGTTAAATGATAGACAGTCATTGAATATCTAGATCATTTCCAAGTACAAGATATTGAAACATCACTGAACATAGGTTATTCACTTTGGCTTTCTTTTATCGAAAAACTAAAGATATTTTGGTCTGTTAGTAGACATTTTTGTGCCACATTAAAAAAGTGTAATAGGAGGAAGAATTCATTTCTAGAAATTATAAAATGTATTTATAAATTTATCAGTCCACAGAATGCAGTGTAATAGTCCAAATTTACTTCTTAGCTTTAACTAGGAATTAAGAATTCTAAGGTTTAAAAATGCTAATTGATAAATGTAACTAAAACTACTCAAAAATAATAAGGGTGTGGGGTGCCTGGATGTTGGTTAAGTGTCTGACTTCAGCTCAGGTCATGATCTCATGGATTTGGGGTTCAAGCCCTGCATGGGGCTATGCACTGACACTGTAAAGTCTGCTTTGGATATTCTCTCTCTCTCTCTCAAATAAATAAAACATTAAAAAAAATAATAATATGGGTCAAAGGAAACAACCGTGTATGAAAAATAAGTAAGGCAAGTAAAATTATCGATTGTTCCAGAAGTATAAAAAGGAAAAAGTTGTGTACATTTTGTGGAAAAAGAATCTTAGGAAAGGAGTGTTATGTGTGGTCAAGTTGGCTACAATTAGAATGGACTTAAAGTTGTTTATCTTTTTAAATTTTTAACATTTATTTTTTTAATGTTTATTTATTTTTCACAGTTTATTGTCAAGTTAGTTTCCATATAACACCCAGTGCTCATCCCAACAAGTGCCCTCCTCCATGCCCATCACCCCCCTTCCCCTCTCCCCCATTCTCCTCAGCCCTCAGTTTGTTCTCAGTATTCAAGAGTCTCTCATGATTTGCCTTCCTCCCTCTCTCCAACTATTACATTTATTTATTTTGGAGAGCCAGAGAGAACCAGAGCATGAGCAGGGGAGGGGTAGAGAGAGAGGGAGATACAGAATTCAAAGCAGGCTCCAGGCTCTGAGCTGTCAGCACAGAGTCCAACGTGGGGCTCAACCCCAATAATCACTAGATCATGACCTGAGCCGGAGTCTGACGCTTAACCAACTGAGCCACCCAGGTGCCCCTTAAGTTTTCTTTAAATGAACTTTAGTATCAAAATATGCTAGGGCAAAATTAGAATTTGTTTTATTCTCTGTTAATAGCACAAAGTTTTCTTGGCCTGTTGGTCTAATCTACATAAGATATTGTGAAAAGTTGTGTGTATTTGTTAAACCTTTTGGGTAATCTACTTGGAAAACAATGACTTTTGGTCTTAAAATAATTTACTGTGCTTCATGTTGTTTTTATCAGGTCATTGATTCCTTAGGAAAACTCAGTCTTTACAATCTTTAAAGGGCTAACTTTTGTTCACAGCTATGTAACCTTCCATATCAGCCTTTAAAATCTATTTTCATATGAATTAAATAGGTAACTAAGTATTATTTTATAATGGTCTTTGATCCTATTAGTCAAATGTTCTAACCTTTTTCATGTGAATTAAATAGATAACTAAGTATTATTTTATAATGGTCTTTGATCCTATTAGTCAAATGTTCTAACCTTTTGATATTTTGACAGCTTTCCCAAGTTAAATTCTAAATGCAGTCTTTTTCACCTCAGAGTAACTTTCGGATTTCCCAGAGAGTCCCAGAACAATCTCAAAAGATGTGTATTTCACCTTATAAAAGAGATGTTAAACTATTTAGGTTTATTTGGTATGTGAAGTTACATGAGAAGCATTGTCAAACAAGTGGTGATAAACTCTTTAGGTTATATTTATATGTATGCATGTTATTAATATAATAGTTCTAAAAATGGTGTGAAATTCCTAAAAATCTGATATGCCCTAGTATAATGTTATCGATCATAATTCCAGTTATTACCATATATTTCTGTATGTTACAGAAATAACCAAATTTCCTTGCCAACTCCATTATAATGAACTCTTATTAGGTCTTTCACCATAGACATTTTTAAGTCTTGTCATTTACAAGCAGTTTTGGCTTTATTCTGATGCTTTTGCAAAAGTGAGATTCATGGAAAGACCCCTACCAAGTATTCTTGACCACTGACAGTGCTGCTAAATTACAATGTGTTAAACTTTGGGTGCATATTTCACAACTGAAGAGTGTTCCTCCTGATAATCTGGTCCTGTGCAAATGCTGGAGACCTCAAAAATCACATAGACTAGGAAGAGAAATAGCGGACACTGAAGTAGATTGCCTCCTCCCATGATGTGATCAAACTGTTTCTTTACATTCCTCCTTCACTCTCTAACCACCCTTTTCCAAATTCTAACATCATGAAGACCTTTATGATTCTTTTGTCCACATCTGACACCTCTCAGGCCATTGCAAGGGGGTGGGTAAGTCGATCTCCAAATAACTGTCGGATTTGCCAACATGCCCTTAATCCTGTAGTGCTGCCTGTCACAAATATCTCCCTGATTTTCAATAAAAGTTTCTCTGGAACAAACTCAACCCTCTCTCCACCATGTTAGGTTCCCTAAACCTTGAGATCCACTTTCCTCTCACTGGTTAACAACCCCAAGCACAGAGAAACTTGCATTAAGGCTCTGTATAAAGGGCCATAAGGCAAGGATGACCAGAATAAAACCATCTACATAGTCTACATCCCCTGAAGTTTTACTGGTCCCCATGACTATCACCTTTTTAGTTCCAAGCCACAGATTCAAACAGGAATTACCATGAGGAATTTGTAATTGAAACCGTACTTGCTTTGGCAGATATTTATGCCCCTGGCTAGGAGTAAGTGCAAATGAGGTTATGATCAAGAACTTTTCCATTTTAATTCTTAAAGATATTGCAGAACCTGCTGCTAAGGCAACAGCTGCCCAACAAAATCCCTGGACTCTCTGGCGAAAGTTGCTCTTTATCTTTGCACTGAGCAAGTTTTTGCTATGCCAACACCACTTGTAGTATGTGGACTTATACTCCTAGGCTAAGGAACGGAATAGTTCTGGGAATTATGCAAAAAAAAAGGGGGGGGGAATATTTTGGAGTGATATATTCTGATCTTCTTTATTCCCATCTTTGAAACTTTCAAGAATTGTCACAGTTCAGAAGATAAGTTGGCAGATTGCTCCCTATCTCATTGAATCAGCCCCTTACTCCTGAGAACGGTCATCTCAATAGTCCTGAGAATAGGTCAGTTCAGTTAAAGGGTTTTGTCTCATTATAAAGTGGTGATGCAAGTGGGGTCCCAAAGTTGAGCCTCTATGGGTGCCAGCAATTAGTATCTTAAAACAGGCATTTCTATGAGAATGAAAGAAAAACAATGCTTAATGGTTGGAGCAGACTATAAATCTACTCTGAGTACTGAGGGAAGCCGATAAGTAAGATTTCTAGCTGTTGGGCTGAAAGTCTCTTCAGATGAAATGAGGGCAGGCAGTGGCATTGGAGAGATTTTCCTGGTTTGCAGTTTGAATGTCTCTGGTGATCTTTCTCAGTGTCTCACACAGCAAAAGTACAAAAATTCCCCACACGTGGGCTGCTGTGGTGACTTCTCTGAAGTTTACATAAAGTTGCTCTGCTTCAGTTTGCAGGGAAAAGAGCAGCCTTTGTTCTCGGTGACTTCAAGCCGGATGGGTGGGTTGGGAATTGGAAATGTTGGTTTGGAGAGGTGTTGCCAGATATTTGAGGAAGCTAGAAGAATTCAGGATCCAGTCCAGCTGTGGATAGGTAACAAAATCTTAAAAGCAACGAATAGGTCTAGAATCTAATATCCACAAAGGCGCACTACAGTTTCCTATTGAAACATAAGTTTTTCTTTCTGAGGTCACCCCTATTTCTATCAGAGATAATCTAAGACTAATGTATTTGAAAATTCTAGTCTCATTACATTTGTCCTGATTATTTAGGAAAGTACAGCAAGAATAGTGGTTAACCATATAGACTTTTTTAAAGTTTGCCTTTCTGGAACTTTTAATAAGGAATCTCAGATTGGAATTTTAAAAGCCTCTTAAGGCTAGGGATCCAAGTCAAGGACTCGCCATTATACTTTGCCTATAATACCTATAGATTTGGGCTGATTCTTCCCAAGGTGCCCAAAATATCCTGAGGTACCTGAGGCTACGAAAAGGTGACCTTCCTTAGTCACCTGGTAAGGATTTAAGGAACCAAGTAAGCAAAGAAAAAGGCCAACTTTCCAAAGGGAATTTATTGGCTCCATAAAGTCAATTGCAGTTCCTTAAAACTGGTCATATATGAACATCATTCTCAAAGATGACATTTCAGTCAAAGACTTGGTAATATGGCCAATGTTTCCAAGAGTGTCCTTCTACTGGAAGAACATATTTTTATTGAACTTAAACAAATAACTATATTGCCACAAAATGAGAACACTCTCTAAGAGTTTCTGAATTCTGGGGGAAACAGGGAGAAAAAGCAACTGTTTCACGTTTGTTCTCCAAGGTATAATTTACCAAATTATTGTAAGCTATAAAAAGCTTAAGAGAAAAAAGAAAAAGGTTTCCTTATATCTGGGGGAAAAAAGCATTGCAAACCAGCAAATGTTTCAGGGAAAAAGTCATAAATAATTACAATTATCCTCATCAGTATAGTCAGTCCCTTGTAATTAATTCATGTGGATCTTGAGCTTTTGTTAGCAGTTGTGTAAAACCATCAGTTTCAACATTAGAGTTCTGCAAATTCTTATCCAGTTCACTAGTATGATTGGAAGGTTATCAGAACACTGTCCTTTGTTAGAGTCCTTTCCATGAATCTCCTGGAAAAAATATCAGAGTAAAACAATAACTGTCTTTAATGACAGAAGAAAAAAAACAGACATGGCTCAAATTGCACAAGACTATCAGCTGATTTTTCAGCAGAAGCTTTGTAGGCCAGAAGGCATTGGCATGGCATCCAAGTGCTGAAAGGGAAAAACCTATAGCTGAGAATACTCTGCCTAGCAAGAATATCATACAGAATTGAAGGACAGAGAACGATTTTCCCAAATAAAAGTTACAGGAGTTCATCACACTGAACCAGACTTAAAAGAAATGTTAAGGAGCTTTTTTAAGGGGACAAAAATAATTACAGGTAAGAATAATAGTTAAAAAATTTTTATGAGTAAAAGTAAACATAGAGTAAATATATTAGATCAATCATTTGTAAAGCCGGTATGAAGGTGAAGAGACAAAAAAAAAAAGTTAATTATATCGAAAAATCTGATAAGAGGAGTCAATAAAAAGATATAAAATATGACAACATACAAATAAAACATGGAAGGGAGGTTAAAATGTAGTTCTTTTACAATGTGTTCTAATTTGAGTGAACATAAACTTAAATAGACTGATATATATGCAAGACGTATATATAAACCTCACAGTAACCACAAACCAAATCTTACAATAGTTTTACAAAAATGATAATAGTGAAGAAAAATGAATCCAGGCATAACACTAAATAAAGTCATCTATCACATACAAAAAAAACAAACAGAGCAAAACAAAGAGAAGAAAAACTGCAAAAGCAACCATAAAATAACAAAAATGGCAGTAAGTACATACCTATCATTAATTACTTTAAATGTCTCTCAAAAGACATAGAGTGGCCAAATGGATTAAAACAAAATCCATCTATATGCTGTCTAAGAGACTCACTTCAGACCTAAAGATACTTACAGACCAACAATGAAGGGATGGAAAAAGATTTTTCATCCAAATAGAAGTAAAATTTTAAAAATTCCAGGGTAGCAATACTTATAACAAATAATACATACTTTAAAAGAAAGACTGTGGCAAGAGATAACGCCTCTACATAATGATCAAGGGATTAATCCAACAAGGGGATTTAATAATTATAAATATCTATACATCCAACACAGGATCACCTAAACACATAAAGCAAATATTAACAGGCATAAAGGGAGAGAGAAATTAATATTAGTACAATAATAGTAGGAAACGTTAACACCCAACTTACATCAATGAAAAGATTATACACATAGAAAACCAATAAGGAAACAGTGGCTTTGAACAACACATTAGACCACATGAACTAAACACACACACACACACACACACACACACACACACACACACACCATTTCAGCCAAAAACATCAGAATATACAATCTTTTCGGGGCGCCTGGGTGGCTTAGTCGGTTAAGCATCCGACTTTCACTTAGGTCATGATCTCACGGTTTGTGGGTTCGAGCCCCGCGTTGGGCTCTGTGCTGACTGCCAGCTCGGAGCCTGGAGCCTGTTTCAGTCTGTGACTCCCTCTCACTCTGACCCTCCCCTGCTCATGCTGTCTCTCTCTCTCTCTCCTAGAAATAAATAAAACATTTAAAAAAAAAAAAAAAGAATATACAATCTTTTCAAGTACACATGAAACGTTCTCCAAGACAGATTGTATGTTAGGTGACAAAACAGATCTTGATAAATTTAAGACTGAAATGATATTACATCTTTTCTGAACACAATGTATGAAATTAGAAATCAATTACAAGAATAAAACTGGAAAAAAATCCCCACAAACACATGGAGGCTAAACAACATGCTACTTAATCAATGAGTCAATGAAGAAGTCAAAGAGGAAGAATACCTGAAGACAAATGAAAACACAACAGTCCAAAACCTTTCAGATGCAGCAAAAGCATTTCTAAGTGGGAAGTTTATAGTGATACAGGCCTACCTCAAGAAACAAAAAAGAAATCTCAATCTAACTTTACACTCAAGGGAACTAGAAAAGTAACAAACCCAAAGTTATTAAATGGAAGAAAATAATAAAGATCAAAGCAGAAATGAATGAAACAGAGACTAAATAGGAAAGACAAAACCAAGAACTTCTTTAAAAAGAGAAATAAAATTTTTGAACAGTTAGCCAGACTCATCAATAAAAACAGGACTTAAATATAATGCGAAATGAAAAAGGAAAATTAACACCTGACATCACAAAAATACAAAGGATTACAGGAGATTATTATGAAAAATTATATGCTAACATATTCGACAGCCTAGAAGTACTGGATAAATTTTTAGAGACATACAATCTTCCAAAACTGAATAAGGAAGAAATAGAAAATCTGAACAGATTAATTACTGGTAACAAAATTGAATAAGTAATAAAAAAAAAAACCTAACAAACAAAAGCAGGACCAAATGGAATCACAGGTGAATTCTACCTAACATTTAAAGAAGAATTAATACTTAGTTTTTTCACATTTCAAAAAACTGAGCAAAGAACAGTTTCAAATTCATTTTATGAGGCTCCATTGCCATGCTATGAAAACCAGACAAAGATACTGCAAAAAGTAATAATAATAATACAGGCTAATATCCCTAGTGAACAGAGATGCAAAAATACTTGACAAAAATATTAGGAAACTGAATTCAATAATACATTAAAAGAACCATTCACCACAATCAAGTGATATTTTATTCCAGGGATGCAAGGATGGTTCAATAGCTACAAGTCAAACAATGTGATTTATGACATCAATAAAATGCAGGATGAAAGCATTTGACAACACTCAGTTATGATAAAAACTCTCACCAAAGTAGTTTTAGAGAGAACATACCTTACATAATAAAAGCTATATATGAACCACCATCATACTCAATGGTGACAAACTAATAGCTTTTCCTCTAAGATCAGAAACAAGACAAGGATGTCCACTATTGCCACTTTCATTCAACATAGTACTGGAAGTTTTAACCACAACAATCAGCTAAGAAAAATAAATAAAAGGCATCCACACTGATAAGGAACAAGTTAAACTGTCACTATTTACAGATGACATAATGCTATATAGAGAAAACCCTTAAGAATCCACCAAAAAACTATTAGAACTAATAAATGAATTCAGTAAATTTGCAGGACACAAAATTAATATATGAAAATCTGTGGCATTTCTATACAGTAATGAAGTAGCAAAAATAAAGTAAGATAATTCAATTTACAATTACAAGAAAAAGAATAAAATACAGAACTAGCACAAACAATCCTGAAATTTGTTTGGGAACACAAAAAGTGCCTGAATTGCTAAAGCAGTCAGGAGAAATAAAAACAAAGTTGAAGGTACCACAATCTCAGATTTCAAGATATACTACAAAGCTATAGTATGCAAAATAGTATGGTACTGGCATAAACACAGACACATATATCAATGGAACAAAATAGCCCAGAAATAAACTTATGCTTACATTGCCAATTAATCTATAATAAAGGTAGAAAAATATACAATAGAGAAATGACAGTCTTTTAAAAACTGGTGCTGGGAAAACTGAATATCTACATGCAAAAATTTGAAACTGGAGCACTTTTTTACACCATACACAAAAATAAATACAAAATATATTTAACACCTAGATGTGATACCTGAAACCACAAAATTCCTTAATGGTAGCATAGGCAGCAATCTCTTGGACATCAGCATTTGAAATCTTTTTCTAGAGTGCTCGCTTCAGCAGCACATATACTAAAAAAGAAAAAAATCTTTTTCTAGATATGTCTCCTCAAGCAAAGGAAACAAAACCAAAAACTTACTGGACCTAACCAAAATAAAAAAGCTTTGGCACAATGAAGGAAACCATCAACAAAAAGAAGAGACAATCTACTGAAGAGAAGATATTTGCAAATAATATATCCAACAAAGGAGTAATTTCCAAGATATATAAACAACTCATGCTACCTAATAGATAAGATTTTTTTAAATGGAAAAGGCATTAAATAAACACTTTTCCAAAGACCTACAGATTGCTAGCAGACAGATGAAAAGATGCTCAGCATCACTAATCATCAGAGAAATAAAAATCAAAACCACAAAGAGATACTACATCATACCTCTCAGAACACCTAGTATCAAAAAGACAATAAGTATTGGCGAGGATGTGGATAAAAAAGATACTTCATGTACTTTTGGTAGGAATATAAGTTTGTACATCCACTACATAAAACAGAAGGAGTTATTCAAAAATTAAAAATAGAAACACCGTATCTGATAATCTATTGCTGGGTATTTACCTAAAGAAAACAAAAACACTGATTTAAAAAGATATACGCACCCCTATATTTTGCAGCATTATTTTCTATAGCCAAGATATGGAAGGAACCCAAGTGTTCATTAATAAAGATGTGACATGATATATATACATACATACACACACATACAGGAACATCACCTAGCCACTAAAAAGAATGAGATCTTGCCATTTGAGACAACATGGATGGATTTAGAGGGTATTATACTCAGCAAAATAAGTCAAAGAAAGACAAATACCGTATGTTTGGACTTATGTGGAATCTAATACACACACACACACACACACACACACACAGAGGAATATTAGAAAGAAGTATAAGGTCTTGCCATTTTCAAAACCTTGGATGAACCTACAGAGTATTATGCTACATGATATAAGGTACACAGAGAAAGACAAATATCCTATGTTATCACTTAACTGTGGAAATCTAAAAACAAAACAAATGAACCAATGAACAAACCAGAAACAGAATTATAAATAGAGACAAAACTGGTGGTTACCAGTAGGGAGGGGTTTGAGGGATGAGCAAAATAGGTAAAGGGAATTAAGAAGTACAAAATTCAAGTTACAAAATAAGTCATAGGGCTAAAAAGTACAGCACAAGGAATAATAGTGTAACAAAATTGTATGGTGACAGGTGATAAATACACTTACTGAGGAGAGCATAGCATAATGTATATAATTGTCAAATCACCATGTTTCATACCTGAAATTAATATAACATTCTATGTCATCTATACTTCAATTTTTTAAAATGGCCATGGTTAAAGACCTGATGAGAGTTTATATTAATGCAATTGATGAGGGAATTTGGTTATTTTGTCATATATATTTTTAGATAATAACTAGAATTATATCTGCTAACATTATAACAGACCTATACAGTTTCTAGGAATTTCATATAATTTCTGGCATGCTGATATTAATATTCCATATAAATCTAACCTAAAGTTCAGTATCACTTCTTCTTTGATGATGCTTCCCATGTAATTTAATAAATATCAAATAAACTTAATTAGTGTAACAACTTTTTATTTTTTATAAAGACAAATAACGAATATTTTGAGATTAAGGGAACCTGCTGAAAATCCCAAAATTTGTTCAGAAGCCAAAATGATAAAATGAATTTTAGTTCGAGAAGTTTTGTCAAAATATCAAAAGATTTTGGATACTTGACTAAATAGGACCACAGATCACCCTGAAACTTAACTGTGTATTTAACCAAAGTAACATATAATTTAAAAGTGGATATTTAAGGTGACATAGTTCTTTGCAAAACTTAGCTCTTTTAATATTGAATAGACTTAGTTTGGAGTTTTTTGTTTCTTTGTTTTTAAGTAATCAAACCTGATAAAGACAGCATGAAGTGTAGGAAGTTATTGGGGAAGACACAAATTTTCTGTTTTTTTAATAGATTACTAAAAAAGCTTTCACAATCTCTTATCCAGAACAGACCAAAAATTCTTTTTTTTCTCTTTTTTCTTTTTATTTATTATTTTTTAATAGTTTATTGTCAAGTTGGTTTCCATATAACACCCAGTGCTCATCCCCACAAGTGCCCTCCTCCATGCCCATCACCCCCTTTCTCTCATGGTTTGCTTCTCTCCCTCTCCCCAACTATTTTTCCCCTTCTTCTCCCCCATGGTCCTCCGTTAACTTCCTCCTACTCCACCTATACGTGCAAACGTATGGTATCTGTCCTTCTCTGCCTGACTTATTTCGTTCAGCATAACACCCTCAAGGTCCATCCATGTTGCTACACATGGGCAGATTTCATTCTTTCTCATTGCCATGTAGTATTCCATGGCATAGATAAACCACATCTTCTTGATCCATTCGTCCGTCGATGGACACTTAGGCTCTTTCCATGTGTTGGCTATTGTTGAGAGTGCTGCTATGAACATTGGGGGTACATGTGCCCCTATGCATCAGCACTCCTGTATCCCTTGAGTAGATTCCTAGCTGGGACTTCCTAGTTAGGATGCCTATTGCTGGGTCATAAGGGAGTTCTATTGTTAATTTTTTGAGGAACCTCTGCACTGTTTTCCAGAGGGGCTGCACCAATTTACATTCCCACCAACAGTGTAGGAGGGTGCCCGTTTCTCCACAACCTCATCAGCATCTAGAGTCTCCTGATTTGCTCATTTTAGCCACTCTGACTGGCATAAGGTGGTATCTCAGTGTGGTTTTGATTGGTATTTCCCTGATGAGGAGGGACGCTGAGCATCGTTTCATGTGTCTGTTGGCCATCTGGATGTCCTCTTTGGAGAAGTGTCTGTTCATATCTCCTGCCCATTTCTTCACTGGGTTGTTTGTTTTTCGGGTGTAGAGTTTGGTACATGTGCTCCTATGCATCAGCACTCCTGTATCCCTTGGGTAAATTCCCAGCAGTGCTATTACTGGGTCATAGGGGAGTTCTATTGTTAATTTTTTGAGGAACCTCTACACTGTTTTCCAGAGGGGCTGTACCAGTTTACATTCCCACCAACAGTGGAGGAGGGTGCCTGTTTCTCCACATCCTCGCCAGCATCTAGAGTCTCCTGATTTGCTCATTTTAGCCACTCTGACCGGTGTGAGGTGGTATCTCAGTGTGGTTTTGATTGGTATTTCCCTGATGAAGAGGGATGCTGAGCATCATTTCATGTGTCTGTTGGCCATCCGGATGTCCTCTTTGGAGAAATGTCTGTTCATATCTTCTGCCCATTTCTTCACTGGATTATTTGTTTTTCGGAGTTTGGGGAGTTCCTTATAGATTTTGGATACTAGCCCTTTATCTGATGTGTCATTTGCAACTATCTTTTCCCATTCTGTCCGTTGCCTATTAGTTTTATGGATTGTTTCCTTTGCCGTGCAGAAGCTTTTCATCTTGATGAGGTCCCAGTAGTTCATTTTCGCTCTTGATTCCCTTGCCTTTGGAGATGTGTCAAGTAAGAAATTGCTGCGGTTGAGGTCAAGGAGGTTGTTTCCTGCTTTCTCCTCTAGGATTTTTTATGGTTTCCTGAAGAACAGACCAATAATTCAAAAAAGCTTTGTCCTTTTAACAGATGTAAGATAATTAAGTTTTAGTTTTACAGAAATACACTATTAATATTAAATCTTAGTATTAAAAATTGTATAATAAAATTATTCAATTACACCCAGCTTGACTATACAAGGTAAGAATGCCTCTCTTCCCGACTTACTACATCCATTTATTATCATTTATTCTCCTCTTTCTCATCCCGAAACACCAGTTATCAACTTTAGAAGAAAATTTTTTTCTCTTATAAAAACACATCTCCATACCTCATACATTTTCTCAGCTAAAAACACATCCTCCATTCCTCACTTACAGAGTTGTTTCTCTTATTAATTTTAGTTTTAATTACATATATTAATTAGAATGCTTCACTTTCAGACACCTTAATTTCTAGTGAAAACCAAGTAATTGTAAACTGCCTATTACATCAGAAATCAATCTAAATTTCTTTAGATTGGCAAATTTATGAATACATTTTACAATTTCTAGAAGCATATAATTCTTTATAGCATAATTTTTTTTTAGTGTGGCACATGGCATGTCTACTAACAGATCCAAATATCTTTAGTTCCACTGTAATTGGAAGCCCGAAGTGTCACACTTAGATTCAATAAATAATGTGTCTGTATTTTATGTTATTTAGAAATGATCTAGACTTTCAGTGAATTTTTATCATCAAACTTAGCAAAACTCTAAGGGTATAAATCATGAAAAACATTGGGGAAATATTTAAGTAGATGTATTGTTGAAAAGTTTATTTACAAATTTTTACTTTACTTTTGTTTAATTCACTTTTTACAGTTATGTTTAGGTTACTCGTGAAAATTTTATGAGACATTACATAAAGCCATAAACTGTAAATTTTTCTTGCTGACAAATTTTGTAGCAGAGGTAACAAGAGCTTATTTGATTAGTAAACCGAGTTAGAATAGAATAAAAGTTGTATACCTGCATTATATGTAAGACTGGTAACTCTGAAGACATAACTGTTTCAACTAAACCAACTAATTTAAACTAGCTTTTCTTCCCTGAAGACTATCCCAAATCATGTGAACTTGAAAAGCATTTGGGTTAATTTCTTATTTCTGGGAGTTTTAGGAATACTTAATTTATACAAGCACTTACTTTATGCCAGTTAGAGCTCTTTTATAAGTTAATTTTGGCTAGACCATCCAAAGTCAGAAAAATATGTATACACAACACACATCCATAGACATATATAAACATACAGACAGATACAGAGAGCTTATAGCTTTCATTCTAAAATGTTAGCCATGAGGGCCATCTGGGTAGCTCAGGCATTAAGCATCTGACTTAGACTCAGGTCATGATCTCACAGCTTGAGTTCAAGCCCTGCTTCAGGTGAGCACAAGCCCCGTTTTGCATACCACATGAGCTCTGAGTGAGCCCCTTTCTCTCCCTCCCTCCCTCTCTCTCTGTCTCTCTGTCTCTCGCTCACTCTCAAAAAAAAAAAAATAGCCATGAGTCAGGTACAATAATACAAAACTCACTACTTTATAAACAACAGTTGAATCCACATGGTATTTCTAACAGATGTAACACATTTATCTGTTCAGGTGGTTAAAGCTTTTTTTATTTCTGTGTATGGAGAAGACTTTTAAGATTTGTACTCACCCTTGACAAGTAATCTTATGGAGACAATGAACTAGATTTGGGGCAAAGGAACTTTTCCTAGAAGTTTATATTTTAAAAAGCCTCTTTTTCCTTTTTCCACCTTCAGTCTCAGGCAATTGCAGGCAGTGTGTTAGTTATCTCTTGGAAAGTTTACATTTCAAAGCCATGGTAAGACTTAGATCTTGAAAGGACAGAGAAAGAATATGTTTTATCCTACGGTATTTGGGTTATATTTGTTTATTATCAGAAATCCATGATAATTACTACTTAAAGTTGTCTTTCTAAAGTGTTGGAATATTCTGTTTCCAATGTCCTGATCTTTTGAAATATTTACAACATTTTCAAATTAATAAGGGAGGTTTGGGGTTGATAAGCCTAGGAAAACTTTCAATTGCTTCTCAAGCCACAGTTCTGGTTATATAAAGAGTCTGTAAATTAAGGACCGTTATTTTTAATCCTCAAAGAATTGGATTGCAGCTTGGATGATTCCAGAGAGCTGACCCCCCCCCCCCGTATTCAAATAGATTTTTCCCCTCTTTGCTTCTTTATATCAGGAAGAAGTTTTCCAACTAAGCAATTAAAAGATTCCTATGTTCTAGATTTAGAGTTCTATGTCTTTAGAATGTTTTGATAAGTCCTTCTATAAAACTTCCAGAGTTTTTATCTTCTATGAGTATGTAGTTTCATTTTAGCTTATAAGAGAAGGCCTTTTAAAAGTGTTCCTATCACACTCTGAATATTAGCCTCTAATTTGGCCAACTTCTGACTATACAGCCCCATAAAAAATGTTTTCAAACATCTTATTAAGATTCAACTAGGACAGACGGAAATATTTCTGGCAGTATTGAAAGGCTTCCCCCCACCCCCGCACTTTTCTTTTAAACCAAAGACATACCTCAAATGACTCAGCCTTTTATGACTTCACCACTGATTCAACTGGCACCCCCAAACAGGGTATAAGAGATACAGCTCTCCCAGATCTAGAGCCATTCCCAAAGGTAGCCCAAAGGAAGTCTTCCCTTAAGAGCTGGCGACAGTCAGTAACACACGAACTGAAAATGATGTGCAACCCACATTTCTGTCTACTCATATTCTCAGGGCCCCCAGCCTGACAGTTGAGCACGTACGGAACCAACAACCTGAATGCCCCCTGGCAGGCAGAAGCCCAACACGAGTTCTCAGAACATACAACAAAGCAAACAGGAAAATAACAGCTCTACCTGGGAGAGAAAGAATCAACAACCATTGAGTACCCAAAACCAAATTTTAACCAGACTCACAGTATAAAGGAATATATTCTCCCGAGTGTTTGTCTCCTGCGAGTCTGAATTTGGCAAGAAAGGGACAGCACAAAACTTTCACCATCCTTTCTTAACCAGGCACTAGAGCTAGAGATCCAGAAGTGCTAACTTTGGAATTCTTCCCCTTTGCTGACTCCTGACAGTTTTCCAGGATCCCATATGCTGGCTCCAGAGCAAGTATGGAATCTCAGGAGAGCCCTTCATGGTCGCCAAACTTCAGAGGAGGAAACATAATTTTCCCTCTACCCTTCTAAGTTCTTGGCTGAGATCCCTCTATAATAAAAAGATAAATTAACATAAAAAATTTAATTACATATGTACTGAGGTTCCACAAAGATATGAGACTCAAATGGCAGCCAGACAATTGAGGTTTATCTCCGTTCCTGAGCTAAGGAAAGAGATAAGGGTCTGGAGCTTCAGAGAGGGGAAGGGAACTCACGGGAAGGTAAGCAAAGGAAACGTATGGTAAACAAAGTTTGCCTTCCATGCAGATAAATCTCTCAGATGAAAAAGCCATCTCTGGTCATAGCCCTGTTTCTTATACAGTCCTGCTAGCTTCTCCTGTACATGCAGTTTCTCAAAATAATCAGCTGAAAATAATCTTTATGTAAAAGAGGGGGAAAGTGATGAGAATTTCAGACAAAGACTCAGGAGCATGGAAGAGTAAAGTTTATTCAGAGACCAACAAGGACTTGGTATTTCTACTACTGAAAACTAATCCTATATAAATGTTTGTTTTGTTGACTCTATCTCAGTACATTCCATGGTACCTGATGCTATTCACTAGGCACTGAATATTTAAAAATATTTTAAAAATAAATAATATTTAAAAATAGAATAAGCTTGAGGATCTATGAAAAGGAAATTGAGAGTGTAGTATTCATAAGTGCGATTGTAATTGTACTTTTTTTTTAAGACAGCTGAAACATCCATAACCCACTAATTTCTTGGTCAGAAAAAAAAATCAGACCAAACGCTGCAATTCACACATTGCTGAAGTCACTTAAAAGTGAGAAAACCACATCTTCTTGATCCATTCGTTATCTATACAATGGAATACTACATGGCAATGAGAAACAATGAAATCTGGCCATGTGTAGCAACATGGATGGACCTTGAGGGTGTTATGCTGAGCGAAATAAGTCAGGCAGAGTAGGTCAAATATCATATGTTTGCACGTATAGGAGGATTAGGAGGAACTTTACGGAGGAACAAGGGGGAGAAGAAGGGGGGAAATGGTGGGGGAAAGGGAGAGAGGCAAACCATGAGAGACTCTTGAATGCTGACAAAAACTGAGGACTTATGGATGTGGGGGGGTGGGGGGATGGGCATGGAGGAGGACACTTGGGATGAGCACTGGGTGTTATATGGAAACTAATGTGACAATAAACTGTTTGTAAAAAAATAAAATAAAATAAAAAACATAAACCTGAAAAAAAAAAAAAGAAAAAAAAAAGTGAGAAAACCTGGGTCAATTTCTGGAAGGGGGGGGAGGGAATGGTCTCCAAGTAGACCTTGACTCTAATTTTTTGCCCTGTTTAAATATGTATCTGTACATTCTGAGAAAATCTAGCTTCAGTGAATAAAAGTTGAAGTTGGTCTGAAAAGCAAGATTGGGTTTTAAAGTGATTCATTAAAGGAACGTGTTTGTCTAACACTGTGCTAGGCACTAGGCAGACAATAATGAGAGACATTACTCCAGTTCTTTAGTAATTGACAGGTTTGGTGTTCAGAAGGTAAACTACTGCAATGTAATATGTGACAGCTCTAACTGTCCCCTTGTCCTCTCTCTTACATTGATTTGTTTTTATTCCCACACCAGTCTAGACCCAGAATTCAATACCTGTACATACTCCCTCTAACCATGCTTCAGTAGCTTGGAAGAAACCATAGTTCAGTCTTACAGTAGTAATTTGAGTGGCAACGGTGTACAGTACCTTATTTAAAACAATTTCATCTTGGGGTGGGGGGGCATCTGGGTGGCTAAGTCAGTTAAACATCCAACTCTTGATTTCAGCTCAGGTCACGATCTCACAGTTCATGGGATTGAGACCCAAGTCAGTCTCTGTGCTGACAGCATGGACCCTGCTCAGGATCCTCTCTCTCCCTTTCTCTGCCCCTCCTCTGCTCGCTCGCTCTCTCTCTCAAAATAAATAATAAATGTGTTTTAAACCATAAAAATAAAACAACAATAAAAATTTCATCTTGGGCTGCCCAAAGATTAACCAGATACAAGCTGACCCTTTGTTATGTAGCTTCTGTTTTGCATGTGCAGTCTTTGTTTTTGATTCGCACCAACCAGACTCAAATATAGAACCTGTCTGAGTTCAACCAGAGGAATCCATTCACACACAAGCGCTTCACACAACCTGGATCTCACTGAGAATTTCGTAAGGAACAGGTAGGAGGGGCTTTACATCTTGTATCCCAATGCAAGCTAGTTAAAATGCATGTCATCTGATTTCTGTTGTCCATGACCACACTGCCATAAACAGACAGATAGAGCTGCTCTCTCTCCCTTACTTCCTTCTTCTCTACCTCCTCTTTCCCTTTTCTTCCCTTTCCCTTCTACAGCACCTCGTTTTGTCAGGTGATCTCTTCCATATTGTGCAGAGCAATTCAATCCTGAAGGAGTTTCCACTTCCAAAATTCATACCCAGTGCTCAGCAAAACAAAAGGTACCAGCTCCACCTCCCCACTAAGTTAACATGACCAACTTTCTTTAGGGGCATTTTATATATAATGTTTTGTACCATAAGCATATTCTGATATGCCCAGCAGGTATCCTGTCTTCCTGAAAAGAGAAGCTGATGAATTAATTTTTCTGCTCCTTCTTGTAATTGTGGTAAGTGCTAGAACTGAGAAAATAGAGGATAGTGAGAATATATTTGAGGGTTATCTGACTCCCATTTCAGAATAATGAAAGGAGGAAACAATAATCCTCACTTAAAACTTTGGTGGGTAGCCAGTAGGTTAGGGTATGAGTTGTAGGTTAAGAGAATAAGAGGAGAGTGGTTCACAAAGTAGGAACAAAGTCTCAGGTGAATTACACATTAAGAAAATAACAACGAGTAAGTACAGAGATTCACTTCTTAAGTGATTTCTTCTCTTGTGTCACCCCTTCTAAGGCACTCATCATGTCTTCAAATATGATGTTTTGGAAAATGCTGCTGATGTTGGTGTCTTTTTTAGTAGTTGCCTGGATACTTTTATAATTTCCCCGAACTCCACAAAGGTAGGAAGAGTTTCCTCCGGTTTGACCTGAAGGTCCCTTCTGTGTGACGTGTCTCAAGTCAGTCCCAGGGAGCCAGTCCTTCCCTCCATTTCCTCTCCAACTCGGCATTTTCTTCTCCTCTTCTCTGTTGTCCCTATTTCCTTTCTTCCCATCCATCCTCAATCCATGCTAATCAGGGTTCTACATAGCCCTTGATAAGGCCAATGACTTTCTTGTCACTAAATCCAGGTGTATGTACTCCTCTTACATAAAAATGTGTTCATTTTCTTTTCATCTATGATTTCTTTCTCCATGCAGAAATGACTTTTAAAGTAATCCAGTTTCCCCTATTGTTTCCGGATGTTGAGTCTTAGAAAAGGTTTCCCTACTCTAAGGCTATACAGGAATTTACCTGTTTTCTAATTTTTCATAATTGCGCCATTTCATTCTTTATATTTAAATATATGACCCACTTGGAATTTATCCTATTGAATGGTATGAGTTATTGGTCTCACTTTACCTTTTTCCATAAGGCTGTTCAGTTATCTGAATCTCCTTATTAAAAATTCCATCTTACACCTCCACTGATTTTGAGTGCTGCCTCAATGGTATACTAAATTTGTATATATTATGTATATTTCTGATTTTCTGTTCTGTTCCATTGTCTTTTTATTTGTGAACCAATATAGCCCTATTTTAATTATAGAGATTTGATGGACAAGTTTTAAAATATAGTGGGCCTAACCTTCCCCATACTTACACCCTTGTGTTTTTTTTTTTATCTCCCATATATTTTCTGCTATTCTTATTTTCCTTTTAAATGAATTCTCTAATGATCTGTCCAACTCCAGAAAAAAAAAAGATTCTTCTTTTATTGTAATTTCATATATAAGTTAACTTTGGAAGAAATAACATCTTTATAATGTTACATTTTTCTATCCAAAAACAAGGTTTCATTTCCATTTTTTCAAATCCACTTTTGTTTCCTTCAGTAGTAGTCTGTGAGTTTTCTCCAAAGAACTCTTGGACATTTGTGTTAAATTTGTCCTAAGTGCTTTACTGTTACTTTGGTATTCTATATTGGACCATCTTATCCTATGCACTTTGTCTTCTCTCAGATTTTTGTCTGTATACATAAAGGCAATGGGGTTTTTGTTTTGTTTTTAAAGGGTTTATTTTTTATAGCTGTTTTAGGTTCACAGGAAAATTGAGAGGCAGGTACAGAGATTTCCCACATACCACCTATACCCATTCATCCACAGCTTCCTGCATTATCAACATCACTCACCAGAATGGTACACTTGTCACCAAATATAAACCTATATTGAGATATCCTAATCACCCAGAATCCACAGTTTACCTTAGGGTTCCCTTTTGATGTTGTAAGTTCTACAGATTTGGACAAATGTGTAATTAGATATATCCACCATTATAATATCATACAGAATATTTTCACTTCCCCCAAAATCCTCTGTGCCCTGTCTACTCATCCCTCCCCTACTCCAGCAACCAGTGATCTTTTGTCTCTATATAGCTCTGTCTTTTTCAGAATGTCATATAATTGGAATCACAGAGTGTGTAGCATTTTCAGATTGACTTCTTTCATTTAGTAGTACGCATTTAAGTGCTCTCCCTAAGACTTTTCATGGCTTGATAGCTCATTTCTTTTTAGTGCTGAATAGTATTCCATTGGCTGGTTGTACCACCATTTATTTATCCATTCACCTAGTACAGGTCATTTTGATTGGTTCCAAGTTCTGGAAATTATTAATCAAGCTGCTATAATTACCCCCATGTGGGTTTTGGTGTGTGTGTGTGTGTGTGTGTGTACTTGTTTTCAAAGGTTGTTGGGTTTTACACATTAATTTTATTAACTGCTATTTTACTAAATTATTTTATTGTTTACAGTAATTTTTCCATTGATATTTTGGAGTTTTTATGATAAATAACCATTGCATCTGAAAATAAAAGTTGCTTTAACTCTTATAATTCTAATGTTTCTAGTTGCTTTATATTACATAAATTCATTAGCTCTATCTCCAACAGGTTAAAAAGTAGTGGAATAGTGGATATTCTTCTCTTATTCATGGTTTTGGTGGCAAAGCTACTAATGCTTTTCCCATAACTAAGATGCTAGCTTTTGAGCTAAGGTATATTCCTAATGTGCAAAGAAAATCCATCAATTTCTTTTTATTGAGTGTTTCTAATGTGAATCAGTGCTAATTTTGTCAAAGTCCTACTATGCATTTATGAGATTAAGTGCATAATTCTTCTCATTAGCTATATGAATATGATAGATTATATTAAAGGATTTGCTATAACTGATCCAAATTAACATTCCTGGAATAAAACTCTCTAGGTTATGATATTTTTTCTAATATTCATTTGGACTTTGTTGGCTAATATTTTAAGATTTCTACATAAATATTTATAAATCTATAGTTTTCTTTGATACACATTTTATCAAGTTGGGGTAAATAAATTATACTTACTTCATAAAATGAACTTGGGAGTGTATGGTTGATGCAGCATGCTGAAAGTGCTTAAGTAATATTGGGATTGACTGATACTTAAATTTTGGTAGAATTCCTCCAATTTAGTTTTGTGTTTTCTGTGGGATTGTGCCTTTGCGTTTTTCTCTATTTTTTTCTATGACAAATTTATCTATTTAGATTCTTTGTCCAGTCAAATCAATTTTGGTAAGTTGTATTTTCTTAAATATCCATTCTATCTAGAGTCTTCTATATATTTGCTTACAATTGTGAAAAAGTCTCTTGTGACTTATAAGTTTTTTTTCTCTTCAGAGGTTTTCTCATAAGATTTCTAATTGTGTATATTCGTGTTTTTTTCCCTTTGTGTTAATTCAACTAGCCAGACCTAGCCAGTAGGTCTATTTTGATCATTTATTTCATACCTTGGGTAATAATCCAACACTACATTATTTTCTTGTACTAACTGTTACAGCTTTGACCATTGGGAGCTCTTTGAGTTGGCTCCTGTTTTTCAGTACTTACTTTTATCTGGCACCATAGTATGCTTCAGGTTCATTCATCCTGTATATTCCTTGCCCTGTCCTAGAATCAGCCATTTACTCAAGGAGCCCTGGTTTTTCTTATTGGACAATGGGATCATAAGTCAAGATCTAGGCATCCAGGGGTGCCTTGGTGGCTCAGTGGTTAGGCATCTGACTGACTCAGGTCATGATCTTGTGGTTCGTAGGTTCGAACCCCGCATCGGGTTCTGTGCTGACATCTTAGAGCCTGGAGCCTGTTTCAGATTCTCTGTCTCCCACTGTCTCTGCCCCTCCCCTGCTCATGTTCTGTCTCTCTCTGTCTCAAAAATAAATAAACTACTAAAAATTTAAAAAGAAGGAGAAGGAGAAGATGATGATGATCTAGGCATTGAGTATGTTACTATTGGAGAGTCTTTGCTTCTAGCCCCTCTCAGAAGACAGAGCTCAGAGGGGTGCCTGGGTAGCTCAGTCGGTTGAGTGGCCAACTTCGACTCAGGTCATGATCTCACGGTTCGTGGGTTTGAGCCCCGCATCAGGCTCTATGCTGTTGGCTATCTCAGAGCCTGGAGCCTGCTTCAGATCCTGTGTCTCCCTCTCTCTCTGACCCTCCCATGCTCATGCTGTCTCTCTCTCTCTCTCAGAAATAAATAAAACATTTAAAAAAAAGAGCTCAGAAATACATATGATACTAACCAATAATACATACATATATGTTTATATATACACATACACACACATATAATCTGAATCAATACTAAGTTAAATATGAATTTATACTAATATTTCTCTTATCAATTATTATTTGGTTCACTCAATCCTTTCTCTCTTTTTTATATGTAACTCTCCACTCCAACAATGAAAAATCTGGTTTCCACCACCACCATCCATGTGCTTATTTGTTCAGCTGCATTATACATATATAGTGGTCTCTAAATTGTTAGCCAATAGTACAGTGCTTATATGCAGTTCTTTTTGTCTTTAGTATTACAATCTCTACAACTCATTTTCAAAGTTAATAAGGTCACCCCCAGCCCCACCCCCTACAGTGAAGTTACATTACACATTTGTAATACAGTTAGATTTTGTCACACTCTGCATTCTATCCCTGGGTCCCTCAGTCTCCTGACTTTTTTTAAATTTTGCATACTTTAAGATTTGTTGTTTGTGCTGTAAGTTTGTATGGGTTTTTGCATAGTGCCATGTATCTACCACTACACTATCGTACAGAATAATCAGTCTTACTGCCCAAAAAGAAAATCCCATGCTTAGAATTTTCAGGGCTGTAAAACTATTCTGTATGGTATTATAATGATGGGTATGTACCATCATACATTTGTCCAAATCCATAGAGCAAATAACATTGAGACTAAACTGTGATATAAACTATAGACAGTGTGATTATGTCTTATTAATGTAGGCCAACCCATTCTAACAAATGTACCATTCTGACCAAGAAGGAAGTTTATAATGAAGGCTGTGTATGTGTGGTGGCAGGGGGCAGATGGGAAGTATCTGTACCTTCCTTTCTGTGAACCTAAAATTGCTCTTTAAAAAGTCTTAAAATTTTCCAAAAACAAACAGCAAAAAATTCCTGTGCTTCCCCTATTTAACTCCTTCCCTAACCCTTGTAAATCACTGATTAATTTTCCGTCTTTATAGTATTTTTCCAGAATGTGTTATTAATGCAACCATACAGTATGTAGCCTTTTTTTCACTTAGCAATATTTATTTAAGATTCACCCATGTTCTTTTTTTAAAATAGTTTATTGTCAGTTTGGTTTCCATATAACACCCAGTGCTCATCCCCACAAGTGCCCTCCTCCATGCCCATCACCCCCCAAGTTTCATCCATGTTCTTGTATGAACTGATCCCTCTTTTTTATTGTTGAATAATATTCCACTGTATGACTGCATTACAAATTTTTATCCTTTTACCTATTGATGGACTTCTTGGTTGCTTCCAGTTGTGGGCAGTCTTGAATAAAGCTGCTTATAAACATTAATGTGCAGGTATTCATGTGGAGGTAAGTTTACAAATGAGATAAATATGCAAATTATGAGGTCTGTGTCTAGGCTCATTATTTGCTGGTGGACATCTAATTGTTTCAGCACTACTTGTTGAAAGCCTATCATTTTCCCTTTAAATTGCTTTTGTGAAGTATTTGTTGCTAATATTTGTATAAGTTGATTTATTCTTATTTCTTTTATTTTTTAAATTAACATACAGTGTTCTATAACTTTCAGGTGTACCATATAACAATTCAACAATTCCATATATTACCCAGTGTTCATCAAGATAATTATACTCCTTTTTGCTGTTTATTTTTGAGAGAAGAATGAATGTGAGAGTGGCAGAGAGAGAGGGAGACACAGAATTTGAAGTAGGCTCCAGGCTTTGAGCTGGAGCCCCAACATGGAGCTTGAACTCACAAACTATGAGATCATGACCTGAGCCAAAGTCAGATGCCTAACCAACTGAGCCACCCATATGCCCCAAGATAAGTATATTCTTGATTCCATTTGCCTATTTTACCCATCCCACCACCCACCTCCCCTCTGGTAACCCTCTGTTCTCTATAGTTAAGAGTCTGCTTTTTGGTTTCTCTTTTTTTCCCCTTTGCTAGTTTCTTAAATTTTACATATGAATGAAATCATGATATTTGTCTTTCTCTGATTTACTTCATTTACTGTTATATTCTTTAGATACATATATGTTGTTGCAAATGGTGACATTTTATTCTTTTTCACAACTGAATAATGTTCGTGTGTGTGTGTGTGTGTATGTGTGTACACATACACCACTTCTTTATCCATTCATTTATGGATGGACATTTGGGCTACCTCCATAATATGGCTATTGTCAATAATGCTGCAATAAACATAGGGATGCACATATCCCTTCAAATTAGTGTCTTCATGATTTTTTGGGTAAATACTCAATAATGTGATTGCTAAATCATTGGGTAGTTCTATTTTTAATTTTTTGAGGAGCCTCCATTCTAGCTTCCACAGAACTGACCCAGTTTGCACTCCCACCAACAGTGCATGAGGGTTCCTTCTTCATCATATCCTTGCTAACACTTGTTCTGTCTTGAGTTGTTGATTTTAGTCATTCTGATAGGTGTAAGGTGATATCTATTGTGGCTTTGATTTGCATTTCCTTGATGATGAGCATGTTGAGCATCATTTCATGTCTGTTGGCCATCTGTATTCATTATTTGGAAAAACATCTGTTCATGTATTTTGCCCATTATGTAACTGGATTGTTTGATTTTTGGTGTTGAGTTGTATACATTTTTATATATTTTGGATACACTAACCCTTTATTGGTTATGTCATTTGCAAATATCTTCTCTCACTCAGCAGGGTTGTCTTTTAGTTTTGTTGGTGTTTCTTTGCTGTGCAGAAGTTTTTGCTGTCAGGACGTCTCAATAGTTTATTTTTACTTTTGGTCCCCTTGCCTCAGTATTCATATCTAGAAAGATGTTACAGCCAATGTTAGAGAAACTTCTGCCTGTGCTCTTCTTCTAGGATTCTTTATGGTTTCAGGTCTCACATTTAGGTCTTTAATCCATTTTGAGTTCATTTTGTGTATGGCATAAGAGAGAGATTTAGTTTCATTCCTTTGCATGTGGCTGTCCACTTTTCCCAGCACCATTTGTTGAAGAGATTGTCTTTTTCCCAATGTATATTCTTGCTTCCTTTGTTGAAGATTAATTGACCATATAATTTAGGTTTATTTCTTGGATTTCTATTTTGTTCCATTGATCAATGGGTCCATTTTTGTACCAGTACCATACTGTTTCGATTACTACAGCTTAGTAATACAATTTCATGTCTGGAATTCTGGTAATTCCAGTTTTGTTCTTCTGTATCAAGATTGCTTTGGATATTTGGGATCTTTTGTGGTTTCATACAAATTTTAGGGTTGATGAAACTAATATTATACTGTATGCTAACTAAATGGAATTTAAATAAAAACTTCAGGGGCGCCTGAGTGACTTAGTTGATTAAACATCTGACTCTTGATTTTAGCTCAGGTCCTGATCTCTCAATTGTGAAATTGAGTCCTGCATTGGGCTCCACACTGGGCATGGAGCCCTCTTAAGATTCTCTGTCTGCCCCTCTCCCACTCGTGCTCTCCTTCTCCCTCCCTCTCTCTCTCTCAAAAAAAAATCTTTAAAATTTAGGATTATTTGTTCTGATTCTGTGAAAAATGCTATTGGTATTTTGATGGGATTTGCATTAAATCTGTAGATTGACTGAGCTTGTAAGGATATTTTAACATTTGTTCTTTCAGCTACGAGTATGAAATATCATTCCCTTACTTTTTGTCATCCTCAATTTCCTTCATCAGTGTTTATAGTTTTCAGAGTACAGGTCTTTCATCTCTTTGGTTATGTTTATTTCTAGGTATTTTATTTTTGGTGCAATTGTAAATGGGATTCTTTCCTCAATTTCTCTTTCTGCTGCTTAATTATTAGTGTACAGAAATGCAACAGTTTTCTATATATTGATTTTTTATCCTGAGACCTTAGTTCTACTAGATTTGGGGTTTCTATATACAGTATCATGTCTTGTGCAAATAGTGAAAGTTTTACTTTTTTCTTAGCAATTTGGATGCCTTTTATTTATTTTTGTTTGATTTCTATGGCTAGGACTTCCAGTACTATGTTGAATAAAAGTGGTAAGAGTGAACACCATTCTCTTGCTCCTGACCTTAGAAGAAATGCTCTCAGTTTTCCCTGTTGAATATGATGTTAGCTGAGGGTTTATCATATAAGGTCTTTATTATGTTGAGGTATGTTCCCTCCAAAACTACTTTGTTGAGGTGTGTGTACACACACACAGACACACATATACATGAGTGGATGTTGTACTTTTTAAAATGCTTTTTCTGGGGTGCCTGGGTGGCTTAGTCGGTTAGGCGTACGATTTTCGCTTAGGTCATGATCTCGTGGTTCGTGGGTTCAAGCCCCGCGTCAGGCTCTGTGCTGACTGCCAGCTCGGAGCCTGGAGCCTATTTCAGAGTCTGTGTCTCCCTCTCTCTCTGCCCTCCCCTGCTCATGCTGTCTCTCTCTCTCTCTCTCTCTCCTAGAAATAATAAAAATATTTTTAAAAAAATGCTTTTTCTACATCTATAGGAATGATCATATAGTTTTTACCCTTTCTCTTATTGATGTGATGTATCACGGTGATTTCTTTGTGAATATTGAACCTCCTTGCCTCCTATGTATAAATCCCACTTGACCATGGTGAATGATTTTTTTCAATGTTCTGCTAGATACAGTTTGCTAAGATTTTGTTGAGGATTTTTGCATTCATTTTCTTCAGAGATATTGGTCTGTATTTCTCCTTTTTAGTGGTATCTTTATCTGGTTTTGGTATGTAATGCTAACCCCATAGAATGAATTTGGAAGTTTTCCTTCCTCTTCTATTTTTTGGAAAAATTTGAGAAGAATAGCTATTAATTCTTCTTTAAATGTTTTGTAGAATTCACCTGTGAAGGCATCTGGTCCTGGATTCTTGTTTGTTGGGAGGTTTTTGTTTTTTTTAATAGATTCCATTTCATTGTTGGTAATCAGTCTGTTCAAATTTTGTATTTTCTCCTGCTTCAGTGTGGATAGGTTATATGTTTCTATGAATTTATTTTCTTCAATGTTGCCCAATTTATTGGCATATGGTTTTCATAATATTCTCTTAAAATCAATTTGTATTTCTTTCATTTCTGACTTTGTTTGAGTCCTGTCTCTGCTTTTTTATTTATTTTTATTTTTTTATTTTTTTTTCTGTCTCTGCTTTTTTAAAGAGTATGGATAGAGGTTTATGCATTTCACTTCTCTTTTCAAAAAAACAAGTTTGGTTACTCTATTTTTGTTTTGTTTTTATATCATTTGTTTCTGCTCTAATCTTTATTCTTTTATTCCTTCTCTTAGTTCTGGGTTTTGTTTGATCTTCTCCTTCTAACTCCTTTAGGTATAAGGTAAAGTTATTTGAGATTTTTCTTGCTTCTTCAGGCAGGCCTGCATTGCTATCAATTTTCCTCTTAGAACTATGTTTGCTGCATCCTACATATTTTAGATTATTGTGTTTTATTTTCATTTGTCTCCCTGTATTTTTTATTTCCTCTTTGATTTCTTGGTCAACCATTCACTGTTTAGTAGCATGTTACTTAACCTCCACGTATTTGTGCTCTTTCCAGATTTTTTCTTATGGCTGATCAGCCATAAGAATGAAATTTTTAGTTTCATTGTGTTATGGTCAGAAAAGATGCATGGTATAATTCTGATCTTCTGGAATCTGTTAAGGCTTGTTTTGCTGTCTAATATATGATCTATTCTGGGGAATATCCATGTGTATTTGAAAAGAATGTGTATTCTGCTGTTTTAGGGTGGATCTTTTAAATATATCTATTAAATCCTTCTGGTCCAGTACATCATTCAAAGCCACTATGTCTTTGTTGATATTCTGTTGAGATGATCTATCCATTGAGGTAAGTGGAGTGTTAAAGTTCCCTACTATTACTATATTATTATCAGTGAGTTCCTTTATGTTTGTTATTAACTTTTATGTATTTGGGTGCTTCCATGTTGGATGTATAAATATTTACACTTGTTATGTCCTCTTGTATTATCCCCTTAATGATTATATAGTGTCCTTCTTTGTCTCTCTTAAAGTCTTTGTTTTAAAGTGTATTTTGTCTGATATAAATATTGCTACCCCAGCTTTCTTTTCAGATCCATTGGCATAACCAATGTTTCTCCATCCCTTATTTTCAATTTGCATGTGTCTTTAGGTCTGAAATGAATCTCCTGTAGGCAGCATATAGATGGGTGGTGTTGGTTTTTTTATCCATATCATCACCTTACATATTTTGATTGGAGCATTTAGTCCATTTACATTCAAAGTAAATATTAATAGGTAGGTACTTATTGCTATTCTTCTATTTATTTTATGGTTATTTTTGTAGTTCTTCTCTGTTCCTTTCTTCCCTTGATAGCTCTCTCACCATAAGTTGGTTTTCTTTAGGAATGTATTTGGATTCCTTTCTATATTTTTTTGCATATCTGTTGCTGGGGGATATAAAAAAATTTTTTTTGTCTTTATTTTTTGAGAGACAGATTGCGAGTGGGGGAGGGGCAGAGAGAGGGAGACAGAGAATCTGAAGCAGGCTCCAGGCTCTGAGCTGTCAGCACAAGGCCCAACACGGGGCTCAAACCCACAGACGGTGAGAACATGACCTGAGCTGAAGTTGGATGCTTAACCGACTGAGCCATCCAGGCACCCCTGTTACTGGTTTTTGGTTTGTGGTTACCACTACATTAGTGTATAACATCTTCAGCATATAGCAGTTGATATTAAAAGGATGGTAACTTAAGTTTGAACCCATTCTTTACTCCTCCCCATATTATAGGTATATAGTGTCATACTTTACATGCTTTTATATTGTGAGTCCCTTGGTTGATTTTTACAGATATACTTATTTTTACTGCTTTTGTGCCTCCTATTTTTCTTACTCTTATGCATGGTTTTCTGTTTCCACTCACATAGTCCCCTTTGACATTTTTCATAGGGCTAGTTTATCGGTGATGAGCTCCTCTAGTGTTTATTTGTCTGAGAAACCTTTATTTCTCTAATTTGAATGATAGTGTTTCTGGATAGAGCATTCTTGGCTGCATATTTTCTCCTTTCAGCACGTTGACTATATTATGCCACTCCCTTCTGGCCTGCAAAATTTCTGTTCAAAAATCTGCTGATAGGTTTATGGGGTCCCCTTGTATGAAACTGTTTTCTTGTCTCTTACTGCCTTTAAAATTCTTTACTTTTTGCCATTTTAATTACTGTGTCTTTGTATGGACCTCCTTGAATTGATTTGTAGGGGGCTCTCTCTGCCTCCTACATTAGAATTTCCATTTCCTTCTCCATATTTGAGAAGTTTTCAGCTATTAATTCTTCAAATAAATTTTCTGCCCCTTTTGCTCTTTCTTCTTCCTCTGAGATCCTTATTATGCAAATGTTATTATGTTTGACATAGTCACTGTGTTTCGTAAGTCTACTCTCATTTTGCATACTTTTTTTTTTCACCTGCTCATCTTGATTACTTCCCATTACTCTGTCCTCCAGGTCACTGATTCGTTCTGCTTCTTCTAGTCTGCCATTTATTCCATCTGGTATATTTTTAATTTCAATTACTGTGTTCATCTCTGGTTCTTTTTAAATCTATTTGTTAGGAACTTCACTGATGCCTTCCACTCCTTTCTCAAGTTGAGTATCTATGATTATTACTTTAAATTCTCTATCAGGCATATTACATTTCTTCATTTTGCTTAGGTTTCTCTTGCTCTTTTTTTCCTGTTCTTTCTCCATTTTGCTTCTATCTCTTGTAATTTTTTTTTCCTGTTCTTTCATTTGAGACATATTCCTTTGTCTCTTCATTTTGTCTATTTCTCTGCATCTGTTTCTGTGACTTAGGAAAATCAGCTACATCTTCTGCTCTTGAAAGTAGTGGGCAGGGCATACACTTTTGATCAGGTACATGCATCCTCCACAGTTGACTGGCCACCAACACCAGACCAAGGCCCCACAAAGTACAAAGTCAGAAGATACAGTGTTGGCAAGGTTTTCACCACCAGTTTTCTGGGGAAAGGGACCCACGCCCCAGGACTGAGGCAGTCCTGCTTGAGGGGGCATGTCAAGATGTAAACAAGTGGTGAATGTCCATGCCATTATGGTTCCTGAAGGTGGTCATGTGTTTATGCTGAGGGGCAGGGGAGGAGAATGGCATTTGCCAGCTCTTTGTTCATAGTCAAGTCCCTCAGAGAAACCTGCCCTCCCAAGACATGCTCTGAGATTAGTAAATAACTCTCCCTTCCATGCACCCCAGACATTTTTCAACTGCTGCTTTTATTCTATATCTCCACAGGCTATTTGTTCTGCTGTCTCTGCAAGCATGGGGACTCAGCTTTTGATGGCCGTCCTAGCTCTCCCAGAGACAAGCCCACTGACATTGAAGTTCCAGGTTTTAAGTCCCACTGGTTGTAAGAACTCACAAAGTTTGGCTCTTCCAGTTTTCAAAGCCAAATGCTATGGGGATTCTTCTTCCCTATGAGGGCTTCCCAGTGTGATAATCTGTTTCTTCTCCCTCTCTGTGTCCCCAGCTCCCTCCCGTTTATGGATGGCCACTGTTGGTTTAGCTCCCCACCATGTCTCCACTCTTCCTACCCTCTTCAATGTGGTCTCTTTTCTACCTTGACTAGTGGAGTTTTTTCTGCCAGCCTTTGGGTCATTTTCTGGGTTATTTACACTGATGTGAGTGTTATCTAGTTGTATCTGTGGGGCAAAATGAGCTTGGGATTATCCTACACCATCTTCCCCAGAATTCCTATATAAGTTTACTTTTGGGCTCTCTATTCTGTTCCTTTCAGTGTGTCCATTCTTTACCAATACCACATTATTTGATAATGGTAGCTTTATAGTAGGACTTGAAATATGGTAATGTGAGACTTTCAACATTTTTTCTTCTTCAAAATTAGGCTGGTGACGCTAACCCCTTTGCCTTTCCTTTTAAATCTTAGAATCAGGTTGTATCTACAAAGCAACTTTCTGAGATTTGATTAAGATTGCACTGAAACAATAGATCAAGTTGGAAAGAATTGATATAACAATATTAACCCATTAACCCATTAACTTGGGATATTTCTTCACTTACTTAGAACTTTTTTATTTCTTCCATCTGTGTGTTGTGTTCCACATACAGATATTGTACATATTTTTAGCTTTATACCCAAATACGTCACATTTTGGGGGCGCTATTGTAAATGGAATTTTTTTATTTCAAATTCCAATGGTTAATGCTAGTATATTGAAAAACAAATTTTATATCCTTTTATATTCTCTCACCCTGCTATATTCACTTATTCTAATATTTATGTAGATTCTTTGGTTTTTGTTTTTGTTTTTTACATAGAATAACCATGTCTTTTATAAACAGTTTTCTTTCTTTCCAACTTGTATTTTTTTGGTTGCATTCTTGGACCTGAAAGAAAGCATTCTTTCCTGTTTTCAGTCTTGGAAGAAAAGGTTCAATGTCTGATTATTAAGTATCACTTTTTTTTTTTTTTTACTCTTTCTGAATCTTTAAGTGTGTCTTATATAGACCATAGTGTTGTGTTTTGCTTTATTAAACAATGAAAATAGGGTTTTTTACAAATTTTAGTTGACACACAATATTACATTAGTTTCAGGTGTACAACACAGTGATTCAACATCTCTATACATTATGCTACACTTATCACAAGTGTAGCTAGCATCTGTCACCATACATGTTATTACAATATCATTAACTATATTCTCTATGCTCTACCTTTTATTCATTCTGTAACTGAAAGCCTGTGTCCTCCACTCCCCTTTACCCATTTGCTCATTCCTTTACCCCCTGCCCTCTGGCAACCATCAGTTGCTTCTCTGTATTTATACATCTGATTCTGCTTTTTGTTTATTGATTTTTTTAGATTTCACATATAAGTGAAATAATGTTATTTGTCTGAGTCTGACTTATTTCACTTAGCATAATACCCTAGAGGTCCACCCATGTTGTTGCAAATAGCAAGATCTTATCCTATTTTATGGCTGCATATTTCAGTGTGTGTGCAGACGTGTGTGTGTGTGTGTGTGTGTGTGTGTGTGTGTGTGAGACATATTCTTTATCCATTCATCTATCTATTGACACTTTGGTTGCTTCCATATCTTGGCTATTGTAAATAGGGCTGTCATAAATATTGGGGTGCATATATTTTGTTGAATTAATGTTCTCATTTTATTTGGGTAAATACTCAGCAGTGGAATTATTGGATCATATGGTATTTCCATTTTCAATGTTTTGAGAAACCCCCATACTACTTTGCACAGTAGCTGTACCGATTTACATTCCCACCAACATGCATGAGCGTTCCTTTTTCTATACATCTTTGCCAACATTTGTTATTTCTTGTGAATTTTTTATTCTATTTTAGCCATTCTTACAGGTATAAGGTGATATCTCATTGTGGTTTTAATTTGCATTTCCATAATAGTGATATCATCTTTTCATGGGTCTATTGGACATGTGTATGTCTTCTTGGGAAAATGTCTATTCAGGTCTTCTGCCTATTTTGAATCAGATTTTTTATTTTTGGTGTTGAATTGTAGAAGTTCTTCATATATTTTGGATATTAACCCCTTTGTGGATATATCATTTGCAAATATTGAACAATCTGAAAATTGTTCTAATTGTTAGGATAAATCCATTTATATTTATTGATGTAATCAATGTTTGGTGCCAATTTCAGTATATATATTTATTTCTTTAGAATATCTTTTATTTGTGAATATTTTTCTGCTACTTAGTGATGTTTATATTTTTGTTCTACTGGTTACTTGTATTCTAATCCTTGTGTATAACCCTCTTTTTGTCACTTGATTAATGTCTATTGGTCCCTTACCATCAACAATATTGAAATTAGCTAATAACATCATTTTGTCCTAACCCTGACTCTTCCTTATCTGACTTGAAGTAACATCCTTTTACTTCAATTAATGACTTTCAATCAGCAAGCTAATTCTACTTATCCCATCTCTTCCCATTCTCCAACTTTATAGTTTTACTGCAATTACATTATCAGAATACTTAGCCATTGCATACCATACCCTATACCATGTAATCATTATTTAGATTTATTTCTGTAAGTAAATATATATTTTTTCTTAACACAAATAGTTATATCAAACTCTCCAGTCTTTTTGGTTGTTTGAAGTTCACTCTATTTAATAAAATTCTTAGGCAAGACCTTAGGGGAAATAGTTCCTGAACTGTAATGTGTTATAAGAATTTGTGTTTTTTAAATTGAAAGTCAAATTGCCTTACTATAAAATTTCTGGCTCATATTTCCTTCCTTTGAGTTTCTTAAACATTTTACGCACTTGACTTCTGGCATAAATTGTTGATGGTAAAAAGCAAAGCCATAATTAAGCATAAAATGAGATGCTACATAAGGAACAATCAACAAAAAATATTTAATAATCACACATTTGGATGATCCTAGCAAAAAAAACTCAATATATAAAAGCAAAACAGAATTATAAGCTAAAATTGATATCACCAAAGCAGTAGCAAGAAATTGTATTATATCTTTCAGAAATTTATAAACCAAACAGACCTAAAATTAATAAATGTATATAGGTCTGAATACAATTGATATGCGTAACTTTGATCTAATAGAGAAACACTAAGAAATAGGGAGGCAATTTAGTAAAGTGGATTAAGGAGCATTTTTTAAATTTCAGATACTGTTTCATTCTGTTGTAATTCTGTTTGGCTCTTTAATATTTCTCTATCTTTCCTGAGATTCTGTATTTTTCCATTCATTACAGCATTTTCTTTACTTCACTGAGCATAGTTATAATAGCTGTCTCAAAGTCCTTGGCGGATCATTCCAACATCTAGATTATCTAAGGGTTGGCTTCCATTAATTGTCTTTTCCTTTGAGAACGATTAGATTTTTTCTGATTCCTTCAATGCTGAGTAATTGTGAATTGTATCCTGGGCATTGTGACAGTTATTTTATGGAGACCTAGATTCTGTTTTACTCCTCAGATTGTATTGATATTTTTGTTCTGGCAATCAATTAACTTGGTTCAACTGAAACGGCAAATTCTGTTTCACCTGTGATTGGAAGTGATTCAAATCTCAGTTGAGGTTTTTTGGCTTTAGCTGTAAATTACTTTGTGTCTACCCCAAAGGCATGCTTCAGAGATCAGCAGAGATTTGAGTAGCATTCAAACGCACAATCTGGGGCATGCCCTTCTCTGGTTCTTACTGTTCTGGGATTTCACCCTCTTTCAGTGACTGTGGTTGCTGCAGACTCTGTTCTCAAATTATTGAAGCCAGTTAAAAAAAACAACAACAGTAGGTTTCTATTACATTTTAGTACCTCACGCTTCTCTGTAAGCTGTTTTCAGGTTAAAGCTTCAGAAACAGAAAACTTGCCTTTTCATATGGCGCCTTCTTCCACGTTTCATCTTTCAAAATTTGCCTGCCCTGTTCATTCTCCATAGCCTTCAAGTACTTGTTTTTAGTATTTTGTTCAGAGTTGATGTTATCTGAAGGAGAGTCAATCTGTCACAATTTACTTGGCCTTGTATGAAGATTCTTTTGTGTACTTTTTCCCCCTTTATTTTGCATACTCTCGTTCCCTTTTTTCCCATGGTTACCCATTACATACTATTATTCCTCATAGCATTCCAGTTTTTCTTCAATACATATATTTAGGCATGTATGTGACCTTGAAAAGCATACAGTATTATGTTAGTGGATTTATTTTAATTTTTTTCATTCAAGGTTATTCTTTGCTGTCTAATCACATTGCTACCTGTAAATCTAATTCATGATCTTTAAGAGCTGCATGTATTCTACTGTATGAACATACAAAGTGTAACTTATCTATTCTCCTAAATAACATGCATCTCTTTCCTAATGTGCCTAAAAAAGTGATAGTTATTTTCAGTAGTAACTTTTATACTCTACATAAGAATTCTTTATTAGTTTTGATGATCCATATATATTATCCCAGTCTTTCGTCTGTTAACTCTGTTATGGTGTCCTTCAGTGAATAAAACTTTTAACTTTGAATAACTGAATATATAAATACTTAGAGTTTCTGTTTTGAAGTCTTTTTAAGGAATACTTCCTAATTGAGGTCGTAAAGAAACTATACATTTCTTTATATTGCATTTTCAGTTATGACATTCATATTTAGGTTTTTATTTCATTTGAGCCTTTCTGTATGCAGCATGAGATGGGAATCTTTGCTTTTTTTCAATTTGTCACAAGTGAGACAACTTTTCCATTATGATATATTTAGTGATGTTACTGCTGACACATAGCAAACCGCCATATATAAGCATGTCTGTTTCTAGAGTACCTATTCAACTTGATTGGTTTGATACTACAGTTGTATAATACTGTTTTATTACTGTAAAATTATGGTAGGAGTAGTCATATTTTTAAAATGTTTCTCAGGTATTCACAAACTACTATACTCCACAAAATTTGACAATCAGGTTTTCTCTCCCAACCCAAGAAATCCTCTTATGAACTTAATTAGAAATAAATAGATTTTTGTTTTTAAGATGGACACAGTTGGAAGATTTATTCTTTCTGATTTCAAGATTTATTATAGTGGCTCAGTCAGTTAAGTGTCTGACTCTTGATTTTGGCTAAGGTCATGCTCCCATAGTTCATGAGATCAAGCCCTGGATCAGGTGCTGTGCTCATAGTGGAGAGCCTGCTTGGGATTCTCTCTCTTCCTCATTCTCCACCCCTCCCTCTCAAAATAAACATTTTTTAAAATACTATAAAGCCACAGTAACTAAGACAGTGTGGTATTGGCACAAAGGCAGACATATAAATCAATGGAACAGAATAAACAGTTCAAAAATAGACACTAATATACAGGCCAATTGATTTTCAATTTAAGTGCCAAAGAAATTCGGTGGTGAATAATCTTTTTTATAAATAGCTAGAACACATGTATATCCACCTGCAAAAAATGATTCTCAAACATTCTCTCACACCATAAACAAAATTTAACTCAAAATGGAAAAAAATTGGTAAATGTAAGTGGATGATTGCTTCAAAAAACAAGATAATACCGTGTTGATTTACAAATATACATAGAATTAAAATACTAAACAAAAATAATACAAAAAGGGTAGGTAGTGTTAAAGAATTCTAAGTTTCTATCATCATTGAGGAATAAAGTAATCATCAAGGATGCAAGGTGTAATTTTTAAGATAACCAATAAAAGATACTAAGACAATGTAAAACCCTTAGTTAAATAGAGGAGTAAATGGAATAATTGAAAATATTTGATAAATCGGGTGCCTGGGTGGCTCAGTTGGTTAACCATCTGACTTCGGCTGAGGTCATGATCTCAGGGTCCAGGAGTTTGAGCCCCACATGGGACTCACTGCTGTCAGCACAGAGCCCACTTTGGATACTCTGTCTCCCTCTCCCTCTCCTCCTCCCCCCACTTGTGGGCTCTCACTCTCTCAAAAATAAACATTTTTAATTAAAAAAATATTTGATAAAGCCAAAGGTAGCCAATAAAAGAGACAAGTAAAATAGGTGGTCATGTAGAAAAAACAAAAGATTAAATATACTAAAAACCAAGACTTGTCTCACCACATTAAAACAATAAAACCTATATACTGATTACAAGTGACATATTATAAAGACATGTAATTGTTTAAAAGTTAAAGAGGTGAATATTTATGATTTCTCCTCCAACCCCAATATAAACCAAACACTAACCAAAAAGAGAGGGGGGTGGAAGATTGGCAAAATAGGTGATAAAGGTCAAGGAGTGCACACCTGTTGTGATGAGCACTGGGTGCTGAATAAAAGAGTTGGACCACTATATTGGACACGAGAAACCAATGTTATGCTGTATGCCAACCAAGTGGAATTTAAACCAAAACTCTTAAAAATGCTTCTTTTCTCAAAGCCTCTTTTGCCTTTCATTATTTTATCTACACAAGCTTTTCTTATTTTTAAGTTTATTTTGAGAGAAAGAGCGAGTGAGCACATGTGCATGTGAACAGGATAGGAGCAGAGGGAGGGAGAGAATCCCAAGTAGGCTACAGGCTATCAGCGTAGAGCCCAACATGGGGCTCAATCCCAGGAACCATGAGATCATGACCTGAGTGAACTGAAATCCAGAGTTAGATGCTTAACCAACTGAACCACCTATGCACCCCCAAAAAGACAATCTTAATGATAATCTACGAGGAAAATGTAATATCAGGAAGATAATATACTCAGGCTATATTACTATATCTTCAAAATATATAAAGCAAAAATTGATAAAAATAAAAACATTAATAGACATTAACCTAAGTCATTTTTTAAAATGACACAAAAATCAGAAAATATAAAGAAAATCTGAACAATGCAATTAACAAATGTGACCTATCTGAAAAACAATTGGAAGTGCACATAGAACATTTATGAAATTAGACCATAGGCTTCGCATAATGCAAGTCTCAATTTCTGAAGGTTAAAATTGTTCAGAGTGTGCTTTCTTATATAGTGAAATTAGACTAGAAATAGATTAAAAACTATCAGTAGAAAGGGGTACCTGGGTGGCTGAGTCGTTTAAGCATCCAACTTTGGCTCAGGTCATGATCTCACAGTTTGAGGATTAGAGCCATGCCTCAGGATCTGTGCTGACAGCTCAGAGCCTGGAGCCTGCTTCATATTCTGTCTCCCTCTCTCTCTGCCCCTGCCCCACTTATGCCCTCTCTCTCTCTCCCTCTCCCTCTCTCTCAAAAATAAACATTAAAAAAAAAAAACTATAAGAAGTCATCAACAGTTTGGAAACTAAATACATTAAGAGAAATGTATCAAATTTTAAAGTTATTTAAGGGAAAATTAACAATTTTAAAATATTAAGCCATCTTAGTTTTCAAAGTGTTATAGCTTTTCACTCAGGTCTTTAAAAAATATCTTAAAGGGGATTTCAAGATCAAGGTCAGAACTTGCCTTCTATTGTATTTTCTGTTGATTATTACTGGTATAGAGAAGTCCTATTGATTTTTGCAAGTTTACTTTGTATCCAGTTCCTTACTCTCTTAATGCTCATAATTTGCTATGTTTGGTCTTCTTTGTGGACAGTCACAACATGTGCAAAAATAAGGACAGTTTGCTTTTTCCCTTACGATTCTCATACTTCTGATTTTATTATTTTATTGTTCAGGATTTCTAAAGTCGCTAACAATCTTTCTCTTCTTCTGACCTCAAAAAGAAGGTATTTAGAGGTGCCTGGCTGGCTCAGTCGGTTAAGTGTCCGACTTTGGCTCAGGTCATGATCTCACAGTTAGGGAGTTTGAGCCCACAACAGGCTCAGTGCTGACAGCTCAGAGCCTGGAGCCCTGCTTCAGGTTTTGTATCCCTCCCTCTCTCTGTTCCTACCCTGCTTGCACTCTTTCAAAAATAAACATTAAGAAAATTAATATTGAAATATTGAATTTTATTTATTGAATTTTAATGCTAAATATTGAAATATAGCAAATGCTATTTTGGCAACTGCACTCCTAAGGAGATAAATTTCAGAACAGTGAAAAACCATGAAATGTTTGTCTTTAAACTACTAAGAATAAATTCTACTGCAAGAGTTTTCTCTCTAGGGCCATTTTTTATTCCTAAATTAATACATAATTGACCATGATGAATAAACACACATACATACTCAGGCTACATCGGTGTTGATAGCTATAAAAAACAGAATCTTAAAGCCACGTTCAATATATTCAACAGGGAAATAGGTCTATATTTTTCTTTTATTGTGGTTGTGAGGTCTTAGTATAAAACATATTTCTATCTCATAAAATTAATTGGATAATTTTTTCTCATTATGTAACCTAGGGGTATCTGCACCCACTGATAAAACAGTCTCAGCCCGTGACTTCCAGAAGTGGGGAAAACGGTAACATGTTTATCATTATCACAATTACATTATTATTACTGTGTTTATTATTTATGTGTATTGAATGGCTCTTCTCTATCCAGTTTTTCTATTCCCTTTTGTGCAAATTAAGGGTTTTAAATTTTTCCAGAAGTACATTCAGCGATTCTTATTTGGGGTTTTCTTTATTTGCATCTCTCTTTCCTCATTGATCTTGTCTGGCAGAGGTTGAATCTTGGGTTCCTTCCATCTTTATTTTTTATGACATCTCATCTCCTTGGGTTTTTGTTTGTTTTTTTGTTTGTTTTGTCCTCTTTGGTTTGCTCTAGTACTTTGTACCAACTACGAGGGTTTTATTGATTGTTGCTGTGGTGCAGTGGAGCCTTTGTTTGGTTGAGCTTTATGTGTGTTCTTAAACTTTTTTCTGCTAGTTTGTTATTAGTGTACAGAAATGTCAAGATTTATGTAATTTTCTGTCCTGCAACTTTAATGAATTCATTCATTCTGTTTGGGGTTTTTTTTTTCTTCACAGTATCTTACTGTTTCCTCTATAAAGTGATCTGTCATCCAGAATTAGTTACAGTTTTACTTCTCCCTTACCAATTTAGATGTATTTTATTTCTTTCTTTTTTAAAAAATGATTTTTTTCATTTACATCCAAGTTAGTTAGAATATAGTGCAACAATGATTTCAGAAGTAGATTCCTTAATGCCCCTCACCCATTTAGCCCACCCCCCAACCCCTCCAGCAACCCTCCGTTCTCCATATTTAAGAGTCTCTTATGCTTTATCCCCCTCCCTGTTTTTATATTATTTTTGCTTCCCTTCCCTTATGTTCATCTGTTTTGTATCTTAAATTTCTCATATAAGTGAGATGTTATATTTGTCTTTCTCTAATTTTACTTGGCATAAAACCCTCTAGATCCATCCACATAGTTGCAAATGGCAAGATTTCAATTTTTTGATTGCCAAGACTCCACTGTGTGTGTGTATATATATACGCACACATATATCACATCATCTTTATCCATTCATCCATCGATGGACATTTGGGCTCTTTCCATACTTTGGCTATTGTCAATAGTGCAGCTACAAACTTTGGGGTGCATGTGCCCCTTTGAAACAGCACAACTGCATCCCTTGGATAAATACCTAGCAGTGTAATTGCTGGGTCCTAGAGTAGCTCTATTTTTAATTTTTTGAGGAACCTTTATACTGATTTCCAGAGTGGCTGCACCAGTTTGCATTCCCCACCAACAGCGCAAAAGAAATCCTCTTTCTCTGCATCCTCACCAACATCTGTTTTTGCCTGAGTTGTTAATTTTAGCCATTCTGACATGTGTGAGGTGGTATCTCGTTGTGGTTTTGATTTGTATTTCCCTGATGATGAGTGATGTTGAGCATTTTTTTCATGTGTCGGTTGGCCATCTGGAAGTCTCCTTTGGAGTAATGTCTATTCATGTCTTTTGCCCATTTCTTCACTGGATTATTTACTTTTGGGATGTTGAGTTTGATAAGTTATTTATAGATTTTGGATACTAACCCTTTATCTGATGTGTCTTTTGCAAATATCTTCTCCAATTCCGCCAGTTGCCTTTTAGTTTTTCTGATTGTTTCCTTTCCTGTGAAGAAACTTTTTATTATGATGAGATCCCAATAGTTCATTTTTAATTTTGTTTCCCTTGACTCCCGACACCTGTTAAGAAGTTTCTGTGGCCAAGGTCAAAAAGGGTTTTGCCTGCTTTCTCCTCAAGGATTCTGATGGCTTCCTGTCTTATGTTTAGGTCTTTCATCCATTTTGAGTTTATTTTTGTATGGTGTAAGAAAGTGGTTCAGGTTCTTTTTTCTCATGTCGCTGTCCAGTTTTTCCAGCGCTATTTGCTGAAGAGACTGTCTTTATTCCATTGGATGTTCTTTCTTGCTTTGTCAAAGATTAGTTGGCCATACATTTGTGGGTCCATTTCTGGGTTCTCTATTCTGTTCCATTGATCTAAGTGTCTGTTTTTGTGTCAGTACCATACTGTCTTGATGATTACAGCTTTGTAATACAGCTTAAAGTCCGAGACTATGATGCCTCCAGCTTTGGTTTTCTTTTTCAAGATTCCTTTGGCTGTTTGTGGTCTTTTCTGGTTCTACACAAATTCTAGGACTGTTTGTTCTAGCTCTATGAAGAATGCTAGTGTTATTTTTATAGTGATTGCATTGAATATGTAGATTGCTTTGGATAGTATCAACATTTTAGTAATATTTGGTCTTCCTATCTAGGAGCATGGAATATTTTTCCTTTTTTTGTGTGTGTCTTCTTCAATTTCTTTCATAAGTTTTCTACGGTTTTCAGTGTATAGATTTTTCACCTTTTTGGTTAGATTTGTCTTAGGTATTTTATGGGTTTTGGTGCAATTGCAAATGGGATTGATTCCTTGATTTCCCTTTCTGTTGCTTCATTGTTGGTGTATAGGAATGCAACTGATTTCTGTGCATTGATTTTATACCCTGCAACTGCAGAATTCATGGATCAGTTCTAGCAGGGTTTTTTGGTGGAATCTTTTGGGTTTTCCATATAGAGTATCATGTCATCTGTGAAGACTGAAAGCTTGACTTCCTCTTTGCCAGTTTGTATGCCTTTTGTTCCTTTGTGTTATCTGATTGCTGAGGCTAAGACTTCCAATACTGTGTTGAATAACAGTGATGAGAGTGGACATCCTTGTCTTGTTTCTGACCTTCAGGGGAAAGCTCCCAGTTTTCCCCATTGAGGATGATATTAGTAGTGAGCCTTTCATATATGACTTTTATGATCTTGAGGTATGATCTTTCCATTTGTACTTTCTTGAGGGTTTTTATCAGAAAAGGATGCTATATTTTATCACATGTTTTCTCTCCATTTATTCAGAAGGTCATGTGGTTCTTGTTCTTTCTTTTATTGATGTGATGTATCACATTGATTGTTTTGTAGATATTGAACCAGCCCTGCATCCCAGGTATAAATCCCACTTAGTCAAGGTGAATAATTTCTTTTTTACTGTATTGTTGGATCTGGTTGGCTAATATCTTGTTGAGGATTTTTGCACCCATGTTCATCAGGGAATTTGGTCCATAGTTCTTCTTTTTATTGGGGTCTTTGTTTTTTGGAATCAAGGTAACACTGGCTTCATAGAAAGATTTTGGAAGTTCTCCTTCCATTTCTATTTTCTGGAACAGCTTCAGGAAAATAGGTGTTAACACTTCTTTAAATGTTTGGTAGAACTTCCCTGAAAAGCCATCTCATCTAGCCCTCGACTCTTGTTTTTTGAGATTTTTTTATTACTAGTTTGATAGTTTTACTGGATATGGGTCTGTTCAGTGTTTCTAGGGATTTGTCTATTTCTTCCAGATTGCCCATTTTATTGGCATAGAATTGCTAATAATAGTATCATTATTGTTTGTATTTCTGTTGTGTTTTTTGTGATCTCTCCTCTTTCATTCTTATTTATTTGGGTCCTTTCCTTTTTCTTTTTGATCAGACTGGCTAGGAGTTTATCAATTTTGTTAATTCTTTCAAAGAACCAGCTCCTGGTTTCATTATCTGTTCTGCTTTTTTTGGTTTCAATAACATTGATTTCTGCTCTAATCTTTATTATTTCCTGTCTTCTGCTGGTTTGGGGTTTTATTTGCTGTTCTTTTTCCAGCTCTTTAAGGTGTAAGGTTAAATTGTGTATCTGAGATCTTTTTTCCTTCTTTAGGAAGGTCTGGATTGCTATATACTTCCCTCTTATGACCACGTTTGCTGCTTCCCACAGGTTTTGGGCTGGGCTGTGGTGTTATCATTTTCATTGGCCTCCATGTACTTTTAAATTTCCTCTTTAACTTCTTGGTTAGCGCATTCACTCTTTAGTAGGATGGTCTTTAGCCTCCAAGTATTTGTTTTATTTCTACATTTTTCCTTGTGGTTGATTTGGGTTTCATAGTGTAATGGTCTAAAAATATGCCCGGTATGGTCTCTGTCTTTTTGTATTTGTTGAGGGCTCATTTGTGTCCCACTATGTAATATATTCTGGAGAACATTCCATGTGCACTGGAGAAGAATGTGTATTCTGTTGTGTTACGATGAAATGTTCTGAATGTATCTGTTGAGTACATCCAATCCAGTATGTCAGTCAAAGCCATTGTTTCCTTGTTGATTTTCTGTTTAGATTATCTTTCCATTGCTGTGAGTAGAGTGTTGACTCTCCCCAACTATGATGGTATTGTTATCAATGAGTTTCTTTATGTTTGTGATTGATTTATATATTTGTGTGATTCCACATTTGAAGCATAAATGTTTACAATTGTTAGATCTTCTTGGTGGATAGACCCCCCTTAATTATATAATGCACTCCATCTCATTATAACCTTTAAAGTCTAGATTATCTAAGTATGGCTACTCCAGCTTTCTTTTGTCAACCATTCACATGATAGATGGTTCTTCATCCCCTTCCTTTCAATCTTAAATGTTTTTAGGTGTAAAGTTGGTCTCTTATAAAATAGCATATAGTTGGATCTTTTTTCCTTATCCATTCTGTTACCCTGTGTCTTTTGATTGGAGTATTTAGTCCATTGATGTTTAGAGTGAGTACTGAAAGATATGAATTTATTGTCATTATGTTGCCTGTAGAGCTGGAGTTTCTGGTAGTATTCTCTGGTCCTTTCTAGTCTTTGTTGCTTTTGGTCTTTGTTTTCATCTTTTCTCCTCTCAGAGAGCACCCCTTAAAATTTCTTGCAGGGCTGGTTTAGTGGTCATGAACTCCTTTAGTTTTTATTTGTTGGGGAAACTTTTAATCTCGCCTTCTATTTTGAATGACAGCCTTCCTGGATAAAGAATTCTTGGCTGCATATTTTTCCAATTCAGCACATTGAATATATTCTACCACTCCTTTCTGGCCTGCCAACTTTCTGTGGATAGGTTTGCTGTGAATCTGATCTGTCTTCCCTTGTAGGTTAAGGACTTTTTTCCCTTCCTCCTTTCATGATTCTTTCCTTGCCTGAGTATTTTGTGAATTGACTACATCTTGTTGATGGCCGGTTTTTCCTGAATCTAATGGGAGTCCTCTGTCCGCTTCCTGGATTTTGATGTCTGTGTCTTTCCCCAGGTTAGAAAAGCCTTCTTCCATGATTTGTTCACATAACCCTTCTACCCCTTTTTCTATTCCTTCATCTTCTGGGACCCCTATGATTCTGATGTGGTTCCTTTCTAATGAGTCACTGAGTTCTCTAATTCTTAAATCATGCTCTTTTGCCTTGGTTTCCCTCTTTTTTTCCTCTCATTGCTCTCCATAAGTTTGTCCTGATTCACTGCTCTGCTTCATCCCTCCTTGCTGCCATGGCATCCATTTGAGATTGCAGCTCAGTTATAGCATTTTTTATTTCATACTGAGTAGTTTTCACTTCTTTTATCTCTGCAGAAAGGGATTCTAATCTATTTTCAACCCCAGCTAGTATTCTTATTATCGTGGTTCTAAACTCTGGTTCATACATCTTGCTTGTATCTGTGTTGATTAAGTCGCTGGCTGTCATTTCTTCCTGTTCTTTCTTTTGGGGTGAGTTCCTTCATTTCCTCATGTTGAAGGAAGAAAAGGAATTAATAAGGTAAAAAAAATAAAAACAACACACAAAAAAAATCAAAGGATGCTAGATTCTAGGTGTGTTTTGGCCTGGTTGTTGAAAGAAGCCTGATGGGGGAAAAAAGAAAAAGGAAAACGTTTGAAAATTTGAAAAAAATTAATAAAATAAAATAGAGTAAAATGAAATGATAAATAGAATTTTTAAATTTACAAAAGAGTAAAAATATAGTAGAAAAAATATTTTTAATACAAATAGAATATAAAAATATTTTTCTTTCTGTATTCAAGAATAAGAAAAAGGAAAACAAATTGAATATATGAACCAGCAAATAGACTGAAATAGGATTGAAATTACATCCAGTTTTCCCCAGAAATCAAACTATGAAGCACTTTATAGTCCATAAACTGAGCAGCTGCTCTGATGAGCACCATTAGTCCCCGTTGGATGGGACTTAGTGTAATGGCTCTGTTTTCCACTAGGTGGCGCTGGTTATCTTACTGGAGTGGATGGCTGTGCATATAGGCATGTGTGCGCATGCACAGGAGGGGTGAAAATGGCATCAACCTGCTACTCAGTCTCTAGTATCAGAACTCTACTCTTCCTGAGCAGCAGTCAAGCACTTCTTTGTCTCCAGCTTCCATCCAGTCCCCGCTTCTACACTGTCAGTGACTAACCCATCAGACTGCCAGGTGGCACCTGGCTCCTGAGCTTTATCTCCAATGAGGCTGTGACTCCCAACCCCTCACTTCTGAGGAACTGCGGCTTTGATCCATTATGACCCTCGGGGGGAGGGTCTCACTGAACGATGCCCAGGTGCCAGCCGCACCCAGAAATGTTTGCGAGACTGCACTGCTGCCGATGCCCAGAGACTGTGGCTGGGTGCCAGCCCACCCCAGAAAAAGTTTGTGCGATCATGTAGCAAGCAGAGTTTCAGAGATTATGATAAGTCACAACACACATCAGGCACCAGGCTTTACTGTTGACATCCTTGTTCCAGCACCAGTGAATGTGGCTGTTCCCTGGAGTCCAGTGGGATCTTTGCCTGTGGGGAGGCTGCACAGCCTCTACCAAACGTCCTCCCAGCAGGGGAACCACCTCTGCCCATGTGGCTCGAGGACCCCTTAGACCTCTCTCTCTGCTCTGAGGGGTCCGCCCTTCCCACCAGAGCTCTGGCAGGTATTGGGCTGCAGTGTTCCAGACTCTGCGCTCTCCCTGTTTAGAGTCTTAATGCAATTTAAACCCCCTCCTTTCTCCATTTTGTTCAGTCCACTCTTTCTTTCCAGATGCTTTTTTGGGAGGAGGGGAGTACTTTTCCCGTACTCCCTCCCTCTCCCGGCAAGCAAAAACAGCTCCCTGTCCTCCGTGGCATCTCTCTCCCCAAATTCACCTCTCTGTGATTCATACCTGCTGAGTTGTGGTTCAGGTTGTGCAGATTGTTGTGTTAATCCTCAAATCAGCTTTCTAGGTGTGCAAGATGGTTTGCTATTGATCTGACTGCATTTCAGAAGTGAGAGAGGCAAAAAAACCTTCCAAGCTGTTCCGCTATCTTGGCCCCTCCCTCTTTTTCTTTTCTGATTGTCGATGCCAGGACTTCCAATATTCTTTCAAATATAAGTGGTGAAAGTGGACATGTATGTCTTGTTCTAGATCTTAGAGGAAAAGCTTTCACGTTTTTTACCAGTGATTATGATGTTAGATGTGGGTTTGTCATATATGACCTATATTATGTTGAGGTAGGTTCCCTCAACTCTCACTTTCTTGAGAGTTTTTATTGTGAACATGAATTGAATTTTGTCAAATGCTTTTTCTGCATCTATTGAGATGATCATATAATTTTTAATGTTTTTGTTGTTGTTAATGTGGTATATCATGTGGATTAATTGTAGATGTTAACTCATCCTTGCATCCCTGGAGTAAATCCAACTTGTTTATGGTGAATGATGCTTTTAATGTATTATTGAATTCAATTACTTGTTGAGAATTTGGGCATCTATATTTATTAGGGATATTATGTAGTTTTGGGGATTACTTTACAGTGTCTTTGGCTGTGGTGTCAGAGTAATGTTGGTATCACAGAATAAATTTGGAAGATTCCTTCTTTTAGTTTTTGGAATATTTTGTAAAGTGTAAGTATTAACCCTTAAGATGTTGGGTAGAATTAGCCTAAGTCCATCTGGTCTTAGACTTTTGATTTTTGGGGGAGATTTTTTGATTACTGATTCAATGTTGTTACTAGTAACCAGTCTGTTCTGATTGTCTATTTCTTCCTAATTGAATTTTGGAAGATTTTTCTAGAAATTTTTCCATTTATTCCAGTTTCTTGCCATGTAGTTTTTCACAGCAGTCCTTTATACTCCTCCTTTGTATTTCTGTGGTGTTGGTTGTTATTTCTCCTCTTTAATTTCTGATTTTATTTATTTATGTCCTCTTTTTTTCCTGATGAATCTGGCCAATGGTTTATCAATATTATTTATCTTTTCAAAGAACCAGTCCTTAATTTCCTCTTTCTTCTACTAACTTTGAGCTTCTTTTGTTCTTTCTCTAGTTCTTTAGTTGTAAAGTTACATTGTTGATTTTTTTGTTTCATGCCACAGGCCTATATTGCTAGAAAACTCCCTGTAGGAATTGTTCAATGACTAAAATATTTATTTTCATTTGTCTCCTAGTATTTTTAAAATTTCCTCTTTGATTTCTTTCTTTCCCTATTGGTTGTTTAGTGGCATGGTATTTGGCCTCCACATGGCTTACTTTTTCCAGTTTTTTTCCCTTACGATTGATTTCTAGTTTCATCATGTTGTGGTCTGGAAAAGTGGTTGATTTTATTCTTCTTGAACTTAGAATTATTTTGTAGCCTAACATGTGATCTGTCCTAGAGAACGTTCCATATGCATTTGAAAAGAAAGCATACTCTGCTGTTTTGGGATGGAATGTTCTATATATCTCTCTTAAGTCCATCCGGTCTAATGTATCATTCAGAGCCATTTTTCTTTTCTTTATTGACTTGCTGTCTTGATGATCTGTCTGTTGATGCTGGGGTGTTAGAGTACCCACTGTTATTACAGACATACAAGGAGAAATTGACTGGAATACAATATCACTTTATATATTTAGGTGATGCCATGTTTGGTACATAAATATTTACAACTGTTCATACTCTTATTGGATTGATCCCTTTATCATTATGTAATTTTCTTCTACCTCTTGTTACAGTCTTTGTTTTAAAGTCTATTTTGTCTGATATTAGTATGGCTACCCTGACTTTTTGTTCTTTCCATTTGCCTGAAATATATTTTTCCATTCCTTCACTTTCAGTCTGAATGTGTCTTTAAGACTGAAATGAGTTTCTTGTAGGCAGCATATAGATAGGTCTTTGAGTTTTTTTTAATCTCTTCAGTCTCCCTATGTCTTTTGATTGGAGCCTTTAGTCCATTTACATCAATGTAATTATTGATAAGTATGAACTTACTGCCTTTTTGTTGTCTTCTGGTGGTTTTCATAGTTCTTCCGTTCCTTGCTTCTTCTCTTGCTTCCTTCCCTTGTGATACGAAGACTTTCTTTAGTATCATGGATTCCTTTCTCTTTATTTTTTCTATATAGGCTTTTATGTTTGGTTATAATATAGTTCATATATAGTCCCCAAGTATATAACAGTCTATTTTTAAGGGGATGGCCACTTAAGTTTGAACACATTTTAAAAGCACTATACTTTTCTATGTCTCTCAAAGTTATATATTTTTAAAAGCTTATTTCACATCTTATTTTCTACAGTTCTTAACTAGTTATTGTGGATATAACTGATTTTACTACTCTACTCGTGGTTTCAACATCATATATTATTTATGTTTCCTTTTGCCAGTGAAATTTTTTTGTCATAATTTTCTTACTGTACTTATGGCCCTTTATTTTCCCCTTGAAAAAGGCCTGTTAACATTTCTTTTAAGGTCAGTTCGATGGTGATAAGCTCTCCTTCAATTCTGAATGATAATTTTGCTGGTTAGAGTGTTTTTGTTTGTAGGGGTCTTATCATGCAGAATATACCAAGTCACTCCAGTCTGGTCTGCAACATTTCTGGGGGCTCTCTGTAAGTAACCAGGTTTTTTTTTTTTTTCTTCTGGCTCTTTTTAAGATCTCCCTTTGATATTTTAGTTATTATGTGTCTTTGGGTGGACATCTTTGTGTTCATCTTGTTGAGTTTTCTGGTCCTTAATATCTTTTTCATTGCCCAGTTTGAGTTTTCAGCTATTTTTTTTTTTCAAGTAAATTTTATGCCCCTCTCTTTCTCTCCTCCTATTGTTTTCTTTTCGTTATTCAGCTTGGGTGCTTTCCATTTCCTTCCTATCTCTAGATCACTGATCCATTCTTCATCCTCTAATCCTGTTGATTCCTTTGACTGTAGTTTTCATTTCATATGTTCTATTCTACAGCTCTGATTGGCTAGGGTTTTGTTTTATACCTCTTGAGTCCTGCAAGCATCTTTTTGACCATTATTTTGAATTCTTTCTCAGGTAGATTACCTTCTTTCTGCTTACTCTGAGGTTTTACCTTGACTGTTTATTTGAAGCAATTTCCTCTGCCTCTCGGTAGTAGGTAGGTCAGCTATATTTCCTGGTCTTGAAAGTAGCAGCCTTATATAGAAAATGTCCTGGGAGGTTCAGTAGTTTCTGATCCCCAGGGATGACTCCTGCATGGGCTGCATTAGCCTCCTAGGTGGCTGGCTGATGGCCACTCCCAATAGTTGCCATCAGTTTGCCAGTAGGTTGGGTTAGCTCCCAGCAGAGCTGGCTCCCTTCTCACACAACTAGGGCAGGAGTTATTATGAAGGGGCACTTGCATCGGTGGGACGCTTGGGCGATGTAGATCTGCACAAAACAATACCAGGGTGGAGTGAGAACTGGTAGCAAGGTAGATGGAAAGTGCCTGAACTGGCTTCTGCAAGGCTAGGCTGAAGGAAGGCAAGAAAAATGGCACCCAAAGAAAGCTCCTACAGATTTCTGCCCCTCCAGCACATGCCCTAAAATTAGTCAGTGAATCTCCTTCACCTATAATCCAGACTGCTGTTTCTGTGCAAGTAATACCATGTTCTTGTCCTTTCTTTCCTACAGCCCCCTCAGGATCTCACAGAGCGAAACCCTGATGATTTTCAAAGCCAGACATCTCATCTTTTCAGTGAAGGTTTTCCAGGGCTGTGGGGCTTGATCCCCTTGCTCCTCAGGGAGTAACTCCACAGCAGTGATATTTCCACTGCAAGTAGGTCACCACATTGGGACTTTAGTTCACGACCACCTCACTCCCCCTGCTATTCTTGTCAATGTGACCTTCTCTTTGTATCTTAAGTTGTGGTGATCTATTCTGCCAGTCACAGGTCATTTCACAGTGAGTTGCACTGTATGTAGTTGGTGCCTCAGTGTGTCCCTGGGAGGAAGTGAGCTCAGGGTCCTCTTAGTCTGCCAGACTAATAAATATTTATCTTCTACCCTCAATATTTCATAGAAAGCTTGAACAGTTGTGGGTAAATATATTGGATCTAAAATATATAGCTCAGAGAATACTTGTGAATAATTAATTGATTCCGGTGCATTTACTCTTCCTTTACCAATACATCTCCTATCCTGCCATAACTAAGTTCTGTTAGTTCTACGTCAATCTATTTTTCACCTGGGTCTAAGTTTTTACTGCTCAGGAAGAGAGGGGAAGAAGCTGAGCTCACTTCCTCCTGCAGACACGACAAAGGCTGCGACTGCATCTAGTACAACTTGCTCTGAGAACAAGCTGAGGACCGGCAGAACAGCTTTCCCGCAGTTGAAGATATAAAGAACAAAGCTACAGCTAGAAAGGTAGGCTGCGCAGAGATGCAGTCCTCCCAAACCTGCAGCGACCTACAAGCAGGAGGGACGTCACGGGTGTGGAGCCCTCCCTGAAGAATGAGGGTTTTAAGTCCCTCCTGGAGGCACCCTCAGTCATGGGGATCTGCATTTCAAACCTCAGGCTTTGAAAGTAAGCAGGCCTTTAACTTCAGTAAGAGTGGAGGGCTCTAGGAAGGAGGGATACACTCTCAAAGGGCCCAAGTACAAGGAGACCACAGAGGCAGCAGTTTGAAAAGTGCCCAAGCTCTACGTGTAGGACATTTATAGAATAATTTCAGACATGTGGCAGGTACCACCTTTCCTGCACCTCTTCAGCCTGGCTGGCCTGTTTGTCACTCTGCATCTGCCCTGTGGGTTACCATTGCCTTGCCACGCGTTGTGGTCAACCCTGTCCAGAACTAGCACCACTCCAAAGGAGGTCTTGCCCTAGTGAGGGATGGAGGCAGCCCTGCTTACCACCAAACCTGTGGCAAGTTATAACTGGAGTTTCGCCCAGCTGCGCATAAGGGACAATGCTGGAGCATCTGGTTCTACTGGACAGTAAGGGCTGCACTAAATGAAACCCTAAGATACCTTTTATATAGGGCCAGTAACTTTAAGACCAGGAGATGTAGCTGACCTAAAACATAGAGACAAACAGACAAAATAAGGAAAAAATTAAGTGATCTACCTGATGGAGTTCAAAGCCATAGTCTGAAGATGACCACCATACTTGAGAGAAGAGTGGATAAGCAGATTGATTATACTTTGTTTCCTTGTTGAAGTTTTCAGTCAGAGATGTAAAGGCCAATAACTGAAATGAAAAATATAGTAGAGGGAATTAACAGAAGATTTTAGGATGCAGGACAGATCAGTGATCTAGAAGAAACCTCAGGGCAACATCAAGGATAATAAAATTCACATTATTTGACTTTCAAACAGAAACCTTAACTTGATCTTTGAAAACTTCCCTACATTGGGAAATGAAACAGACACCCAGTTCTAGCATCCACAGCCATCTCCAGAGTGACCCCAGAAAGGTCCACATCAGGCCAGATACTAATTATGACATAAAAATTTAAAGGAGGAGAAAAGGAATTACTGACAAGAAAACCCATTTAAAGCTATGTGCTGATTCTTGAGCAGACACTAGGCCAGAATGGAGCGGTATGGTATATCTGAAGTACTGAAAGGTAAAAAACGTACAACTAGGTATACTCTAACCAGCAAGGCTATCATTCAGAATTGAAGGAGACATAATGAAGTTTTCAGATGAACAAAAGTTAGAGGTGTATCACCACTGAAATGGCACATTAGAGAGACTTCTTTAAAAGGAAAAGGCCAATCAAAAATTTACAAAGCTAGTAATATACAAAAGTACTATTATCAATTTTATATGTAATAGTTAAGAGATACAAAAAAGATAGATTTCATATTCATGGAAGGAGTAAAAATGTAGTTCTTTTAGTATGTTTTCATACTTAACCAACAGTCACCTTTACACGAACTGCTATATACATAGGATGTTATATGTGAACATCATGGTAACGAGAAATCAAACTATAAAAGGAATCACAAGAGAAGAAAGAATGAGGAAAGAAAATTAACAAAATGGGAATAAGCACATACATATCAATAATTACCTTAAATGCAAACAGACTGAATGGATTTCGAAAAAAAGATCCACCTATATGTTGTTTACAAGAGACCCACTTTAGACCTAAAAACGCATACAAACTGAAAGTAAAGGAATATATAAAGATATCCCATGCAAACGGGGGGGGGGGGGAGGAGGAGGGGAAGCCAGTGTAGGTGTACTTATAGGCACACCTGAATATATAAAAAATAAATAAATAAAAGGAGAAACTGGCAATAATACATTGATAGTAGGGAACTCTAACATCCCCACTTACATCAATGGTTAGAGCACCCACACAAAAAAATCAATAAAGAGTGGTTTTAAATGATACATTAGACCAAATGAACTTAAAATACACACAGAACATTCCATTCACAAATGGCATAAAACACATTCTTTTCACCTACATAAAACACTTTCCAGGATAGATCACGTGGAGGAACACAAATTTCAATAAAGTCAAAAAGACTGATCCTTTCCAAGCACAACAGTATGAAACTAGAAGTCAATTTCAAAACACCACCATCTGGGCACTAAACAACCAATGGGGTTAATGGAGAAAGCAAGAAGGCAACAACAACAACAAAAAAACCCCACCAGGACACAAATAAAACTGGAAATAACGATGGTCAAAAATCTTTGAGACACAACAAAAGCAGTTCCTAGAGGGTCATTTATGGCAATAGAGACCTACATCAAAAAGAAACCCCAAAATTAATAAAAAGGAAATAACAATGTTTGAAAAGAGAAATGGGATCAAAAAGAATAAAATCTTACCATTTGCAGCAATGTGGATGGAACTAGAGAGTATTATGCTAAGTGAAAGAAGGCAGAGAAAGACAAATATCATAAGATTTTACTCATGTGGAATTTAAGAAACAACAGATGAACAAAGGGAAGGAAAAATAAGATAAAAACAGAGAGGGAGGCAAAGCATAATACTTAGAGAACAAACTGAGGGTTGCTGGATGGAGGGGATGCGTTAAATGGGTGATGGGCATTAAGGAAGGCACTTTTTGGGATGAGCACTAGGTGTCCTAAATAAGAGACGAATCACTGATTTCCACTCCTGAAACCAGATAAAGCACTTGACAAAATTCAACATTCATTCATGATAAAAACTCTTAACGAACTGTGTATAGAGGGAATATACCTCAACATAACAAAGGCAATAATACATGACAAATCCCCAGCCAACATCATACTCAGTGTTGAAAAAAGCCTTTCTTCTAAGATCAGGAATAAGAAAAGGATGTCCAGTTTCATGTCTTTACTCAACATACTACTAGAAGTACTAGCTGTAGCAATTAGAGAAGACTAAGAAATAGTTATCTAACTTCGTTAGGAAGGCACAAAACTGTCACTATTTCTAGGTGACATGATACCATATATAGAAACCCTAAAGGTTTCAACAAACTATTAAAACTCATAAATGAATTCATCAAAATTCAGGATACAAGATTAAAAATGTGTTGCATATCTATACATTAATAACTAGCAGAAAATTTAAGAATACAATCCCACTCAGAAATGCATTAAAAAGAATAAAAATCCTAGGAATAAATATAACCAAGTTGGTGAAAGACTTATACTTGAAAACTAGATGACACAAAAATGAAAACTTAAACTATGCTCATGGATTGGAAAAATTAATGTTAAGCTGTGATTTCTACCCAAAGCAATCTACAGGTTCCATCCAATCATGATCAAAATACCAATAGTTGTTGGGTTTTTTTTTCGCTGAACTAGATCATAAGGTCCTAAAATACTCAAGGAACTACAGAAGTCCCCAAATTGCAAAAACAATTTTGAAAAAGAAGAAAAAACTAGAGATCTCAGAATCCCAGGTTTAAATATATACCACAAAGCTATAGTGGTCAAAAATATCAACACATATATCAAGGGAACAGGGTAGAGAGCCCAGAAAGAAGTCTACACATTTATGGTCAGTTTATGACAAAAGAGGCAAGAATAGATAAAGGAGAAAACAGTCTTTTCAATAAATGGTATTGGGAAAACTGGACCACTTTCTTACACCATAAACCCAAACAATAACCAGGACACTAGCCTTAGCAACATTTTATGGATATGTCTCCTCAGATAAGGGAAACGCAGCAAAAAGAAGCTTCTGGAACTATGTCAAACCAGAAAATTTTGCCCAGTAATGAAAACTGTCAACAAAATTAAAAAGCACCTATTCAGTGGGAGAAGATATTAGCAAATGATATATCTAATATGGTATTAATATTCAAAATATATGAAGAACTCACACAACTCAACACCAAAAATAACAACCTAATTAAAAATGGGCAGAGGCCTGAATAGTCATTTTTCAAGTAAGCCATACACATGGCCGTCAGACACATGAAAAGATGCTTAACATCACTCATTGTCAGGGAAATGCAAATCAAAAGCACAATGAGATGTCATCTTACACCTGTCAAAAGGACACCAAGACAAGAAATAACAAGTGTTAGCAAATATGTGGAGAAAAAGGAACTCTAACGCACTATTGGTGGGAATGTAAATTGGATACATCCTGTAGGCAAAAGCAATAGGGAGATTCCTTGAAAGTTAAAAACAGAAATACCTTGGGGCATCTGGTAGTGTGTCTAACTCAGCTCAAGTCATGATCTCACGATTTGTGAGCTCAGGCCCCACATCAGGCTCACTGCTCTCAATGCAGAGTCTGCCTCAGATCCTCTGTTCCCCCCTCCTCAAAATAAACTTAAAATAGAAATACCATTCAGTAATTCCACTTTCTGGGTATTTACCTGTAGAAAAAAAAAACCCAAAACCCTAATTTAAAGAGACATATATAGCCTTATGTTTACTGATGCAGTATTTACATGAGCCGAGATATGGGAGCAACCTAAGTGTCCATCAACTGAAGAATGGATAAAGAAGATATGTACATACAATATCGATTATTACTCAGCCATGAAAAAGAATGGAATCTTGCCATTTGCATCAACATGGATGGAACTAGAGGATATTCTGCTAATATAGAAAGACAAATATTGTAGGATTTCATTTATATGTGGAATCTAAAAAATAAATGAACAAAGAAAAACAACTCAGAGAACAAACTATTGGTTGCCTGAGGAGAAAGCAGAGTAGGGATAAGTGTAATATATAAAGGGGATTAAGAAGTACAATCTTCTAGTTATCAATAAGTCCTAGGGAGGAAAAGCACAGCATAGGGAATACACTCAATAATTCCATAGTAACTTTGTATACTGATACATGGTCACACTGACTGTGGTGAATATTTTGGAATGTATAGAAATGGCAAGTCACTATGTTATCTGCTTAACAGTAATATAACATTGTATATCAACTAAAATTAAAAATAAAAATTTAAAATATTTACATGTCTTTCAAAATTATCAAATAATATTGATGACAATATAAACATTACAATTGTAAATAAACAATACAATTCATAAGTAAAATGACTCGGAGAGGTTCATTTCATTATGTCACATACCTGGTAATGTCATCTTTGGCCTGGTTTAAATTTACCAATCCAATTCTATCACTGGAGCACCTCCATGAAGTCCTCGTACCCTAAACTGTCACTGACCCCGTTAAAGTCACCAACAGAGACTGAGAAAAGAATAAAGGGAATCTAAGAGAAACCAGACCAGCTGACCCCACCCAGACCTTTCACCCACATGAACACCACCCCTAGTGCTGCACATAGCACAGCCACCACCCTCCACCCTCAAGATACATACTGAAGCGGGGGTGGGAGGGTGGGGAGGGGATCAGTTAGACATCCTACTGGAGGTGAGGGACCCCTTGGGATGCAGGAAGGAAATTGGCGGTGATTCCCTGAGGACCAGGATCCGGGATGTCCTCCCCATCTCTGAAAGCAGGCACTACAGGAAAGGGGGCAGACTTCAACAACAGCACCTACCTTGTCAGCCTCACTCCGTTCTGGGAAGGCCAGGTCTCCATCTCTCCTGATCATCCACCCCAGGGAAGGAGGATTCTAGAGGGCAAGGGACCAAGGCCATGATAGGGTTATCTTCAAAGGTAAATTTGTTAATGGCATCACTCATGTCTTCACTGACTTTGGCCTGACCCTAAACTCACGTGCTGAGCTGTGTGAGTACTGGTATACCCAAGACCTAGAAGCCGCCTACTATGCGAGACCTCAGCACACACTCTGTGGGGCTCTGACTCACATGACTGCCAGGAATTGGGAAATGTCTTGTCTTGCTGTCAAGGAATAAAGCCTTTTTTATGCATCAGTATACTTTTAGGTACCCTGGGAAGTTCTGTGAGCAGAGCTACATTCAATTAATATTGACCACGACCCTTTCAGATATCTCTCCTACTCTATACGTGGAGTGTTTATGAGACCCCTTTTTGGGATTTCCACTCCCAAGGCTGGCATTCTCACTGAAATGTTCAATAACAGAGGCCTGTCATAAGTGGAACTCTGTATTTTATATTCCTATACTTTCCCATGAAAACACACATCCTTTACTGTAGACCCAGGTCTTACAAAATGTGTTCAATATAAAGGTATTGTTATGTTTAAAATGTTATGCCAAAAAAAGGATTCCTTGATAAAGTATGGAACGTCCATATACATTCATCCCCTCTATCAAATTGTGTAAATTTTACCTTTTGAGTATCTTTTGCATTTATCCACTTCTCTCCATGCTTAGCGCTGAGTTCAGATCATCATCGTCTCATCTAGATTACTTGTCACAGCTTCCCTTCCACCAACTGTACCATCTCTAATCCATTGTCTACACTGCATCCTAAGTAATCTTTCCAAAGAACCAACTCCTACTGGCCATCTCCATTTGAACACAAGATCAGATATTTCTCAGCATGTACTGCTCAGGCTGAAGGAGTCCATACTCCCCAAGTTGTGATGTAGTGATTCTTAAAAGCCCCTAGTTAAACAGGCCTCCACATACTGGGTTGAAAGCATGTTTCTCTTATCAATCATAGCTGCTGCATCAATGCCATGTCTTTCCTCCCTTACTCACAAACAGATGCTCACTTCCTGGCCTCCTGGTTCTCCATGAAGCTGGAAAGTTTTGTTGCTTAGAATGAACTTATCACGGTCACTTCATGAGCCACTTTGCAAAGTGAACTTGTGGTCCAAGCTCTGAGAAATGCTGTCACTTCCAGACTCTTTTGCTCCTTAATAACTTGCTGTAAGTTAGAAAGGCTCAGTAAACTTCCTCTTTCCATTCCGCTACTATCCATTTTTATCCTGGGCATTCACTTTTCCTAAGCTTGATGACAGATTGGAATACTAGCTTCTCAACAACACCTTTCTTAGCAGTTTTCAAAGTCAAGTTTACAGTCTTCTTCCCTTATGCTTTCAAAAAAATATGCTGAGAGGAAGTAAAGTGTGGACAGCAAACATGGAGAAACAGTATACATTTCAGGTCTTATGTAGTTTTCCAGGTGTTGATCTGTAGTCTCGGACTCCCTTCTGAAAGAAGTAAAAGTTCAGTTGGGTTCCGAGTCTTTCCCTTTAATCTCTGATGGTGCATCTCACCAAATCTTTTCCTACCCATTAACCATCCTAATGCCTAACGTCACAGTAATGACGAAAATGTGATCTCTTCCTTTTTCTGAATTGAACCTGAAGAGTCATCCACAGAAGAAAATTAAGTACCGCTTATATCTGTTGTGGTACTAGCACCTGGATCCCCATTCTCCCATACCCCCTTTCTACTTGCTACCACTTACTTACACACTGGTTTCAAACAAAGACTGAGTCATAGGGAGGGTAAGAGCTTTGAAGCAGGAAGGGTCAGGTAGTCTTTCATCAGCTGGAGGAAAGAAATACAAGGTGCATTTAGTCATGCAACAGACTAAACACCACTGTCTGCTAGTCACTTATTAGGGAAACAGTAGTAGATCAAAAAATGCATTACCTTCCTTGATAAGGCTTACAATTGTCAGATGGCAAATTTCTAGGGAAAAAATGGAAGGCAAGCACAGCAAGACACGTGTATATAAAGCAGCAGCCGCCCTGTGACAAAAGGCCTACATACCATGCTAAAGAGCCTGAACTCCTTAAGGAAGTGATTGGGAGTTTAAAGACTAATGAATACAGTTACATTTGCAACTAGAAAGAGTATTCTGGCAGTGATGTTGAAAATTTTAGGTGGGTTAAAACTGAGACAGCTTGGCTAATTAGAGGCTCTCATTAATCCAAGAAAAATATTACATGAACTTGAAAAAAATGACACTGAAACAAGAGAAGAGAACTTGCCTATTAGATAAATATTTTGAATCACGAAAATTTCAGGACACATTGATTGCCTGTGGCAGATGAGCAGAGTGGCCATGTACTTGATGTGCTCTCAGAAAGGTAGACAGTTTTTCAAAATGCAAATCCATATACAATGCCCAACATATACAAAATACACAACAGTAATAGTTTTCAGTTGTAGAAAACTTTACATTATTTCTTACTCACAAGGAAAAGGCTTCTATTACCTGTATCGTGTGGACAGACGGAAGGCTAATTTATGATCTTACTTTTTGAAGGGCCAATGTGGCAGTTGAAATGATGAAACCTCCTGAATTCGCTGCCATCTCCCACTCTGACTGTAAGTGTGTTCTGTCCTACGGTGGGTGGTGCTTGCCATGGGTCTTCTGGGAACCATTCTTACACAGGGGGTGTTGATCATTGCCCGTCCTAGTAATCATGGATTTCCTGGTGCTCAAGACCTAGCACATGTCTGTGGTGTCAATCACCTTGGATTGTAAAGAGAGAAATCAGTTTGAGGAGATTATTTCAAACTCATTTTATAGCAGATTTCATAGCCATTTAACCGAAAGGGGAAAGTACCAGCATTCTACATCCATATTTAAACATGGTAGTACATCTCCTACAGTCAGTGATTCTGTCTGGGGCACTGTGCAAATGTCTTTGATGGTTACCCACAGCTTCAGAGTAGGAACATTTGGGTTTGGTTAACCTAATTCTCTGTTGGCATAACTTCCTAACCTTTAGTTTATGCACTTAGCAATTTTATATGGAATTTCCATTTTATTAAATGTGTTTTAGTGGCAAATGCAAAGCCATGTTACTTATAAAAGAATAATGTTTATATTTGGCTTTAAAATAACTTTCTGTAAAGCCTCTCTGAGTTTACCAATAACATCCATTTTGAGGCTTATTTCAACTAATGATTTATTGCCTAATATTTATTCATGTATTCTGCAAATGTTTAGCAAGGTTCTAATAGATATGAGGTAATGTGGGCAAATGGAGAAAAATAAATGTTCAGCAAGGCTGCAATCTGAAAGACATTCAATGTAGCAATTCTATAAAGAAAGTAAAAATGTAGAGGGCTTATGTTAAAGTTGATATTTGACTTAGACCTGAAGGGTATCTGTAGACAAAGAATGAGTTGAAAGAAAAAAATGCATAAAGATCATGAGTAGGATTGCCAGGTTCATCAAATAATAATCTAGGGTATATGTTAGATTTGAGTAATTTTTACTTTTTTATGCATATTATATGAGATAAAGGGTAAATACTGCATGGAAAATGCACTAAAAAATTCATTGTCAGAAATAATTCAAGTTTAATTTGGTATCCTATATATTTTTTTAACTGATAACTCTATGCGTAAGCAAAATCGCCATGAATTTTGTTCAGTAGGCCAATGGAGTGAAAGTATTTGGGGGCTCTAGCAAAGGACTAGAGACTAGAAAGAAAAGAAGAAACTAAATCAGGAAATTCTTATGCTGAGAATCTGAGGGTTCATTCAGTAGCTACAAAAACCAACTAAGGAAGAGAGTGATACAATCCACTTTGTGCTTTAAAAGGCTAGTTTGTAAATTTAACAAAATGTGCGTGATCTATAGAAAAATGTTTAATGTTACTAAGGGATATAAAATAAGGGTGTTTTTTCTCCTATTTATATAAACTTTGTTGTTGGATGGGATGACTTGATATGGAAATGGTGTCAAAGTGGCTTAAGATAATAAAAATATATCACCTTGCAGTTCAGTGGTCAAACATCTGTCTCCGTGAGCTAAAATAAAGGTATAGCAGGCACCATTCCTTTCTGGAGGCTCTGGGGCAGAATCAGTTTCCTTACCTTTTCCAGCTTCTAGAGGTGCCCTTGTTCCTCACAGGCCCATTGCTCCATTTTCCAAAGCTACAACAGTAAGTCAAGTACCCACATGACACCTTTCTGATCCACTCTTCTGCCTCCCTCTCCCATTTTTGAAGACTAATGAGATTTAGGTTGGTCCCACTTAGATCATCCAGCATTATCTCTTATCTCAAAATTCATACCTTTCATCACATTGGGAAACACTCTTTTACCATGGAAGGTAACATATTCACAGGTCTCAGGAATTAGAATGCACATATCTTGGCGGGTGGAGGGTGGGACATTAGACTCCCTACCATAATCTTTCAACTAATCAACAAGTCTAAAGGAATCTTAATAATTCTGAAGGAGGCTTAACAGTATATTGATAATAATATCAAGTAAACTAAACATTAATACTAATCATAAGAAAATTTGTTATAGGGGCATCTAGGTGCTCAGTCATTTGAGCATCTGACTCTTGATTTTGGCACAGGTCATGAACCCAGGGTGGTGGGATACAGCCCCACATCAGGTCTACACTGAGCATGGAGTCTGCTTAGGAATCTCTCTCCCTCTCTGTCCTTCTCTTTCTCGCACCTTCTCTAAAATAAATAAAATTAAAAAAAATTAATTTGAATTAAAACAATGTGTTATATATTTGAGAGTCTTTCAAAGCACTGAGTTTGACATGTGGCAAAATGAATACTCTGACACATAAATACTGTACAAGATATGGTTTACAATAACAGAGTCAAAAACTATCTTCTCAGGAAAGCATGCCAGTTCATTAGGATTATTAAGATTCCAGGGTTATGATATCCAGTCATCCAGGGGCAATGCTATCTAAACCTCATAGAAGCCCAATCATGTCACACTGAAATTTTAATATAATTAATAGGATTACAGAAACTCTCATTAGCAAGCCAAATCACTAGGACTTAACAATTCTTTCAGGTAATCCTGGAATAGCTACTTAGGAATTTTCCAGTTCTTCCACTATCACCATTTTCCCACGTTGTCCATAGGTTACAAACACATTACAACCATGCTTCTGAACATTCTGTGGATACAGACGACCAGAGACTCCAGGGCCTCTGGGGGTGCTAAGCAAGCGGAGTAAAGCAGACTGGGTGTGGTCTTCCAGTGCCCATTCTCCCTTCCCTCTGTGGTAATAAAACACCATAATTTTAGCTAGGCCCATGGTCGCCCAACTAAAGGCTGTCTTCCTTGAAGCTGGTGGTAGCCATAACTAGATTTTGCCAGGATTATGAGTGGAAGTGATATGGGAAACTTCTAGGTCATGCCTTTAAAACAACTTGCCCTCTGCTTCCTACTGGCTGAACTCTAAACATAATGCTAACAGAGGAAAGATCCATGTTAGACAAAGGGACTGAAGTCATAAGTTAAGAATAGCACCTCAACTGTGATGATGGTATCATGCATATGTTCAAACTTATTCAACTGTATACATTAAATACATGCAGTAATTTGTACACTGAGGATATCTCAATAAAGCTATAAAAATTTAAAGGTTAAGATTATCATATCTTCTCCAAAAAAAACCACAAAAGAGTAGCAGAACAAGACAGAAGGTGTCCTTGAAAGCACATAATGTGATATTGGCCCTGGCTTGCTCAAGTTAGGACTGTTCTGTGAGGGATAAATAAATGTATATGTTTAAGTCATTATTTACTTCCTAGCTAATACAGAATATGGTATCAGTATAGAAATGCTAGTAACAAACCTAAAATATAAGGCATTAACTCAGTGGTGGGGGAGAGGGGGATGTATTGAGTGAAAAGGAAACATGATAGATAAGAAATCTGATGATTTTCATTATGCCATAGGAAAACTTTTGATGCACTGCTGCCTGCAATGCCTGGGAAAGCATACCATGTGCCAACAGAGCCTGTAAATTGAATGCAACTTGCTGGAAAATCTCAGAATATTGGTTTGCATGGTCTGCTGTAGGTTACTTAATCCTATTTAAAAATATCCATTCAAGCTATGTATTTCATACTGTTCGAACTTCTTAAATTGTGGACATACTATATTTTAAGCTAGTTTTTAACAAGAATATTCCTATAAAAATTTTGCAGAAAAAATAAGACTGCTGCTTCATTAACGGAACAAAGGTTAAGTAATTTGGTGTAAGGACACCAGCTGTCAGATCATGGATATTCAGGTTAGAGACAAAAGCCTAAGTCACTGAAGAGTCTGCAGTGATGGCAAAGAAATGGCAAATCCTCAAAACTTAGCTAATAACCAGATTTGGGAGAAAATGAACAAGGAGTCAAGATGACTCAAAATCTCAATGAAATGAGTAGATGTGGCTAAAGCAAAGCTGGTGATTAAAGAATAGTAAGAGGAAGGAATTAGGCAACAGGAGTTTGAGAAAGATTAGATATTTAACTCATGCCAATAAAATCACTTACCACAAATGTCTCTGTTATTAGAGAGTGAAAAATTAAAAGAATAATGCCAAGTCAGAATGAAGACTTCTGTCCCTGGTGGTTATACTTTAGAAGGAAGGTGGATTACATTTTGTAACCAGATTCAGTTAAATACATTTGAGGTAAATGGCTCTTTGAAAGGAAAATTCATTTATCTCCTGGGAGACTCTACCTTGCACCACTGGATCGAATACTTACCCAAACTTGTAAAAAAGTATGTAATTATGTTATATCACTTTAGAAATTCAGGCTGATATTAAAGTACTGTTAATGAGATCTCTATTCTCTCATTTTGGTTGTCTTATTTTCAACTTCATTTCACTTTCTAGGTTTGAGCTATTAATTTAAAATGTTTTAGTCTCTTTTTCACAAGAAATGGTGTTTCTCTTTATAAATTCCAATGAAAATTTTACATTTTGATTGATATTTCACACATACGAACAGATAATCTACCCTAGAGCATAGAATGTTCCAGTAAAAAATAATCTAGATGGAGGAGCATTTTTAATGATAGCATATTCGTTTTTAAAAATATTAATCATTGCCTTTGAGTTAAAATTTTAATTTTTTATTAGCACTAAACTTTTTTGATCTTCATGGAACTGAAAATTTTTGAGAAACATTTATTCTTGGGTGCAGAAAGACACATTCAGATTCAGTGGCAAAAATATAGGTACTCTTTTGTCACTCTTCAGCTCTACTCTGTGATAGATGAGGGTTATATCCCTCAGGAAACTGACTGGATATCAGGGGACAAAAACACAGCCATTGTCCTCACACTTGGTCAGCACTTCAGGCCTTTCCCCATTGACATTTTCATTTGCAGGGCCATCAGTGCCCGAAAAGCTACTAAATGACATTTCCTAAAAAGCCTAGCCACTAGAGTGATCTTTAAGACAGAAAACATAAGGGAGATGCACACAGATACAGTCAGGTTTGGAAAGTTTCATGGTTACATTCAATATCTTACCATGAGGACATTTCAAAGATCTCAGTGTATATGTCCCTGATGGCTAGAACTTGACTAGTATCCACTCACTTCATGTAATTGAAAATCAGACTAACATGTTCTTAAGGGAGCAGAAAATTTCTTTGGAGTAATAATAGCTCAAAAGTTCCCTAAAATTGGGGAAAAACCACAGACATCCAGATCCAGAAAGGATAGAGAAACCCCAAAAAATCAACTCAAGGAGGTCTACATCACAACACATAGTAATTAAAATGGCAAAAAGTTGTGATAAGGAATTTTAAAAGCAGCAAGAGAAAAGAAAACAGTTACATACAAGGGAAACCCCATAAGGTTATTGTTTATTTTTGAGAGAAAGAGAAAGACAGAGCATGAGTGGGAGAGGGGCAGAGAAAGAGGGAGACACAGAATCTGAAGCAGGCTCCAGGCTCTGGGCTTCAGAGCTGCCAGCACAGAGCCTGGTGCAGGGCTCAAACTCATGAACCATGAGATCATAACCTAAGCTGAAGTCGGATGCTTAAATGACTGAACCACTCAGGTGCCACAAAATCCTCTCTTTTAGAATGCTTTTAGAATGGGTTGAATCATAAATGACCATCATCCTAATATAGACTGCTATCTGCACAAGATATTATATATAAACCTAATGGTAACAACAAATCAAAAAACCTGCAAAAAATAAAAAGTAATCCAAGCATATCACTAAAGAAAGCCATCAAACCACAGGAGAAGAAAGGGTAGAGAAAAAGTACAAAAACAATGATAAAACAAGAAGCAAAATGTCAATAAGCAATACCTAACAACAATTATTGTGAATATAAATGGATTAAATGCTCCAATCAAAAGACAGGGTGACTAAACAAATAACAAGACCCATTTATGTGCTGCCTACAACGGCCTCATTTCAGACCTAAAGATACATGTAGATTGAAAGCGAAGGAATGATAAAACATTTATCATGCAAATGGAAGTGAAAAAAAAGCTGGGGTAGAAAAACTCTTATCAGACAAAAGAGACTTTATTTTTTTAAAAAATTTTTTAATGTTTTTATTTATTTCTAGGAGAGAGAGAGAGACAGCGTGAGCAGGGGAGGGTCAGAGAGAGGGAGACACAGACTCTGAAACAGCCTCCAGGCTCTGAGCTGGCAGTCAGCACAGAGCCCGACGCGGGGCTCGAACCCACGAACCGTGAGATCATGACCCAAGCGAAAGTCGGACGCTCAACCGACTAAGCCACCCAGGTGCCCCATAACGAGACTTTAAAACAAAGACTGTACCAAGAGCCAAAGGAGGACACTGCATAATCATAAGAGAACAAGCCAACAAGAAAATATAACAATTGTAAACATTTATACACTCAATATGAGAGCACCTAAACATAGAAAGCAGCTGTTAACAAACATAAAGCCACTGGTAGTAATACAGTAATAGTAGGGGAATTTAACACCTCACCTATATCAGCGGACAGATCATCCAAACATAAAATCAACAAGGAAACAATGGTTTTGAAATACACATTGTACTAGATGGATCCAACAGATATATTCAGAACATTCCATCCATCCAGAAAACAGCCAAATACACGTTCTTTTCAAGTACACATGGAACATTATCCAGAATTGATCACATATTGGCAACAAAACAAGTCTCAACAAATTTAAAAAGATTGAAATATTATCATGTGTAATTTCCAACCACAATGATATGAACCTAGAAATCAACTGCAAGGAAAAATTTGGAAAGAATACAAATACATGAAGGTAAAGAACATGCTTTAAACATGTTTAAACAATCAATGGGTCAAAGATACAAAAATACTATTTCAAAAGAATACATGCACCCTGATGTGTATAGCAGCAATATCAACAAACACCAAATGGAAAGAGCCCAAATGTCCATCAACTGATGAATAAAGGAGATGTGGTATATACATATAATGGAATATTACTCACCCATCAAAAAGAATGAAATCTTGCCATTTGTGATGACATGGATGGAGCTAGAATATATTAAGTGAAATAAGTCAGAGAAAGACAAATACCATATGATTTCACTCATATATGGAATTTAAGAAACAAAATAAACAAACATGAGGGTGGGGAAGACAAGAAAACCAAGAAACAGACTTGTAACTACAGAAAACAAGCTTATGGTTACCAGAGAAGAGGTAGGCAGGGGTTATGGGCTAAACAGGTAATGGGGATTAAGGAGGGCACTGTGTTGAACACCAGGTGTTGTATGTAAGTGTTGAAGCACTAAATTCTATGCCTGAAACTAATATTACATTGTATATTAACTGAAATTTACGTAAAAATGTAGAAGAAAAAATAAATTTTAAAATAAAAAATTTTAAAAAAACTAATGGGTAAATGAAGAGTGGTTCAGTCAGCTAAGCATCCAACTTCAGCTCAGGTCATGATCTCACAGTTCATGAGTTCGAGCCCTGCATCAGGGTCTCATGCTGACAAGCCAGGAGCCTGCTTCGGATTCTCTCTGTGTGTCCCTCTCTGCCCCCACTTCTCTCTCTCTAAAAATAAATAAAACATTTAAAAAAATAAATAAAAATACATGAAGATAAGTCATCATAAAAAGAAATAGTGTGAAATCTTTGGGATGCTGCAAGTTGTTCCAAGAGGGAAGATTATAGCAATACAGTACAGGCCTACCTCAGGAAGAAAAGTCTCAAATAAAGAACCTATCCTTGTACTTGAAGGAACTAGAAAGAGAAGAAGAAACATAAATTCAGAAACAGGAGAAAGAAGGAAAAGGTAAAGATTAGAAAACAAATAAATGAAATAGAAATTTTAAAAAAAAGAACAAATCAATGAAACCAGGAGCTTGTTCTTTGAAAAGATAAAATTAATAAACGTTTAGCCAGACTCATTTAAAAAAAAAAATGGAAAGGGGAATCTGGGTAGCTTAGTTAAGTAACGAACAGGTCATGATCTTACAGTTCATAGGTTTGGGCCCTGCATCGGACTCTATGCTGACAGCACAGAACCTGCTTGGGAAGCTCTCTGTCTCCCAATCTCTCTGCCCTTCCCCCCATTCAAGTTCTCTCTCAAATATAAACAAACAAACAAACAAACAAACAGAGAGAGAGAGAGGATTCAAAATCACAAATCAAAGAGCAGTAATAACAACCAACATCATAGAAATACAAAGGACTATCAGAGATTATGAAAAATTACAAGCCAACAAACTGGATTACCTAGAAAAAAACAGATAAATTCCTAAAAACATATAACCTTCCAAAACTGAATCACAAAGAAATAAACAATTTGAACACACCAAGTACTAGCAATGAAATTGAATCAATTGTCAAAAAACTCACAACAGAAGTCCAAGAACAGACAGCTTCACAAGTGAATTCTACCAAGCATGTAAAGAAGAGTTAACAGCTATACTTCTCAAACTATTCCCCCTCAAAAAAAGAAAGAAAAAAAATTAAAAAGAAAGAAGAAGGAAAGAGTTCAAATTCATTCTATGAAGTCAGCATTACACTGATACCAAAACCAGACAAAGATACTACCAAAAAAAAAAAAAAAAAAAAATTACAGGCCAATATCTCTAATGAACATAGATACAAAAATTATTTTTTAAAAAATGTTTGTTTATTTATTTATTTTTGAGACAGAGCATGAGTGGGGGAAGGGACAGAGAGAGAGGGAGACACAGAATCCAAAGCAGGCTCCAGGCTCTGAGCTGTCAGCAACAGAGCCCGACGCGGGGCTCAAATCCACGAACCATGAGATCATGACCTGAGCCAAAGTTGGACGCTTAACCAACTGAGCCACGCAGGTGCCCCAATACAAAAATTCTCAGCAAAATATTAGCAAACTAAATGCAAAAAGACATTTTTAAAAAATCATTCACACAACGAAGTGGAATTCATGTGCAAATCAACAAGCATGATACATCACATCAACAAGAAAAGAATAAAAACCATATGATTATCTTAATAGATTCAGATAAAGCATCCAATGAAATTCAACATCCTTTCATGATGAAAACTCCCAACAAAGTAGGTTTAGAGGGAATATACCTCCACATAATAAAAACCATATATGAGAAACCCACAGCTAATATCATCCTTAATGGTAAAAAACAGCTTTTTCTCTAAGGTCAGGAATAAGATAAAGATGTCTACTCATACCACTTTTATTCAGCATAGTACTAGAAGTCTTAGCCACTGCAGTCAGACAAGAACAAGAAATAAAATACATCCAAATTGTTAAAAAAAAAAAAAAAAGGGAAAACTTTATCATGACATGATACTATATATAGAGAATCCTAAAAGATTCCACCAAAAAAAAAAAAAAAAAACTATTAGAACCGATAAATTCAGTAAATTCACAGGATATGAAATCAATATACAGAAATATGTTGCATTCTATACACTAATTATGAAATAGCAGAAAGAGAAATTAAGAAAACAATCCCATTTACAATTGCACAAAAAAACAAATATCTAGAAACAAACTTAATCAAAGAAGTGAAAGACCTGTACTCGGAAAACTATAAAACGCTGATGAAGGATACTCAAGATGACACAAACAAATGGAAAGATAAACCATGCTCATGCACTAGGAGAACAAATATTGCTGAAATGGTGATACTACCCAAAGCAATCTACAGATTTTATTCAATCCCTATCAAAATACCAACAGCACTTTTTACAGAGCTAGAACAAATAATCCTAAAATCTGTATTAGAACCATAAGACCTCTAACAGCCAAAGCAATCTTGAAAAATAAGGACAAAACTGGAGGTATCACAATCCCAGTTTTCAAGATATACTACAAAGTTGTAATAATCAAAACAGAATGGGAATGGCACAAAAATAGACACAGAGATCAATGGAAGAGAACAGAGAGCCCAGAAATAAAGTCATGATTATATGGCCAACTAATCTATGACAAAGGAGGCAAGCATATGCAATGGGAAAAACTCTCTTCAATAAATGCTGCTGGGAAAACTAGACAGATGCAAGGAAAGGAATAAAACGGGACCATTTTCTTAAACATATGCAAAAAATTACCTCAAAATGGATTAAAAACCTAAATGTGAGACTTGGAACCATAAGTAGCCTAAAAGAGAGCACAGGCAAGTAATTTCTTGGACATTGGCCACAATAACATTTTTCCAGATATGTCTCCCGAAACGAGGGAAATGAAAGCAAAAATAAACAATTGGACTACATCAAAATGAAAAGCTTTTGCATAGCAAAGGAAACCATCAACAAAATGAGAAGGTAACCTACTAAATGGGAGAAGTTATTTGCAAATGAGACATCCAATAAGGGTTTAGTATCCAAAATGTATAAAGAACTTATACAACTCAACATTTAAAAATTTCCAATGAAAAATGAATATATTTTTCTCCAAAAAAGACACACAGATATCCAACAGACATGTGAAAAGATGCTTAACATCACTAATCATCAGGGAAATGTATATCAAAACTACCATGAGATATCACCTCACACAAGTCAAAATGGCTAAAATCAAAAGCAAAAGAAACAACAAATGTTGGCAAGGATGAGAAAAAGGAACCCCCACATGTTCTTAATGGGAATGCAAATTGGTACAGCCACTGTGGAAACAGTATGGAGGTTCCTCAAAAAATTAAAAATAGAATTACCATATGATCCAGGAATTCCACTACTGAGTCTTTACCCAAATGAATCCAAAAAGATATATGCACCCTTATGTTTATTGCAGTATTACTTACAATAGCCAAGATATGGAAACAGCCCAAAGGTCCACCCATGGGTGAATGGATAAAAAAAAAAAAAGATGTGTCACAATAGAATGTCAGCCATAAAAAAAGAATGAGATTATGCCATTTGCATGGACTTAGAGGGTATAGTGCTAAGTGAAAAAAGTCAGTCAGAGAAAGACAAATATCATAGGATTTCACCCACATGTGGAATTTAAGAAACAAAACAGATGAACAAATTAAAAAAAAAAAGACAAAATGAGAGAGACGGACTCTTCAATACAAAGAACAAACTGGTGGCTGGGGGGTGGGAGAATGGGTGAAACAGATGAAAGGGATTAAGAGCACACCTATCTTGATGAGCACTGAGTAATGGATAGAACTGGTGCATCACTATATTATACACCTGAAACTAATATAGCACTATGTTAATATTTCAGTAGAAAAGAGGGGGAAAAAAACATGGTAGAATTGGATACAAATTCTTTGGAGGTGGAGGGAAAAAAACTAGAGACACTGAAGAAAGCTCCCAAAACTCGAGAAAGTTTATCTACTAGAAAACTACACTAAATATCACTTAGTGAAGGACACGTAACACTTCCTGTTAATGTCAGGAAGAAAACATGAATGACTTCTACTTAGCAATCCTTTGATAGTACATGTCAGAAAGGAACAGAAGTAAAATAATAATAATAATAATAATAATAATAATAAAAAGAACAAAAATAACTGTTTCTGGTTATTTGCTCACTCTCTTACAAAAAAACTAGGAGACTAAATATAAAAATTTAGAAGGTAATATAACACAGGCTCAACATAGGAAAATTAATAGTTTTTGTCAGAGTAGCAATAATGAGACATTATAATCAAAATTGCGTGGTACCTCTGCAATGAGAATGTGAACATGTTTTATTATATTTAATCCTAGAAATTTGGTACTTTTTGAACTTCTGTAAATGTATCTTTTAAAATCTTTACTATTACAGAGGCACCTCGGTGGCTCAGTCAGTTAAGCATCTGAGTGCAGCTCAGGTCATGAAGTCATGGTTCATGAGTTCAAGCCCTACATCAGGCTCTGAGCTGTCAGCACAGACCTGCTTCAGATTCTGTGTCTCTCTCTGCCTGTCCCCCACTAGTACTGTTTCTCTCCCCCTTACTCCCTCTCTCTCATAAATAATTAAAAACATTTAAAAATTTTTTTAAATAATATCTTTACTGTTGTAAAATATGCCATGTATTTAGAAATGTATGCTCAGTGAACTATCAAAAACACTGAGGAAAGAATAAATGCAACAATGGGCAAAAACACACACATGCACTATCAAACCACAAATTGAAATACTAAACAGACCTACAGATTCAACACAACTCCAAACAAAATCTGAGTAGGTTGTATATATGGTGGGGACAGGGTATAATTTGACAATATAATTCTAAAACTTCTAAGGAAAGTCAAAGAGCCAAAAAGAATCATAACACTTCTAAAATAGAAAGCTACAGAACTTACATTTCCAGATATCAAGACTTTTAAGTTTTTTAGAGAGAGAACACAAGTGGGGAGAGGGGTGGAGGGAAAGGGGGGAGAGGGAGGAGAAGGGGAGACGAAAAGTGAGAGAGGGAGAGGAACAGAGGGAGAGAGAGACAGAGAGAATCTTAAGCAGGCTCCACACTCAGTGCAGAGTCCAACAGGGTGCTCAATCTTATGACCTTGAGATCAGGACTTGAGCCAAAATCAAGAGTCAGGCACTTAACTGACTGAGCCACCCAGGTGCCCCAAGACTTATTTTAACGCTCTATCTAGAAATATGACATTGTGGCAGTGGTGCACAGGGAAGCAAAAGATCAATTAAATAGAATATAGAGATCAGAACTCTTGGTTCATGACAAATAGACCACTACAGAGCAGCAAGGGAACGGCAGCCTTTTCAATAAATTATTCTGAGAAAACAGGACGTCCATTGGGAGAAAAATAAAATTGGAACCCTGTATTACACCACACACACACACACACACACGTCCTGGAAAATCATACAATTAACTATGAAAAGCAAAGCAAATAGCTGCTAAGAGAGTGCATCCCATACTATCTGTAGTGAAGAGCCACTTTTTAAAAATATCTAAACTTTCAAGGACCTATGTTTGGTCCTACTGTACATGACTAGTACACAACTTATGAAAACTGACTCATCACGTGAGTTTGAAAACACTAGAACCATCAACAAGGTGAATCTGCTAGTCACACACCCAAGTGCCATGGTGAGATCACATTCCCACAAAAGTTTCTGAATAGTCTCAATTTCTATACTCATCTCATCATGGACACCAAAACACAGTTTAGAGCTAGCACAGGTTTTCAAACGACAGTTTGATTGGCACAATAATACACAGCTCTTGGGCTACTGAAGATAATATAAGAAAATATCTTCATGACCTCGAGATAGAATATGTCTTCTTGGACTGAATTCTAAAGGTATTAATCATAAGAGAAAATACTGGTAAGTTTTAACACATTTAGCTTATCAAAAGATACAATTAAGAGAGTGGAAAAAAATTAAAACGGTGGAAAAAAAATCTGTAATACACAGGACTCCCTCTTTTCTCTGTGCCCAGACTGATAACTGAAAATCCAGATTTATAAGTCGGACTATGTGAAAAATAAAACACATACCCCCCCCCCACATAACCATAAGCAAGGTCAAAATATAAATTATAAACAGAGAAAAAATACTTGCAATTTATATCCAGACAATAAACTAATATGCCTATTGTTGAAATTGAAAAGAAAAAGACCCAGAGAGACAAATTAGGGAAAGTTGTGAGCAGGCAATTTAACAGAAAAAAATGAAATTAACCCTTAAACACAGAAAAAGAAATATATATTTAAACAGCACTGAGAGACCATATCTTGTGTATCAAGACAGCAAAAATCCCAAATATTAAAATCACGATATTGATGAGGCTCTGGAGAAAATGACATTCTTAAACATTGCTGATGGGAATCCAAAATGGCACAGCCCCATGAGAGAAATTTAATAGTATTGAGAAAAATTACATATGTATTTACCTTCTGACCCAGCATTCTCAGAGACCGGAAAAAATATGAAATGACTATGCACAAGATTATTCACTGGCACATTCATTTCATACAAATTCATTGCTATTTGTAATAGCAAAAGACTCGAAAATACAATACAGCCATAAAAAGGGAGGAGAGGGCGCCTAGAAAAGTCTGAAAGGTCCTAGAAAGGACACCAGCTGTAGTCTCCAGGACATGTTAAAGGAGAAAAGAAAGTATGCAACCTCTCAGGTAATAAAAAGGGAAGGATATATATAAATGTATTTGCTTATACTTGCAATGACAATAAAAAAATAAAACCCACTGGAGGGGTGCCTGGGTGTCTCAGTCCACTGAGTGTCTTACTCTTGATTCCGGCTCAGGTCATGATCTTATGGTTCATGAGTTTGAGACCCAGATCAAGCTCTGTGCTGACAGTGCGGAGCCTGCTTGGGATTCTCTCTCTCTTTCTCTCACTCTCCACCTCTCCCCTGTTCACGTTCTCAATCTCTCTCTCTCTCTCTCTCTCAAAATAAATAAATAAATTTTTTGAAAATTAAAATTAAAAAACCCACTGGAATATAAATTAAAGACTAATGAAAAGTTATGTATAAAGGCATGTAAATTTCAGAAAAGAAGGGACATGAATAGAAACGCAACTTCTCTTATTCCTTTTCATACCATTTTGGAACCACATACATGACTTACATATTAAAATTTTTAATTAAAAAAATAGTTCCTAAAAATGGAAAATAAGCCTAACTGTAAATCAAGTCAGTGACATAAACCAATATTTTCCTCTCTGTGCTTCAGAGACTTAAGAACGTAGTATTTTGACTGTGCTTTCATACTGGAATAGGTTCTGAGGATGCAGAGAGCTAGGGGAAAATCCCTTTTTTTATCAGAACAAATAAGGTAGGAAAAAAAAAGTTCTGTCCAAAGTAACTTCAGAAAAACATACAATTTGAAAAATGTATATTGATATGAACACTTGTCATTTAAAAGGCTCGCAAAGGGGTGCCTGGGTGGCTCAGTCAGTTAAGGGTCAGGCTTGATTTCGGCTCAGGTCTTGATCTCACGGTTCGTGAGTGCTGTGTCGGGCTCATGCTGAAGGGAGGCATCTGTTCAGGATTCTCTCTTCCTCTCTCTCTCTCTCTGCACAGGCACCTGCACGCTCTCTCTCAGAATAAATAAACTTAAAATAAATAAATAAAAGTCACAAAATGCGTGTGGGCTGTGCTTTCAAGATTGTTAAGTTACGGGCGCCTGGGTGGCTTAGTCGGTTAAGCGTCTGACTTTTCGCTTAGGTCATGATCTCGCGGTTCGTGGGTTCGAGCCACGCGTCGGGCTCTGTGCTGGCTGCCAGCTCAGAGCCTGGAGCCTGTTTCAGTCTGTGACTCCCTCTCTCTCTGACCCTCCCCTGCTCACACAGTCTCTCTCTCTCTCTCTCTCTCTCCTAGAAATAAATTTAAAAAAATTAAAAAAAAAAAAAAGGATTGTTAAGTTAATCCTTTCACCTTGTCTGCAACCTTGGTCACATTATGTTTTGATGATCTAGCTTTGTTCTTGCAGTCTTGCTGACAGTTCTGGACTTATGAAGATCAGACACCTGATCCTGGTTATTAGGACACGTTAGTTAATTTGCAAACATTGAGTTATAAACTTGCTCTCTCCTTTTTCCCAAAACACCTTCCCTTAACTCAAAGTCCTCTGCCTTGATGAGTCAAGATATGATGATCTACTAAGGCATCAATCTTTGTCAGGGTTATTTTTTCCGTCCTCAACTAAGCTGGTAGCTGGCGGCATCTTCTTTAAAGATAGGAGTTTTCTCCACTGAATTATTTCACGTGGCTCTTTAGCCATCTCCGTTTGTTTTACAGCCTAAAGCTGTAACATTTAGAAAGCAAGGGCTCCGGGAGGCAAGATGGCAGAGAAGTAGGGAGCAGCGTACATTTCGCCTGCACTCATCTCTCAAGCAGAGGAGGCCTGAAGTCACAGGACACTGAGCCACAGGAGTCTGGGAAGAGAAAGACAGGATACACTGGGAAGGAAACCTCCTAAGCGCGTGAGTGCGAACTGGGGAAGATAAAAGCCGGACGGGACCAGAGACTCGGAGGGAGGTGGGGGAGCCCGGCCTGCGCGCGGCTGCGGTGAGCGAGAAACCTGCGGGTGGTGGGGGGCTCCCGCGAGTCCAGGGGAAAGGAAAGAGAAGCTGAGATTGCTCCTAGAACAATCTAGAGATTGCTTCTCTCCCTGGAGAAGAGGGAAAAAACCTCTGATTGCAAAGACCGTGATTTTTAGCTCTGGCTGGGGTGCTGCCTTTAAAGTAGGTGCCCTGGTCCCAGAAGGCGCCAGGAAGAACTGAAATGCCGCGCGCCCGGCACCGTCCACGGCGGCGGCGGCCCGGTGAACCCCAGCAACGCCTGCGGAGGCGGTCCCGGCGCCGGTGAAGCGGCAGCGGCGCGCGCGACATCGGCCTCCTGAAGCCGCGGCGGCGGCGGCGACCCGGTGAAGCGGTACCAGCGCCCAGTAAGGCAGCGGCGGCGCGCTGCAGCGACACGGACTCTAAGGACCTGAAGTTGCTACTTTCCCCGAACGCACTCGGGTTGTATCCCTGCTTGACCCTGGCGGATCTGAGGCTGCGACACGTCCCCTGCCGTCCACTCAACCCCCAGGAAACAGGGAAGCAGCGACCTGTCCTGCGGGACGGTTCAGGGCAGTATAACAAAGCCCGCGGACTGGGACCTGCAGACAGGCGGGGTGTGGGGCAGAGGACTCAGTCCACCTTGGCTACATCCTCAGCACAGGGATATGACCGAAGAAGTGATTTGCAACGCTTGGTTGAGAAGGGACTGGGGCGACGCCATTCTCCCCACAACCACCAAGGAGGGGCCTCAGGGAGGCCAGCAGACACAGGGGAGACAAGACCTGCTTACACCAAACCACGCCCACCCCTTCCAGAGAGCTGTTTTGTTGTCCTTGTAGCTGTTTTTACCTGAGCCTGGGTTTGCGTGTTTATTGGTTTTGTCTACGTGTCTATGTACCTGTGTTCCCTCTGTGGTTGTCTGATTTTTTCCAGGACTGCCTCAAGAAAGAAGCCAAAGTACACATGATGGAGAGTCCCAAATATCACTACCAGTAGGGAAACAAAATAACCAAACGCCCAGCAAGAGAAACCAAGAACACCATCCAAAGAACACTTCCTGAACAGACAGGCCCTGAATAGTCAAAAAAGCCCTCTCTAATACAGCAGAACTCGCAAGGGCTGTGTGTACAACAAGCTTTTAAAATTAACAAGAGATAGAAAGCTAACCAAAATAACAAAACGGAAGAACTCTCCTCCAAAGAAATTCCAGGAAGAAATGAAAGCTAGAAAACTGCTCAAAACAGATATAAGCAACATAACTAAACAAGAATTTTGAACAATAGTCATAAAATTCATCGCCAGGCTTGAAAAAAGCATGGAGGACATCAGAGAAACTATGACTACAAACAATATGGAGCTTAAAAATAGTTATGGTGAATTAAAAAATGGGATAAGTGAGATACATAATAAACTGGAGGTGTCCAATGGACGGATTGAAGAGGCAGAAAGGAAAATAATTGATTTAGAAGACACTATTATAGAAAAAGAAAAAACTGAGAAAAAGACATATAAACTGATCCAGGAACATGAAGGGAGAGTTCGAGAGCTCAGCGATACAATCAAACGGAATAATATCTGTATCATAGGAATTCCAGAAGAGGAAGAGAGAGGGAAAGGTGCTGAAGGAGTCCTGGACAAATTATAGCAGAGAACTTCCCCATCCTGAAGAGGGAAGTAGAAGTTGAAATTCAAGAGGCACAGAGAACTCCCCTCAGATATAACTTGAATCAATCTTGGGCACGACATATCATAGTGAAACTGGCAAAATATAATGACAAAGAGAGAATTTTGAAAGCAGCTAGGGAGAAAAGGGCCCTAACATACAAAGGGAAACCTATCAGAGTGGTGACAGACCTATCTACTGAAACTTGGCAGGCCAGAAAGGAATGGCAGGAGATCTTCAATGTGATGAACGGAAAAAAATATGCAACCAAGAATCCTCTATCCAGTAAGCCAGTCATTCAGAATAGAAGGAGAGATAAAAGTCTTTCCAAATAAACAAAAATTGAAAGAATTTGTCACCACTAAACCAGCCCTACAAGAGATCCTGAAGGGTACTCTCTGAGGGAACTGTTGCAAGGAATGCAAGATACAAGAGACACCACCACAAACATGAATCCCACAAAGGACACAATGTCTCTAAACCCACATATTTCAATAAGAACACTGAATGTAAATGGGCTGAATGCTCCAATCAAAAGACATAGGGTAGCAGAAAGGATAAAAAAAAAACAAAATTCATCTATTTGCTGTCTACAAAAACGCATTTTAGACTGGAAGATAATTTCAGATTAAAAGTAAGGGGATGGAGAAATATATATCATGCTATGTGAAGTCAAAAGAAAGCTGGAGTAGTTATATTTATATCAGACAAACTGAACTTTAAATTAAAGACAATAACAAGGGATGAAGAAGGGCATTATATAATAATTACAGGGTCAATCCATCAGGAAGAACTAACAAATACGAAAGCACCTAAATATTTAAAACAATCACAAACAGAACAATCTTATAGATAAGAATGTGCTAATAGCAGGGGACTTTAATACTCCACTTAGAGCAATGGATAAATCAACCAGACAGAAAATCACTAAAATAACAATAGACTTGAATGACACATTGGACCAGATGGATCTGACAGATAAATTCAGAACTCTACATCCTGAGGCTATGGAATTCACTTTCTTCTCAAGTGTGCATGGCACATTCTCCAAGAGAGATCACATACTGGGACATAAAGCAGCTCTCAATAAATATAAAAGAATTGAGATCATACCATGCACACTTTCAGATCATAATGCTTTGAAACTTGAAATCAATCACAGGAAGAAGTCTGGAAAACCTCCAAAAACATGGAGGTTAAAGAACACCCTACTAAAGAATGAATGGGCCAATCAGGCAATTAGAGAAGAAATATAAAAATATATGGAAACAAATGAAAATGAAAATACAACAATCCAAACCCTATGGGATGCGGCAAAGGCAGTCCTAAGAGGAAAGTACATTGCACTCCAGGCCTATTTCAAGAAACTAGAAAAAGCGCAAGTCCAAAATCTAACAGTTCACCTAAAGGAACTAGAGGCAGAGCGACAAGAACGCCCTAAACCCAGTAGAAGAAGAGAAATAGTAACAATCAGTGCAGAAACAAACAACATAGAGACCGAAGAAACAATTGAACAGATCAATGAAACCAAGAGTTGGTTTCTTGAAAAAATAAACAAAACTGACAAACCTCTAGCCAGGCTTCTCAAAAAGAAAAGAGAGAGCACCTAAATAGACAAAATCATGAATGAAAATGGACTGATTACAACCAACCCCTCAGAAATACAAGCAATTATCAGGGAATACTATGAAAAATTATATGCCAACAAATTGGACAATTTAGAAGAAATGGACAAATTCCTAAATTCATACTCACTACCAAAATTCACATGGGAAGAGATAGAAAATCTGAACAGACCCATAACTAGTGAAGAAATCGAATTAGTTATCAAAAATTTCCCAACAAATAAGAGACCTGATGGCTTCCCTGGGGAAATCTATCGGACATTTAAAACAGAATTAATACCCATTCTTCTCAAGCTATTCCAAAATATAGAAATCGAAGAAAAACTTCCAGACTCATTTTATAAAGCCAGCATCACTCTGATTCCCAAGCCAGACAGAGACCCAGCAAAAAAAGATAACAACAGGTCAATATCCTTGGTGAATACGGATGCAAAAATCCTCAACAAGATATTTGCAAATCGAATTCAACTGCACATAATAAGAATTTTCCACCATGATCAAGTGGGATTCACCCCTGGGTTACAAGGCTGCTTCAATATTCACAAATCAATCAATGTGATACATCACATCAACAAAAGAAAAGATGAAAACCATATGATCTTGTAAATAGATGCAGAAAAAGCATTTGACAAAATACAGCATCCCTTCTTAATAAAGACCCTCGAGAAAGTCGGGATAGAAGGAACTTACTTAAACATCATAAAAGCCGTCTATGAGAAGCCCTCAGCTAACATCATCCTCAACGGGGAAACACTGAGAGCTTTCCCCCTGAGATCAGGAACACGACAGGGATGTCCACTCTCACCACTGTTGTTTAACATAGTGCTGGAAGTCCTAGCATCAGCCATCAGACAACAAAAGGAAATCAAAGGCATCAGAATTGACAAATAAGAAGTCAAACTCTCACTTTTCGTAGACATGATACTCTACATAGAAAACCCGACAGACACCACCAGAAGCCTACTAGAACTGATCCAAGAATTCAGCCAAGTTGCAGGGTACAAAATCAACGTACAGAAAGCGGTTGCATTTTTATACACCAACAGTGAAACAACAGAAAGAGAAATCAAGAAACTGATTCCATTCACAATTGCACAAAACCCATAAAGTACCTAGGAATAAACCTAACCAAGGATATAAGAGATCTGTATGATGAAAACTATAGAAAACTTATGAAGAGAATTGAAGAAGACACTAAGAAATGGAAAAACATTCCATGCTCATGGATTGGAAGAATAAATCCAGTTAAAATGTCATTACTACCCAAAGCAATCTATACATTCAATGCAATCCCAATCAAAATTGCACCAGCATACTTCTCAAAACTAGAACAAACGATCCTAAAATTTGTATGGAACCACAAAAGACCCCGAATAGCCAAAGTAATATTGAAGAAGAAAACCAAAACGGGAGGCATCACTATCCCAGACTTTAGCCTCTACTACAAAGCTGTCATCATCAGACAGTATGGTATTGGCACAAAAACAGACACACAGACCAATGGAACAGAATTGAGAACTCAGAAGTGGACCCAAAAGTATACAGCCAACTGATCTTTGACGAAGCGGGAAAGAATATCCAATGGAAAAAAGACAGCCTCTTTAACAGAAGGTGCTGGGAGAACCGGACAGCAACATGCAGAAGAATGAAACTAGATCATTTTCTTGCACCATACACAAAAATAAACTCAAAATGGATAAGGGACCTGAACGTGAGACAGGAAACCATCAAAACCGTAGAGGAGAAATCAGGAAACAACCTCCTTGACCTCCACCACAGCAATTTCTTACTTGACACATCCCCAAAAGCAAAATAATCAAGAGCAAAAATAAACTACTGGACCTCATCAAGATGAAAAGCTTCTGCAAGGCAAAGAGACAATCCATAAAACTACTAGACAACTGACGGAATGGGAAAAGACAGTTGCAAATGACATATCAGATGAAGGGTTAATATCCAAAATCTATAAGGAACTCATCAAACTCCACACCCGAAAAACAAACAATCCAGTGAAGAAATGGGCAGAAGATATGAACAGACACTTCTCCAAAGAGGACATCCAGACAGACAACAGACACATGTAATGATGCTCAGCATCCCTCCTCATCAGGGAAATACAAATCAAAACCACATTGAGATACCACGTCACACCAGCCAGAGTGGCTAAAATGAGCAAATCAGAGGACTCTAGATGCTGGCGAGGATGTGGAGAAACGGGCACCCTCCTCCACTGTTGGTGGGAATGTAAACTGGTGCGACCCCTCTGGAAAACAGTGTGGAGGTTCCTCAGGAAACTAACTGTAGAACTCTCCTAAGACCCAGCAATAGCACTGCTAGGAATTTACCCAAGGGAGACAGGAGTGCTGATGCACAGGGGCACATGGACCCCAATGTTCATAGCAGCATTCTCAACAATAGCCAAAACATGGAAAGAACCTAAGTGTCCATAAACTGATGAATGGATCAAGAAGATGTGGTTTATCTATACCATGGAATACTACATGGCAATGAGAAACCATGAAATCTGGCCATGTGTAGCCACATGGATGGACCTTGAGGGTGTTATGCTGAATGAATTAAGTCAGGCAGAAAAGGATAAATACCATTGTTTGCACGTATAGGAGGATTAAGAGGAACTTAACTGAGGACCATGGGGGAGAAGAAGGGGAAATAGTGGAGGAGAGGGAAGGAGGCAAACCATGAGAGACTCTTGAATGCTGAGAACAAACTGAAGGCTGATGGGGGGGAGGGGGGATCGGCACGGAGGGGGGCACTTGTGGGGATGAGCACTGGGTGTTATATGGAAACCAACTTGACAATAAACTATTTGTTTAAAAAAAAGATAATTAACATATCAAAAAAAGAAAAAAGAAAAAGAAATACACTATTTGTAACAAGAACTTCATATCACCTTATCCCATGGTGCCAAACCAAATTTTACAGAAACAAAGCTATTCAGTCACATTTCTTTTACTAAAATCTCTTTGGTGAAGGCAAAGAAGTGTTCTATTTATAATAAAATAAAACATTTAAGAATAGTGAAAAAAAAAAAAGAAAAGAAAGCAAGGGCCCCATTGCTACAGGGCTGAACATGCTGAGCTAGTCCTAAGATTTTCCGTGCCTCTCAGCTGACTCTGGGTGATGCTGTAGAGCACGGCTTTTCTCGCCATTGTTCCTGATCTCGAAGCCTCAGTCATGTTGATGTGGCCCTTGTGGAAGGGGTGCCGAGGCAAAGATGAATACCAAACGCTGAGAGCCATTTTCAACCTGCAGGTTTGTTACCACAATGTAGGAAGGCCTGAGTTCCACCACTGCATACTAGCGGAGCCCATCTGACCTCTCAGAAGGTCCAAAGCTTTCAGGTACTTATATGCTTTGTGAGCTCCATCCCCAATATCCTTTAGGGTCACTCCTTAATCCACAGTCTGTGTAACATCCTGGCACTTGTGCGGGTGTGACAAAGAAGAGGACTGGCAGAGACAAAGTTGGAGGAGTAGAGCCACCACGGGTACAGTGGAGACTTTTGTCACTCAGTCAGTTAAGCATCCGACTTCGACTCAGGTCATGATCCCATGGTTTGTGGGTTCGAACCCCGAGTAAGGCTCTGTGCTGACAGCTCAGAGCCTGGAACCTGCTTTGGATTCTGTGTCTCCCTCTCTATCTGCCCCTCCCCTGCTTGCATTCTCTCTCTCTCTCTCTCTCTCTCTCTCTCTCAGAAATAAATTTTTTAAAAACATTTAAAAACAAGAACATGGTATTCAGCATCCCCCTAAGTGGCTCTGCACGCCATTTTGGTACCAATCCCTTTCCTGCTCACGACTCCTTTTCCTCTACTTCCTGCTCCCCAGCCCCTATTCTCTCTGTTCTCCTCCCTCCCTCCAGAGCACAGAAGGCACCCTCCACAGAGATGCTCAATCATAACCCCAGCGCTATCTTTGGAATGGTTTCACTCATCTCTGGCTCTTTAAAAAGGACCACACATAATAGCATCCAATCAGTATATGTCAAATAAATGATGCTGCATCTCTATACCTCCAGAACATGTAGTAAAACAGAGCACGAGTGGAAGTGTACGCAGAAAAAAGACACATTTTAAAAACCAAATTAATGTAATCTTCTGTATGTTGGGAGGAAGAGAAACAAGGGAAAACAGAGTAAGCGCCACTATCGTCCATGAGGAAGAAGGGTCATGGGTCAAAATTCTGTGTTTACAATTAGAATCACTGTTGATGCTTCTTTACACCTACTCTTCCCTGGGTAAGGGAGGAGTGACATGGAGCAGACATTATAATGTAGGGAATGGAGAAACAATCTAAGCACGAGGAAGTATGGGTCTTAAAAAAATTCATCTACAGCCACTAAGCACCTTGTTTTTTATTTCCTTCCTTTTTGATTATGCTAATGATATATACTGAGAACCTAAAAGATTCCAACAGAGAGGAGATACTGAAGTAACTGTAGGAAGAACAAGGCTCTGTTCTGAGCATCATTCATTCAAAGCACACTTTTTTTATCCAACAATGACTATACGGTAGACCTTAAGATGGGGATACAACATTAAACAGCTGTGGTTCCTGTCCTCATAAAAGGGACTGTCTAGAATAAATACCAGGAAGTATCAAGCTATTGCAACAGACATAGAGGAAGAGAGATCTAAAAGAAGACAAGAAGAATGAGTAGGATTCAGGCCTGCAAAAGAGGAGGTTCAAAGAGAGCAACCTAAAGGAAAAGCATTCCAGAAGGAACAGCATGGACAAAAGGGCTCATCTTTCATGTGACTTAGGATGCAGTCCCTCTCATGTTTGCTGTCTTGTTTCAAATAAGATGATTCCTAAAACTCACTGGTACTTACATATGTATGTATGTATGTATGTATGTATGTAAAAATGTGTGAATCATTTTTACAATGGAAAGGATTCACAAAGACTGAAAAAAAAAGAAAGGTTTTGTTTCTCCACCTATTCAATATAACCTCTCTCAGTATTCAATCTACCTTGGGCCAGACAAAGAACATAGCATTAAATTGCCTGGTGATGTACTGTGGGCTTTTTTAATTAGGAAAGACAATATTCCCTCAGTTCACCCATAACGTGGTAGCCTGGGAGACCAAAATAAATGAGCTGGATAGAGTTAAACCTACTTTGCCTTAACTTGAGTCCCCAACTAAATTTTAAATTACTCTTGAGTAGGGAACTTGCCTTGAATGCCATGTACTATATACGGAGCACAAGACAGATTCTAAAATGTTTGTTAAACAAATGGATATATTATTCAATACATTTTAAAGAGATATCATGGTTTTTGAAATGCCTAAGGGTTTTTGTAAATGTCAGTTTCTTTCCCTTGTGACCCAGTTGTGTGAGGGTAATTATGGAATGGAAAAGTCTCTTTCCAAACTATACATTCAGAATAGAGTTCAAGAGCTCCTGAGCTGCCCCACGGGACAGCTCTGGTGGATGTCACAAAATCTAGGCATTTCATGCTGCTTGGTTTCCCTACCAACCCCTAGGGTTTTAGTCACATAAAGTAGCAACACCTGTACCACCACCACCACCACCACCACCACCACCCCCACACACACACACAGGAGGGAATGCACAATGGTTAGATCACAGGCTTGCGAGCCAGAATGCCCATATTTGAATCATCAGGTTATTAATTTTATGAATTTCGGCAATTTATTTACCATCTTCCTGCTACATTTCCTATTGTATAACATTAGTATAAGATAGGACCTACCTCACAGAGCTGATTGGTCCCCCATGAATAAGAAATTAGGCAGCTGGCTGTCTTCATCTTCTTGCCACAAATCCTTCCAGTGCCCTGGAAGAATGGAGATCTCATGTCCAAACCAACTCCAACCTTAAGCTTTCTGGTGACTGTCTCTACAAATAACAGTGACCTTTGCAGCTCATCTCTTTGACCATCTACTTTGAAGGCCACACCTTCAACCTTGTCATCTCCCAAATGACACCTCATGCTTCCTCAGTCTTTCAAACCACAGACTCTTACTCTTTCATATTTCTTATTTTCTCACTCTTATTACCCCTCCCAGAAACCTTGAATTCACTCACTTATTCACTCAACAAAAATGTACTGAATGACTTCTTGTCCCCTTTCAACTTATAAGACATCTACCAGCCCCAATTTCCTTTTCTTCCCAACACAGGTTCTGTGCTTAATTACTTGCACTATTTTCTCCCCTAAACCCTCAAGTTCAGGAAACACGTTTTTTTTTTCTATTTGAAGTCTGTTTCCTCAAAGGAAAGCATATATTAATTCTTAATTTGTTAATTCTTAAGTCTCAGTTTCATCTTCCCAGAGGTTAAAGGAGCAAAATCAAAATTATGTCAGTAGATAACATACATTTCTGGAGGTTACAAGTTAATTTGTATTCTCACCTTATACTATATATCAAATAAATCTCAAGTTATTTATAGATTTCACCTTTTTAAAAAATCTAATTATTACAACAGACTCAGGGGATATAGTCTCTATGAGCTCTCCTGTTAAACTGTACAAGATTAACTTCAGCTAAACAAGAGGTAAGTGGTTAAGAACTCTTACAGACAGAATGATGACAATTACTGAATCCACATAATTATACTACTAGCCAAAACCAAATTACCACAATGGAGATTATGGTTGAAAAACAGAATATAAATATTTTAGACTGAGACAACATAGAAATATTGTAAATGACATTAGATGCATATATATATATATATATATATACACACTAATATATAATCACATGCACTGATATTAATATTTACATATACTTATACATATTTAAAATAAATATTCAGAGGGAGGCAAGATGGCGGAGAAGTAGGGAACTCCATACACTGCACTCGCCCCCATATCTCTCACGAAGAAGGCCTGAAGCCATAGGAACCCTTACAGGAATCCAGGAGTTTGGGAGGAAAAGGAGACAGAGTCCGCTGAGAAAACCTTCTAACGTGAGTGCAAACTGAGGAAGTTAAAAACGGGCCGGGACCAGAGACACAGAGGGAGGGGGGTATCCCCCTCTGGGGGAGCCGCAGTGAGTCTGGGGGGGGGGGGGGAGATGCGGAAACTGCTCAAGACACTGTCCCTGTCCCTGGAGAAGAGAAAAACCTCCGCTCAGGACACAGAGGGATCCGGCTTCCTGCTGTCCAGCTGACCCTAAGCGGAATGCACTGGTCCTAGAAGACCCCGGGTGAAACTGCTCCTCGGTCACCAGCCCGACCTGGAGGAGACGGGAGCAGCGGCTTCTGGCTCGATNGGGGGGGGGGGAAGAGTGGCCAAAACTGCTCAAGACACTGTCCCTGTCGCTGGAGAAGAGAAAAACCTCCGCTCAGGACACAGAGGGACCCGGTTTCCTGCTGTCCAGCTGACCCTAGGCGGAATGCACTGGTCCTAGAAGACCCCGGGTGAAACTGCTCCTCGGTCACCAGCCCGACCTGGAGGAGACGGGAGCAGCGGCTTCTGGCTCGATCCCCATGGGGAAGGTGAAGGCAAGACGCTTGAAAGGCGAGGGCTCGCCTGAGAGTTTATATTTCGGGCAATTTCAATGGGGCACGTGGACTGGGATCTGGAAACGAGGCCTGGCCTGGGACATAGAGCACGGCCCACCTTGGCTGTGCCCCTGGCACAGGGAGTTTACACCCAAAAGAGTGAGTTGCAATGCTTGGTTCAAGAAGAGACTGGGGTGCCGCCATTCTTTTCCCCACAATCACCAAGGCAGAACTCCCGCCTGACGCATTGGATCACACCACGCCCATCCCTGCTAGAGAGCGGGCCTCTTTTCTTTTCTTTCTTTTTATCCTTCTTCTTCTTTTTTTTTTTTTACTGAAGCCAGGGCAAGACCAACATGGATGCACTGCCCTGATTAATTCTGGTCACTGGCTTGCTTAAACAGTCACATTTAATCTATTCTCTAGATGTAAACTCTACACCTCCACCACTACCTTTTCATCTCTTTCTCTCTGGAGTAATCAGACTACATAGTTTCTCTGAGAAGCATCATCATCATTTCTTCCGCCTCCTCTCGAACCATATTCCACTCTTTCACTCTTTGAAAAAAGCCTCTTACTCCTTCTGCCTGCTCATTTTATTTCCAATTTTGCCTCATCCCCACCCTGTCATTTCTCTCTTTCTCTCTGCTCTTCCACCAGCACTACACACACCCAGCTATTTATTTGTAGCTGGGAAATCTGGTTACATGCTTTAGACTGTCCTTTGTCTACTGGGTTTCTTCTTTTTCCTTTTCTTCTTTTTTCTTTTTTATGTGTTCTTATTTCTTATTATTCGCCTTCCCTCCTTCCTCTTTTTTCTTTTTCGTTTTCCCTTTCAGTTTCTGTGTTTGTTGGATTTGTCTGTGTGTTTGTGTGCCTTTGTTCCTTGTGTGTTTGTCTGTCTGTTTTCTTTTCCAGGGCTACCTCAAGAAACAAGCCTAAGTACACAAGGTGGAGACTCCCAAATACCACTACAAGTAGGAAAATAAAATAACCAAGGTCTCAACAAGAGCGACCAAGAGATACCATTCAAAGAACACTTTCTGAACAGACAGGCGCTGGACAGTCAAAGAGCCTTCTTTGGTAGAGGAGCGCTCACAGGTGCAGAGGGCATAACAAGCTTTTAAAACTAACAAGAGATACAAAGCTAACCAAAATGATCAAATGAAAGAGCTCTCCTCCAAAGAAATTCCAGGAAGAATTGACAGCTAAAGAACTACTCAAAACTGATATAAGCAAAATAACGGAACAAGAATTGAGAACAGTAGTCATAAAATTAATCTCTGGGCTTGAAAAGGCATGGAATACAACAGAGAAACTATTGCTACAAAGACTATGGAGCTTAAAAATAGTTGTGACGAATTAAAAAATGCTATAAATGAGATGCAAAATAAAATGGAGGCAGCCAATGCACGGATTGAAGAGGCAGAAAGGAGAATAAGTGATTTAGAAGACACAATTATAGAAAAAGAGGAAGCTGAGAAAAGAGAGATAAACTGATACAGGAACATGAAAGGAGAGTTCGAGAGCTCAGCGATACAATCAAACGGAATAATATCTGTGTCATAGGAATTCCAGAAGAGAAAGAGAGAGGGAAAGATGCAGAAGCAGTCCTTGAACAAACTGTAGCAGAGAACTTCCTCAATCTGGGGAAGGAAACATTGAAATCCAAGAGGCAGAGAGAACTCCCCTCAGATGTAACTTGAATTGATCTTCTGCGTGACATGTCATAGTGGAACTGGCAAAATATAAGAACAAAGAATTTTGAAAGCAGCTAGGGAGAAAAGGGCCCTAACATACAAAGGGAAACCTATCAGAGTGGTGACAGACCTATCTCCTGAAACTTGGCAGGCCAGAAAGGAATGGCAAGAAACCTTCAACGGGATGAACAGGAGAAATATGCAGCCAAGAATCCTCTGTCCAGCAAGCCTGTCATTCAGAATAGAAGGAGAGATAAAAATCTTTCCATATAAACAGAAATTGAAAGAATTCGTCAGCACTAAACCAGCCCTACAAGAAATCCTGAGGGGACTCTCTGAGGGAAATGTTGCAAGGAATGCAAGATACCAGAGACACCACCACAAGCATGAATCCCACAAAGGACACGATGATTCTAAACCCATATATTTCAATAATAACACTGAATGTAAACGGACTAAATGCCCCCAATAAAAAGACAAAGGTAGCAGAATAGATTAAAAAAAAAATCCATCTATTTGTTGTCTACAAGAAATTCATTTTAGACTGAAGGACACCTTCAGATTGAAAGTAAGGGGATGGAGAAATATCAATCATGCTACTAGAAGTAAAAAAAAAAACAACAAAAAACTGGAATAGCTATACTTTTTTCAGACAAACTGGACTTTAAAGTAAAGACAGTAACAAGGGATGAAGGAGAACATTATATAATAATTATAGGGTCTATCCATCAGGAAGAACTAACAATTATAAATGTCTACGACACCAAATATGGAAACACCTAAATACATAAAACAATCACAAACAGAAACACTCTTATTGATAAGAACGTGCTAATAGCAGGAGACTTTAACACTCCACTTACAGCAATGGATAGATCAACTAGGCAGAAAATCAATAAAGACACAATGGACTTGAATGACACATTTGACCAGATGAATTTGACGGATATATTTAAAACTCTACATCCTGAGGCTATGGAATTCACTTTCTTCTCAAGTGCGCATGGCACATTCTCCAAGATAGACGACATACTGGGACATAAAGCAGCCCTCGATAAATATAAAAGAATTGAGATTATACCATGCACACTTTCAGATCACAATGCTATGAAACTCGAAATCAATCACAGGAAGAAGTCTGGAAAACCTCCAAAAACATGGAGGTTAAAGAACACCCTACTAAAGAATGAATGGGCCAATCAGGCAATTAGAGAAGAAATATAAAAATATATGGAAACAAATGAAAATGAAAATACAAACTCCATGGGATGCAGCAAAGGCAGTCCTAAGAGGAAAGTACATTGCACTCCAGGCCTATTTCAAGAAACCAGAAAAAGCGCAAGTGCAAAATCTAACAGCTTGCCTAAAGGAACTAGAGGGAGGCAACAAGAGCACCCCAAACCCAGTAGGAGAAGAAAAATAATAAAAATCAGGGCAGAAATACACAATAAAGAAACCAAAGAAACAGTTGAACAGATCAATGAAACCAAGAGTTGTTTTTTTTTAAAAATAAACAAAATTGACAAACCTCTAGCCAGGCTTCTCAAAAAGAAAAGAGAGAGCACCTAAATAGACAAAATCATGAATGAAAATGGACTGATTATAACCAACCCAGAAATACAAGCAATTATCAGGGAATACTATGAAAACTACATGCCAACAAACTGGACAACTTAGAAGAAATGGACACATTCCTAAACGCACACTCACTACCAAAATGCACACGGGAAGAGATAGAAAATCTGAACAGACCCATAACTAGTGAAGAAATCGAATCAATTATCAAAAATCTCCCAACAAATAAGAGCCCTGGGTCAGATGGCTTCCCTGGGAAATTCTACCAGACATTTAAAACAGAATTAATACCCATTCTTTCAATCTATTCCAAAAAATTGAAATCGAAGGAGAACTTTCAGACTCATTTGATGAAGCCAGCATCACTTTGATTCCCAAGCCTGACAAAGACCCAACAAAAAAAGAGAACTGCAGGCCAATATCCTTAATGAATATAGATGCAAGAACCTCAACAAGATACTTGCAAATCGAATCCAACAGCACATAAAAAGAATTATCCACCAAGATCAAGTGGGATTCATTCCTGGGCTACAGGGCAGGTTCAATATTCGCAAATCAATCAATGTGATACATCACATCAACAAAAGAAAAGAGAAAAACCATATGATCCTGTCGATAGATGCATAAAAAGCATTTGACAAAATACAGCATCCCTTCTTAATAAAGACCCTCGAGAAAGTCGGGATAGAAGGAACCTACTTAAACATCATAAAAGCCATCTATGAGAAGTCCTCAGCTAACATCATCCTCAACGGGGAAACACTGAGAGCTTTCCCCCTGAGATCAGGAACACGACAGGGATGTCCACTTTTACCACTGTTGTTTCACATAGTGCTGGAAGTCCTCGCATCAGCCATCAGACAACAAAAGGAAATAAAAGGCATCAGAATTGGTAAAGAAGTAGTCAAACTCTCACTTTTCACAGACGACATGATACTCTACATAGAAAACCCGATAGACTCCACCAGAAGCCTACTAGAGCTGATCTAAGAATTCAGCAAAGTTGCAAAATCAATGTACAAAAATTGGTTGCATTTTTATACACCAACAACAAAGCAACAGAAAGAGAAATCAGGAAACTGATCCCATTCACATCTGCACAAAAACCCATAAAATACCTAGTAGTAAACCTAACTAAAGATATAAGAGATCTGTCTGATGAAAACTATAGAAAACTTATGAAGGGAATTGAAGAAGACACAAAGAAATGGAAAAACATTCCATGCTCATGGATTAGAAGAATATAGTTAAAATATCATTACCCAAAGCAATCTACACATTCAATGCAATCCCAATCAAAATTGCACCAGCATACTTCTCAAAACTAGAACAAACGACCCTAAAATTTGTATGTAACCACAAAGGACCCCGAATAGCCAAAGTAATATTGAAGAAGAAAACCAAAATGGGAGGCGTCACTATCCCAGACTTTAGCCTCTACTACAAAGCTGTCATCATCAAGACAGCATGGTATTGGCACAAAAACAGACACATAGACCAATGGAATAGAATTGAGAACTCAGAAGTGGACCCAAAAGTATACAGCCAACTGATCTTTGACAAAGCAGGAAAGAGTATCCAATGGAAAAAAGACAGCCTCTTTAACAGAAGGTGCTGGGAGAACCGGACAGCAACATGCAGAAGAATGAAACTAGATCATTTTCTCACACCATACACAAAAATAAACTCAAAATGGATAAGGGACCTGAACGTGAGACAGGAAACCACCAAACCGTAGAGGAGAAAGCAGGAAACAATCTCCTTGAACTCCACCGCAGCAATTTTTTACCTGACACATCCCTAAGAGCAAGGGAATCAAGAGCAAAAATGAACTATTGGGACTTCATCAAGATTAAAAGCTTCTGCACAGCAAAGGAAATAATCCATAAAACTAATAGGCAACGGACAGAATGGGAAAAGATCATTGCAAATGACATATCAGATAAAGGGCTAGTATCCAAAATCTATAAGGAACTCATCAAACTCCACACCCAAAAAACAAACAATCCAGTGAAGAAATGGGCAGAAGATATGAACAGACATTTCTCCAAAGAGGACATCCAGATGGACAACAGACACATGAAACAATGCTCAGCATCCCTCCTCGTCAGGGAAATACAAATCAAAACCACACTGAGATACCACCTAACACCGGTCAGAGTAGCTAAAATGAGCAAATCAGAGGACTCTAGAGGCTGGCGAGGATGTGGAGAAACGGGCACCCTCCTACACTGTTGGTGGGAATGCAAACTGGTGCAGCCCCTCTGGAAAACAGTGCGGAGGTTTCTTAGGAAACTAACAATAGAACTCCCCTATGACCCAGTAATAGCACTGCTAGGAATTTACCCAAGGGATCCAGGAGTACTGATGTATAGGGGCACATGGACCCCAAAGTTCATAGCAGCACTCTCAACAAGAGCCAAAACATGGAAAGAGCCTAAGTGTCCATCAACGGATGAATGGATCAAAAAGATGTGGTTTACCTATACCATGGAATACTACATGGCAATGAGAAAGAATGAAATCTGGCCACGTGTAGCAACATGGATGGAACTCAAAGGTGTTATGCTGAACGAAATAAGTCAAGCAGAGAAGGACAGCTACCATATGTTTGCACGTATAGGAGGATTAGGAGGAACTTAATGGAGAACCATGGGGGAGGATAGGGGAAAAAATAGTTGGGGAGGGGGAGAGAGGCAAACCATGAGAGACTCTTGAATGCTGAAAAAAAACTGAGGACTGATGGGTGTGGGGGGGAGGGGGGGATGGGCATGGAGGAGGGCACTTGTGGGGATGAACACTGGGTGTTATATGGAAACCAACTTGACAATAAACTAATAAAAAAAAGCTATAGATGATTGCAGTAAAATAAATATTTAATAAACAAATTATATCTATAACTAATATGTACTACTGTATAAGCTATATTATAGTATTTAGTTATATATAATATAGTACATACTGTATATTATAATATCTCATAATGATACATTATACTATACTTCATCTCATATAGTGTATATACTATAGTTTATATATATAGTACACATTATATATACACACACATACATCTATGTACTATGTAATATATGCTAATATACTATTACAGATATAGTAGATAGCTAATTATATAATTATATACTACATAGTAATATTAGTTATATAGCATATATGTAACTTGTTTTTTAGAACCATACATTTTTAACTAAATAATGGTAAACACAGGCAAAAAATTTAATAAACAAAAGTATAGTAGTGGAGAGGAAGAAAATAGGATAAAAGAGTATAAGTAAATTATTTGGGGGGCACCTGGGTGGATCAGTCAGTTAAGCATCTGACTCTTGGTTTTGGCTCAGGTCATGATATCACAGTTCATGAGTTTGAGCCCCACGTCAGGCTCTGTGCTGGCAGTCAGAGCCTACTTGGGATTCTCTCATTCTCTCTCTCTGCCCCTCCTCCACTTACACTCTCTCTTTCTCAAAAGAAAATGAATAAACTTTTTTTTTTTAAAAAAAGAAAGAAACCCACACTTATATACTTAATCTACCACAAAGGAGGCAAGAATATACAATGGGAAAAGACAGTCTCTTCAATAACTGCACCATTTTCTTGTACCATACACCAAAAAAATGCAAAATGGACTAAAGACCTAAATGTGAAACACGAAGCGATAAAATCCTAGAAGATAACATAGGCAATAATCTCCTTAATATCAGCCTTAACAACAGTTTTCTAGACATGTCTCCTTGGGAAAGGGAAACAAAGGCAAAAATGAACTATTGGGATTACTTCAAAATAAAAAAACTTCGCACAGCAAAGAAGACTATAACAAAACAGAAAGACAACCTACTGAATGGGAGAATATATTTGCAAATGACAAAGCTGATAACAGATTAATATCCAAAATGTATAAAGGGCTTATACAACTCAATACTCCCCCCAAATCCTCCAAATAATCCAATTTAAAAAAGCAAACACCTGGGGCATCTGGGTGGCTCAGTCAGTAAAGCATCTGACTCTTGATCTGGCCCAGGTCATGATCTCACAGTCCATGAGATCAAGCCCTGCACTGGGCTATCAGCACAGAGCCTGCTTGGGATTCTTTCCCTCCCTCTCTCCGCCCCTCTTGCAGTCACATTCACATTCTCTCTCAAAATAAATAACCTTAAAAAAAATGAGAAGACACAGACATTTCTCCAAAGAAGACATGCAGATGACCAACAGACATATAAATAGATGCTCAAATTTTCTAATCATCAGGAAAATGAAAACCAAAACTACTATGAGATACCACTTTACACATGTCAGAATGGATAAAATCAAAAAGACAAAAAATAGCAAATTTCATAAAGGTGTAAAGAAAAAAGAACTCTCCTGCACTATTGGTGGAATGCAAACTGGTGCAGCCACATTCGGAAACAGTATGGAGGTTCCTCAAAATTTTAAAATACAGTTACTATATGATCCAGGGTGTCTGGATGGCTCAGTCAGTTAAGCGTCCAACTTCAGCTCAGGTCATGATCTCACAGTTTGTGGGTTCAAGCTCCACATCGGGCTCTGTGCTGACAGCTCAGACGTTGGAGCCTGTTTTGGGATTCTGTGTCTCCCTCTCTTTCTCCTCCAACCCTACTCGCATTCTATCTCTCTCTCTCAAAAATAAATAAACATTAAAAATCTAAAAAAGAATTACCATATGATCCAGTAATTCCATTGCTGGTAATTTCCCAAAGAATACAAAAACATGAATTCGAAAAGGTATATTCACCACTATGTTTATTGCAGCATTATTTACAATAGCCAAATTATGAAAGCAGCCCAAGTGTCTGTTGATAGGTGAATGGATAAAAATGTGGGGTGTGTGTGTGTGTGGTGATGTGTATATATACATACATACACACATGTAATGGTATATTAGCCATAAAAAAGAATGAACTCTTACCATTTATAACACGGATGGATCTAGAGGGTATAATGCTAAGTGAAATGAGCCCATCAGAAAAAACAAATACCATATGATCTCCTTTTATGTGGAATTTAAGAAACAAAACAAATAAAAGGCACTTGGGTGGCTCAGTCAGTTAAGCATCGGACTCTTGATTTCAGCTCAGGTCATGATCTCATGATTGTGCGATTGAGTCACATATCAGGCTCTGTGTCAACAGTACAGAGCCTGCTTGAGATTCCCTCTCTCCTCTGTCTCTGCCCCTCTCCCCACTCATGTTCTCTCTCTCTCTCTTAAAATAAATAAATAAACATTTAAAAAAAACAGGAAAACAAATGAACATAGGGAAAAAAACAGACAAACCAAAAAACAGACTCTTAACTATCTGGGACAAACTGATAGTTATCAAAGGGGAGGTGGGAAGAGGGATGGATGAAATAGGTGAAGGAGATTAGGACATTATCATGATGAGCACTGAGTAATGTATAAAATTATTAAATCACTATATTGTACATCTGAAACTAATATAACACTGTATTTTAACTATACTGGAATTATTTTTTTTAAAAGAGGATAAAACAAAAAGATGCACACACACACACAAATTTTTTTAATAATCAAAGAAGTGAAAGACCTATACTCTAAAAACTATAAAACACTGATGAAAAAAAACTAAAGATGACACAAAGAAATGGAAAGACATTCCATGTTCATGGATTAGAACAAATATTGTAAAAATGTCAACACTACTGAAAGCAATCCACACATTTAATGCAATCCCTATCAAAATACCTATAGCATTTTCACAGAGCTAGAACAATCCTAAAATTTGTATGGAACCACAAAAGACCCCAAATAGCAAAAGCAACCTTGAAAAAGAAAGGCAAAGCTGGAAGCATCACGATTCTGGACTTCAAGATATATCACAAAGTTATAGTGATCAAGACAGTATAATACTGGCACCAAAACAGACACATAGATCAATGGAACAGAATAGAACCCCCAGAAATGGACCCAACTAATCTTTGACAAAACAGCAAAGAAGCTCCAATGAGAACAAGACAGTCTCTTCAACAAATAGTGTTGGGAAAACTAGACAGTCACATGCAAAAGAATGAAACTGAACTACTTCAATACACTATACACAAAAAATAAATTCAAAACGGATGAAAGACCTAAATGTGAGACAGGAAACCATTAAAATCCTAGAGAAGAACGCAGGCAGTAACCTCTTTGACATCAGCCATAGCAACTTCTTACTAGATATGTATCCTGAGGAAAAGGAAACAAAAGCAAAAATAAACTATTGGGATACATCAAAATAAAAAGCTTTTGCACAGTAAAGGAAATAATCAACAAAACTAAAAGCAACCTAGGGAATGGGAGAAGATATTTGCAAATTACATACTGGATAAAGGGTTAGGATCCAAAATATATAAAGAACTTAAAAAAACTCAACACCCAGAAAAAAACAATCCAGTTAATAAATGGACAAGAGATATGAAAGACATTTTTTTCCAAAGAAGACATCAGATGACTAACAGACACATGAAAAGATGCCCATCATCACTCATCATCTGCGAAATACAATTCAAAACTACAATGATATATATCATCTTACACCCACCAGAATGATTAAAATCAACGATACAAGAAAACTAGGTGTCATTAAGGATATGGAGAAAGGGGAACCTCATGCACAGTTGGTGGGAATGCAAACTGGTATAGCCACTTTGAAAAACAGTATGGAGTTTCCTCAGAAAGTTAAAAATAGAACTTAGTCTGATCCATCAATTGCACTACTAGGTATTTACCCAAAGGATACAAAAATACTGATTCAAAGGGATGTTCATTAGCAGCATTATCAGCAATAGCCAAATTATGGAAAGAGTCCAAATGTCCACTAACTGATGAATGGATAAAGATGTGGTATACGTACCTACACACACACACACACACACACACACACACACACACACACACACTGGAATATCACTGAGCCTTAAAAAAGAAATCTTGCCATGTGTAATGTCATGTATGGAGCTAGAGAGTATTACGCTGAGTGAAAAAAGTCAGAGAAAAATAAATACCATGTGATGTCATATGTGGAATTTAAGAAACAAAAGAGATGAACGTGGGGGCAGAGGGTGGCAAACCAGAAAACAGAGTCTTAACTATAGAGAACAAACTGAGGGTTACTGGAGGGGAGGGGAGCAGGCAGATGGCTTAAGTGGGGGATGGGCATTAAGGAAGACACGTGATGAGCACTGGGTAGGATATGAAAGTGATGAATCACTAAATTCTACACCTGGAATTAATATTACACCGTATGTTAACTAACTGGAACTTAAATAAAAACTAGAAAAAGCAAAAAGAAGAGAGATTTCTTTCATACTGCGTTTCCTTTTTTTTTAAATTTATTTTTTTCTCTAGGAGAGAGAGAGAGAAAGAGAGAGAGAGAGACAGCGTGAGCAGGGGAGGGTCAGAGAGAGAGGGAGTGACAGACTCTGAAACAGGCTCCAGGCTCTGAGCTGACAGTCAGCACAGAGCCCGACGCGGGGCTCGAACCCACGAACCGCGAGATCATGACCTAAGCGAAAGTCGGACGCTTAACCGACTAAGCCACCCAGGCGCCCCTCATACTGCATTTCCTTTTGTAACTTTTGGATTTTGAACTATGCTTATGTGGTACCTATTTCAAACTTGGTAAATTTTTACAAAGAGATTACTTCATATTTCATTGTTAAAAATGTTAAATTTTACTATGATTTTTCCTTTTATTCCATTAGGATGTACATATAGGAAAACACTTAATACTTCTTTCAATTTACAGTTATAACCATTTCTTAAGCATATATTTTTTAATGTTTATTTTATTTTTGAGAAAGAGACAGCATGAGCAGGGGAGGGGCAGAGAGAGAGAAGACACAGAATCTGAAGCAGGCTCCAGGCTCTGAGCTGTCAGCACAGAGCCCGACACGCGGGGCTCGAAGCCACGAACTGTGAGACCATGACCTGAGCCGAAGCCCAACACTTAACCTACTGACCCACCCAGGCGTCCCTCTTAGGCATGTATTTTTAATTTCAGTGTTTTTACATGCGTTTTAGCATCCTATAGAATAGTGGTTTAACTAAAAATGGAACAATGAATGCATGTTTTATCTAAAGTTTTAGCACTTTTAAAAAAATGTTTATTATTTTTGAGAGAGAGAGAGAGAGAGAGAGCAAGCGAGCGCATAAGCAGGGGAAGGGCAGACAGAGAGAAAGAAAGAGGATCCTAAGCGGGCTCCATGTTCAGCGTGGAGCCCAAAATGGGACTTAATCCCATGACGGTGAGATCATGACCTGTGCCGAAATCAAGGGTCGGACAGTTAATCAACAGAGGCCCCCGGGCACCCCTAAAGTTTTAGCCCTTTAATTACGGCAATTCCTGGGTTGGACATTTGGTGGTAATACATGAATAATGATACAAATCTACCATTAAGGGGGCGCCTGGGTGGCTTAGTCGGTTGAGCGTCCGACTTTCGCTTGGGTCATGATCTCGCGGTTCGTGGGTTCGAGCCCCGCGTCGGGCTCTGTGCTGACTGCCAGCTCGGAGCCTGGAGCCTCTTTCAGTCTGTGACTCCCTCTCTCTCTGACCCTCCCCTGCTCACGCTGTCTCTCTCTCTCCTAGAAAAAGAAAATAATAATAAAATGAAAAAAAAATTATAAAAACAAATCCACCATTAAGGTTAGTCCAGACAGGCTGGGCCGTGTACATACATGACGTCACAGTCTTTGCCGGTTCAGTCTCGGTGTGGATCAAAGACGCCCACCTTTCTGCGTCACGGGGTCGCCTGCACGATGTTCTTACGCCCTGCTGTGCCGCCGGATCCAGCCGGCGTCGTCAGCAGAGACGGAGCTGAGAATGAAGGGAAGCGTGGAGAAACTACACTGGCTGATCCCACCCAGACCGTGCCACGCACGGCAACACTACCATTCCTCACCCCAGACGTAACTACAGGTGGAGCCACTGAAACGCCCTGCTGGGGGTGAGACACTGCTCGGGATGCAGGAAGGGATGGGCAGGACCACCCCCCCCCCCCACCGAGGGCCAGGAGGGCCTCCCCAGCTCTGAAGGTGACGGACTTCGACAATGGCACCTACCTGATCAGCCTCGCTTTATTCTGGGAGGGCTGGGTCACTGTGCCTCCCGCTCATCCACCCCAGCAAAGGAGCGCCCGCTCTCCGGAGGGAAGGAGACAAGGCATGACAAGATGGCACCTCCAGGGTCTTCTGAGTGTAGCATGACCCTAAACACAGCGGGTCAACCGTCTCAGTACGCGGATGCTGGGGCCCAAGAAGCGCGGGGCCTCATCACATGCCCTCTGAGGGCCTGACCCATGTGACCGCCAGTGACTTAGCCAAGAAGAACCTTTTATATAAGGTAAGCGCGCCTTCAGATGTAATGTGCAATTAGAAAGTACTTTATTTTTCTATATCAATCACCCCAATCACTATAATGAACAGTGAGCCCTGGCACTCTCGAATACCTATTGGTTATCAGCTTCGTTTTACTAAAGGCCGCGGTTCTAGGCAAGTGACCTTCTTCATGCAGCTTCTGTTTTGGGGCCATTGGGACTGGAGAGAGATGACCTCCGCTGTTGCAAACCCCAGCACAGGCACCATCCCTTGCTGGTTTCCTGAAATCCAACCCTTTATTCATCCACCTGGGTTAGCACGCTTGAGCGTGTCATCTGTCTCCTGCGGGACCTCTAACTGAGCCAGAAGAAAGTTCATGTGCAAAGTTACCAAAAGGCATTCACAAAATTTAAGAGAGACAATGTGCCCAGGGGTAGCAGACAAGGAAGAGAGAGACAGAAGGTGAGGCAGGAAGGTGGTCAGGGCCAGCCATGTCATGAGGAATCTTTTGTAGAAGTTTGGGTTTTATTTCAAGTAAAATGGAGAGCTATTGAAATGTTCCATGCAGAGAAATACTTTTATTAATATGTATTTTATTAAATTAATACGTATGCATTGTGCAAAAGCTCAAATTGAGATAACTATAGTATTGACTATACTAAACCTCATCAATATCCACTACACTGTCCCTTCCCCCAGATACAACTGCTTTGAATTACTTTTTTTTTTTTTAATGTTTAATGTTTATTTGGGGGGGAGAGAGAGAGTGAGCGAGCGAGCCGGGGAGGGGCAGAGCGAGAGGGAGACAGAATCGAAGCAGGCTCCAGGCTCCAAGCTGTCAACACAGAGCCCGACACAGGGCTGGAACTCACGAACTGTGAGATCATGACCTGAGCCGAAGTTGTACACTTAACTGAGCCACCTAAGTGCCCCTGCTTTGAATGATTTTAAATGTTTAAAACACTATTTACCGCCATACTTTCTAAATATTGTGTTTAGGTAGCTGGTCAGCTACACAAATCTCAATTTTCTGAACAAATGAGGGATTTTTTTCTCAGGTAAAAGGAACCTGGAGGCAGTGCAGGGCTGACATGGGACCCATATGCCCTCAAGGACCATGAGTCCCTTCTGTTCTGCCTCCTCAGCACGTGGCTTTCTCAAGCTTGTCACCTCAGTATCTCAGGACGGATATTCCACATCTATCATCTCAACTGTGCCCCAGGGGAGAAGAGGAAGGATAAAGGCAAAGGCACGTTCCATCTGGTACCCAGTGACTTCTGATTAGACATCACTGGCCAGAATCATGGAAAACGACCACCGTTACTGACAAGAAAGGCAGGGCGATACAACGTTTTGCTAAGCGCGCTGCCACTCTGTGTTCTGTGAATAAGGAAAGAAGAGAAAGGACCCTGAATTGGTCACTAGCAGTAGTACAACACTGCTATTTCTTGATTTTTTCCATTTTCCACTTACTATCTATTTCCAGGGCTGGAACATCAGACTTGTGTCCCATTTGCCTTCATGGCATTCTTACAACTTAATGACAATTGATCCTTGAACAACAAAGGTTTGAGCAGCACAAGTCCACTTCTATGTAGATTTTTTCCCCATAAATATATGCAACACTATTTGGAGGTCTGCATCAATTTGAAGACACCCACAGATAAGCTGCAAAGCCTAAGGATATAGAAGAAAATTAAGAAAAAGGTATGTCATGAGTTCCTAAGATATATGTAGATATTAGTCTATTTTATCATTTGCTACCATAAAATATATACAAATCTTTTATTAAAAGTTAAAATTCACCAAAACTTACACAAACACAGACCATACTTGGTGTCATTCATGGCTAAAAGGAACTGTAAACAAAGACACAGCACTAAATCCTAACTGTATAAAATTAACTGCAGTACATAGTGCCCTCGTAGTAATTTTGTAGCCGCCTCCTGTTGCTATTGCTGTAGGCTCCAGTGTTGTGAGTATCCATTCAAAATGCCCTGTGATGGTAATCATCTCTGTGTGAGCAGTTTCTCTCTCCAAAGAGTGATCTCTTAAGGTTCTCACGTGTTTTTTATTGTATGCAGTGCAATACCGTAAACCTTGAATCACACCCTGGGACTCGCACAAAGTGCCACTAGCGATGCTGCAAGTGCTCCCAAGAAGCAGAGAATAGTCATGACATCAGAAGGTAGAGTTGAATTGTTTGATGCGTCCCATAGACTGACGTCTGCAGCTGTGATGGCCCACCATCTCAAGATAAATTAATCCAGCATAAAGACCACTGTAAAAATAATTAATTAATTAATTAAAAGGAAGTTTGTGATGCTGTCACTTGTAGCAATGCCAACAGGAGCAAAAACCTTGCACATTTTGCAGAAGACCTTTTTAGCCCAAAGTGAAAATACAGCTTTTATGTGGGTACAGGATTGCTATAAGAAAGGCATGCCTATCGACTAATGGTTCGAGAAAAAATGAAGTCATTGTAAACTGAAAGGAAGTTGAAGGATCTGAAGCTGGAGAATTTAATGCCAGCAAAGCACAGTTTGTTAATTTGAGAGAGAAGTTTGGCTTTTAAAAAAATCAGACTAAAAACATAAAAAATAAAAAAAATAAAAACATTAAACAGGAGAGGCAGCTTCTCCTGACCCAAAGGCAGCGGATGGGTTTCCAGACGCTAGTAAGGAAATCACTGAGGAGATAGAAAATCTGCCTGACCAGGTTTTTAATATAGATGAAAGTTCTCTATTCTGGGGCGGGGGTGGGGGTGGGGGGGACCATAAAGGACATGTGTAAGTGAGCACAGGGATCTAAGACAAGAAGGGATAGGTTAACTCTTTTATTATTTATGCAAATGTAGTTGGGTTTGTGATCAGGATTGCCCTGATCTATAAAGCCGCTAACCTCTAAACCTTGAAAACACTAGTTGTCAGTCTTTTGGTCGCAGAACAGAAGGCCCAGACGATGAAAAAACTCCTCTGGGTTGTTTCTATAGACGCTTTGTCCCTGAAGTCAGGAAGCCAGTGAGAGACTGCCTTTTAAAGCTCTTTTGGTATTGGGCAACGTTCATGGTCATGCAAAACTTTATGTGAGTTCAACACCAAAATTACCAAAGTGGTCTACCTGCTCCCAAATGCAATATCTCTAATTCAGCCTCTAGATCGGGGACTGATAAGGAAGCTACTCTACAGAAGATTGTCAACACTAGGAAAGAAACCCTGACAGACAGAACATCATGAAAGTCTGGAAGGATTACATCATTGAAGATGCCAGTGTTGTTTATAGAAAAAAAAACCCTCGAAAGCCATCAAACTCAAAACAATACATTCTTGCTGGAGAGAGTGATGTTCAGATTTTGTGCATGACTTTACAGGATTTAAGATAGAGCCCCTAAAGGAAATCCTAAAAGAGATTGTGGATATGGTCTCCCCCCGCCCCCAAAAAAGCATGTGTGTGTGAAGGGTTTCAAAATAATGGATCTTGGAGAAATTCAAGAGCTGATAGACACCACACCAGAGGAATGAACAAAAGAAGACTTGATGGATAGGAGTGTTTTTCGGAGTCCGTACCAGATGGTGAGGAAGGAGACATAGAAGCGGCAGCCCCAGAAAACAAATGGATATTGGACATTCTGGCAGAAGGGTTCTGATCGTTCAGGACTGCTTACTTCTTTTGTGACATGAACGCTTCTAGGTCATGGGCATTGAAACTAAAGCAAATGGTGGAGGAAGGATGGGTATGAATAGCAACATTTTTAAGAAACTGAAAAACATAAGGTCAGACAGAAATTATGATGTATTTCTATAAAGTATTTCTAGATTTCCTTTCACCTCCTCCACCTGTTCTGCCTCTGCTCTCCAAGACAGCAAGACCAGCCCTTCCTCTTCCTCCTCAGCCCATCACATTTGAAAATGAGGAGGATGAAGACCTTTATGATGATCTCCTTCCTCTTAATAGTCATGTTAACAAAGTAAATAACGTTAATAAACTTACCTGTTGTATATAGGAGTGCCTTTGTGTGAAAATCTAATAACCGTACAGCAAGAACGGTAGCTGTTTTTGTGTTGTCATTATCATTGTCACCTAAGTACTCATCGTTAGAACACCATGTGCAAGACTTGCAGGGAAATGGATAGCTTAGCTTAAATAGGCATCAAGCGCGTGATATTTAACATAAAATTACTAATATGTTAGTTTTCTTGCTGCTTTATAACTTTGCTTCCAAAGAATTACATCGCAGTACAGTATGCCTCCCTCTCATAATGGGAGAAATTGCATTTCAGCCTGTCACCACAGGTAAGTGGGTTTTTATAATGTAACAATGTTTCCAGTATTATGACAGTGACTATGCTGTAAAATTTTTATGACAATTTAGGCTAGGCTACTGTGAAGCAATTGTATCCAATTACATTGGCCTACCATAAAGCAATCATATTGCTTGCTTTTCATTATCAGGACATGAATCATTAATGTGAAATCATTACAATAATTACACAAAATTCATCATTTTTCGCATTATCTTTTTATTTTTGATGTCTAGTATTAGCAACAAATTCACATCTACAGCGGTTTGTATCATAGAAGACAATATTGCTATTGGTACTAACAGGTAATTCATCTTGTAAGCACACAACATTAATTTATACTACCTATATACTCATTATGATAGATGTTATTTAAAAAAACATAAAATAACAAGTGTTTACAGAGATGTGGAGAAATTAGAACCCTTGTGTACTATTGGCGAAAATGTAAAATGATATAGCCATTATGGAAAACAGAATGGCAGTTCCTAAAAATAAAAAGAGAATTACCATATGACGTAACAATCCCTCTTCTAGGTATAAATCCAAAAGAATTGACAGCAAGGTCTCAAAGAAATATTTGCATGCCCACAGTCCTAGCATTATTCACAGTAGCCATGAGATGAAAGCAATTCCAAATTCCATGAACAGATGAATGAATAAACCAAATGTCTGTATACATGCAGTGGGGTATTAGTCACTCTTAAAAAGGAAGGAAATTCTGACACGTTCTGTCACATGGATGAAACTTCAGGACATTATGCTAAGTAAAATAAGCTCATCATAAAAAGACAAATGCCTCAAGCCTTCATTTACAGGAGGTAGCTAGCCAAACTCATCTAAATAGAAAGTGAAATGGTGATTGCCAGAGGAAAAGGGGAACGAGGAGTTATCATTTAAAGTACACAGAGGTTCAGTTTTGGAAGATGAAAAATATCTGGAAGTTGGTTGCACAACAATGTGAATGTACTTAACAGAACTGAACTGTACACTTAAAAATGATTAAAATGGTAAATTTATGTTATGTGTATTTCACCACAATTTTTAAAAAGAACATACTTCTTTTTCTCCTAATATGGTAAATATAATCCAAAATTGCATCTGTTGCAAAATACTTAGAAATTCTAGATGATTTATAACAAACACCTTTTTTAAATGCATAGAAAAAGCCTACAAAGTCCAATGGGATTTCATACGACACATATCACACACACACACACACACACACACACAACCTGACAATTCCCAAATTTATAGGTATAATGTAGGCAATTTCCTCTGAGTTCTTCCAGACTGATATATGCAACTGCCAATCAACATCTCAACTTGAATGGCATAACATACATCTCAAGCCTTAGATCTAAGTGTCCAAAACCAAATTCTTTCTTTTCCTCCACAAACCTGTTCTATCCTGTCTTCCTCATCTCCATAAATAGCAATGCATTTCTTGCCTGTTGCCCAGGTCTGAAAACCTTGACGTCTCTCACAAATGCTCTACATTAATTCCATCACCAAATCCTATTTTCTTCACCTTCAAACTATATCCAGAATTTGCCGACTTTTCTCCACCTTCATTGTAACCACGTGTACACCATCATCTCTCGCCTACACTACTGCAATGGCATTCAATTTTGTCTCCTTGTTTCCAACCTTGGGCCCTAGAGTCTATTTTTCAACTGCATCCAGAAAAGTCCGTTTAAAATATAAACTGGATCATGTTTTTATATGCCATACCCTTGCTCAAAACCCTCCAATGATTTTCCATCTCACTTAAAGTATGAGCAAAAGGTCTCACCTTAACTCACAAGATCCTACATGTTCTTGCCTCTCATTACCTCTCTGGCTTCATATCCCACCACTTTGCCCCTTATTTGTTCCTTCCAGTCTTACTAGCTTTCTTGGCTTTAACTCAAACAGCATACAAGGTATGGGGCCTGGATTCCCTGCATAAGCCTAAATTTCCAAAGGGCTACTCTCAGAGCAAGGGTATATTGGAAAAAAATATACCTACTGATAATGGAAGATAACAAAGAAGCTTCTCCATTTTGTCCTCATCCCTCATAGGGAAGGCAAAATCTCCATCTGAGAGTTAATAAGCACAGACCTGGCTTGATAAGGAAACTCTATATTACCTCTTCAGTTCAGGAAACTCCAATCCAATAACTAAGAAAGTAAATAAACAAGCTGGGATAACTCCTTAGGATAACTTAACGGAAACAAATGAAAACTTTTTCTGAATTCATACACTCAAAACAATCCACAGAGAATTCTCACTGATAAATTCCACCAATCATAAAATCACAAGAAAACCATCTTACATAAGCAAGAATAGTAAGATATCATTCAATTAGTCCTCCAATGACCTCAGGTGAGTGTTTTCATTATTAAAAAATATAATTATTTAAAATGACTGAGGGGAGGGGGGTGGGGCTTGGGAAAGTGGCAGAGTAGGAGGGCCCGGAGCTCACCCTGTCCCACACTGTCAACTAGATAGCATCCATCAATAAACTGGTGAGCAGCCCGAAGACTGACAGAGCAAACTCTACAACTAAATACAGAGGAGAAACTGCATCTGAAAGGTTAGGAAGGTCAGAAAGATGGAGGGAGACAGTCCAGAGGAGTGAGGGTGCTGGGCACAAGAAGAGGGTGGAGAAACAGCCCTCACACCCGGGAGCTCACATGGGGAAGACCAATCCTTGTAACGTTTGGCTTTAAAAACCAGAGGGGATGAATTCTGTGAGTTCGTAAAACCAGTGGGACTTGGAGCCTGACTCAGCACTGAGCACAGCAAGGGGCAAACGGGAGACAGAGCTGTTCATATTGATTGTGGAGCGTGTTGGGGGACCTCTCAAAAAAAGGGGCTGGCATTTCCTCCCACATCCCCCATCATAAACACAGAGACACCTGTGGGAGGCAAGGCTGCCCAGATACTTGCTATCTTACCTGCTAGTGGTGGGCCACGCCCACAAGTTCTCCTGGGGACCCACCCACTCCAAGGCTGCTGGCCTGCGTCCTGAGCTCAGGGCAAGTTTTGTTTACACCTGACATGCACCACGCACATCTGCTGCGCCTGGCCCCGCCATGCCCCCCAGGCACTGTGGCATGCTGCAGACGCCATGGTGAGCTGTGCCCAGTCAGCAGGTACACTGTTGCCACCACACACCATGCTCAGCCACCACACCAGGCCCAACCGCTGCACCGTACCTAGATGTGTGCCCTCTTCGGGGGCCGCGCTCAGCCTCTCGCCCCAGCTGCCCTGGCGCACAGTCCCCAGCTGCTGCAGTGCTGCAGAGAATTCAGCATAGGACTGACGGCCCAGTGCAAATTTTGCTAGTACTATCTCCCTACTCGCCAGCAGGCATGCTCCATCAGAGCTGGCCTACTGGGATCCCACCACCACAGAGAGCAAGCACAGCCCATGACAAGGAGTCAGTGCTGATGAATGCACCAAAAGGAACGGTGACTCACACACAACAGCAGGGTATAAGCAGCACACATAGAATAATCTCCTGAAGTGCCAGGTTCTGGTGAACAGACCTCGTCTTCATAAAGTCACTACTTTCAAGAGCAGAAGACACAGATGACTTTCTTAACACACAGAAATGGACACAGAGAAGCAAAGAAAATTTTAAATGAGGAGACAGAGAAATCCCAAATGAAAGAAAAGGACAAAGCCACAGCCAGAGATCTAAGTGACAGAGAATTTAATGCAATGATCCTAAGGATACTCACCAGACTTGAGAAAAGAGTGGAGGACATGAGTGAGACCCTTAACACAGAGGTAAGGAATCACACAGAGATAAGGAATCACACAGCTGAAATAGAGGGCATAATAAATGAGAAACACACTTGATGGAATGAAAAGCAAAATGAAAGAAACGGAGGAAAAAAACTGTGACCTAGAAGACAGAGTAATGAAAAGTAATGAAGCTGAACAAGAGAGAGAACAGAATTATGTAAAATGAAAACTGACTTAGGGAACTCAGTGACTCCATCAAATACACTAACATTTGTATTACTGGAGCCCCAGAAGAAGAGAGAGAGAGCAAGAGGAGCAGAAAATCTATTTGAAGAAATAATAGCTGAAAACTCCCCTAATCTGGATTAGGAAACAGATATCCACGCTCTAACTTGCTCACACGATGCTCCCCCCGTTGTGGTGGGCATGCCTCAGTCCCTCTGCTGTGGGTCCCCTCCCCTGGGATGCCAGTGCAAACCCTGCCAACATGGAGTCTCCTGACCTGAGGAGGATGCACATGTTAACACTGCATGCCTGCCCATAGGCACTTCACAGAGTGGCCCTGGCTGGTCCTGGTCTCCACAGTGGCTGTACCTCCCCTGGAAGAGGACAAGCGAGCACAGCTTGCTGCACCCCCCCCCCCAACACGCATGCTTTATGAAGCCATCCCCCCAACACGCATGCTTTATGAAGCCATCCCCCCAACACGCATGCTTTATGAAGCCACCCAAGCCAGCCTGGTCTTGGTGGCTGTGTCCCCTGTAGAAGAGAACCTATTAATAAGGTAGCACTTTTAACAGGTGCCCACTACTCTCAAGACCAAGAGATGTGGCTGACTTTCCTAACACAAAGAAAGATCCAGAGGTTTAGGCAAAACGAGGACACAGAGAAATATGTCCCAAATGAAAGAACTGGCAAAAAATCATAGCAAGAGACCTAAGCAAACAGTGATAAGTAATATACCTACAGAGAATTTAAAGTAACGATCATCGGGGCACCTGGGTGGCTTAGTCAGTTAAGTGTCCGACATTGGCTCAGGTCATGATCTCACGGTTTGTGAGTTTGAGCCCCACGTCGGGCTTTATGCTGACAGCCAGCTCAGAGCCTGGAGCCTGTTTCAGATTCTGTGTCTCCCTCTCTCTCTGACCCTCCCCTGCTCACTCGCTCTCTCTCTCAGAAATAAATAAAACATTAAAAAAAATTTTTTTAAATAAAGTAATGATCATAAAGATACTCACTGGACTTGAGAAAAGAGTGGAGGACACCAGTGAAGCCCTTAACACAAAGACACAAAGGAACTAATCAGATGAAGAACACAATAATTGAAATTAAAAATACAGCTGATGAAATAAACAGCAGGCTAGATGAAACAGAGAAATAAATTAATGACCTTGAAGACAAAGTAATGGAAAATAATCAAGCAAAAAAAAAAAAAAAAGTATTCTAAATGAGAATAGGCTTAAGGAACTCACTGACTTCACCAAGCATAACAACATTTACATTATAGGAATCCCAGAAGAAAGACAGAAAAGAGGGCATAAATTTTATTCGAAGAAATAATAGCTGAAAACTTCCTAGATATGGAAACAGATATCCAGAAGGCACAGGGAACTCCCTCAAAAATCAACCCAAGGAGATCCACACCAAGATACATAATAACTGAAATGGGAAAAAAAAAAAGCAATAATAAAGAAAAATGTTTCAAAAAGAGAGGGGGAAAAAGTTCTGTATAAAGTAATCTCCATAGGACTGTCAGTGAATTTTTCAACAGAAACTTTGCAGGCAAGGAGGGAGTGGCATAATATATTCAAAGTGGGGGCACCTGAGTGGCTCATTTGCTTAAGCAGCCAACTCTTGATTTCTGCTCAGGTCATGATCTCACAGCTCATGAGTTTGAGCCCCACATGGTCTCTGAGGTGACAGCGCAGAGCCTGCTTAGTTAGGGTTCTCTCTCTCTGCCTCTCTACTTCTACCTCTCTCTCAAAAATAAATGTTATAAAAATACATATTATATTATATATAAGTGTTCAAAGTGATGAAAGGCGAAAATCTGCAACCAAGAATACTCTATCCAGCAAAGCTATCATTCAGAATAGGAGGAGAGATAGTTTCTCAGATAAATAAAACTAAGGAAGTTCATAACCACTAGACCAGCCCTATAAGAAATGTTAATGGGGACACTTAGAATGGAAAGGAAAAGCCATAAATGAGAATATGAAAAGTAAAAAACACAAAAGCATTAAAAATAAGTGTATCTGTAAAACTCAGTTAAGAGATAAAATAAATAAGACAAAATAAAAGGATATAAATTATGGCACCATATACCTAAAACATGGCAGGAGAGAGTAGGAAGGAGTAAAGAATGGGTTCAAATTTAAGTGACCATCAACTTCACTTAGACAGCGATATGCATTAGATATTATATACAACCCTAACACTGACCACAAATCAAAAACCAGTAATAGATATGCAGAGAATAAAGAGAAAGGAATGCAAGTTTATCACTAAAGAAAGGCAGCAAACCATGAAAGAAAGAAAGATCAGAGAAAAACTACAAAAGTAACCACAAAACAAGTAACAAAATGGCAATAAACACATATTTGTCAATAATTACTCTGAATGTAAATTAAATGCTCCAACCAAAAGAAATAAAGTGACAGAGTGGATGAAAAAAGAAAATAAAGATCTATCTATGGGGCACCTGGGTGGCTCAGTCAGTTAAGCGTCCAACTTGATTTTGGATCAGGTCATGATCTCACAGTGAGTTCTCACTCACTGTGAACTCTCACAGTGAGTTCTCACTCACTGTGAACTCTCACAGTGAGTTCTCACTCACTGTGAACTCTCACAGTGAGTTCTCACTCACTGTGAACTCTCACAGTGAGTTCTCACTCACTGTGAACTCTCACAGTGAGCGCTGCATCTGGCTCCCTTACGACAGCGTGGAGCATGTTTGGGATTCTCTCTCCTCGTCTCAAAAGAAAAAAAAAACTTAAAAAAAAGAAAGAAACAGAAAAAAGAAGACCCACCCATATGCTGCCTACAAGAAACTCATTTCAGACCTAAAGACATTTGCAGACTGTGAGTGAGGAGATGGAGAAACATTTATTATACACCTGGATGTCAAAAAAAGCTGGGGTAGCCATACTTATAGCAGACAAAATAGACTTTGAAACAAAAACCGTAACCAGAGACAAAGGACATTATATTATTATATAATAATAAGAGACAAAGAAGGACATTACATTATTATATAATAATAAAGGGAACAAGTCAACAAGAAGATATAACTACTATAAATATTCATGCATCCAATATGAGAGCACCCAAATACATAAAACGGTTAATGACAAACATAAAGGAAATAACCCAAAGTAATATAATAACAGTAAGGGACTTTAACACCTACTTACATCAATGGACAGATAATCAAAACCAGAAAATCAACAATGAAACAGTGGCTTTGAATGACATGCTGGAACAGAGGGATCTGACAGATACATTCAGGACATGCCATCCTAAAACGACAAAATACACATCCTTTTCAAATGCATAGGGAACATGCTCCACTATAGGTCACATATTAGGCCACAAAACAAGCCTCAGCAAATTCAAAAAGATAAAAGTTGTACCATGCATCCTTCTGACCACAATGCTGTGAAACGAGAAATCATCCACAAGAAAAAAATCTGGAAAGACAACTAATACATGAAGACTAATTAAGAGGCTACCAAACAATGAGTGGACCAACCATGAAATCAAAGAAGGAATAAAATATTACGTGGAAACAAATAAAAATGAAAACACAATAGTACAAGGTTTGGGATGCAGAAATCATGTTTTGAAGAGAGAAATTTATAGCACTAATGGCCTTTGAATATCCTTGTGGTAACAAGAAGAAAAATCTTAAATAAACGTAACTATACACCTAAAGGATCCAGAAGAACAAAACCCAGAACAGCAGAAGGAAGGAGACAATAAAGATTAAAGCAGAAATAAATGATATAGAAATTTAAAAAACAATAGAACAGATCAATGAAACCAGGAGCATGTTCTTTAAAAAATCAATAAAATTGATAAACCTCTAGCCAGACTCACCAAAAAGAGCGAGACAGAGAGAGGACTCAAACAAAACCACAAATGAAAGAGGAGAAATAACAACCAATACCACAGAAATACAATTTTAAGAGATTATGAAAAATTGCATGGCAACAAATTGGACAACATAGAATGAATAAATTTCAAGAAACACATAACCTACTAAAACTAAAGAAAGAAGTAATATAAAATTTAAACAGACTAATTACCAGCAATTAAATTCAATCTGTAATAAAAAAAAAAACTTCCAACAAACAACAGTCCAGGGCCAGATGGTTTCACAGGGTAATACACCAAAATTTATTATTTTTAAAAAATGGTTTATTGTCAAGTTGTTTTCCATATAACACACCCAGTGCTCATCCCCACAAATGCCCTCCTCCATGCCCATCACCCCCCTTCCCCCATACCCATTAGTCCTCAGTTTGTTCTCAACATTCAAGAGTCTCTCATGGTTTGCCTCTCTCCCTCTCCCCCACTATTTCCCCCCTTCTTCTCCCTCACGGTCCTCCGGTGTGTTCCTCCTAATCCTCCTATACGTGCAAACATATGATATTTGTCCTTCTCTGCCTGACTTATTTCGCTCAGCGTAACACCCTCAAGGTCCATCCAATGGCCGGATTTCATTCTTTCTCATTGCCATGTAGTATTCTATTGTATAGATGAACCACATCTTCTTGATCCATTCGTCCGTGGATGGACACTTAGGCTCTTTCCATGTTTTGGCTATTGTTGAGAGTGCTGCTATGAACAGTGGGGTCCATGTGCCCCTATGCATCAGCACTCCTGGATCCCTTGGGTAAATTCCTAGCAGTGCTATTGCTGGGTCCTAGCGGAGTTCTATTGTTAATTTTTTGAGAAACCTCTACACCGTTTTCCAGAGGTGCTGCATATGTTTACATTCCCACCAACAGTGTAGGAAGGTGCCCATTTCTCCACATCCTCACCAGCATCTAGAGTCCTCTGATTTGCTCATTTTAGCCACTCTGACTGGCATGAGGTGGTATCTCAGTGTGGTTTTGATTTGTATTTCCCTGATAGGAGGGAGGCTGAGCATCGTTTCATGTGTCTGTTGGTCATCTGGAAGTCCTCTTTGAAGAAGTGTCTGTTCATATCTTCTGCCCATTTCTTCACTGGGTNTATCTCAGTGTGGTTTTGATTTGTATTTCCCTGATGAGGAGGGATGCTGAGCATCGTTTCATGTGTCTGTTGGCCATCTGGATGTCCTCTTTGGAGAAGTGTCTGTTCATATCTTCTGCCCATTTCTTCACTGGATTGTTTGTTTTTTCGGCATGGAGTTTTATACCAAACTTTAAAGAAGAGCTAATACCAATTCTCTTCAAACCATTCCAAAAAGTAGAAAAGGAAGAAAATGTTTATAAGGCTATCATCATCCTGATACCAAAACCACATAAAGACACCACTAAAAAAGAGAACTATAGGCCAATATTTCTGATGTACATGGATGCAAAAATCAACAAAATACTAGCAACCCAGTTTCAACAATACACTAAAAAAATCATTCCCAACCATCAAGCGGGATTTATTCCTGGGATGCAAGTGTGTTTCAATATTCACAAATCAATCAACATGGTGGATCAATCACATCAACAAAAGAAAAGATAAGAACCATATGATCATTTCGATAGAGAAAAACCATTTGACAAAGTACAACAGTCATTCATGACAAAAAAAATCTGCAACAAAGTAGGTTTTGAGGGAATATACCTCAACATAATAAAGCCCTTATTTGAAAAACCCAGAGAAAACATCATACTCAATGGGGGGAAATAAGAGCTTTTCCCTTAAGGCCAGGAACAAGAAAAGTATGTCCCTCTCTCACCATTTTATTCAGCAGAGCACTGGAGGTCCTAGCCACAGCAATCAATAACAAAAAGAAAAAAAAGGCATCCGAGCTGGTAGGGAAGAAGTAAAGCTTTTACTATCTGCAAATGACATGATACTCTATATAGAAAACCTGAAAGACTCCACCAAGAAACGATTAGCACTGATAAATGAAGTCAGTAAAATCAGGTTTAAAGATCAATCCACAGAAATATGTTGCACTTCTATGTAACAGAAGCAGTAGAAAGGGAAATTAAGAAAACAATCCCATTTACAACTGCACCAAACATAATAAAATACCTAGAAATACATTTAATCAAGGAGTTTAATCAAAGAGTACAATTTGTACTCTGAAAACTATAAAACACTCATGAAAGGAATTTAAGATGACACAAAGAAATGGAAAGACATTCCATGCTCATGGATTGAAAGAACAAATATTGTTAAAATGTCTATACTCCCCAAAGAAATCCACACATTTAAGCAATAGTTTTCAAAATATCAACAGCATTTTTCACCGAACTAGAACAAACAATCCTAAAATTTGTATGGAACCACAAAAGACCCCAAAGACCCAAAGCAATCCTGAGGTATCAGGTATCAGCCAAAGCCAACCTGGAGGTATCACAATCCCAGATATCAAGATGTACTACAAAGCTGTATAATCAAAACAGAATGGTATTGACACAAAAAACAGACACATGGGTCAATGGAACAGAACAGAAAGCCCACTAATTATGTGGTCAATTAATCTTTGACAAAGGAGGAAAGAATATGCAATGAGAAAAAGACAGTGTCTTCAACAAACGGTGTTGGGAAAAATTGGACAGCAACATGCAAGAATGAAATTGGCCTGCTTTTTTTCATCATACACAAAATTAAACTCAGAATGGATTAAAGACCTAAATGTGAGACCTGAAATTATAAAAATCCTAGAAAAGAGCAAAGGCAATACTGTCTCTGATATTGGCCATAGCAAAATTTTCCTAGATAGGTCCCCTGAGGCAAGGGAAACAAAAGCAAAAATAAACTACTGGGACTACATCAAAATAAAACACTTCTGCACAGTAACGGAAACAATCAACAAAACCAAAACTGAATGGCACAATGGGCTCTGTGCTGTCCGGTTCGGATTCTGTGTCTCCCTCTCTTTCTCTGTCCCTGCCCCGCTCACACTCTGTCTCTCTCCCCACCTCAAAAAAATTTTAAAAATATTTTAAAATATTTTAAAATAAGCATTTTTTAAAATATAAAAATCATAACACTGAGGGAAAGAAGTTAGACAAAAAAGAACACATACAGTATGATTTCATTTATATGAAGTTCAACAATCAACAAAATCACTCCGTTGATAGAAAACATAATTGACGGGCTCTGTGCCGACAGCTCAGAGCCTGGAGCTTGCTTCAGATTCTGTGTATCCCTCTCTCTCTGCTCCTCCTCCGCTCTTGCTCTCTCTCAAAAATAAACATAAAAAAAAAAAAAGAAAATATAATTGTGGTTGCTGGGGGTGGGTTGGGAGCAGAGACTTACTGGTAGGCAGCATGAGGAAACTCTCAGAGGATGGAAAAGCTCCATGTTTGGCTTGGCTCACTGGATACACAGACTTGTCAAAAACCCATCAAACTGTACAGTGAAGGTATGTGCATTTTATTGTTTGTAAATTCTACTCAATTTTTACAAAAGCTAAAAGCAATGCAATTACATTAAACCTATAAAAAACAACACAATCTGCAAGTCAAAATTGATAATGATGAGGGCAGCTATATTCAGAAGAAGCCTCACAACCAATATATTTATTTTTAAACAAACAAAAATAAAAATAATTGGAAAAAATGTCAAAAAGAAAAGAACCCTATAGGTTGAGGAGAAATAAATTAATAACATAAAAGCAGACATTACTTGAAACAAAAAAAATAGATAAAAAATAAATCCTAGAGCTAATTTCTTTGAAAATATCAATGGAATGGAACAGCATATAGCAGTTTTACATAGAAAACACATTCAAATCGTTAAAAGTGAGAAATAGACTTTATTCACAGATATGGAAGTACTTTATAATAGTATAAGAAATTTTAATGTACCACTCTAAGCTAAAAATTCTGAAAATACAGATGAAACACACAATTTTCTAAGAACACATAAACTTCCAGAAATGACTTGAGAAAGTAGTCCAGCTGGATACCAATAACCATGGAAGAAATAAAAAATTTGCCTAGGGAATAACTCCAAATGCTATACCATATCTAAACAATTTAACCAGCAAATTCTAGTAGAGCATCAAGGAGAGATATTTCACATGTAATTTAAACTGTTCCAGAGTATAGAAAATGATGGCATGTTTCCCAATCATTTTCCCAAATCAGCAAGCCTCAATTTCAAGTCCAACAAATAGAGCACAAAAAAGGAAATCACAGATTAATCTCCCTAGTGCTGTAAATAACATACTAATCCAGTACCTGTTAAATATACCAGCCAATTAATTAACCACTTCAATACCTCAGAATACTGAAAAGTAGTTATTTTAATAAATGCAAAGATTAAAAATAATTAAAATAAGCGCAATATTAAAGTAAAGACAAAAGCTTCCTGATGACAGAAGAAAACCTCCTTAATCTATTAGAGAATAATTACATATACATAGCCAATATATAGTTGTTAACGAAATGCTAGAGCCCATTCATGTTAAATTCAATATGAGTAGTATGCTTATTGTCCAGCACTTTTCTGGAAATTCTAGCCAGTTCAATAAGGACAGAAGAATTTGTTTAACTGGTAACTTTTAGAAGAATGGGGATGAATTTCAGAGGATGCTTCTCTAAATAGAAAACCCAAGTCAATTAAATGCAAACTATTAGAAGACGTAAGGACTTTAGAAATATACAAAACCCACCCTTTTTTTTCCTATATACAAGCAATCAGTTAAGAAATTTAAAAGAAAAAAGAGCACCCTGTTTTAAACAACAACCAGGAACATAAAATGCTGAGGAAACATCTTACTAGGAAATGTGAAACAGCTTACATGAAAGCTATCAAGCTTTACTAATGACCAGAAAAACCTTTTTATTAGAAGGTTTAATATCAGAAATATGTTAATGAAAATACCACCAAAATGTTTAAGAGATTAATACAATAATTCCAATGTTCATTTCAAAGAATAAACAAGTTATAAATGGCAGAAATTGTTTTAAAACAGAAGTTAATAATAAAGGTGCAGAATATGTGTCAAATATTAAAATGTACTATAAAGATACAGAAATTAGAGTAAGAGTATTGCAGCTAGGAATAGGAAAAAAAAAATAGAACCAATTACATAGAACCATTTTCTCTAGATAAAAATGCCACCTGGAATCAAAAGAACTCTCTGTAGAAGGAGGAGGAGTTAATCCCATTTAACAGAAGAGAAAACAGAGGCTCACATAGAATAATTTGCTCTATGTCATCCAGTTAGCATCCAGCTGGAAAACATTATTAACGGTGATTATTTCTTGGAGATGGGATTACAAATAATTATTTTTCTACTTTGTGATGATCCCTTTCTGTAACAAATAGGAATAATAAGGATAATATTTGAAATAGTAAACGGATTCAAATTTCATTTCCCATATGTTGTGTTATTTTTGTCTAATCAACAGTATTCATCATTTTGGGGAGAAAAAAGAAGTCTTGCTCAGTTTTGATCTTCAAATCAGAATCCTAGCATGCAGAAACAGGGAACTTGAAAGCTAGGTTTGTTTGGTTGTTTGTTTTGGCTTCTGAGAGGACAATACCCTTAAAAGGATATTTAATGCCCCTCCTATATATCAAGAGAGTTAAGTCTGGTCAACTTAATCAGAGTTTTACAAAATCCATTGGGTAGGCAAGGAAGAAGACAGGGGGCTCCCAACACAGAGAGAGGAAAAGAATAGGGCCCATTGGCCACTGGGAAAAGCAGCCGGGGAGCGGGAAGGGAGAGAAGGCATCAAGTCCTGCCCTACAACTCCCGCAGGCGAACCCTGGGGAAGGGACAATGAAAACAGTTTGAGATAATTTGAGGTCATACCAATGGGGAGACTTGGATTTCACTTTCCATTTGGAACTTTGATAAAAGCATGGCTTGCAGGTATTTTGCCAATGTACAACACCTCAGAGTGAAAATCATGACATAAGTAAGCAACACCAAGGGACAGGGGAGGGGACAGAGGAACAATGATACGGGGTCACATAAGGTGATCAGCATTTGTAAACTCAAATGGGAGCACAGTCCTCAGTGGGACATGATAAAGAACTTCCCCCAAGAGCCCCATCATGCATTTCCCTGGACTGGAAAACAGGCAAGGACAGCAACAGATGCTCAGCGATGAGGCGGCATGAATCACACATCTATCAGAACAGTCGGGACCAGCAGAGACAGCTTTTTCTTAGGATAGAAATTCTCCTGCTAACCATCTCTGTGTGCCTGGAGAGAAACTAGAGAAAGAGAAGAAAAGGAGGGTGATGAAGAGGGACAGGGCAAGAAGAAGAATCCTCCAACACTGCCCATTTAACAAAGTAAGAAATGGGGAAATAATCTGGATGATACCATTTTAAACTGGAAGAGACACTGACCGGTGATGGGAAATTTGACTTTTGTTCCTCAACAGCAAGAACAATATTAAGTCAGCAGGAACACTATAAAGCCAGTCTTAGAAAAATTAGAAAGCTACATTGTTTTGCATATCTGATTTTTAGTTTATTGATTTTGCCCCAGCTATGTGTTTTTCCTAAGAATATCTATCATGTGTTTGCCACCTATGGTCTGTCAGACGCTGTGCTACATGTTTTACATTCCCATCATATTCCATGCAACCATCAAAAGAGATAGGTGATACCATAATCCTTGGACCACGGAAGAGCAAAGAGCAATTTAGAAAGATCAAATAAATTCTGCCAAGACCAGACGGCAAATAGGTGACAAAGCAAAGATCTGAACCCAAGGCCAGAGCTTCTCATCCTAATCACTGTGTAATGCTCCCTGTGTGCTAACCTCATTCTCCCTCTTCACATGTTAAAAGAAAGAGGCTAACTGACTAACCCAACACTAAGTGGCAGAGGTGGGGTTTGAACCAAGGCAGTCTGCTCAAAATATGCCAGCTTCTACCTCTTGAACAATTTCTAAGTATCTTAACAAATCTACTTACTGAAATGTTAAACCTTACTGTTGCTTTCATAACTATGGGAAACATAGGGAATACACAAACTAGGTTAGGATAGTGAGAAATGAAAAAATAAAAAGATAACAGAATACAGTAAAGGTTTATAAATGAAAGAAAGGCAAGTTGTTGAAAAGAGTAAAATTGTTGGTAGCTGAATGCTGGAAAAGTGAGAGGAACCTAATCACTGTAACCTAGCAATGTCAGATAATGAATCCCACTGAATGAATGGGTATGACCCAATGAGTTTGTATGGAGCCCAAGAAATAATGCTGAGAACACCTCTGTGAATTTTACATGCTCAGATCTCATAAGAAAACCATACTCTTACTGAAAAAAAATCTTAATAAATGACACATGAAGCGTTGTGTTGGACAATCAAAGTCTTAGTGTATTCATATTTAAGATACAATGGTGGAAAGCAAGGGAGTGACAGATTGGACAACGTGACAGTATTTGGTCTGCATTATGAAGGGAAGGTAGTTGTGCCAGACCTTAGTAGCTGTAGATACATTAGCTAAGGTACCTTCCACCTGCTTTAAAACAAAGATTCATAACTAAAGGAACATATTTTTTATGTAGGTAAGTAACAAGGGAGAAAAAGTATATAAATATTTAAAATATAGCTAAAACTAGAGAATACTCAAACTCAAGTCATCAAGATGTGTGGATTCCTTTGCTTGTAAAGAGATTTCTTGGGAGTTATTTTCTGAACCCTTTTATAAATACTTAGGTAACACCTGGATTTCACAGACAGCTCTAGTTGGTTAAGTCAGTTTGTTAAAACACAATTTTGACAAGATCAGTGTCTTGAGAGTCCCCCAGGTCCGTTAAATATCATGTTTCAGAGCTAAAGGGTGCACTCCTGGGGCGCCTGGGTGGCTCAGTCGATTAAGCATCCAACTGCGGCTCAGGTCATGATCTCATGATTCATGGGTTCGAGCCCCACATCGGGCTCTGTGCTGACAGCCAGCTCAGAGCCTGGAGCCTGCTTCAGATTCTGAATCTTCCTCTCTCTCTGATGCTCCCCTGCTCACACTGTCTCTCTTTCTCTCTCTCTCTCTCTCAGAAATAAAAAACATTAAAAATTTTTTTTTAAAATAAAGGGTGTACTCCTAACCTCAGTCAATGGTGAAGAGCCTTTATACTACTGACTCTCATATTTGAATTTACACTAAGCTGTGGGCTACTTAAGAACAGGAAATATTCCTTTCATCTCTGTATCCCCTGAAACTTGCATAGCTACGGTTGATAAATGGGGGAGGAAAAGGCAAGCATGCAACCACCACCACACTTCAATGTATTTTTTCAGCTGAAACCTGTGTATGCATATGCTTAACTCAGCACCTGTGCTGCATTCCTCCAAATGCCAAGGTTGGAGAAAAATATGGTTAATTCATCTGATACTTGCAAGCATATAGGAAGGGCCATAACGAAAACATGATGCTGAATATTGCTTATGAGGGGTGATGGATTTATCAGAAAATTAAAAAGTGAAACAAAAATTGAGGTAAGTCCTCCACCCCCACTGCTTATCCTTTGGAAGACAGATAAATTTCAGAAATCTGCAAACACACTGCATTTAAAGCCACTGATGACCATTTGAAGGGAAAATTCATTTACCTCATGGAAGATTCTACACCAGCGGATCTATTATTTCCCAAAGTTTTTTAAAAGTACAGATCTTTCTTGACTTACAATGGGGCTACTGGGACAATTTCTTAAGTTGAAAATGCATTTAATACACCTAACCTACAGACTATCATAACAGCCTAGCCCACTTTGAACATACTCAGAACACTTACGTTTGCCTACACTTGGGCAAAACCATCTAATACAAGGCCTATTTTATAATAAAGTGTTGAATATCTCATGTAAATGATTGGTTACTGTAATGAAAGTGAAAAACAGAATGGTTGTATGGATGTGGAATGTTTTTATCAATTATTTACCCTCGTGATTGTATGGTTACAGGGAGCTGTGGCTCACTAGCACCACCCAGCGTCACAAGAGAGAATCGAGGGACACCTGGGTGGTTCAGTGAGTTAAGCGTCTGACTTCGGTTCAGGTAATGATCCCGTGGTTTGTGAGTTTGAGTCCCGCGTTGGGCTCTGTGCTGACAGCTCAGAGCCTAGAGCCTGCTTTGGATTCTGTGTCTCCCTCTTTCTCTGCTCCTCCCCTGTTCATGCTCTCTCTCTCTCAAAAAATAAATAAATGTTAAAAAAATTAAAAACAAACAAACAAAAAAGATAGGATCATACAACATACAGCTAGCTGGGGAAAAGATCAAAATTAAAAATTCAAAGTATGGTTTCTACCAAACATGTATTGCTTTCACACCACTGTAAAGTCAAAATAACAAAAGTTTAACCATCATTTTATGCTCAAGGTTTTTTAAAAAAATTTTAATGTTTACTTGTTTTTGAGAGACAGAGCACGAGCCAGGGAGGGCAGAGAAAGAGGGAGACACAGAATCTGAAGCAGGCTCCAGACTCTGAGCTGTCAGCACAAAGCCTGATGCGGGGCTCAAACCCATGAGCTGAATTAGACCTGAGCTGACATTAGACCTGAGCTGAAGTTGGACGCTCAACCAACTGAGCCACCCAGGAGCCCCTAAACCATCATTTTAAAACTCAATCTTAGGGGCGCGTGGGTGGCTCAGTTGGTTAAGCGTCCAACTTCAGCTCAGCTCATGATCTCGCGGTTCGTGGGTTCAAGCCCTGCAACGGGCTCTGTGCTGACAGCTCAGAGTCTGGAGCTTGCTTCAGATTCTGTGTCCCCCTCTCTCTCTGACCCTCCCCTGTTCGTTCTCTCTCTCTCTCAGAAATAAATAAAATAAAATTCAATCTTATGGAAATATGTATGCCTGGGTAGCTCAGTAAGTGGAACATGCAACTCTTGCAGGTTGTAGTTTGGAGACCCACGTTGGGTGTGGAGATTATTTAAAAATAATATCTTTTTTTTTTTAAATTCAACCTTAGTTTTTAAATTTCTTTACATGTAATCTTTCTATGCTGTTGATCTTATTTGGGTTTATCCACCCTTTTGACTTGTGAGTTACTATTTTTTTTAAATTTCATTTCTCCTTTCACAAGAAAAAGAATTCATCCTCTCAGCTACCTGCAAAATAAACTAGACCATCTTGTTACATCATCCTCAAAATTAAACTCAAAATGAACTAAAGACCTAAATGTAAGACCTGAAACCGTAAGACTCCTAGATAAAAATATAGAATAATCTCTTTGACATTAGTCATAGCAACATTTTTCTGGATGTGTCTCCCCAAGAGAGGAAAACAAAAGCAAAAAGTGAACTATTGGGACTACACCAAAATAAGAAGCCTTTGCACAGCAATGGAAACCATCAAAAAGGCAACACTACTGAATGGGAGAAGATATTTGCAAATGATATGACCAGTAAGGGGCTATTATCCAAAATATACAAAGAGCTTATACAACTCAATACCAAAACAAAACCAAAAACCTAAACAATTCAATTAAAAGATGGGCAGAGGCTCTGAATAGACATTTGTCCAAAAAAGACATCCAGATGTCCAACAGACAGATGAAAAGATGCTTAACACCACTAATCATTAGGAAAATGTAAATCAAAGCCACAATGAGGTATCACCTTACACCTGTCAGAATGCCTAGTATCAAAATGACAAGAAATTATAAGTATTGTCAAAAATGTGGAAAAAAGGAGGCTCTGGGGGTGGCTAAGTCAGTTATGTATCCAACTTCGGCTCAGGTCACGATCTCGAGGTTCCTGAGTTTGAGCCCCACATTGGGCTCTGTACTGTCAGTGCACAGCCAGCTTCACATCCTCTGTCCACCTCTCTCTGTCCCTGTCCTCCTGTGCACATGTTCACACTCTTTCTCAAAAATAAATAAAACATTTTTTAACGTGAAAAAAAGGGAATCTTCATGCAACTTTGGTGGGAATGTAAATTAATGCAACCACTGCAGAAAATAGTATAGCAGTTCCTCAAAAAATTAAAAATAGGGGTGGCCTGGGTGGCTCAGTTGGTTGAGTGTCCAACTTCAGCTCAGGTCATGATCTCACGATTCATGAGTTTGAGCCCCACATCAGGCTGTGTACTGACAGCTCAGAACCTGGAGCCTGTTTCAGATTCTATGTCTCCCTCTCTCTCTCTGCCCCTCCCCTGCTCACACTCTGTCTCTGTCTCTCTCTCTCTCAAAAATAAATAAACATTCAAAAATTTTTAATTAAAAATAGAAATGCCACATAATCCAGTAATTCCACTACTGGGTATTACCCAAAGAAAATGAAAACTATAATTCAAAAATATATACGCACCTCTCTGTTGACTGCCGCATTATTTACAATAATCAAGATATGGAAGCAACCTAAGCATCCATCGGCAGATTAATGGGTAAAGATATGGTGTGTACACACACACACATACACACACACGAGTATTATTGAGTCATATAAAAGAATGAGATCTTTCCATTTATGACAAACACAGATGGATCTAGAGGCTATTATTCTAAGTAACTCAGGGAGAAAGACAAATACCATGATTTCACTTACACATGGAATCTTAAAACCAAAACAACTAAACAAACAAACAGGCTCTTAATTACTGAGAACAAACTGGTGGTTGCCAGAGGGGAGGTGGGCATAGATAAAGAGGATTAAGGAGTACAAATTTCCAATTATATTACAAATAAGTCAGGGAGATGAAAGGTACAGCCTAGGGAATATAGTAATAGTTTAATAACGTTGCATAGCGACAGGTGGTAACTACACATATTATGGTGAGCACTGAGTAATGTACAGAACTGCTGAATCACTATGATGTACACCTGAAACTAACATTTTTGCCAATTTATATCAATAAAAAAATTAAAAATGATATTTGTCCTCATAGCATGTTCTAATAAAAAGTTCTGTCATTGCATTTCTAATTCATCTGAGCTAGGGTCCTGCCCTTCTTAGATAACAATGGTTTAAATTTGACTATCTTAGCATGTGTTTTAAACCCTTACCAAAATCTGGGATGAGTTCCTATTCAGTGCTGGGCTTATCCTGAAATTGGTCAAGCAAGAAGTTGGAAATTTCAGGACACCAATCAAAGATCTCTGGGGGCACCTGGGTGGCTTAGTTGGTTAAGCGTCCAACTTTCGCTTAGGTCATGATCTCGCGGTTCGTGGGTTTGAGCCCCGCGTCGGGCTCTGTGCTGACTGCCAGCTCAGAGCCTGGAGCCTATTTCAGAGTCTGTGTCTCCCTCTCTCTCTGACCCTCCCCTGCTCATGCTGTCTCTCTCTCTCTCTCTCTTAGAAATAAATAAAAATATTAAAAAAAAAAAAAAAAGATCTCTGTCTACTCATTTCGAGGGCAACAGTAAGCAATATTCCAATATTACATCACATATTGCCAACCTCCAGCCACAGTGCATTACCTTCACACCACTCCACACTATGTTAGAAACTCATTTGGTACCAAGGGTTAGAAACCCAAGTTCTGTGGACACAAAAGAACAAGGGTTCTGACTCCTTTTGCTCATCCTTTGGAAGAGAGATAAATAGTCCTTGGTGAATACAATCCTAACTCTAGAATATCATTCGAGGCAAGTTCAGTGGACAGAGTCTCTGTGTGCTAACTAAACATTAAAACAAAAAGCAAGCATAATTTCTAGACAGATTTCCCAAGGGAATCTAGCAAATGTTATATATTCTCTTTCCTTTTGGCAATAAATATTATTTATTTTCCTAAAAAAGAGCATATTATTAAGTGATCTAAAATTAAAACATCACAATTTGATGATCCTTTTTTCTATTTCGCTATGGTGAGCATAGAGGGATTGAGAGGTGGGCTTCAGGCCCATCAAGGATGTTTAACAAATACCTCCTAGAACATTAGGGTGAACATTTTGACCAATGGGTAACTGGATTAATTAGGACTTCCTCAGTTGTTATTGGCAAAAGTCCACCTCCAGGCAGGCTGAGGGAGAAGGGGTATTGTTGGTAAATACAGGGATTCAAAATGGCAGCCGGCTCCGCCACTCACATAGTGTCACTGGAGCTCATCTCTCTCCATCTCTCAACTTCTGGCCATGAGCCAGCTTCCTTCCTCAAAGCAGCCCTTACCACACAGCGTGAAAGGTGGCTGCCCCCAGACCCACACTCACATTCCTCCAGCCGAGCAACCACAGGAGGAAAAAGAGACTTTCCTCACCAACAGCCGTGTCTCCACTCCAGGAAGGAATCTAGGAGCCATGTGCCTAGGGGGTAGGGTCCTGTGTCCACAACCCATACACCAGAAAGGCAGAACACCGGACCTGACAGGTCAAGAGCCTGACAGCTTGCTAGACGGAGTAAGGAGGGATTGGTTCCCTGAGAGGGATAGATTCGGTGCTACATGGCTACTACAGTCAAATGTTTTAAAGTGACAAATGCGATTTTTTTCCCAAACAACAACAACAAAAACCAATACTATATGATCTCACTTACATGTGGAATCTTGAAGGAGGAGGGGGGAGGAGGGGGGAGGAGGGGGGAGGAGGAGGAAGAAGGAAGAAGGGAGGAGGAGGAGGAGGAGGAGGAGGAGGAGGAGGAGGAGGAGGAGGAGAAGGAGAAGGAGGAGAAGAAGAAGAAGAAACATGCTCATAAACACAGAGAACGCACTAGTGGCTGCCAGAGGTGGATGGTGGAAAGTCAGCAAATGGGTGAAGGGAGTCAAAAGGTGCAAAGTGGCAGTTATAAAGTAAGTAAGTCCTGGGAATGTCACGAACAGCATGGTGACTACAGTCAATAATACTGGGTCACGCATTTGAAAGCTGCTAAGAGAGCAGATCTTAAAATTTCTCAGCATAAGAAAAACATTTACAACTGGGTATGCAGACAAGGGGTAACTAGACTTATTCTGATCAATTCACAGTATACACAAATGTTGAATCATTATATTGTCCACTGACACTAATATAATGTTAAATGTCAAATATAACCTCAATTTTAAGAATGAATTAAGGAAGGAAGGAAGGAAGGAAGGAAGGAAGGAAGGAAGGAAGGAAGGAAGGAAGGAAATTCCACTTCTCTAATCCCACTCTAGACATCAGGGTCGGGGCACAGCAATCCGTATTGAAACAAACCCTAGAGGGGATTCTATTTTTTTTTTTTTTAATGTTTGTTCATTTTTGAGAGGGGGGGTGGAAGCGCAAGCGATTGCACATGAATGGGGGAGGGGCAGAGACAGGGAAGGACAGAGGATCCAAGGCAGGCTCTGTGTTGATAGCAGTGAGCAGACAGATGCTGGGCTTGAACTCTGGAACTGTGAAGTCATGACCTGAGGCAAAACCAAGAGTCGTCTGCTCAACCAACTGAGCCACCCGGCACCTCTCTATAGGAGATTCCAACCCATATCAAAGTTTGAAAACCACTGGCCTAGCTGAGATTCCCATTCAAGTGAACAGATTTCTTTTCAGCTGTAGGTAGTTAAGGAATAATGCTCCAGAAGCAGGGATTGCCAAGTGTTTCCGTAAAATACTAAATAGTAAACATCTTAGGCTTTGTGGGCCAAGAGGCAAAATCAAGGTTAAATAAATACATAATCCCTTAAAACCATTCATGGCCAGTGGGCTGTACAGAAGCAGGTGGCAGGCCACATTTGCTGACCCCTGGTCAATAGTTTAGGGTTAGGCAGATTTATTTTAAAAAGAAAGAAAAAGAAAAGGGAAAAAGGAGAGAAGAATGCACTTCTAGATGCAGAAAAAACATTCACTTTCAGTGGGAGAGACATGGATTCCACTGAACACTCTGAAGCATTTCTCGGTGAAAGGTAAATACATCACCCAAGAAACTGACTCAGTAGCAGCAAACACCACAATCACTGACATCACCCCTGGCCGGTACTTCAGGCCCTTTCTATCAATGTTTTCATTCAGAAGGTCAAAAAGCCATTGAATGTCTGCTGCTGAGAAGTCTGGACACCAATGTGAGATGGAAAACATTAACAACGTGCATATGGAAGGAGAGAGGTTGGGTGATTTTTGTGGCTCTATTAACTCACTTACCCTCAAGGGGATGTTTTAAGATCTCGGTGTAAGTGTGATTGATGCCTGGTTAAAACCATTGCACGTGGTGCTAAAAGTATCCACCCCTCAGATCCTGTGAACAGAAATGAGACTGAAATGTTGTTAACCTGATTTGGCTCAATTACAAATACAGAAAACCAGCAGGGACCACTCCACATAGTTATCCATGTGGATAGCCCCCTCTCCCACTTTTCCGTCCATCTCTTTAGCCATTCCCTTTCAATATCGACTGCTGGCTCCTCCTCCTCTCCCACCAAAATATAACCTGACACTGCTCCCTTTCTTTGTATGGTCCATCCCCATTCAACTACCATCTCTCAAATCCACATCTCTGGCATAGACCACTCCAGAGCTACTGAGCTTCAAGTACTGTATCTCATTGCCTACTAAACATTTCCATGTGACTGTCTCTGTGTCCATAAATAAACTTCACATTCCTACCCCCTCAACCCCAATATGCTCTTCCTCCAATGTTTATCATCTCAGGAAATAATACCACCATCCAGCCCACTACTCAAATTTAAAACCTAGGAGGCATCCTTGATACCTCCTTCTCCTTCAGCATCTTTCACATTGAAAGAATCACAAATCCTATTTTGCCTCCTATCTCAAAACCATCCACTTTTCTATATGCCCACTAATCCAAACTACCATCATTCTGTCCTTAAATACTACAGCAGCTACCTACTACCCTACAACCTTTCTTGTCCCCTCCCTTCATCAATCCATTGAAAACCAAATATAATCACTCATGGGCACCTAAGTGGCTCAGTCCATTAAGCATCCAACTCTTGATTTCAGCTCAAGTCATGATCTCGCAGTTCGGGAGTTCGAACCCCATGTCGGACTATGCACTGACAATGTGGAACCTGCTTTGGATTCTCTGTCTCCCTCTCTTTCTGCCCCTCCTCCAACCATAATCTCTGTCTCTCTCTCACTCTCAAAAATAAACATTAAAATTTTTTTTTCAAATGCTATAAAGCCTTGACTATCTCAAAAGGATGAGCTGAGACTAACTGCACCAGAGTCCTATAGTGGACCTTATTAAAATGTTGCCTCTTAAGTTATATCAAACCCAAAGAATCAGAATCTCGAGGGTTAGGTCCAAGATCCTAATGTTTAATACCAAATCCTTACTATGGTTTACAGGACCTTCACATCTGACATTTTGCAGTCCAGGCTAGGTTAGGGCATCTTACTCATGATTCTGTGCCAAAGTACCTGTACTTCTCCAGTAGATACCATGTTTACCAGGTATCCCGAGAGCCCGGGACGGTGGGGCACAATATCTGCATAATATTTGCCATTCAGAATCAAAGAGAATTTAATACAGATTTTCTTCACAGCATGGTTGGTTAAACATGACTGAAAATGTCTTCATTTGTCGATAGGGTTTACAGACCAAGAAAAGAAAGGGCTCAGATAACAATGATTGGAGTAATTAATTAGTGGCCTGAAGGAGGAAAGTTTAATCTTCAAAAATCAAAGTAATTATTTGGAGGTTGATAATAAGCTCTTCTCCAGTCTCCAGTGAGATCAAATGAATAGAAATAAACTTTGGATTACATTCAAAGAGTTGCTGATCATATGTACCATACGGGTAAATACAAATCTAAAAAAAAAAGAAAAGTTGAATTTTCTCCAGCATAGGGAAAGAGGGGGGTGCCCAGTTGGCTCATTGCACCAGTTGGTAGAGCATACAACTCTTGGTCTCAGGTTCATGAGTTTGAGCCCCACGTTGGGTGTGGTAGAGATTACTTACAAATAAAATCTTCAAGGGGACACCTGGGTGGCTCAGTCAGTTAAGCTTCTGACTTTGGCTCAGGTCATGATCTCATGGTCCGTGGGTTCAAGCCCCACATCGGGCTCTGTGCTGAGAGCCTGGAGCCTGCTTCAGATTCTGTGTCTTCCTCTCTCTCTGCCCTTTCCCTGCTCTCACTCTCTTTCTCAAAAATAAATATTGGAAAAAGTTTAAAAATTTAAAAAAATTTTTAAATTAAAAAAATTAAAGAAAGAAAGAGACCTCTCCCCTCATTTCACTTTTCTTAGAGTGCTTCTGGAAAAGTTGTAATCACATATTCTTTCTCTGCCCTTTTAAAGTATATGTAGATCTTTTTAAAAGCTAAATAAGCCTTTTGACAGTATTACAACACAAGAATGTCTTTCTCAAGGACCTGGCAGTTATCTCTTCAAAATGTAAACATAAAGGAAGATAGCACCCCTATCTCAGGCTCCAGGAGACTTTAACTTGGACACCTGGCCTCGAATTGTAACTACCTGTCTTAGAGATTGAGAAGTTTTATTCTTCTTCTGGATAAAGATAATTAGCAAACACCTACGGTCAGCCCAATTACCGAGCGAATCTAGGATGAACTATGTATGACAAATGGCGCTGTCATGTCCTCTTACCTGAGAACTAGCTGTCATTTGTCTTGAGAACATGGGTGTGATAGGTTGTACCTGCATGGCTAAATGAAAGGGTGAGAATCCTGTATCTTCTCTTTAGCTGACTGCGATGCACATCGCATTGTGATAAATGCTTACACAGTAATAAGTATCGTCCTCTGCCTCTGTGGAAAGGTCTTATGGGTTGGCAGGAGATTTTGTTTTCAGTTTTATTTCCCCAACAAGACCAATCACGGGCCAGAATGACCAAGTGATAGGTGGTGAATTCATATCTAGAAAGTGTTCAGCAGCGGTGACAGCGAGCTGAAGGAGCTGTGCATTTCACCAGGGCCCTTACACATGGAGGGACCGCCCGCCCTGAAAACACAGTCTCTTCCCCTTGTAGGTTACTTCTTTTTTAAATTTTTTTAGTGCTTATTTATTTTTGAGAGACAGAGCGTGAGTGGAGAAAGGGCAAAGAGAGAGGAAGACATGGAATCCGAAGCAGGCTCCAGGTTCTGAGCTGTCAGCACCAGGCCAATGCGAGGCTCAAACTCACAAACCGTTAGATCATGACCTGAGCCGAAGTCAAACACTCAACTGACTGAGCCACCCAGGCACCCCACTTTTTTTTTTTTAATATTTATTTTTGAGAGAGAGAGAGAGACGATGAACAGGGAAGGTGGAAGGAGAGAGGAAGCAGGACAGAGGATCTGAAGCGGGCTCTATACAGGAGCTTGAACCCACAACTGCGAGATCGTGACCTGAGCTGAAGTTGGACATTCAAACATCTGGGCCACCCAGGCACCCTTCCCCTTGTAGGTTACTTCTGCCCACCGCATTCCTGTCTCTCTTAACTCCTCCATTAAAGAAAAAAACAAAAAAACAAAAAACCTCTGGCATATTAGCAATGGAAAGCTCAGGAAAGACATACTCATACCCAGACTCATACTCATGGCACAGAGGGGCGTGTGTGCAGCCTGAGCAACGAAGTGGTTGGGATAAAAAGAATGAGATGTCCCAGAGGGACCCACACTGGAAAAACTTCATATTAGCTGATCTCTCTGCTTTTATACTGCACACTGAGAGAAGAAAAAGATAAAATGTTGGAAACGGATCTAAACATAGAAAGGAATACAACAAAGAAAAAAGATGCTTTCTCTATATCCTAAGTTTATGATGAGAGGGCAAGCACGGTTCCAACTAATCTCTGTAAGTCTTTTACAATGAAATAAACCACTTTATTCTCTTTTATTTTGAAGACTGGCAGAACAAAACCCACAATGAAATAACACACTTTAGTTTCCAAAGTTTCTAATGTTTTATTACGGCGTACTACAAATATGATTTTTACTATTTTTTCATTTTCTAGCACATTAATAACTGATAGTAAGAGAAGGTTAAAATGCTGAATGTTTTCACAAGCAATCTTGAAGTTCACAGAACACTTGTAATCTTCCCTACTGATGTTCAAGATGGCTTTGCATGGTTTTAAGCTTGCGTGGTCTTCCGCTAACCATGCAAAGCAAGAACTGTCTATGTTCCACATGAACGCTAATAGAAGTGCCTAAAACAGTTTTTGTCACATAATAAATCCTCAGTAAATGTCACCTATTATTTCAAAGACATTCCTGTTTTTCAGCTTTAATGCAAAAGGATTTTTGTGGATTTTTTAAATTTTATTTTTATTTTTATTCTACGTATTTTTTTGTTTTTTAATGTCTATTCTTGCTGCTCCTGTTTCTCTCCTTCCATTCTCTCTTGAAACAGTCCCCATCAGGATTTTGTCCACACCACTCACCACAACTGCTCTTCTCAAAGCCACCCATCACTTCTAAATGGCTAAATTCAATGGTAGCTGTAAATCTTCCTTAATATGCTTGACAGCAGAACTTAATTCAATTCATTAGGAAAGATCTTGGTTTCCAAACACCTCATACTTCTTCCTGGTTTCCACCTGCCCCATAAATGGGTCCCTTTCAATTTCGTTTACTAGTTACTTTCTCTCTGACATCCAAATGTCAGAGATGTGCCGCAGGGCCAGACCTTGACTCTCCTCTCCCTCTCTCCTCTCCCACCTCAGTTTTCACACACACATACTCCCCCATATCACAGTCATTGGCATTATTCTCTCAGCCTCGTACCTCTCAATCTCTAGAAATCAGAATTATCCCCATTTTAGAGACGAGAAAACTGAGCCTCAGAAAAAGCTATGCACTTCTCCCAAGTCACACAAACGAGTTGTGACAGAATTGGGATCTTTGTCTAGGCAGACTAACTTTAGAGTTTTGAAATGGCAAATTTTCTCTATTCTTGTCAAGGCTGACAACAAAAAAAAATTATGTATCATTTCAAGAATGCTTTCGATAAAGACAAAAAATAAACAATTTCTAAGTTTCTTCCAATTAGACCACTCAGTAAGCGAACTTACACCTAATATAAAACATAACTTTGTAAACCAAAACATAGCTTTAACAGCCTACAAGAAACTTTCCCACTCAGTTTTATAACCTATGTTTCTATATATAAATTTTAATCGGGTTTTTAAACATGTATCCATTATACATTATTTAACATTTTAGGCATTATAATAGAGTACCCTTCCTAAAATTAAACTTCAATTTCTTGGAAACCTTGAGGACTAGAAGGAAATTTGTCATTTTAAAACTTCAAGCAGCTATTCTATTTCTCTAGAAACAGAGGGTTAAGTTCACTATCAGGAAAAGAAAAACAATTTCTGTCTACCTTTCTAGGTTCTTGGCTGAGATCCTCCATTCCCCACACAATTTTTAAAAAATTGAATAGATATTAAAAAGATAGAGTAACAGGAGAAAGAAGAACTATTTTAATTATGTATGTATATATGGAAGCTCCACAAAGATAAGAGGCTCAAAAGGCAACCAGGCAATTGTGCCTTATGTACCATCCTGAACAAAAGAAAGGGATAAGAATCCGGAACTTCAAAGGCAGGGAGAGGTAACTCCTAGGAAGGTGAAAAGAGGAAGTGGATGGTAAACAAAGTGGCCCTACGGAGCAGGTAATCTCTTAGATGAAAGAGTGATCCCTAGCAGTTGCCCACTTCCTGCCACAGGCCCCCTTTCTAATGTAAATTTCCCTTACAAAAGACTAACTTCTCAGTTTCCAGAGCTTCTCCAGTGTCTGCAGTTTCTCAGAATCTCAAAATACTCCTTATGCCAAGACACATGTTTTAGGGTGTCACATTCTGCTAACCATCACATTGATTGGGCAAACGCACTCTTTGCTTTTGAAAAAGACAAAAATCCTATTCTTTAAAAAAGGAACACAGAAAAAATGAAAAGCTATGAAACTACTCAGGAAGGAGGCAAGAAAACTGAATATACTTGATCTAATCTAATTCCATCACCATCCCCAGCCTGACTTGAGGAAAGTAGTATTTTGAGAGACCTTGAGAAAAATCAGGACACCCTTCTCAATAGTATTTCTTTTCTAAAAGAAAAAGAATTAGCAGATCACTGTCCATTGTTCTTCAGCTGTAGCAATGCTTGTGTGCCTCTTTCCCAAATGATATTCTACACTTAAACATGAGAAAAATAGCACCTCAAAATCACTTGCTCAACAATTTCTTTGAAAACTGTACTGGAGTTTTTGTTAGAAAATCTTGTTTTGTTTGGTAATGACAGCTCAGAGCCTAGAACCTGCTTCAGATTTTGTGTCTCCCTATCTCTCCGTCCCTCATCTGCTTGAGCTCTCTCTCTCTCTCTCTCAAAAATAAACATTAAAAAAAAGAAAAAGAAAAGCTTGTGTTTGTTTTTTCAGTTTCTCCTCATTCCCCAAGAAAGGAAAATCAATTATAAGAGGACATTGGACCCATTATGTCTATCATGAGAGTACAAAAAGGTTTTCATGTGCTTTACTTAAAAGAGTGGACTGCCATTAGAAATTTACTACTAGCCAATTCCTCTGTACCAAGTGCCACCACTATTTAGAAGGCCAGAACAATTAAGAAGTTCCAAACAGTTCCAAAAGTGAAGGGATTAAAAAAAGCTATCTCATGAAAATGGAGGGTTTCGGGGGGGAAAGGTTGGGAAAGCCAGAATAATAATTTTTTCTCTTATATGAGAAAAAGTAGACTTTAAAACAAAGATTATAAAAAGAGACAAAGAAGGGCATTTTTTAATGGGGAAGAAATCAACAAGAGAATATAACAACTGTAAACATCTATGCACCCAAAATTGGAGCACTTAAATACATAAAGCAAATATTAACAGACAGAAAGGAAGAAATTGATAGTGATACAAAACCAGTAGACAACTTTATTTTTTGTAATGTTTATTCATTTTTAAGAGAGAGCATGAACACAGGAGGGGCTGGGGCGGGGGGGGGGGGGGTGGACAGAGAATCCAAAGCAGGCTCTGAACTGATAGGAGCGAACTCAGTAGGGGGCTCCAGCTAATAAACTATAAGATAGTGACCTGAGCTAAAGTCAGATCCTCAACCAAATGATTCACCCAGGTGCCCCAGCACTAAAGAACTTTTAACACTCCACTTATATCAATGGACGTATCATCAGGCAGATAATAAGGAAACAGTGTTGGAGTGCCTGGTTGACTCAGTTAGTTAAGCATCTGACTCTTGGTTTTGGCTCAGGTCATGATCTCACAGTTTTTGAGATCAAGCCCTGCCATCAGGCTCCATGCTAATAGCATGGAACCTGCTTGGGATTGTCTCTCTGCCTCTCCCTAACTTATGCATATTCTCTCTCTCTCTCTCTCTCTCTCTCAAAATAAATAAAACTTAGAAAAAAAAGAAAAACAGTGTCTTTGAAGGATGAATTAGATGAGGTAGACTTAACCAGATCTTTACAGAACATTCCATCCAAAACAGCAGAATCCATATTTGTTTTAGATGCACATGGAACATTCTCCAGGATAGATTATGTTAGGCCACAAAACAAGTTTCAATAAATTGAAGAAGACTGAAATCATATCAAGCATTTTTGCAACCAAAACGATAATGAAACTAGAAATCATTTACAAGAAAAAAACCCAGAAAAAACAAATAGCATGGAGGCTAAACCACACGCTACTTAACAACCAAAGGGTTAATGAAGAAATCAAAGAGAAAATCAAAAAATACCAGGAGACAAATGAAAATAAGATACAATGGTCCAAAATCTTTGGATGCAGCAAAAGCAGTTCTAAGAGGTTTATAGCAATACCTGCCTACCTCAAGAAAAGTCTTGGGGCACTTTGGTGGCTCAGCTGGTTGAGTGACTGACACCTGACTTTGGCTCAGGTCATAATCTCAAGGTTCATGAGATCAAGCCCCATGGTGGGCACTATGCTGACAGTGCAGAGCCTGCCTGGAATTCTCTTTCTCTGCCCCTCCTTTGCTCTCTCTCTCTCAAAATAAACAAACAACAACAAAAAAAAGAGGGGCACCTGGACGGCTCAGTTGGTTAAGCATCCAACTCTTGAGGTCAACTCAGGTCATGATACCAGGGTCATGGGACTTTGCCCTGTGATGGGCCCCATGCTCAGTGGAGTTGAGTGTGGAGCTTGTGTGAGATTCTCTCTCTACCACTCTCTCTGCCCTTTGCCCACTCACTGAAAGAAAGAAAGAAAGAAAGAAAGAAAGAAAGAAAGAAAGAAAGAAAGAAAGACAGGAAGAAAGAAAGAAAGACAGGAAGGGAAGGGAAGGGAAGGGAAGGGAAGGGAAGGGAAGGGAAGGGAAGGGAAGGGAAGGGAAGGGAAGGGAAGGAAGGAAGGAAGGAAGGAAGGAAGGAAGGAAGGAAGGAAGGAAGGAAGGAAGAGAAAAAAGAAAGAAATCTTTTTTTTTTTTTAATGTTTTATTTATTTTTGAGAGAGAGATAGAGACAGAATGAGCCGGGGAGGGAGAGAGAGAGAGACACACACACACACACACAGAATCTGAAGACAGGCTCCAGGCTCTGAGCTAGCTGTCAGCACAGAGCCCAATGCGGGACTCGAACCCACAAACCGTGAGATCATGACCTGAGCCAAAGTCAGACACCCACTGACTGAGCCACCCAGGCATCCCAAGAAAGAAGCCTTAAATAATCTAACTTTACACCTAAATGAACAAGAAAAAGAACAAACAGGCACCAAAGTTAGTAGAAGGAAGGAAATAACAAAGATCAGAGTGGGGAAAAAAATGAAAGACTTAAAAAAAAAAAGCAAGAGAAAGATCAACAAAATCAAGAATTCTTTTAAAAGAGAAATAGGGGGCAGGGGGGAGATGGGCATGGAGGAGGGCACTTGTGGGGATGAGCACTGGGTGTTATATGGAAACCAACTTGACAATAAAATATTTGTAAAAAAAAAAAAAAAAAGAGAGAGAGAGAGAAACAAAATTGAGAAAACCTTAACTGGACATATCAAGCAATAAAGAGAGAAGATCTAATAAAATCAGAGAGGAGAGAGGAGAAGTAACAACCAATACCCCAGAAATACAAATGAAATGATTATAAGAGACTACTACAAAAAATTATATGCCAACACATTAGACAACATGGAGGAAGTGGACTAATTTCTAGAAACATAAAATCATCCAAAATTGAAACAGGAAGAAATAGAAAATCTGGACAGACCAACTACTAGTATGAAATTGAATGGGCAATCACAAACTCCCAACAAACAAAACCCCAGGACAAGATTAATTCACAGGTAAATACTACCAGTTAAAGAAGTGTTAATACCTATTCTCCACAAATTATTCCAAAACTTTGAACAGAAAGGAGAGCGCTTCCAAATACATTCTACAAGCATTACCCAAATACCAAAACCAAGACATCACGAACAAAAACTACAAATCAATATCCCTAATGAACATAGTTGCAAAAATCCTCAGTAAAATATCGGCAAACCATATTCAACAATACGTGAAAAGGATCATTCACCACAATAAAGACGGTTTTATTCCAGACATGCAGGATGGCTCAGAATCTGCAAATCAATTGGTGTGATACACCACGTCAACAAAACGAAGGATAAAAATCATACGATCATCTCAATAGATGCAGAAAAAGTGACAAAACTTAACATCCAATCATGATAAAAACTCACAAAAAAGTGGGATTAGAGAGAACATATCTCAACATTAATAAGGCCACACCTGACAAACCCACAGTTAACATCACACTCAATGGTGACAAACTGAAAGCTTTTCCTCTAAAATCGGGAACATGACAAAGATGTTTACTCCTCCTACCACTTTTATTCAGCAGAGTACTGGAAGTCCTAGCCACAGATATCAGGTAAGACATTGGCTTTGGCTACATATTTATGGATATGTCTTCTTAGCCAAGGGAAACAAAAGCTTAAATAAACTATTGGGACTAGATCAAAATTAAAAGCTTTTGAAGAAAATCATTGGCACAACAAAAAGGCAACCTACTGAATGGAAGAAGATATTTGCAAATGTCATATCCAACAAGGGGCTAAGGTCCAAAATACATAAGGAACTGCTACAAGTCTACACCAAAAAAAGCCCAAGTAATCCAACTTTTAAAAATGGGCAGAGAACCTGAATAAACATTTTTCCCAAAAGGACATCCAGATGGCCAACAGACACATCAAACATGGCAATATCCCTAAGCATCAGGGAAATCCAAATCAAAACCACAACGATATACCTACCACCTTACACCTGTTAGCATGGCTGGTGTCGAAAAGCAGCAGCAAGGGTTGGCTAGGATGCAGAGAAAAGAGAATCTTCATGCAGTGCTGGGGGGGAACGTAAACTGGTGCAGCCGCTCCAGAAAACACTATAGAGGGTCCTCAAAAATTAAAAATAGAAACCCCATACAATCCAGTAATTCCACTATTTACCCCCCAAAACCCCACTAATTTGAAGATATATGTGCCCCTGTTTATTGAAACATTATTTATAATAGTGAAGATATGGATGTCATCCAAGTGCTCATCAATAGACAAATGGATAAAGAAGATGTGGGGTGTATTTAAATACACACACACACACACACACACACACACACACTGGAATATAGCTGAGCCTTAAAAAAGAATGAGAAGTTACCACTAGTGACAACATGGGTGAAGCTAGAGGGTATTATGCTATATGTAATGTCAGACAAGTACCAATTTTACTTATATGTGAAATAAAAAAAAAAAGTAGAAACTGACACAGAAACACAGAGAACTGGTTGTTATCAGAGGAGTTGGGGGATGGGCAAAATGGGTGAAGGGGAGTGGGAGGTACAGGCTTCCAGATACGGAGGAAGTCATGGGGGATAAAAGGTACCGCATAGGGAATATAGTCAATGGCACTGTATACATTATATGGTGACAGACTGCAGCTACACTTGGGGGAGCATAATATATAGAGTTGTCCAATCACTATGTTGTACACCTGAAACTAATGTAGCATTAGGTGTCAATTATATGTCAATGTAAAAAAAGAATAAAGAATCCTTCTGTGGGAGTGAACTAGATGGGGCCACCATACACCCCTCTAGAGTTTGTTAAATACCAGTAGTTCAGTAACTGACTCTTACAAGTGCTCTCTTTCTGTCCCACAGCGTGTCCTCACCTCTAGGTGACTCCTCAAAATTAAGGGCTATTCGCAGGGCTTCCCCAGAATTTTGTTTGCTCTTTTTTTGTGAATCTGATGGCTTTTTTAAAGAGCAATACTGCAGGCCAGTTCTAACATCTTCTTTCAACAAATCTCCTATAGTACAGTTAGTAGATGATCTCTGGGACTGTGGCATGTGGATGGCTTTCTTCCTTCTTTCCAGGGCCTATTTTAGATCTGTGCTATCATGGAGTCATTTTAAGTCAGTTCAGGGAATGTGGGGAAGCCTGTACTAAAGCTTACATATGTCCTAGAACTTTCTGTATAGATATCCTTAAAAATAGACTTTTTCTAAAAAGAAAACATTTCGCTTTTTTTCAGTCAAAAACAGAACAGATTGGATTTTAGTACAAAAACAATGTGCTTAGAAACTCCTTGTAGAACTAAAACATGTGTTTTAAAAAAAAATCTTGCGATTTTTACCACCACGATATAAAAATACTAGCAGTTCACAGATGTATTAAATTTCTGAAGCCCTGACCTTTGACAAATGTCAATGTTATTCCCTCAGTATAGACAGAAGAGATACCTTGGGTTGCTTGACAAAGTGTGCACAGTGTATTTATGAAGTCCCTGAAGACAGAATTTTGTCAAGGAGCCAGAAGGTTATATCTTCTTGACATGCTTAACTGTGGGGTCACTCTCTTGTAAAGTTATCTATTATCTGGAAGCTGTCTGAATAGACGTTATTCATTGACTTATGGAATTGGCAAAAATCAGAGCTCACAGACTTCAGCTTCCAACTCGATTCTGCAACCTGGGCTACATTATCTGCCAAATGATCATCTTCTCTCGGCAATGAAAGAAGACTAAATAACAAGGAAAAGGTGAGGATGTTTGTTTCTAAAGATGAAGGAGAAAGAGTACATTGGAATTAAAATATCAAATTGAGAGGAAAATTTTCAACAAGAGACGATATCATCTCTAATATACAAATTGGTTTTATTTTTTTTAATGTTTGTTTATGTCTGAGAGAGAGAGAGAGAGAGAGAGAGAGAAGAGACAGTGTGAGCAGGGGAGGGTCAGAGAGAGAGGGAGACACAGTATCTGAAGTGGGCTCCAGGCTCTGAGCTGTCAGCACAGGGCCCGACGCGGGGCTTGCACCCACGAACCTTGAGATCACGACCTGAGTCAAAGTCAGACGCTTAACCGACTGAGCCACCAAGGGGTCCCTAAATTGGCTTTAAAAGTTAATTTTAGGGGCTCCTGGGTGGCTCAGTCGGTTAAGCGTCTGACTTTGGTTCAGGTCATGATCTCGCAGTTAAGGAGTTTGAGCCCTGTGTCCGGCTCTGTGCTGACAGCTCAGAGCCTGGAGCTGGCTTCAGATTCTGTGTCTCCCTCTCTCTCTGCCCCTCCCCCCACTCATGCTCTGTCTCTCTTAAAAATAAACATTAAAAATTTTTTTAAATTAAAAAACACTGTTTCCACAATGCAAAATTAGTAGAGAACATAAGTAACTCACATAGAATGACAATTGGATAATACAAGATAAAAAAATAAACTTTACTCATGTAACTACACACACACACACACGCACACACACACAGAAAAATGGGTATGGCTGAGGGTATTCTAAATTAACACTAAACAACACAGATAAACAGAGAAAACCATGGTCTACTCTGTAATATCATTATGGTTATAGTGCTAAGAAGCCTCTGATTATCAAAAGCAGAAATATTAAAGTCAAGGCCATAATGGAGAAAGAGGGAATGGTATAGAGTTTCAGAATTGCAATACCAAGATTATTTTCACTGCAGGAATTTCAATAAAGGTATTTAAAAAATTTTTTAATGTTTATTTTTGAGAGACAGAGCAAGAGTGGGAGACGAGCAGAGAGACAGGGAGACACAGAACCCGAAGCAGCCTCCAGGCTCTGAGCTGTCAGCACAGAGCCCAACACAGGGCTCAAACTCACAAACCTTGAGATCATGACCTGAGCCAAAGCCAGATGCTTAACCGACTGAGCCACTCAGGCGCCCCTCAATAAAGGTATTTTTATTCATCTGAGTACATTTTATTATTTCAAGCTGCAAATAACAAACGTATTCAATAAGTGCCCAAAAAAACTACTTCCACAGAAACATGTTTCCTGAATACAATGCGGCACTATTATGAAAAAGAGGGAGGGCGATTGAACAATCTGATGGCCCTTAAACTATAATATAGTCTACTAAATATATTTTTAAGGACAAAATTATGGGAGAATTTTAAAAAGACTTCAAGCTAAATAAAAGCTCTACATGCAAATTTTGTGAGATGTAGCTACAACTATATTTAGAAGGAAACATTTTGATAATAATAAAGTAATAAAATGTAGAATACTTTATAGATTACATGCATATTAAAGTTTTCACATATTCTCACATTTAAACTTTTTCATTATATTTGTATTGTAAAATAATATTAACAAAAATCCAACCGTGTAAGTACGAAGATCTAATGGTCTTTAAGGGATGCATGAATCTGATAGTGCCCCATCTAGCAAGTAAAGGGAAGCATAGAAAGTTTTCATAGGAAGGAAGGTGGGACAAGAAGTTTTAGCAGCGGAAAGGATTGTTTTAGGTAAAGGTCACTTTCCCTTAGAGGGAAGAGCAGGGAGTCTTTATAGGTAGATTACCTCATCTTCCTTTGGGGGACAGAGAAAGGACAGATTATCTCATTGGTGCGGACCAGAAGACTCCTGACTGACAGGTCAAGCTTACATTGTGGGGGAGGCTGAAACTGTAATTAGGTTAGGTATTAAGCCCTGGCTTGGTGACTTGGCCTGACACCATGTGGAGGCCTGTGGTTTACTTTTTAATTTATCTTCATGAAAATAAAACATTTTTCAAAGGATAATATGATAGATATAATAATTATATAATAATAATATATACATAGAGAAAACACTGCCAAAACCTTAAAGGCTTCCTGGGCATTCAGTTCCCAATGACATCCTCTCCCTCCCTGCAAAAGTAACCCACTATCTTGACTCCCTGACTTCATAATTGTTCCAACTATCTGTACATTTTTTAAAAAACACACTGCTTGGGACGCCTGGGTGGCTCAGTCGGTTAAGTGTCCGACTTGGGCTCAGGTCATGATCTCACGGTTCGTGGGTTTGAGCCCCGCGTCGGGCTCTGTGCTGACAGCTAGCTCAGAGCCTGGAGCCTTCTTTGGATTCCGTGTCTCCCTCTCTCTCTGACCCTCCCCTGCTCATGCTGTCTCTCTCAGAAATAAAAAAATTAAAAAAAAATCTTTTAAACACATTGCTTAAATTGGGCTACTCCTTTACTTAAGTGGAATCCTATTACGTGTATCCTTTTGTAGCCTGATTATTTTAACACTATCTTTTAGCTCACTGGCTGTGCCACGTGCAGCTGTAGATTGTTACTGTATCATCCAGACACACCACAATGATACATTCCACTGATGAAGAATGCATGGGTCATTTTCATTTTAGGGCTGCTATGAATATGCTTATTTATACTTGTCTTCTGGTGCATATGCAGCAGATTTTCTCTGGGTTACATATCTAGAAGTAGAACCACTGGATCTCAGGATATGCACATATTTAAATTCACTAAGTAAGGCCAAATGGATCTCCAAAGCAGGTGAACCAATTTACAACCTCATCAGTAGTGCTGGAGAGTACCTATTGCGGCAAATTCTTAATCCCAGCAATTATCACGCTTTATAATATCGCCAGTGTGGTAGGAATGTTTTTTATTATAGGTTTAAATTTGATTTCCCTAATAATGAAGTTGATCACAGTTTCATGTCTACTGGCATTCAGGTTTCCTCTTTTGTAAAGTACCTTATGTTTTTCCCACTTTTCTGTAAGATTCCTTCTTTTTATTTTGGGTTGTTTGGCATGAAGTGTGTGTGTGTGTGTGTGTGTGTACACACAGGATATCAGTTTTTGTCAATGATTTGCAATTATCTTCACTCAGTTTGTCACTTGTGTCTTTACTGTCTTGGTGGTAGCTTTTGAGAAAAGAAATTCAGTTTCACGTAATTGCATGTAACAATCTTTTCCGTTATGCTACACATATGTATGTCTTTAGACACACAAGCACTTTATTTTGCTTTTGGCAGGCATGTGTGAGTGTAGTCTCATTTAGAAAATTCTTCCGGGGCGCCTGGGTGGCTCAGCCAGTTAAGAGTCCACCTTTGGCTCAGGTCATGATCTCACAGTTCGTGGGTTCAAGACCCACATTGGGCTCCATACTGACAGCTGGGAATTTTTAGGAGGATTACTAGGATTCTATAAATAACATTTGGGAAAACTGACATTCACATTATGAGTCTTTCTTGTGTCTCTCTCTCCACTTTAAATATCCCTTAATTTCTTTCAATATAGTTTTATCATCTTCTCCCTTAGTTTCTTATAAAACTTCAGTTAAATTTATTTCTATTTGTTTCATATTTTTTATACTGTTATAAATGACATGTTTTTAAATTTTCTTTTTCTAACTGATACTTGCTGATATAAAAATGCATTGCTTTAGTACATTCTCTTTTGAATCTGGCCAACTTGTTAAATTCTATCAATTCTAAAAATATTTTGTATATTCCTTTGGGCCTCCATATAAACACCCAAGTCATTATAGACAGTAAATTTCATTGCTTACGTCCCAACCCTAACATGATTTTATTTTTTGCTATGTTGCAGAACTGGCAGTGAGCATGCCTGACAAGCTGCCATTCTCAGCGGGAAATCTTTGAACTTTCAGCTACTATTAAGAATGATGTTTTGGAAGTAACCAATGTCCTTTACTGTGTGAATGACTAAATAAACTGTAGTATATCCAGACAATGAACTGCTACTCTGTGCTAAAACGAAATGAGCTATTGAGTCACAAAAAGATATGAAGGAAACTTAAATGCATATGACTAAGAGAAAGCAAATCTGACCAGGCCTCGTACTGTATCATTCCGCCTACATGACATTCCGGAAAAGGCAACATTATGGAGCCAGAACAAGGTCAGTGGCTGCCACAGGCTCAGGGCAGTGTGGGAGGGAAGGACGAATAGATGGAATGTATATTTTTAAGGCAGTTTAACTATTTGGTATGACACTGTCACAGTGGATATATGTCCTTGTACAATTACCAGTAACATGAATGAATCCTTCTAAGATTTTTATGACATAGAGTATTCCAGTCATATTCCTGAAACAGTATTGGAAACAGTTGCATTAAAAAAAACGCACTTACCTGTGATGACGGCTAAAACACAGTTTCTCCAGTTATGAGACAGAGGCATACTGTACGGTGATGAACTCTTTGACAGCAAAGTTATAAAACAGTAAGAAAACTGACACATTGGCAATTTTATATTAAATAGCACTCACCTGATGCCTATGTGAAGACAAGCGATCCATGCCTTGCACACGATGTTCTACACAACGAAAACTTAGGCGATGGTGATGGATGGAGGACACAAAAACAACCGCAGTTCTTGCTGTGTGGTTATTAGATGTGCAAAGACACACACACGCACACACAACAGACAGGCTTATTAAGCTAGATGTATGAACAGCTGACTTACTATCATTAAGTGGAAGTGGATCATCGTAAAAGTCTTCCCCCTCGTCTTCACATGGAGGTGGAAGAAGAGGGGGTGGAGAAGGGGATGAAGGAGGGGGTGGAGGAGGGGTGGAGGAGGCGGAGGAGGAGTTGGTCTTGGTGCCTCAGGGGTGGCAGAGGTGGACCAGGTGCAGGAGGGGAGAGGGGAGGCAGGCACACTTGATGTACATTTACATCAACACATCATAGTTTCCGACATTTTTGTTTTTTAATTTCTTTTAAAACATTTCTATCAGCACCAATCTCTCTTCCACCATTTGCTTTAGCTTCAGTGCCTATGTCAGACAAGAAGTCAAAAGCAATCTTGATCGGAACCCTTCTGCCAGACTGTGTAACATCAATCCTTTTTCTGGCAGTTTCTTCTACAACTTCTTCCTCACTGTCCGGCACTGGTTCAGAAACACTCCTCTCCATCAAATCGTCTTCTGTTGCTTCCTCTGGTCCAGTGTCTATTAGCTCTTAAATGACTCCAGGATGCATTACTTTGAAACCCTTCACATTCACACACACATTTTTGTTTGGTCTTTCCATATCCACCATCTCTTTTATGATTCCCTTGAGAGGCTCTGCCTTAAATCCCGTGTCGTGCAACGACACCTACATACAGTGTTGTCCAGCCAGGATGTATCGTTTTGGGCTTGATATCTTTCACGGTTTTCTAAGAATGATGGCATCTTCAATGGTGTAATCCTTCCAGACTGTCATAATGCTCTTCCATCGCTGACAATCCTTTCCACAGGCTACCATGTGTAATGAGCCCTAAATGTCCTAAATGTCCTCATAAACTCCTGATCCAGAGGTTGAATTAGACATTGTGTTTGCAGGCAAGAAGACCACTTCAATGCCTCCACTGTTAAAATCCTCGGGCTCTGGACAGCCAGAGACAGTGTCCGATACTGAAAGGATTTTAAAGGCAGTCTCTCTCTCACTGGCAAGATATCTCCTGACTTCAGGGACAATGCACTGAAGGAACCAATCTGGAATAAACGTTGAATGTTGTTGTTGTCCAGGCCTCGTTGTGCAACTAGAAGACTGGCAGCTGCTGTTTATCTTTTCCCTTTAAGGCTAGAGGGTCAGCAGCTTTATAGTTAAGGGCAATCTTGATCACAAACCCAACTTCATGTGCACAAAATAGTAAAATTAACCTATCCCTTCCTGCCTTAAATCCTGGTGCTCAGTTCTCTTCCCTACTCATAAATGTCCTTTGTGGCATTTTTCCCCCAGAGCAGGGCACTTTCATTTGCATTAAAAACCTGTTCAGGCAGATACCTTTTCTCTTCAGTGATTTTCTTAAGAATGTCTGGAAACCCATCTGCTGCCTCTTGGTTGGATGAAGCTTCTTTTCCAGTTAGCTTAACATTTTTTTCAGTTTATTTAGTTATTTTGAGAGAGAGCAAGCGAGTGAGCTCCCAGGACAGGGGCAGAGAGAGAGAGAGACAGAGAGAGAGAGAGACAGAGAGAGAGAGAGAGAGTGAGCACACATGAGCAGGGGAGGGTCAGAGAGAGAGGGAGACACAGAATCCGAAACAGGCTCCAGGCTCTGAGCTGTCAGCACAGAGCCCGACGCGGGGCTCGAACCCACAAACCACGAGATCATGACTTGAACCAAAGCTGGACGCTTAACCAACTGAGCCACCCAGGCACCGCCCCTTTGGCATTTTTTAAGCCAAATCTGTAATATTACCAAATCATCCTTTGCTGTGGCATTAAATTCTTCAGCTTTACATCCTCCACCTTCCTTTTCAGTTGCATATAATGGCTTCCCCTTTTCTCAGATCATATTAGAACCTATAGGTACGCTTTTCTTAAAGCAGTCCCGCCTCCACATAAAAGCTGCATTTTCAGTATGACACAAAAAAGGTATTGCACAAAAAGTGCAATTTGTTGTGCCTCCTGGTGTGGCTGCACAGAGCTTCACAAATTTCCTTTTCTTCTTTACACTGGTCCTCGTGGTAGATGCGTTTATCTTGAAATGGCAGGAAACCACAGCTGCAGACCTCAGTCTATGGTGCCTACCAAGCAATTCAACTTTCCTTTCTGATGTCACGACTATTCTCGGCTTCTTGGGAGCACTTCCAGCATCGCTAGTGGCACTTTGTGCGAGTCCCAGGGTGTGATTCAAGGTTTACGGTATTGCATTAAACATGAAGAAAAATACAGAACCAAGAAAAATCACGTTTCACTGGGATCTGCAATTCACGGGCGACTGCTGGAGAGGTGGTTAGGGTCACGTGGCGTTTTCAGCAGATCCTGGCCACCCCTGAGCTGCCCAAAACAGCAAGAGGGTGGCTATAAAGTCGTTACGGGGGTACAGTATGTACCACAGCTAATTTGATAAGAATTTAATGCTCATTTTTTCATTTAACATTTGTCAACTGTGAATGGCGTCAGATATGGTCTCCAACTGCATGCACAGATTTTAATAAATTTTAACTTTTTATAATGGATTTGTGCATATTTTATGGCAGTAAATGTTAGAACAGGCTAATAGTGACATATTTTATGCATTCACATCATACCTTTTTCTCCATTTTTTTCTATATTTCTAGGTTATGTATTTCCTCTACAGGTTTTTTTGCAAATCTCCAAAATAATTTCCAATATATTTATTGGGGGAAAAGAATCCACATAAAGCGGAGCTGGGCAGTTCAAACCCATGCTGTTCAAGGGTCTCGTGCATGTATGTCATAACACAGAGGCAGCTTTTGCTATATTTATATCCAACAAAATGTCACGAAGAAAAATCCCTATTGCACAGGGCAGGGCCATAGATGGGTGAGGCATTCTCCAAAGTGGAATGTGTGTACGTATATATGTATGTATATGTACGTGTATGTGTATACACATTCCTAGAGGGTATATTTTTGGTTTACTTTACATTGAGCATCATAGTACATATAATCTTTTGGGAACTTACTCAACTTTCTGCAGAAGTTTTGCATACTCATTTAGCTTACTCCTTTTAAGAGCTACCTAGTCACTGGGAATATACTTTATCCATCCCCTTCTTTGTGGACATCTGGATTGTTTCCATGTTTTTGGTTTAACAAATAAAGCTAACAGGAACTGCTGTGATTGCACATATTCTGCCCGTTTCTTCTGCACTCAGGCATGGGCGTGCTGGTAAAGTATATACATGTTTACCTACTAAGCTAATGCCAAACTGTTTCAGAAAATGGCTGTGCCACCACAAAGTTTTAAGTGATACTGCTGATCCAGTCCTCTCACATACTTGGTGCTATGAGACCAAGGTTTTTTGTTTTTTTTTTTTTACCATTTGAATGGGTATAAAATAATGCTCAGACTGTAGCTTTTATATGTAGTTCACGATACGTTCTTATATTTTCAAGGATTCTGGCATCTTTAGTTATATCCTTTCTCTCCCCCAATTTCGGTTTCCACGTGCCTTCTTTCTTCCAGCACAGAGTTAACACACATTTGTCAGTGTTACATCTCTTTGAGCTCACCTGACATTCAGTACTCAATACTCATTGCTATTCCATGAACCTCTGCTCATAATTTTATTATTCCCTTTGCCTAGCACCTTTCTTAAAATAAAGATCTGCAGAGGCACCTGGGTGACTCAGTCAGATAAGTGTCCGACTTTAGCTCAGGTCATGACCTCATGGCTTACGAGTTCGAGCCCTGCGTTGGGCTTTGTGCCAACAGCTCAGAGCCTGGAGCCTGCTTCGGATTCTGTGTCTCCCTCTCTCTCTGCCTCTCCCCCACTCACACTGTGTCTCTCTCTCAAAAATAAACATTTAAAAAAATTTTTAAAAATAAACATTAAAAAAAATAATAAGGAGCTACAGCTATACTTTTCCCTCAAATTGCTATTTAGATAAAAGCTTTCATCTGTAGTGCTTCCACGAGCCTTCAGTTCCAAATGTTCCCTAATTCCAACTTAAAATTTCCTATGATCTGAGTTGTTTGGAATTATATTAAATTTTTCTAGTTTCCCTGCAGTTATTGATTTATAGCTTAACTGCATTGTTCTCAAATAACACTCTTTGAATGATTTCAATCTTTTAATATTTGTTTAAACTATTGAGTGAGTGCCTGCAAAGAAAGTTTGTTAGGGGCAATGTTCTACACAGAATCTAAGAGAACTTTGTTACAAGAAAATTCATGGCTCTGAATGCAAATAAGTGAAGTTGAAAAAGAAACATAACTGAAAATGTAAGCAAGAAAACATACCCAAAGGAATAAAAAGGGAAAAAATAATAAAGGGCAGAGCCCTTTAGTATAAAACAAAGGACAATAAAATTGCATAGGAAAAAAGATTAATAGTACCAGAAGCTCCTTCTTTAGGAAGAGAATTACAGACAACTTCAGGAAAATCTATTCAACAAATTAATAATAAAATGCAAGTAAACAGATATATTTAAATCTGGGGACAAACTATAGTTATCATAAAGAATTAAAAAGTAAAATTCTACTGTAAGAAAAACTGTACACAAATATACTCAAATTGAAAGCCTGCAATATAGATTAGGCAAAAGATACTAATGACAAAGTTAGTACTATACGAAATAGAAAAAATTTGCAGATGCCAATAACATAAAAGAAATTGAAATAGTAATCTAAAATAAAATATCTCTTGAAGAAACTTTTCCCGGATGGTCTTACAGGGGAGTTCTGTTGCACTGAAATAGGTAAGTCTAGGATTTATCCAAAATCAGAAAAATTGTGAAAGATGCCCATTTGCCACAGTAGTACAACCATTAAAAAACAAAACAAAACTGGTAAGGTAATATAGAAAAGTATGGGCCAATTTCACTAACAAAGATAGAAGCAAACTCACTAAATAAAATATCAGCTAACAGAATCCAACTGGGAGTTTGAAAAGTAACTCTAATAATACTTTTTTATTAGTCTTTATTTTATTAAGAGTTTATTCTATAAGTATAAAGACAGTATATCAGAAAACCTATAAATGGATTTTACCAGAGCAACAGAATCAAGAAAACAAATGATTATCTCAGAGAGCATAGGAAAGACATTTGATAAAGTTCAACATGTAATTATCATTTTTCCCTAAAAAAAAAAAATAGGGACAGAACAGAATTTCCTTAACTTTTGGAAGGCTATGTATTACTGCCCTAGAGCAAACATCATTGTTACTGGAAAAACTTTAGATGCATTTCTTTTAAGGTCAATAACAAGATAAAAATGCCACTCCCACAGGTACAGTTCAACACAGGATAGAACATCCTGACAATGTAATAAGAAGTAAAGGTAAAAACAGTTAAAAGGGAAGAGGCTGATATTATTTGAAGGTGACTGTGCAATCCACATAGAAAACCCAGGATCATCACCATCCCATTGAAAGACCTTATAAGAAATCAAGACATAGTAGAAAACTGCAGTAAAAAACAAACGAACTAACAGAAACAGTGACACAGAATCAAAGACCAATGTAACTGAATAAAAAGCCCAGAAGTAAATCCATCGGCATATGACATTTGGTCTATAGAAGTCATATAACAAGTCAGTGAGATACGATGGATTATTTAGCAAATAGTGATAGGAAATTGGTGCACTCTATGGAAAAAAATAAGGTTGAATCCTTACCTCACTTAGTCTTAATATGTGGTCTCCAAATTTATTAGAAACCAAAACATGAAAAGCAAAATTGAAGCATAAAGTTAATAAAAGGATATGTAGGAGAGTATCTTCATGGTCTTGAAGTAGAGACTATTTATTATACAATGTTCTCCAAGAACAAACCTTGAAGGGAAGTGACAGACCTTACAATATCAAAATTAAATGTCTCTGTTTAAAGAAAGTCAACATGTGGACAGTAAATGGGGAAGAAATAATTGAAATGAAAATCACTGAGAAAAAGACAGAAAATGTCATAGAAAAATGGACACCGGATAGGACTAAACAAATTACAAAAGAAGAAACAATACTGCAATACATATGAAGATGTGCATATTCAGAGAAATGCAAGTTGAATAAGGAAATACTAGTATGTACATAAAATGGCAAAAACTATAAATCGTATAAATCCAACGACTGACAAAAGTTTCGGAAAATGGTAAAGCTGTACTTCTGGTGGTAACTAAAACTGTTGCAGCCATTTTAAGATAATGTTGTCAGTCCTTAAAAAAAATTAAATATAGGAATATCCAGTGACCTGGAAATCCTATTCCTGAATACATACTTGAGAGAAAACTCTAAGGAAAGTCACCAAGGTCCAAATACCATTCATATCAAGTTAAAATACATAAATGTAGCATATACACATTAAGAATTAAAAAGGTAGAATGGAGGAATACATATTCAGTATAACAGGGATTAAGGAGTTGGATATGGTTGCAGAGATAGGGAATGCATTAATACAAAACAAAAAGTGGTTTTGCATTAATCAATGATAATGTGCCATGAATGAACTGAGGGGTATAATTAATTCAATTCAGTAAATGTGGAAAGTGAAAAGAAAAATATTTTAATAAAAACCTGAGAAAAATAAAATCTCATAAGCCTTTGAATGCACACACTCTTGAGCTTAATAAAATTATATTACTGTTGATCTTGAGCTAGCAATTTTGGTAGCAGTTCACTACTGCTAAAAGTAAACAAAATAACAATAAAAATTTTAATTTAAAATACCAAAGCAGCCGGCCATTCAAATAGAGTTCTGTGTTTTTCCATGCTCATGAATTTGAAGAACGAATATTGTTAAAATGTCTATACTACCCAAAGCAATCTGCATATTTCATGCAATCCCTATCAAAATATCAACAGCATTTTTCACAGAACTGGAACAAACAATCCTAAAATTTGTGTGGAACCACCAAGACCCTGAATAGCCAAAGCAATCTTGAAAAAGAAAACCAAGTCTGGAGGCATCACAATCCCGGACTTCCAGCTATATTACAAAGCTGTACTCATCAAGACAGTATGGTATTGGCACAAAAACAGACACATAGAACAATGGAACAGAATAGAAAACCCAGAAATAAAACCACAACTATACGGTCAATTAAACTTCGACAAAGCAGGAAAGAATATCCAATGAGAAAAAGACAGTCTCTTCAACAAATGTATTGGAAAAACTGGATAGCCACATGCAAAAGAATGAAACTAGACCACTTTTCTTACACCATACACAAAAATAAATTCAAAATGGATTCAAGACCAAAATGTGAGACATGAAACCATCAAAATACAAGAGGAGAACACAGGCAGTAACCTAACACTGGCGATAACAATTTCTTACTAGACTCATCTCCTGAGGCAAAGAAAACAAAAGCAAAAATAAACTATGGGGACTTCATCAAAATAAAAAGTTTCTGCACAGGAAAGGAAACAAGCAATTAAAGTAAAAGGTAACCTAGGGAATGGGAGAAGATATTTGCAAACGACATATCTGATAAAAGATTAGTATCCAAAATATATAAAGAACTTATAAAACTCAACACCCAAAAAACAAATAATCCAACTAAAAAAATGAGAAGACATGAACAGACATTTCTCCAAAGACCTACACAAGGCCAATAAACACATTAGAAGATGCTAAACATCACCCATCATCAGGGAAATGCAAATCAAAACTACAATGAGATATAACCTCACATTTGTCAGAATGGCTAAAATCAACAACACAAGAGACAACAGGTGTTGCCACAGATGTGGAGAAAAAGGAACATTTGTGCACTGTTGGTGGGAATGCAAGCTGGTACAGCTGCAGTGGAAAACGGTATGGAGGTTCCTCAAAATTTAAAAATAGAACTACCTTAACCAAGAGACACCATTCAAAGAACACTTCCTGAACAGACAGGCCCTGAACAGTCAAAGAGCCCTCTGTAATACAGCAGAACTCGCAAGGGCAGAGTGTACAACAAGCTTTTAAAATTAACAAGAGACAGAAAGCTAACCAAAATGACAAAATGGAAGAATTCTCCTCCAAAGAAATTCCAGGAAGAAATGACAGCTAAAGAACTGCTCAAAACAGATATAAGCAACATAACTGAACAAGAATTTAGAACAATAATCATAAAATTAATCACTGGGCTTGAGAAAAGCATGGAAGACATCTGAGAAACTATTGCTACAAACACTATGGAGCTTAAAAATAGTTGTGATGAATTAAAAAATGCTATAAATGAGATACATAATAAAATGGAGGCATCCAATGCACAGATTGAAGAGGCAGAAAGGAGAATAAGTGATTTAGAAGACACAATTAGAGAAAAAGAGGAGGCTGAGAAAAAGAGAGATAAACTGATCCAGGAACATGAAAGAAGAGTTCGAGAGCTCAGAGATACAATCAAATGGAACAATCCGTATCATAGGAATCCCAGAAGAGGAAGAGAGGGGGAAAGACGTTGAAGGAGTCCTTGAACAAATTAAAGCAGAGAACTTCCCCAACACTGGGAGGGAAGTAGATGTTGAAATTCAAGAGGCACAGAGAACTACCCTCAGATGTATCTTGAATCGATCTTCTGCACGACATATCATAGTGAAACTAGTAAAATATAAGGACAAAGAGAGAATTTTGAAAGCAGCTAGGGAGAAAGGGCCCTAACATACAAAGAGAAACCTATCAGAGTGGTGACAGACCTATCTACTGAAACTTGGCAGGCCAGAAAGGAATGGCAGATCAATGAGATGAACAGAAAAAATAGGCAGCCAAGAATCCTCTATCCAGCAAGCCTGTCACGCAGAAATCCATCACAGGAAGAAGCCAGGAAAACCTCCAAAAACATGGAGGTTAAAGAACACCCTACTAAAGAATGAATGGGCCAATCAGGCAATTAGAGATGAAATTAAAAATATATGGAAACAAATGAAAACGAAAATACAACAATCCAAACTCTATGGGATGTGGCAAAGACAGTCCTATGAGGAAAGTACAGTGCACTCCAGGCCTATTTCAAGGAATTAGAAAAAGTGCAAGTGCAAAATCTAACAGCTCACCTAAAGGAACTAGAGGGAGAGCAACAAGAGCACCCCAAATCCAGAAGAAGAAGAGAAATAGTAAAAATCAGAGAAGAAATAAACAACATAGAGAACAAAGAAACAACTCAACAGATCACTGAAACCAAGAGTTGGTTTTTTGAAAAAATAAACAAAATTGACAAACCTCTACCCAGGCTTCTCAAAAAGAAAAGAGAGAGCACCCAAATAAACAAAATCATGAATGAAAATGGACTGATTACAACCAACCCTTCAGGAATACAAGCAATTATCAGAGAATACTATGAAAAATGATATGCCAACAAACTGGACAACTTAGAAGAAATGGACAAATTCCTAAACACACACTCACTACCAAAATTCATATGGGAAGAGATAGAAAATCTGAACAGACCCATAACTAGTGAAGAAATCAAATCAGTTATCCAAAATCTCCCAACAAATAACAGCCCTGGGTCAGATGGCTTCCCTGGGGAATTCTACCAGACATTTAAAACAGAATTAATACCCATCCTTCTCAAGCTATTCCAAAAATTAGAAATCGAAGGAAAACTTCCAGACTCATTTTACAAAGCCAGCATCACTTTGATTCCCAAGCCAGACAGAGATCCAGCAAAAAAAGAGAACTACAGGCCAATATCCTTGATGAATATAGATGCAAAAGTCCTCAACAAGATCCTTGCAAATCGAACCCAACAGCACATAAAAAGAATTATCCACCAAGATCAAATGGGATTCATTCCTGGGTTACAAGCCTGGTTCAATATTCGCAAATCAACCAATGTGATACATCACATCAACAAAAGATAAAAACCATATGATCCTGTTGATAGATGCAGAAAAAGCATTTGACAAGATACAGCATCTCTTCTTAATAAAAATAGATCTTGATTCAGCAATCACACTACTTGTTATTTACCCAAAGACTAAAAACACAAACACTAATTCAAAGGGATAAATGTGCTCCTATGGGTTTTAAAAAAAAATGTTGGGGCACCTGGGTGACTCAGTCAATTAAGCATCCAACTTCAGCTCAGGTCATGATCTCATCTCTGTGCTGACATCTCAGAGCCTGGAGCCTGTTTCAGATTCTGTGACTCCCTCTCTCTCTGCTCCTCCCTCAGTCACACTCTGTCTCTGTCTCTCAAAAATGAATAAATGCTAAAAAAAAAATTTTTTTTAAGAAAAAAGATCCCAATGTAAACTGACCTGCATTCGGAATTACACATTTAATCCCTTAGGTGTTTGACTGGAATGCTTTCCTTCTTAAGGGACTAGTGGCATGCTGATGAAATTAGATCTCTGAGCCTATAACCCAGAGGAATCTAAACTTGTGTACCAACTGAGCTATTACTCAAGAGTCTCTGAGTTGACCAGTTGTCCATCATCCCAGTGATACCCACCTCATTATCACCTCCTTTTACCTTGCAGGAAGGGATGTGGTATGCAGTATGATTTGCCAGAATTGAGGCTATGAATATCTTGTACCCATTCATTCATTAAGCAAATACTTACAAAAAGAAACTGGAGTATTCCCTTTTCTTTCACGTCACTGAGCGCCATCGAAGCTGATTTTCAGACAGTTCCAGAATACACCACACCCCTTATTACTTCAAGGTGATAGTTCTCTGTGCCTCCCATAGCCCCCCTCCCAACTTTCTGGACCAGACAAAATGTTGTGCAACCAAGGCAATCTGCACCAGCCACCTTATTTAAAGGAGCCTAGGAGCACCTGGGTGGCTCAGTCTGTTAAGTGTCTGATTTCGGCTCAGGTCATGATCTCATTGTTCCTGAGTACAAGCCCCACATCGGGCTCTGTGCTGACAGCTCAGAGCCTGGAGCCTGCCTCAGATTCTGTGCCTCCCTCGCTCTCTTTGCCCCTCCCCTACTCATGCTCTGCCTCTCTCTCTCTCTCTAAAATATTTTTTAAAATGAACAAAATAAAGGAGCCCCTCCTCCACCTCAATCCCCACCATGCTTTGTACTCATCACAATACCTTATTTAATAGCACAGTTATTGTTTTATTTATCTAATGTCTGTCTTGCTCACTAGAACGTAAACTCCACAAGGGGAGGGAAATGTCAAGGTCTTGGCTAGATCCTCAGTTTTTAAAGGGTACTCAGCACTGAGGCGGCCAGGGTAAGATGGTGGAGTGAAGGACTAGACTCCTCTCGTCCCACAGACACAACGACATACACAGCAAGTAACTCTGCAAGTGACTTGAGGACCCGCAGAAGAGATCTTCCCAGCCAGTCATAGAGGGAAGGCCACACAGAACAGGGTAGAAGGGCTGAAGACACAGGAACCAAATCCCTAGTGCAATCAGAGGGGACAGACTACACACAGGGCACCCCCAGCTCTGGGGACCTGCACTGAGAAGCGCAGTCTCCCTTCCATTTGCCTGTGAAAACCAGCGGGGCTTACCCTCCAGGAGACCCAGCAGCTGAGAGGAAACTGAGTCCCCACCCTTAAAGGGCCAGCATACTAAATAACTTTCTAAATAACTCAGCCCTGGACACAGCACAGATACGGCAGTTTGAAGTGTCTGGAGTATACGTGTAGATTGATTAACCCAGCTTAAAACATGTGCCACAGGGACAGGGATCTGCATGGGCACTCTCTGGGAGCAAAAGTGCTGGTGGGTGCCATTTTTCTTGCCGTCACCCAGCCTGTTCCCCTGCAGACCTGCCCTCTCCCTCAATCCCCCACCTCAGCAGGTGCCCCTCCAAAGCAGCTCCTGCCCCACCACACTTCAGGCAGCCCTGGCCAGGATGAACACCACTCCAAAGTGACTCCTGCCTGGGGTGGGAGTCAGGGAGCAGACTACCCTACATGCCAGCATGCCCACTGTTCCTGGCTGTGCAGGGGGCGAGACCTGCCGTTTGTGCGCCCGAGCTGTGGCAGAGCAGTTAAGTACGGGCTGCTGGGCTGAATGCCAGCCTCAGCAACCAATAAGCCCACAGTAGCGACAGCTGGACCTTCCAACAGCCTGCAGAGCAAACTCCCGCACAGTGCAGCCCACAGCAGGTGAAGTGGGTCATTGCTGTCAGCTGGGCTAAAGGCTCGCCCATGAAAAACATGCCCACACAATAGCGTCTCAGCCAAAACAACTTGTGCATGCAACCCACTGAGGACACTGTGGAGTGCCTGATTCTGGTGACCACCAGGGGGCACTGTGCTACAAGGCAACACAGTACCTCTTCACACAAGGCCACCACTTTCAAAAGCAGGGAACAGAGCTGACCTACCTAATAGATTCAGAGTTAGACAAAATGAGGCAACAGAGGAGTATGGCCCAAATGGGGAAAAAAAAAAAAAACCCAGGACAAAATCACAGAGATAAGCAATATGCTAGATAAACACCTCAGAGTAATGGTCATAAAAGTAACAGATTTGAGAAAGGAGGGAGCTCAGTAAGAACTTCAACAAAGAGAGAGAAAATATAAAAAAAAAAAATAAACAGCCAGACCTGAAGAATATGATAACTAAAAAGAAAAATGCACTAGAGGGAATCAAAAGTAGATTAGAGGATGCAGAAAAACAGATCAGCAATCTGGAGGACAGAGTAAAGAAGAGCAGCCAAGCTGAGGAACTACAACAAAAGAAGGATTTAAAACATCACTATCAACAATATCCAAAGTACAGAAAGAGCCCACATGTCCACAGACGGACGAATGGATAGAGAAGATGTGGTGTGTGTGTGTGTATACATACATACATACATACATACAATGGAATACTACTCGGCAATGAAAATGAATGAAATCTTGCCATTTGCAGCAACATGGATGAAACTTGGAGGGTATTATGCTAAGTGACATAAGTCAGAGAAAGGCAGATATCCTATGTTTTCACTCATATGTAGAATTTGAGAAACTTAATAGACGACCATGGGGGAAGGAAGAGAAAAAAAAAGTAGTTACAAACTGAGAGGGAGACAAACCATAAGAGACTCTCAAATACAGAGAACAAACTGAAGGTTGCTGAAGGAGAGGTGGGTGGGGGGATGGGCTAAATGGGTGATGGGCACTGAGAAGGGTACTTGCTGGGATGTGCACTTGGTGTCATATGTAAGAGATGAATCACTGGGTTTTACTCCTGAAACCAAGACTACACTGTATGTTAGCTAACTTGAATTTAAATAGAATTAAAAAAAAATAAAAATTTTAAAGAATGATTTTAAAAACTGAGAACAGATTAAAAGGACTCTGTGAAACCATCAAGCATAAAATATTTGCATTATAGGGATCCCAGAAAGAGGAGAGAGAAGGGGGCACACAACTTTATTTGAAGAGATACTAGCTTAAAACTTTACTATTCTGCAGAAAGAAATAGACATCCAAATCCAGGAAGCACGGAGCACCTCCAACAAGATGAAGCCTAGGAGAACTGCATTAAGACACATAATAAATGATAAAAATTAAAAACAGAGAATCGTAAGAGCAGCAAAAGTAGCGTAACAGCTACATAATAAGGGAATTCCCAGAAGGTTATCAGCTAATCTTACAGCAAAAGCTTTGCAGGCCAAGTGGGAGTGGCATGAAATATCTGAAGTGCTAGGAGAAATAAAAAACCTACAACCAAGGATACTCTATATGGCAAGATTATCATGCAGAAATGAAAGAGAGATCAAAAGTTTCCCAAACAAAACTTAAAGCAGTTTTATCACTATTAAATCAGCCTTATAAGTAAAGTCAAAGGGAATTTTTTTAATGAAAAAGAAAAAAAAAAGGAGGGCTGTGGGAGGACATAAGTAAAAGAAATTACTAAGAAAAATATTTCACAGGTAAAGGCAAACGTACAGTGAAGAGTATCTTAACCACTAATAAAGCCAGTGTGGAAGTCAAAAAACAAAAGTAGTAAAAGCAATTATATATACAAAAATCAATCAAGGGATACACAAAATAAAAAGATACATAAAATAATAACATCATACACACAAAAAAATGGAGGGGGTAGTATAAATTCAGTATTTTTAGAACGTGTCTGAACATAAGCAACAATTAACATATTATGGGATGTCACATATGAACCCAATGGTAACCATAAATCAAAAACCTATAAATAGATATGTAAAAATACACTCAAACGAATCCAAGCACAACACTAAAGACAGGCATCAAACCACAAAGGAAGAAAGTAAAAGAAGAAAGGAACATAGAAGAACTACAAAAAACAACCAAAAAACAACAAAATGGTAAAAAATTCATATCTATCAATCATTACTTTATTTATTTATTTTTTTTTAATATTTTTATTTATTTCTAGGAGAGAGAGAGAGAGAGAGACAGTGTGAGCAGGGGAGGGTCAGAGAGAGAGGGAGTCACAGACTGAAACAGGCTGCAGGCTCCGAGCTGGCAGTCAGCACAGAGCCCGACGCGGGGCTCGAACCCACGAACCGCGAGATCGTGACCTAAGGGAAAGTCGGACGCTTAACCGACTAAGCCACCCAGGCGCCCCTATCAATCATTACTTTAAATGTAAATGAGCTCAATGCTACAATCAAAAGACATGGAATAACTGAACAGATTTTTAAAATAACCCATTTATATGCTGCACAAAAAAGACTCATTTAAGTCCTACAGACACACAGACACTGAAAATGAATGGGTGGGAAAAGATATCCCATGCAAACAAAAGGGGTGGGGGCGGCAGAGACCAGTGTAGCAATACTTACATCAGACAAAATAGACTTTAAAACAAAAACTGTAACAAGAGACAAAGAAGAGCAGGACATAGTGATAAAGGGATATAACAATTATAAATATTTATGCACCCAACATAGAGACACCTAAAAATATCAAACAAAAATTAACAGACATAAAGGAAGAAATTGACAGCAAAACAACTATAGGATAGAATTTTATATATCACTTATATCAGTGTATAGGTCATCCAGGCAGAAAATCAACAAGAAAACAGTGGCTTTGAATAACATATCAGACTAGACGGACTTAGAAGAGATACATAAAGAACATTCCAACTGAAACAGAATACACACTCCTTTCAAGGCCACATGAAACATTCTCCAGGTCATATATGTTAGACCACAAAACAAGTCTCAATAAATTTAAGATTGAAACTGTATCAAGTATCTTTCCCAACCAACATAGTATGAAACTAGAAATCAATTGCAAAGAAAAAAACTAGAAAAAACATAAACACATGGGGTTAAACAACATACTAAACAAATAATGGGTCAATGAGGCAATTAAAAAAAAAAATCAAAACACGAAGACAATGGTCCAAAATCTTTGGGACAGTGAGAGCAGTTCTAAGAGAGAAATATATAGTGATACAGGTCTACCTCAAGCAACAAGAAAAAGCTCCAATAACAAGCTAACCTCATACCTAGGAACTAGAAAAGAATAAAACCCATAGTAGAAGGAAGGAAACAAGAAGGATTAGAGCAGAAACAAATGAAATAAAGACAATAAAATTAGAAAAAAAATCAGTGAAGCCATGAGCTAGTTTTTTGTAAAGAGAAACAAATTTGATAAGCTTTTAGCCAGATCCATCAACAAAAAAGGACTCAAATAAAATCAGAAAAAAACGTGTATACTCAAATGCAGACATATAAAGAATTAGAAGAGAAAATGACAAAAAATTATGTATCAACAAATTGGACAAATTTCTAGAAATATACACTCTTCCAGAACTGAATCAAGAAGGGAAACAGAAAACCTGCACAGACTGATTACTAGTAACAAAATGGGATTGGTAATCAAAAACTCCCAACAAACAAAAGTCAGGTCCATATGGTTTCATAGGTGAGTTCTACAAACACTTAAAGAGCTAATTCCTATTCTTCTCAAACTATTCCGAGAAATAGAAGAGGAAGAAAAACTTCTAAATTCATCCCCGTCAGGCCAGCACTACTCTGATACCAAAACCACACAAAGACGCTGCAAAAAAAAAGAAAACTATCGGTTAATATCCCTGATGAACATGGATACAAAAAATCAGCACACCATATTCAACAATATATTAAAAAGATCATTCACCACAACCAATCTGGATTTATTCCAGGATGCAAGAGTGGCTCTAATTTTGCAAATCCATGCGATACATCACATTAACAAGAAGGATACAAACCACAAGACCACTTCAACAGATGCAGAAAAAGCTTTTGACAAAATATAACATCTGTTCATGATAATGATATTCTCAAGAAAGTGGACTTAGAGGAAATATGACTTAACAAAGGCCACAGATGGAAAAAATCCACATCTTAACATCATACTCAATGGTGAAAAACTGAAAGTTTTTCCTCTAAGATCAGGAACAAGACAAGGATGTCCACTCTCCCTACTTTCATTCAATAGTGAACTGTAAGACCTAGCTGCAGCAATGAGACAAGAAGAAGAAATAAAAGGCATCCAAACTGGTAAGGAGGAAGTAAAATCGTCACTACTGAGGGCAGATGACATGATCACACATAGAAACTCTAAAGACCCCAATAAAAAAAACTATCCAAACAAATTCACTAAAGTTGCCAGATACAAAATTAATATACAGAAATCTCTTACATTTCTATACACTAATAACAAAGTAACAGAAAGAGGAACTTAAAAAACAATCCCATTTACTTTTGCACAACACACACACACACATAACCTAGGAATAAATTTAACCAAGAAGGTCAAAGACCTACAGTCTGAAAACTCTAAGACTCTGAAGTAAGAGATTGAAGACAACAAGCATGGAAAGATATACCATGCTCATGGATTGGAAAAATTAACATCATTAAAATGTCCCACTACCCAAAGCAATCTACAGATTCAATGCAATCCCTATCAAAATACCCATACCATTTTTCACAGAAGTAGAATAATCCCAAAATTTGTATGAAACCACAAAAGACCTTGAACAGCCAGAACAATCTTGAAAGAGAAGAAAGCTGGAGGTAGCACAATCTCAGATTTAAAGATATACTGCTAAGCTATACTAATCAAAATAGTTTAGTACTGTCACAAAAAAATAACAGATCAGGGGCGCCTGGGTGTCTCAGTTGGTTAAGCATCTGACTTTGGCTCAGGTCATGATCTCAAGGTTCCTGAGTTCGAGCACCATGTCGGGCTCTATGCAGACAGCTCAGAGCCTGGAGCCTGCTTCACGTTCTGTGTCTCCTTCTGTCTCTGCCTCTTCCCCCTCAGACTCTGCCTCTCTCTCTCTCTCAAAAATAAACAATAAAAAATAAATAAAAGATCAATGGAACAGGACTGAGTATAGAAATAAGCCCACAATCCTATGGTCATACGAAGCAAAAATATACAAGAGGGAAAAGACAGTCCTTTCAAAAACTGGTATTGGGACAGTTTACATGCAAAAGAATGAAACTTGAGCACTTTCTTCCATCATCACAAAAGTAAAACTTAAAATGAATTAAAGACCTAAATGGGAGACCTGAAACCGTACAACTCCTAAAAGAAATCAAGGGCAGTCGTCTCTTGGACATCAGCCTTAGCAAAATACTTATGGATAAGTCTCCTCAGGCAAGTGAAACAAAAGCAAAAACATGAGGACTACACCAAAAGAAAAAGCTTTAGCACAGGAAAGGAAATGAACACTAAAACAAAAAGGCAGACTACTGAATGGGAGAAGATATTTGCAAATGATACAATCAATAATGGGTTAATATCCAAAATATATCAAGAATTTAGGGGCGCCTTGGTGGCTTAGTCGGTTAAGCGTCCGACTTTCACTGAGGTCATGATCTCGCGGTTCGTGGGTTCGAGTCCCACATCGGGCTCTGTGCTGACTGCCAGCTCAGAGCCTGGAGCCTGTTTCAGTCTGTGACTCCCTCTCTCTCTGACCTTCCCCTGCTCACACTGTCTCTCTCTCTCTCTCCTAGAAATAAATAAAAACATTAAAAAATAAAATAAAATATATGTATCAAGAATTTATACAACTCAACACCAAAAAAAGAAAAAAATCAAATTAAAACATTAACAGAACACTTCAACATACATGTTTCCATAGAAGACATTAAGGTGGCCAAGAGACACATGAAAAGATGCTCAACATCACTCACCATCAGGAAAATGCAAACCAAAATCATAAAAAGACACCACCTTACACCTGTCAGAGTGGCTAGCATCCAGAAGACAAGAAATAATAAGTGTTGGTGAGAATGTAGAGAAAAGGGAATCCTCAGGCAGTGTTGGTGGGAACGCAAATTGGTACAACCACTGTGGAAAATGAACAGAGGTTCCTCAAAAAATTAAAAAGAATACCATATGATCCAGGTATCCTGATGGATCCCAAAGAAAACACCCCCCAAAAAAAGAAACACTAATTTGAAAAGATACATGATCCTTATGTTTACTGTCACATTGTTTACAACAGCCAAGACAAGGAACCAGCCCAAGTGTCCAATGATAGATGATAGATGAGTGAATACAGAAGATGCGGTTTATATATCCACAATGGAATATTACTTAGCCATAAAAAAAAGAGAGATCTTGCCATTTCCAACAACATGGATGGAACTAGAGTGTATTGTGCTAAGTGACATAGGTTAGAGAAAGATAAATACCATCTGATTTCACTTATATTTGGAATCTAAAAAAAATAGACCAAAAAAAAAAAAAGACTCTTAAATACAGTAAATACAGAGAACAGATGGTTGTCAGAGGGGAGTGGGGTGGAATGGAATGGACAAAGGGGATTAGGAGGTATAAACTTCCAGTTATAGAGTAAGAGAGCCAGGAAGATGAAAAGCACAGCACAGGGAATTTAGTGGATAATATTGTAACGACCTTGTGTGGGGGCAGAGGGTAGCTATATTTACACTGAAGTCACTATGCCGTATGCCTGACTCTCTAGCGTAACATTCTGTGTCATCCATACTTCATAAGTAAACAGCACAATCAAAATCTTTGGAAAATATATTAAGTAAAACTAAACTTTATTCATAAAATTGTCATTTTCTCACTATCAACTAAATAAGATCTAATTTAATTCTCCACAACTATGGAGGTATGCCCTCACATTTATGTAGTAGAAGCTATATATTTTCAGAGAAAAAAATCCCAAAGCACGAACCATTCTCCCACCTAATTTTAGAACCACTTTTATCAATGATCTGTAACAGTGCATTTCCGAGGGGCTTTCAGGAGATCAGTATTTAAAAGCATTTGTCACACTTTTCTCAAAAACCAGTGTTAATCATAGGAAACACCTATATTCTTCAAACTTAAACTAGATTTGGGTTTTATTTCAACTGAAATTAGTTTTTAAAATTTTGAGGCTTTATCTGAAACTCAAATAATTTTAAAACTCGTACCTGTCCCCACACATCTTCAGAAAGCCAGTGTCTGATCAAAGACTTTATAGCTAAAGGTCACACGAAAACAGTTTCAGAATCTCAAAACTGGACAAACAAAATTTCAAATAACTGAAGCATTCACAACATTCTGAGAACCACCTGGAAAGACTGTACAAGATCAAGAAGGGAACGAAACACATGGACAACGCACCTTGCTTTGATGCTCTGATCATTAACCCATCACACAATTTCACCTGAGCTAAACCACAGCAAGTCTTTTTGCCTATCTTCCAATTCCTTTCATTTATAGCTGTCAAAAAAAAAAAAAAAAAAAAAGAATTATTTGGGTAGTATACAATGTAACTTCTCTCTCTCTCTCCTCTCTTCCAGGAGCACTTTGGACAGATGTCCCACACACAAATACACCAGTGATTCCCAAACTCCAATCTGGGAACCGATACAGGGCCAAGATGAAAACGGGGTGCTTTTTAATCAATCTGAAGTGCAATGAAAATAAGGACAGAACTGGATTTCTCACAGAGCTAAATGTATTCCATTTAAAGTACCTGTCCCTTATCCTGAGAGTACATACCTTTGTTATATTTTAAAATGACTTTTCTTTTATGAAATGATGGATGATAGAAGATGGTATTTTTAACATCCTTATCTGGCAAAATAAAAGTTGGCAATCTCTAGAGAGAGTTAAGAATAACTTAATATTCTTGCTGTTTATAAAACCAAAACTGTGGAAAACAAATACTGACAGTCTGAGGGGGAAAAAAATAAGGTTTCCTAGTACCAGCAGGCCCTGAAGCATGTAATGCCATTTCTGGAGCATGTAATGCCAGACATTTCTGGAAGCTTCTATTTAACACATAGCTCAAACAGGAGCTCCCTTTGTCCCTATTCCCTTCTAGGGATGGCTAGGAATTCCCTTCACCATGTCTCCAACATTTGTCCTACTTTTCTTCTGAAATTGCTTTCTACTAGTTGTTAAATGTGAACATAAAATGATGGGGCTATCCTATCGACATATCTCACAAAGCACGCGCAGGACAGAGTAAGGTAGAAGGTAGAATAAGGCACTTTAGAGGCCCGAAAAGAGTACAGATGAGTGTAGAAGGAAAATGAATGACCTGGGCAGAAAAAGTTCAACCAAGGGAGAATCCGAGTATTTACTGGATAGAGTCTCTAATTTAACAGTGAATTCTACTGCCCAGGAGAGAGAGCTGAGGAGGCAGAATGAAAGGTGGAAAAGGTTTCCCACAGAAGCAAAACAGGCTTGGACGCCAGGACAGCCTCCATGATTGCACAGGACATCCAGCGAGCTCAGAAAGCAGAAGCATCTCTCCCCCACCTCGTGTGGCGGGAAGACGGCTGCATGCTCCTAAAGGGTATTTGTTAAATTTCCTTTGTCTGCAAATAACAACAGCCTTCCCTTCTAGCACTTGGAGGCAGACCTAAGAGAAAGCAGCTCCCTAAACTGCCCACTTCCTGGCATTTCAAATCGGGAAACAAGTTGTTCTTCCCAAGGGCACAAGTAAGCGTCCCCAAGTTCAGCTCCTCCAGGCCGGTTTTCATTTACACATTCGTCCCAAGACAGGATCATTCTGAAAATGGGTTGTGTCAACGTATGTGTGTGGTTAAACATAGCTAAAATTTACCATTTTTGCCACAAGTGTAGAGAGTTCAGTGCTATTAAGTACAGCTGACCCTTGAACAACACATGTCCACTTATACTGAAATGAATATGCTGGAAAACTTTGGGAGATTTGTGACAATTTAAAATAACTCACAGGTGAACTGCATGGCCTAGAAATATGAAAAAAAGAAAATTAAGAAAGCAATGCCTGGGTGGCTCAGTTGGTTAAGCGTCCAACTTCAGCTCAGGTCATGATCTCCTGGTTCATGGGTTTGAGCCCCGCGTCGGGCTCTGTGCTGACAGCCAGCTCAGAGCCCAGAACCTTTCTCAGATTCTGTGTCTCCCTCTCTCTCTGACTCTCCCCTGCTTACGCTGCCTCTCTCTCTGTCTCTCTCTCTCTCAGAAAGAAATAAAAAATTAAAAAAAAATTTTTTTAAAGAAAAATTTAAGGAAAAGTTAGGTATGTCACAAATGCATAAAATATACATACGGTTTTCATCATTTAAAATATATAAAATATATACAAATTCATTATAAAAAGAAACTTTATCAAAACTTACTTATAGGTTGCACAGAGCACCATGGTTGTACGAATGTATTAAATCATAATTGCATAAAACTGCACTACTGTACTAATTTCGCAGCCATCTTTGCCATCGCGGTGAGCTCAAGCGTTGCGAGTATCCACCTAGAATGCTGTGTGCCGCTCATCACCCCTGCAGGAGTATTACTGCAGCGAAGCGATCTCTAGAAATTCTATTCGTAAAGTTGTGGGGCAGTAAAGAGTTCTGTGCAGATTCTGGCTGTGCCGGGGTTGGGGGAGGAGGGGGATTGGCGGCCCTGAGCCCCCTGTTGTTTGAGGGTCAATTGTACATTCATACTGTTATGCAGCCGAAACTGTGCAACTTCTCGTGGGTCCCCAAAGATTCTACAGGCTGTTGACGGAAGCATTCCATTTGCACAAGAATGTGTTTTTGCTCCACACACCCCAGGCTTCCCATTTTCAAGGGCTTATTGCTAAACGAGAAACTCTTGTTTTCTGTACCATGGAACACCAGTGGTATTACCAACCCATGTGCAAAACCAAACGGGTTAAATTATCCTGGAGGCCAAGTCAAGTCTGAGGTCAGGTGCACTCCACATGACAGGTCAGTTATGAAAGCAGCTGTTGTATCTGCCTGCATTCTAGCAGAATGAAGATTTGTAAATCCCTTCTTTTTGGCAGCCTTTTAAACATATACATATCAACAACTTTATTGAGATCTCTGACACTCAACAATTGTATTTTAAGGGGTACATCTTAGTATTTTCATATATACGTATACATTGTGAAAAAACCACCATCAAGCTAAATAAATAGCCATACACAGTTACCCTTGTGTGTGTCGAGGAGATTGAAAATTTCAAGTATTCCTCTACTCAGTACAAAATACTCAACTAGGGAGAAACTCTTCATTTACTTTACCACCATGGCAATGGTATAAATCAGGAGCCACATAAAACTAAAAGGCTTTGTTCACACAACCAAAACTCAATACTCACAACACACGTATGGCACACATCACAGTATACAGCATCAGTTTTTGCCTCATCAAAACAGCTTTGGTTTCATCCGTCTGCTACAAATGGCGTATCGTAACAACCAATTTTCCACTGTCCCTGCTGCTTATTAATTTTTCAAGATGCAAACACCCGAGCGCACCTAAGACTTCCGTGCACTATCACAAGGCAATCCATATGTCAAAATTTATTGAATGACAAAGTTGCACTTGAACATTACAACGAGCTACTCTTATGTTTTTCTTTTAGGCTTACATATCTGAGAACACCACTTCTGCCAAAGGACACTATCAATATCCCTATGAATTTGTTGGCTGGTTTATTGATAGAGATCTATTGTTTTGTAAATGAGGAAGCACAGGTGACTCAGGCACCATTCTTCCTCCACCTGCCACACCTTGGGCTCTGGTCTTATCTCCTAAGGCTAACACTGGGGGAAAAAAGGTGTCTTTCTTACACATACACTCCCTCTAATGGCAAGATTACCATGAGCACTCAAGGAATGTTGACTGGAGACTATCATCACTGTACTAATTCATCCACCTTAGGAGTTTAATGCAGGGGATATATACCTGAATAATCCTAAGAATATCGCTTGCAGGGTGATTATAGCACAGTCAGAGGAACCACCAAATGAAAAGCCCTCAGGACCACCGGAGCAGCAAACTCTGCTAAACAAACACACTGATCATTCTTAAGGCTGTAGTTATATTTAAACCAATTTGCATGGCAGTTCATTTCACAGATATTACTTCAAAGCTTCAGGAATCCCCTGTGAAATCAGTTACCAGCACTACAAATTTAAATTTTTTTCCCCTAAAGCCGACTAATAAATAATGAACTAATCGCTGAACCATCACGCAGACCTGCATCAGACCAGATTTGCTCATCTCACAGGCTGCCAATTATTTTGCTAACACTTAACATGTACTCGCTCCATTAGGAGACACTGTGACACTATGGAGATACAGAACAGAGGATTCACTCAGTGAGCAGGGTTCATTTATGTGATGGAAGATTTTAAATGAACACCAGGAGTTAAAATTCTTGAGAAAGCCAAACAGTAGGGCTCAAGCCGTTAGCCTGCTTCCTATGAACCTTGCTCAAGCCCGGTGTTTACATACCTTCTCTTGCGCTACAATTCATAACACTCCTGAGAGCCGAGTGAGGACAAATCTTGCCAAACTTCAGCCGGAACGCGAAGATGAGGCAAGGTCACAGTGGTAGTGAGGCAATCTTCAGCAGCATACAGTCAGCCATAGGTCATCTGGGTGAACACCGATGTAAAGTGAAGCCCCAGCCACCACAGCTCATCAGTCACAGCACCACTTCCCAGGGCTCTTGGACTCAACGGTCCATCTTCACTCTCTCTGCCTTAGCTATCACACCACGGTCTGTGTACCGAGCACCGTGCCCAGAACAATAAGAGAAGTATTTCATTCTAACATTATTCTTTGAGTTAGGTACCATCGTTCTCATTTTATAAATAAAAAAATTAAGGCTTAGAGAAATGAGCCTGGCAGGCTCAGGGCGAAGCCAGAGTTTCATTCAAGAACCCTGTCTTCAACTATCATACGATCCTGTCTTCCGAACCACGGAGGTCAGCCCATGAGCTAAAAAACCCATGCTGCTCCAGACCACAGGGAGAACACTGGTCAGAAAAGCCAGCAGACTTAGGTTTTAATCAGCTTACACTTATGAATTTGAGAATTAATTTATTCATTTGGAAAAAGTTACACTAAAGGCTTTCTCCACTCATGAGGTTGCTGCAAAGCTCAAACAACTTAGCAAATAGAACTGTGATAATTCTGCTCTACAGTCTGGTGATTTCTGTATGTGCCGCTCTCACACACTAGGATCACACTGCTATGTTCATATAAAAGCCATGACGGACTTAGAAATGCAATTAGAGGCCGCCCTGGAAAGTCTTTCGGTGCAGTGGTTCTCTAGGTCAGGCAGAAGTCACCTGTGGGCCTTTCCCGATTCTGATTTCTTCTCTTAAGAGGAATTTGTCAGAATGAGTTGTGTTCTACAGAGGATTCTGAAACACCTTCTGGCTATGGATTCACCTTAGCATTGTGCTGTAAAGTATGCAAATTCAGAGTTAGCATATTCAGACTGAAATCCTTTCTCAAATAAAAGACATACTGCCCACGAGACCTAGGGCAGCCACCTTTCTACAACACCTGCAGTGCTGCCTTACACAGTGTCTGTTCAATAAACCTTAGTTATTGCTTACAGCATCCCTGTGGGACTACTGACTTGAATTTCTTGGATGCAGTTAAAAGTAGCTATTCCAGGGGTGCCTGGGTGGCTCAGTCGCTTAAGCGTCCGATTTCCGCTCAGGTCACGATCTCTGGTTCGTGGGTTCGAGCCCCACGTTGGGTGTCGGGCTCTGTGCTGACAGCTAGCTCAGAGCCTGGAGCCTGTTTCAGATTCTGTGTCTTACTCTCTCTCTGACCCTCCCCTGCTCATGCTGTCTCTCTCAGAAATAAACAAAACATTAAAAAAAATTTTTTTTAAGTAGCTATTCCAGAGCTCTTGTTAGTTTGGTAACCGTAACAATGAAATTTGCTTCTCTGGATCTATCTCCAGTTATTCTATTCTGGATGTATGAACCAAGACAGAACAGATTGGCTTCCTGTTTAACATAAGAGAGTTAATCCATCCTTAACGTCATTACAATTTAAACACTGGCCATACCACTCAGAAAACCACATTTTCCGGTAATCAAACTACGAAAGAATAGATGGTACAAAAAGGTTTGCATTTCAATAGAACTAGCTTTATTATATTATTATTATTTTAAACAAAAAAAATGGTCTAAAAGCAAATGCAGATTATGGATCAAGGGATGGACATGACCTGGTACTTACAAAGGAGCTGCTGTGTCATAAATGAAAACAGAATGTTAGGGAAACATAAGATCTCAGGTGCTGTCTGTTTGGATAACCTGGAGACGCAAGTTAACTGAAAGAAGGTGCTGTGCCAGCCGTCAGCAGGAACTGAGAACAAAGCGAAAGGAAACCACCAGCAGTTGCTTTTCTGGAGAACTATGTGCCGGCAGCACGGAATGGGCATCAACTCACGGTCTTCTCATTTTCCCCATTTTCTATGATTTTCCTCTTCTTCTCATCTGTTTTCTTCTTGAAGATGTTATTCCGGTAAAACTGAAGCTCTTTGATGCTTTCGCTAATGTCATCCAGCGCCCTACGAGCAAACACATCACGCTGAACTGAAATGTCCAGAGGAAATGAGCAATGGACTCAAGGACTTAAGAACAACAGGCACTACTGTAAAGGCCACTATTTGACATCATTAAGAAGGGGAACATTTTAATAAAGCAAATGTAAGAGTTTTGTTTAAAAAAATTTTTTTGATTAAAAATGTTTTTTTCTAAAATATATCAAATTATAAAGCCTCCCAAACCGCCCTAGAAGATGGTGAAGGGTTCCATTGGAAAAAAGAGCTCTGGGGTCAAGTAAGCTTAGAAAAAACTAGGTCAAATATTCCTCGTCTGAACCACTTTGCAAAGCATTTAATGCACCAACACGTACTGTGAATTTCCAAGGGGAGGCTGCACTGCGCACACAGCATTTCTAAAACCTAATCAACCACATTTGTGGAACACTCGTTAACAGCTCATGGAACAAATCTGGGGAACACTGTGCAATACTTAACGACAACCCTACACAAAACATATACTGACATGCGCAAACATAACTCATGACTCAGCCATCATACACATCGATCACCAGACAGCACCTAAGCATAAAAGAAGATCTACTTCCTCTCTAGTGAAGATTTATGCTATAACCAGGGGGCAGCCTGACTCCATCTAAGAGCCTGTCTTCTCCAACACGCTGTTTCTCATCTGTTGCAGTGTGAGAAATCAGGTGACGAGATTATCAGAACAGTGTGCAGGTCAGTAAACCCTGACTGACAAACCAAGGGCCTCTTCTAGAGCATAAACTGCATGGACGTTAGAGCAGGAGTTTTACGACGGTTATTGTGTCTGAGGTAAGAGTTTTGCTTTCTTCCCGGGTCTTGGATATACGGTGGAGAGCAGAAACCATCAAAAATACAGCCTCTGGCTAAACCCATGTTGTGTACATCTTATCCACAACACTTAAATCCATAAAAGATCTTGAAACCCAAAGTACTTTTATGACTCGCTATGTGGCAAAACCTGGTTAATCTAGATAGGAGGCTATTTATACTCGTTAGTTAGGCTATTTGGTGCGGATTCCCATATGTTTTGCTGCAGAAGTATCCATGTGTTTGATCGTGGGATACTTCCTCCGACCTTGGTAGGCATGTTATAGAATAGTAAACATTACAGATACACTATTACCTTTCCAAAGCTTGAAAAATTCTGAAGTCTGAAAGACATCAAAGCCTATTTCAGATAAGGTAATCTAAACCCATGTGATTGTGCTGTAGTCCATGTAATCCCTCTCCCCAGGAAAACACTGGAATGCCAGACTCTTTAGAGCAGGGGCTTGGTCCTTCTGTTTGCCTAACTATGTGTGGCACAGAGTGGGGACTCCATAAATGAATGAACAAAAAGCTACCCTTAGAAGACAGCTGCTAAATCCCCCATCAAGCTTGATGTTCCTCCTGAATGATGATAAAATTTTTTAAAAAATTGTTTTTAAATAGCCAGTACAGGACACTAAACAAACAAGATCTTTACATTTCTTGTGTTTCTGTGCCTAAGTTTATAGACATAAAATAAAGGATCTGAAAAACTAAAAAGTGTCAAAGTTAGGCTGTTAATACAACTGTCCACAAAGTGTTCTAATTAATTTCAAACAGCTACAAGTTCATGCTCTTGCTGAGAGGAATGTTAATACTGCTCATTACTAGAATGATAACAAACGGTTTGATCATACCTACAAACTAAGCTATCCAAAGGCTTTAAAACTGCAGTAAAGACAGAAGATGCTACGTATCTCAGAATGGAAATACGAGAATCCTGACCAGAACTGCAGACAATCTTAGCAAAAGAAAGTTGTCTTTATGCTGATAGACCTTTATTTTCCCTCCAAGACAACAACAGCAGAGAACAGACATTATTGTAGGCAGTCAGGAGTTCGAGAGTTATGTGCTTGTCAGCCAAGCTCTTGGAAGGACCCAAACTCACCTGTGGGAAGCAGCCTTCTTTGGTGCAAATTCATATTCTTCTGGATACCAGCGTCTATACACAGCAAAAATGGAACTCTCAAAGGAAACTGTCTCAAATATACTGGATAATTACCTCCTTCAAGCAATTATTAACATGGGAAAAGGCATTTGGCTCAACTATCAAGTTGCCTCCTTGCCCGGGACTCTCTCTTTCACCCACTCTTCACCCTAGGTGTTCTCTGTAGGCAAGCTCGTCGGTGGCTGAGAGTCCCAGATTCACACTATCCCAGCCCTCCCTCATGGGTCTTGGACAGCCAGCCACCTGCTGGGACATCACCTATAAATCCCTCAGATAACTTCTACTCAACATATATAAAACCACACTATCCTCAAGGCCTCCCTTCTCCCATCCACTAAATCTGCTTTTCCTCCTGTCTTCCCCTTTATCTTTGCACAGCTCCATCATCTGCCTAACTGTCCAAACCAGAAAGAAACACTAGAATTGCTTTACAGCTCTTCCTTTCCCCAGTCCTGGGTTCGTTCAAAACCGCACCAAGTGACGTTCTCAAGTATCTATCTCCACACCCTTCTCTGCCACCCAAATGCCATTTCCCTAGCTCATTCTCCTCTCGCCAAGATGAGGCAAAAGTCTCCTTTCTGATCTCCCTCTTTTCTTGTCACCTTCTAATCAGAATGATCTAATCAATATCACTCATCCCTCTACTTTAACTTTTTAAAGGAACCCATCCCTTACAATGTGAGCCATCTTGGCAAGGCACACAAGTCCTTTGCAATTGGGCCTCACGTCCCACCTTTTCCAATCCTCACGCTTTGCGCTCCAGCATTAATTAACTATTTGTAACGTCTCACATATATTTTGCCCATATCTTCCTGTGCCCCTATTTCTTCATCCTTCTGCCCATTCTACAGAATCCTCCCACCTCACTTACACGCCTGGAAAATGTCCACTCTTCTTTAGTACCAGCTTAAAAGCTATTTCCTATGCAAAGCTTTCCCCGACTTCCGATTCCTCAATCCAGCACATTTTGGGGCTCCTTCCTCCCATCTCCTTGATATTCTATATGCACGTTTCCATGACAGGAGTCATCACAGAGTATATTTGGAGGGTGTGTGCTTTACACATCTGTCACCCCACGAGATCCTAAACAATTTAAAGGCTTTTCATCTGTGTGTTCCTAGCACACAGGCCAACGCGTGGCACAAAATGGGTGCTTGACACATTTTTTCGACTAATGAAATTTATACAGAAGATTTCTGACATTGTTTCTCGCAATTCTCACCAGTCCAGAATCAATTAAGGAACTGTCCCAGCGAGAGAGGGATGAAGTTGCACACCCACCTGGCACCCTCAAGGTCTACAGTTCTCTTCAATTACTTTCCACAAGTTCTCAATTAAAACATGCTAAATGGGGCAATTCAATGGATCCTAAATATAGCCCTTACCTGCACAGTTCTTTAACAGTGCTCACATCAATTATTCTATAATGAAGATGTTTCATGAACTGGGGCATGTATTTGTCAAGAAACTTCTTATCTGCATGAACTGAATTTCCTAGAAAGACACGAAGCATACCGCATCTGTGTATTTCTAGCAATATACAACAGGATATAAAAATTCAATAACTGTTTTTGAAATGAAGATGATTTTTGTTTTTTTAATTCACACAATTCCTAAAAGCATCTCAAAATCACTAAATCAGGTTTGAGTGCATGTGATTAGGTTACAAGTGCAGGTTTCTGAGTACTTAGTCGAGCTCAAGGTAAATTTATTAACGGCCTCTCTCCGGACAAAAGGATAAATCTAACATTCCGCATACTTAATACACCAATCTATTTGTTATTTTTTTTGGATCATACGAGATGTGCGAATTTCCTCCCGTGTCATGAAATCCACACTACTAACACTAAAAACTGAATCACATTAAGCAAATAAACCTTTATTCATATTCCGATTTTAACAAATCATATCCATATTCATGTTTCCATACAGTAATTTATATTAAAAACACTAAATTTTAAATAAGTACTTAAAAACAGACACCAACGACACTGGTTAGAGGGAGATTACATATACAACATATGCTCTCGTACTTAATGTCAAAACTTTTTAATAAAATTTAAAGAAAGTGTAAGTTATCACACCGATTTACATATACAAATGGAAATACATCTCCACAGACCATTAACTTTCCTCTGACAATGGCAGTCCTTTCAAAAATCCTAGAACTGGCCTGGTCTCTTTAAAAAGTCAAGGTTACATGGGGTGGGGGGTGGGGGGAAACAGGTAAACTCGCGCATGAGTCTTGTTTGAGTCCTGGTTCAAAAATGATTAGACACTTTCCACGTGGACTAGATATCAAATGATGTTACTGAATTATTTTTAATTACCTTCAACGTGATAATGACACTGTGCTACCTAAGAAAATGTCCTCATTCTTCGGAAGCGCTTAATGAAGTACTTAGAAATGAGGCGTCAGAATGCCTGCAATTTACTTTCAAATGTCCAAACCATACATGGCACAAGGTTAACCATCACTAAAATCCAACTTTCCTGCACATATGAAATTTTCCATAATAAAAATATGAGGGAAAATTTTATTGAGTAAGTCTGTGTATCCCAGGTCTCATGTTGGGTTTCAAGGGCATTTTTCCAATACTCATGTTATAACGAACTCGAGGAAAACAGAACACAAAATTAAGGTGTATACTCTGAATCAGGGTATGTGGAAGGCATGATGGTCTTAGCGGGTCTTTTTGGAACCGCAGTCTCTTGAACTACCACAACGGAAGACTATCTACGAGATATACATAGGATTGGATTTTACCTGCAAGTGGACAGAGCCCCGGAGGAGTCTGCTGTCGTACAAAGGACAGAAATTCATACTCTGCCTGCTGCAATGTCATTGTACTCTCCTTCACTGCCTTGGTTAGACCAGACTGCAAGAGAGAATCCCCAGCCCCCACCAGAAACACATCAAGTCAGTTTTCAAAGGCATCCAGAAATGAAACTTCACTTCTAAAATGGGCAAATATAACCACAGATGGACTATTCGTAAAGCTCAAGTTCAAAGTGAAACTGCCATCCTTGCACTGATTTTTTTTTTTTTTTTCTTAAAGAATCCAGGTCAAAAAGGCTATGTTCCTGATTGTTAATAGCTTTTCCACACAGTCAGAAAAGACGGTGCTCAAAGTCCGAGGACAGCAGCTCTGGGAAGAGACAATTACGAACAGGAGAGCAGCATTCCCTCTTTTCTGAAAGTTGATGTCTAACCTTATCCAAAAGACTGACTTGAGCAATACTTGACAATCCGCAATGCGTTCGCGACAGACTGAATGCAGGAGAGGAAAAGAGAGAACATTCAGGAGAAGATGATCTCGAGAGGTCCCAAAGATGACAGGTAAACAAGCAAGTGGTCTCCCAGGCTTGCCAAGCAATCTTCCTCTAACCCTTTTTAAAATGCCATCCAACGATGGCATAGGATTCAGATGTGGGAGCAACACGCTTGTCACTGATCCCCAAAGCAGCACTCCTGTTATTTTGGTAATGTTACCTTCCCATGATGCTCCTTACACCAATCTGACATGCTGTCCAGTAACTCATCTGGCTGTTTTATAATCAGGTTAGGACCCTGTGGATGGGAAAAGCCATTAGTCATCCAGAATCAACAGGGACAATAACCTTGGTGTCTGAGGGCAAGTTTCACCTACTGTGAGGATTAAATATATAGACAGCGGAGAAAGAGATGAGGGCCCTTTGTTATCTCTGTAAGTGGTCCTCATTCATTCCAGCACTGTTTATGATGGGGAAAAGGGATGAACACACACGCGCGCACACACCCCTCTGAAAAGTGAAATGCTTAAGAAGAAGATACTAGTTGTCTATCAAGGGTCAGCAAACCCAGCCCTAGCCTTTGGCTTTTTTTTTTTTTTAAGCCAGAGAGCTAAGAATGATTTTTTTTTTTAATACTGTAAAGAGTTGTAAAACATGGGGCGCCTGGGTGGCTCCATCGGTTAAGTGTCCGACTTCGGCTCAGGTCATGATCTCACAGTTCGTGAATTTGAGCCCCGCATTGGGCTCTGTGCTGACAGCTAGCTCAGAGCCTGGAACCTGCTTTGGGTTCTGTGTCTCCCTCTCTCTCTCTCTCTCTGACCCTCTCCTGCTCACGCAGTCTCTCTCTGTCTCTCTCTCTCAGAAACAAATAAAACATTAAAAAAAATTTAAGAGTTGCAAAATAAAGAAACATGTGACAGGTAGGTGGCACTCGGAGCCTAAAATATTTACTATTCAGTCTTTTTTTAAAAAGCTGGCCAACCTTTAATTAGGAGTTCATTTTGGAAAGTGTCCATACTGCCAAGAGAAAGAAGCAAATTGCACAACAGTATATGTGCGCATGTGATCTCATCTACACTGGATAATAAATAAATAAAAACACACACATTTGTATATGCATACAAAGTATCAAGAGAGTACACAGCCTTTGGGGAGCAGGATGTAGCAGCAGAGCAGGGCAAAAAAACGAAAAGCTGACTACACACACACTTTGGATAAAGGCACACTGTTTAATTTTAATGCTATTTTTATATCAAAAAGTTAAAAGGTAACTGGTAACATGGTGGGGAGGGGGGAGGACAGTGGCCCTCAAATTCTCCGTTCCATTTACCAGAACATTCAACCTCAGTGTCTCAGGCAGAGTCCCAGCAATAACTGCAGCCTGACCTGTGGCTTTCAAACTTGCCCTCCTGGCCTTCCTTTCTCCTGCACGAGGGAGATAACAGACCGGCCCCCTTCCCAAAAAGGGCTGTTCCACAGGATAAAAAAATTACCGATATCAAAGTTCTTGAACTTTTTGGAAGAAAAGTACTCTATGAATCCCGGGTATTATTACTACTAAGGTGGTAAAAGTAGTTTGCAATCACAGAGAGAAAAGGCTAGAATGTGACTGATTTGACATCTTACAACTAACAAGGACTTTCAGCCAAACAAGAAAATTGGTAAAGGCCATCTCCAAGCAGCAAAAAATCCGCTGATTACATATCTTAAAACACACATAACAAAACAAATAAACAAAAAAAGCCCTTATACTGTTAAAAAAAAAAAAAAAAGGAAAAACCAAAAAGCCTAAAACAAACAAAAAACAATTCTAACAAACTCTGCTGGGAAAAGCAAACTATTAATCTAGTTTGCTAATCTAACTTATTTCTAGGGCCCGGCTGGCACACTGCAGGTGATGCAGAAAAATTTTCAGGGTAGGATGTTTGTTCTTCTACCAGCATAAAACTTTTTCCCCAGACTCATATACAAGAATAAAACATATTTTCCACAGAAATGACATTGAAGTGCCAACAGCCCGTAAGCTTTTTTTTTTCTTTTTTTTACATTTTTATCCTCATCTGACTGAGTCTATTTACAAACGCCACACTCATCTGCAGCTGTGTGAATACAGGCCCAAATTTCCTCCAGGGTACGTATTAACTAACTGGTCCATTAAACTGTCAGTATTTCACATTATATCAACAGGCTAAGGGAAAAACTCTGCTTCGGCCAAGGGTAAGGAGGGCTGACAAAATAAAGACACTTCTCTTCACTATTCATCTGCAGTAAATTCCAAGCGACAAAAAAAAAAAAAAAAAAAAGAAAAAAAACCAACCAAACCCAAAACACAGAACTGTATTTATATAAAGTTAAAAAAAAAAATAAGAGCTAGTTGTTATGATGAGAAACACAAAGTCTCATGATTCTCCTCCAGCTGATGTATCAAGAGGTGCTCCAGGATGGATGCCTGGTACTCCACAAAAGTAGCAATTCATCTCGAAATGCCTTCTCCCATCTCTTATCTACCAAGACAAGTAGAGGTCTTACTGAAGACTGCTGAAATTTATCAAATGTCAGTAGCACATCACTGCTACCCTCCAGGAACAGATTTTAATGGGACCGCCTTGTCTGCAAACATCCCTACTGCATTGCTAAAGTTTCTTACTGCCTCTGAAACTGCTGACAATATGAGACCGGGGGTCAATTCAAGACCACGGATTTCACCGTCTACCAATCAAAGGCTCTCCCCCACACCTTCTTAAATGCTTCACAAGGGGCCAAAGGGCAACAGGTGTGTTGTTTTGCTTAATGTGTCAGTGAAATGCAGCATGTTAAAGCCTTAATTATGCCCAATATATCAACAGAATACTCCGGTTCTGCATCACCAGGAATTCTAAAATCTTAATACAGATCTAGGCAATCACACATCCTAGTGGAGAAGGCAGAAACTGGACATTGAGACTCAAGTTAAAATCAAGGTGATGATATAAAGATGTCAGTGTTGGCATGAGTCACCAATCCTGATGAGACCACAGCTGGCTGGCTGGTTGGTTACAAGTTCTTTACTTAAATTGCCTGGGTGAAATTCCTGGCTTCCCCAATAACAAGCCAGGTGGCCTCGGGCAAATCACCCAAGATGTCTGCCAAAATATCCCCCTCTAGAAAATGAGTGTAACCACCTACCTCACAGTCGCCGTGAGGACTGAGAGTGCTTATGTGTAAAGCACTTAGAACTGTGCGCGGCACACAGTAGGGGCTCAGTAAACGAGAGCATTTATGTTTGTCATTTGGGGCACGGATTATTGAGAAGTAACTAGGTTGTTAGATAGTCTACTTTGGTTCTAGAACCAACCCTTCCCATGACTTAGCACATTACTTTGGAACTTAACCTATACGGGCCTCAGGTTTCCTACTTTTTGCATAAAGAGATGGGGGAAAAACGACTTAGATTTCCAATACACTCTAAGTAGTATGATTGTATTACACGGCATCACCTACTTCAGCCAAAATGTTGAGATCAGAGTCAGTTATCAGACAGGCCATCTCAATAATCTGGTCCTTCTCAATGTCCAATCCTGTCATCTGCAATCAAAAGTGAACATGTAACACACACACAACCATCTCACTATTTTACCCAATAATATTTAACTGGAATTCCCCCAAGCATATTCCATTTATCTCCCACAGCCAGGATAAAAAGAGACAATGATGCTTCCCAGGCAAGCCCTCCAGGCACTAAACGTGAGTCATTTATTCAATAAATATTTACCAAGGGCCTGCTATATGTCAGGCACCCCAGTTCTACTGTAGGACAGATGCAAAGTCAGCAAAATCGAGTGCTGACACCATTCAATTTGGTTAAGAGTTAAACAACTCACATCACTACACCTCTGCAGCTTACAAAGTTTTCCTATTAATTACACCTCTTGCTCTTGACCACGATCTAATGGAGACAGCACGGTTATTACCACCACCAGCCCCCATTTCATATGTAAGAAAACTCAGGTTCAACGGAGGAGTCCTCGGCCTGGGTTTGGAAACCCTAAAGGGATCAGAAGTAGGTTCTAGTCCCAACTCAGAACCTAACAGCATGACCTTGAAAGGAGACGACTTCGCTCTCTGGGCCTCAGTTTTCTCGCTTATGGAACGAGAGGTAAGGCTGAGTCATCTCCGGAGTCCCGTCCAGCTCGAACCACCTAGGGTCCCGTAAGGCTGCGGAAGGGGAGTCTGGAGTCTGGCACAGCCGCTGCCCCAACACGGCTATCGCAAGTATCAAATGAACTAATGTCAGCGAAGGAGCTTGGTGAAGTATGACAGCAGGTGTCTAGTTACCTGTCCCGGGGGAAGTCCCTGCCCCACCCCCCCCCCCCCCCCCGCCCCGGTGACCCTAAGCCCAGAGGGACCAAAGCGTAAGGGAGGTCCACACCCGAGCGGAGTTCAAGGGGATGGGGGGTGGTTGGTGCAGCCATATGGATGACTCTAACCTTTTGAAAAGAAGCCCCGCAAGTCCACCACAGTCCCACACAGCCGCAGGAGTCCAGCCTGCCGACCTGCCCCGCGCAGCCCGCAGCCCGGCGGCGCTCACCTGCCACACCTGAGACCCAGAGACCGGCCGCGGGCCGCGGGCCGGCTCAGCTACTCCGTCTACGCGCCGATCCCCACTCGCCCGCCCTCACCCTCCCGCCGACCGCACTCACCTCCAGGTCCACCCAAACCATCCGCTGAGCCATGCTCTCCCCTGCCGCCATGGCTGCGCCACCTTCGCGGACACCCCGCGCCCCGAACTGCCCGCGACTCCCACCCACACCTCGCAACAGCCTGGAGCCCAGGGAGCCGCCTAGCATCACCCGGCACGAGCCGCCACGGCCCCAACCTCTCAGCCGGCGCTGGCGCAGGCGCGATGGTCGCTAAACGTCGCAAACCCGCGGGGAGGCGCAGCAGCGAAAACCACAAGTCCCAGCATGCAGTGCGCCGGCTCGCCGTGAGCCGCCCGGCTTAGCTGCCGAATGGGACGATGGTATTTGGAGTCTCGCCTGCGGTTCCGACCGATTTCCCCACCCCCGCCACGTGTTTTCGGATGTTACTGGACGCGCATGTTTTTCAGAACTAAGTTTATTCGTTCCACAGAGTTATTTCCTGAGTTTGGATTAGTTGCGAACCGCCTAGTTAAGAAAGAAATCTCTTACTTTGGCCAAAGGAGATATGGTTCTCTATTTACATAGATACTTTTTCAAATATATCTTTCCCCTTTTTGCCTCTCCCGCTCCCACCCCCAATTTTTTTTACTTACCTGCCCCTTCACTCCAGGCTGGGTATTTTTTCTGTTTGATGTAATGCAGCAGGGCGGTGCATTTGGCCATTTTTAGGCCAGAAGGCCAAGTCCACTATCAAATCCTTTAGAAATCCTCGAGATCTTGTACGAAGGATCACTTAGCACGTATTAGGTGTTCAATAAGCCTTTCCCTCGTTGGCAGAGGGTCTCTCCTTATTCCTTGTGAAGGGAGGTGGTCTGTGTTTCAGTGCAGCTGCGGGGTATCAGTGCTGATGAAGACGTCCTGCTGCACTCTTACAAGGCCCTCCAAGTTTAAATCTTGTCCTTTTATAACAAATCTGCAGCAAATTAAAATGAACTAAAAACGGCTCTGCCTGCTCTATAATCTGCTTTGGTTTTGATCCAAGTATCTGTAATCTCCTCTGGGCATAGCTATAGTCATCATTTCCAGGAGCAAAGATGGTCACCAACAGGACCTTTCCACCCCGTACTGTCAAATTGCAGGAGTCCTTTAAATCTTGGCTGGACAGTATCAAATTCATGTGCAGAGTGCAACGTTGTCGCAAACATTGGCCTCAGCCTGGAATTATACCGTCTATATTTTTTTCTGAAAGCCGAATTGACACTAATTACAGTTTGTGGTCCATCGTGTAGTAATTCGTACCTGGTGGGCTGGTTTGGTGAGAGAGAAACTTCGTTGCCTAATCAGAGCTGTAAAGTTATGTAGTGTTCTGGATGCCGCCTTCAGCTCCTTTGGTGTACCCAACCCCCACCTGCCAGGGCACATAGAAACAAAATTGTGTGCACAGATTGTATACTTATAAAGATTTATATTGTGCACAATGTGTATATATTATAACCTTATTGCCTGATGAGTCACATTGTTTCCCTGTAGCTTTTTATTCATTTGTAACCTACCGTATAAGAGTCTACATTTCTTCCTTTTCTTCCCCCTCAGTTTCTTTTTAAATGTTTTGTTTATTTTTAGGAGAGAGAGAGAGAGAGCGTGAGCAGGGGAGGGTCAGAGAGAGAGGGAGTCACAGACTGAAACAGGCTCCAGGCTCTGAGCTGGCAGTCAGCACAGAGCCCGACGCGGGGCTCGAACCCACGAACCGCGAGATCATGACCTAAGCGAAAGTCGGACGCTTAACCGACTAAGCCACCCAGGCGCCCCTCTTCCACCTCAGTTTTTAACTTGATTCATAGAAAGTAGAATCAGTTGACGTACAGAAACTTTTATCAATTGGGCTTTTAATCATCCTTCTAAAGTATTATTATTTCTTTAAACTTTCACAGAACATCTTTTGTTTTCAAAATTACCTGGATCATTGTTCAATTTTATTAGAAATTACAACTTAGAAGGCAGAGAAGGACAAATATCATATGTTTGCACGTATAGGAGGATTAGGAGGAACTTGACGGAGGAACAAGGGGGAGAAGAAGGGCGGAAATGGTGGGGGAAAGGGAGAGAGGCAAACCATGAGAGACTCTTGAATGCTGACAAAAACTGAGGACTGATGGATGTTGGGGGGGGGAAGGGGGGATGGGCATGGAGGAGGGCACTTTGGGGATGAGCACTGAGTGTTATGTGGAAACTAATTTGACAATAAACTATTTGTAAAAAAAAAAAAGAAAAAGAAATTACAACTTAGAAAATGCTGCTTCCGTATGAGAAATTATATTCTGAAAATTTTTGACCTTAATTTTAAAATAATATGTAGTTAAAATTATGTGTGGACATTTTTGAAACTTCAGTTTTTGTAGTAATGTACTTTATAACAAGAAAGACACATTTTAGGTGAATGGTGCTATAATGTAAGGAGACTTAATAGCTTATTGGGATTTATGTACATTGGTGATCTTAAAGATTAACATCCCAAAGCAAGCGCTCCAAATTCACAAACCACACCATGTAAATAAGCAGGACAGACACAAGAACATGGGACCCGAAAATCTGAAGGCAGCCTCATCCCATTCTGGACTCATTTATTTCTCTTTTCCACACCATTCTGCTCAGAGACTTCGCTTTTTCAGTTCTATTTGGATCCTATAAGAACTGCTTTTGTTAACTAACAACAAGGTTATAGTACTAAGAAATCTTGTTCTCTGATATCATAGACTATGATAAACTTTGCTGTGTGAGGTCCTTTTAGTTACAATAGAACATCTCTTCTCACTTAAAGCATCGGAGGCCATGTGAGCCGTGACACAGAAAAGCCTCAACTTCCACCCCAGGGGCAGAGATTCAGATAAAAGGTTGTCAGACACAGCATTCCACATTCATCTTGACTTTTTAGTTTCTAAATGAATAGGGCTCTGAGTCAGCTTCTCAACACTGCTGGTAGTCAGACTATGATGTTTCTAATACAGTGACAATGTTCCTAACAGAACATGGCCAAGGCCTCACGAACCCTCCCTCCCGTCATTGAGAGATCATGATTTCTTTTTTACATGTTTTTTTTACTTTTATTTTCTTAATTGTGATTAAAATATACCAGACATAAAATTTCCCACTTTAACCACTTTTAAGGGTGCAGTTCAGTGGCACTAAATACAATCACATCATTGTGCAGCCATCACTGCCATCCATGTCTAGAACTTACTCATCTTCCCAAACTGAAACTGCTCATCCATTAAACACTAACTCTTCCTTCCCAAGCTCCCCCCCACCGCCCCCCGCCCTCAGCAGCCACCATTCCACTTTCTGCCTTTCTGAATTTGGCTACTCTAAGTACCTCATATAAGTAGAATCATACAATATTTGTCCTTTTGTGTTTGGCATATTTCACTTAGTACAAAGTCCTCCCATTGCATCCATGTTATAGCATGCATCAGAATTTTCTTCCTTTTTAAGGCTGGATAATATTTCATTACACACATACACACACACACACACACACACACACACACACACATACACCAGCATCTTGTTTATCTAGTCATAGTTGATGGCCCCTTGGGTTGCTTCCGTCCATTGGTTATTGTGAACACTAACATTGTTTTAATATTTTTTTTAAATTGAGCTTTCTTACCAGGACTTTCCAAGGCCTGCTTTGCTTTCTCGCTTTATAAGCAAAGACTTCTGTGATAATCAATCCAGAGGTGATTCCCCACTCTCCCTGGGTCTTCCTTAGAATCATCCCAAATCCTGTCTTTTTTAAAAATGTTTTATTTATTTTTTGAGAGAGAGATAGACACAGTGTGAGCAGGGGAGGGTCAGAGAAAGAGGGAGACACAGAATCTGAAGACGGGCTGTCAAGACAGAGCCCAACGTGGGGCTCAAACCCACGAACCGTGAGATCATGACCTGAGCCACCCAGGCGCCCCTAAAATCCTGTCTTTTAAAATGTCTTTCCCTATTTCTTCTTCTTAAGAGAGGCCCCTGGTTCCTCCTATTAACTGTGGCAGCAAGTTCCTAAAACTAACATTGGTACGGTCACGTTCTAGTGGACTTTATCTGATATGCTTTAATCATCATCCTATTAAACTAGACTTTAATTTCCAAAATACATTCATTTTTGTACTTTCATAGGACTGGCATTAAGCCATAGAGTAATGGTAGTAGTACCAGTTAGTGGTCACCAATGTGATGAAACTATTTCACACCTGTAAACTGTCCTACAGTTTATAAAATATTTTTAAACAGGCAGTAAATACCTTATGAATACTTAATGGCCGATGATAGTATCTCTTCCTTTCCACTGCCTTACAGAACCTTGTCTTGTGAAATTTTGGCATCAGATTCACTACTGATAACTACAGATAACTGCTATTTACTTCCTGCTAGTGGTCTGAGGAGAGATAAAGGATGATGTCTTTTGCCTTTACCCTTTATCACTGTAAAACAAAGAAAAAAAACAAGGTAAAAATAAAAGCCAAACATAATCTTCAAAATGCACCTTGCACAAAATGGACACTTTATAAAGGCTTTCATGAAATTTGAATTGCACTTCATCTCAATTCAGTTCAAAAAACACAAATACTTGGGGCGCCTGGGTGGCTTAATCGGTTAAGCGTCCGACTTTCGCTTAGGTCATGATCTCGCGTTTCGTGGGTTCAAGCCCCGCGTCGGGCTCTGTGCTGAGTGCCAGCTCGGAGCCTGGAGCCTGTTTCAGAGTCTGTGTCTCCCTCTCTCTCTCTGACCCTCCCCTCCTCATGCTCTCTCTCTCTCCTAGAAATAAATAAAAATATTAAAAAAAAAACCCACAAATACTTGGTGTGTTTTAAATACTCTGCTAGAATACCAAAATAAAAATACACTTATGAAGATAATATTTATTATACCAGACACTGTAACTATGTAAGATATTAAGATAGTCTTACTCTCCAAGAATAAGATGGTTCATTTTGATCTTAGAGTTCTTTCTTTTGCAGATAAGGAAACAGCTTTAATTTTTCCATCTGTAAAATGGGCTGTATGATGATTAAATTCAAGCATATACAATATCTAATATATAATAAGTACTCATTTATTTCTGTAAGCAAATCAGAGAATGCAAAGCTTAATGCAAGAGAGTTGTGCTGATGCTCCAAAGAATTATAAAGGGTTCTGGAGCCTTATATACGGGAAAGGGATGAGTCCAAATGCAAGAAGAACAGGGAAGAGTTCAGTTTTAGAAAGGCTGAAATCACACTTCGGGAGGGACCACAACACCAAGGGACCCAGACAGCAACTACGAAGAGGGCAGGGACGGAGACATGAACTTGGAAGTTGTCCACATAGAGAGGATGGATGCAGCAATGGGAGAGAAGGTTGCAGGCTGTTCAAACACTACAGCTATAGGCTCAGGCCAGCCTTGATCTTCAGTTTATGCAAACCTAATTTCTAAACTTAGTTGGCACATAAAGAAGTTTTTCGGGGCACCTGGGTGCCTCAGTCGGTGAAGCATCTGACTCGATTTCGGCTCTGGTTATGATCTCACAGTTCGTGGGATCGAGCCCCGCTCTGAGCTGACAGTGTGGAGCCTGCTTTGGATTCTCTCTCTCACCATCTCTCTCTGCACCCCCCCCCCCGCAACTTGTGCGCTCTCTTTCTCTCCCTCTCTTTCTCAAAATAAATAAACTTTAAATTAAAAAAAAAAAAAGGTCTCAGCTGGATTTGAACATGTTGGCATACACTGAGCAAACTGGTGAGGCAAGTCTACCAGAAGCCCATTTCTTGGATGAGTAAGGAGTATCCTAGGAGAGAAATTAACCAAAGGAAGACGTTGCCAGAAACAAAGAGCAGGGTGCAGCGCAGAAGCTGACCAAGCTAGGAGGAGGCAAAGGGTAATGCTGACAGCACAGCAACTGTCATGTTGAGATTTGTCTCCTGGCTTAGTCTCTACCGGATGTGTGTGTGAGGTGTGTGGAGAACTGGCGGGCTCCAGGTATTTAGAAGAACCCTTTCAATAAAAGGCACATATGATAATGGTATCACACAACACTGCTTGAGTTCTCCACCGGCACAAAACGAAACAAAAGAAAACACCTGAGCAAATAGGAGCAGGGATGGGGAATGAAGAGGACTGTTTCTTCTCATTCCTGATACTTCCCTTCCATGTGGAGGAAGTACCACTGGCCTAACTGTCCTGGCCTTTCCCACCTGGCCTGTCTTATTTCTCCATGAAAACACGAAGTAAAATTTCAAGATGTGGAACAGGGCAACCCTGTGCAAAGGCAGTGTCCCGGGGGCGGGCTTGCTGAGGAGGCCCACGGGCATGAGGCTTTGCAGACCTGAGGTCCTGGGTTACTCAGGTGGAGGGCCCCAGAGGGAAGTGTGCGTCCTTTCTCTCAGTTCCTCGCTGGCACTCACAGCTTGTTCAGATTTAACCACCTCCCTGTGCTACCAATTTGCCTGCTGATCCCTAGCTACCCTGGTGAGAAACTTGAATTGATTAGTAGTTGTCAGGGCAACCAAATTTAGACAACTCTGTAGTTCTGAATAATCCAATGTAAATGCTACTGGAAATTATGACATCAGGCTACAAGCAGTCTAATGGATTATATTGGACAAAAGAATATGGACATCGATATTCAGTGTGCGCCATGTATAATGCAAAAGACAACAGGCTTTGGAGACAAACTAGCCGAATTCAAATCCTGAGCTGATTTCTGCCTACATTTTCTTAAATAAGTTGACTCTAATCTCTGAGACTCCCTTTCCTCATCTTCAAAACACTGAAAGCACTACTTCATTTGAAGAATTATTTTAAGAGTTTGAGATACTAGGGCATAATGGTACCACAATACTGGGCATGTGGCAGTTGCTTAATAAATAGTATACATAAATCATTGTTATTATTATTTAATAGGCCCACCCTATTCACTGTTTATAAATACTGGTCACTTCTGGTCAGGGAGACAGCATCTGAGAAAATAGACTGTGGCAGAGACTAATCATTAACTATCAAATACACTTCATTTTTGGGGCAGCTGGATGGCTAAGTCAGTTAAGCATCTGACTCTTGATTTCAGCTCAGGTCAGGATCTCACAGTCGTGGGATCAGGCCCAGTGTCGGGCCCTGCATGGAGTGCTTGGGATTCTCTCTCTCTGCCCCTCCCCCGCAGGCTCATATGCTAGCTCACACTCTCTTAAAATAAACAAACAAACATTAAAAAAAACACAAATACACTTCTTCATGCATAATATATCTCTGAGCTTTAGCAGGCACTTTACCACCCTTGTGGCTAGCCGTGGTCACGTGACTAAGTTGTAGCCAATGATATTATTGGATTTCTAAAAGGTTTCTTGACAGGAATTAACTGGAAAGTGTTCTTTACCTTTTCAACACCTGGAATTTTGGCGCAGTGGTCAAAGCCAGAGCATCTGTCCTGGACCATGATGTGATCTTGAGGAGAACTACTGATGAGAACAGTAAAGCGGAAAGACGGGGTGATGTTGGTGTCTCTATGCAAGGTAACTTAGGGGAGCTTCCATGCTAGCTGGAAACTTGGCTTAGGTGAAAGAAAGATCCTTACTTTGTTAAGGCACCATTTTTGAGCCTCTGTTTTTGATAACCTCACACAATTACCCGTACAGAACATGCTTTAGAGATTGCCTATATTTAAATGGTGAGTGAAGAAAGGAAATCAGAAAGAGACAGATAACCATTGGTCAAAATGGTAGGAATAGGAAAGAGTCAAGCAAATGCAGCATCACAAGGGCGCCTGGGTGGCTCAGTCAGTTAAGTGCTGGACTTTGGCTCAGGTCAAGATCTCATGGTTTGTGGGTTCGAGTCCTGTGTTGAGCCCTGAGTCAGTGCAGATCCCACTTCAGATCCTCTATCACCCTCTCTTTTTATCCCTCCCCTGCTCTCTTTCAGAAGAGAGAGAGAGAGAACAAAAGAAAAAGAAAATGCAGCATTACAGAAAATAAAGGAAGAAAGAATTTGAAGTGTGAAGTCATTGGTACCAAACTCAGGATGAGGTCAGAAAGATGCCATTGACTTTGGCCATAGAACACAAAATTCTGCTGCAGCTTGAGAAATAAATCAGAGAACTGCAAGTTAACAAAGTGATTAATAAAGGTTCTTTCTTGGTGTCTCAGAGAGAATGGAAGAGAAGCAGTCTAGGAGTGAACAAGCTTGTTAAGAAGAAGAACCACATTGCCACTGATAAAAGAAAGCTGGAGAGATAAAGGGGGAAAGGTGGGGAAGAATGTAACTGAGGAAAGGGTATCTGCATGCGGTTCTGGAAGAACAATCAGAAGTAGACTGGCTGGGACAAGTCCTAGGATGATCACTTTACAAAAGAAACCTTCTCCTTCCATGGGGCGCCTGGGTGGCTTAGTCGGTTAAGCGTCCGACTTTCGCTTAGGTCATGATCTCGCGGTTCGTGGGTTTGAGCCCCGCGTCGGGCTCTGTGCTGACTGCCAGCTCAGAGCCTGGAGCCTGTTTCAGTCTGTCACTCCCTCTCTCTCTGACCCTCCCCTGCTCACGCTGTCTCTCTCTCTCCTAGAAATAAATAAAACATTAAAAAAAAAAAAAAGAAAGAAACCTTCTCCTTCCAATGAACACTGTTTTTTAAAATAATTATACTGTCCTGACAAAATTTTTCAAACATACGTGCTGACAGCAGTAATTCTCTTTCTGCATGATAAATTAAGTGTCATCCTCAAATACTTGCATTAAATTTTAAATGAGCATAACAGCATTCAGAGTGTAATTTTGAAAGGGGAGAAATCTTGCAACACCACCAAACAAACGTCATGTGGACGAAACGTGATTTGGGGGAAAACTGCATAATTAGCTTAAGTCAGATGGGCTTTCTAGTTTTTAAATTGTCGTTAACGGAAAATAAATGAAGAGTAAACTAATACACCAGAAGAGTGTTCATGAGATTAGACTCTCTTCAGAGCACATCATTTACCTCTGGATTTTAGTCACCTTCTGCCACAACCCAAGCATTAATGATTTATTTTTGTTTCGTCTAACTGTACATCTCTATTTTTTTTAACGTTTATTTATTTTTGAGACAGAGAAAGACAAGCATGAGTGGGGGAGGGTCAGAGAGAGAGGGAGACACAGAATCTGAAACAGGGTCCAGGCTCTGAGCTGGCTGTCAGCACAGAGGCCGACATGGGGCTCGAACCCATGGACTATGAGATCATGACCTGAGCTGAAGTCGGATGTTTAACCAACTGAGCCACCCAGGCGCCCCTCCTTTTATTTTATAAAACTTATTGTTGATACAGCTAAAGCAAGCATTGCTTTAAAAGCATACTACACAAACCCCTCAGGACTAGTTCATTCTTGGAATTTTTTGTATCTATTTTGCTTCCTATGAAAAGCAGTAAGAAATACGTACTTCACTTTAGAAAATATTTTGATAGCTAATTCTACTATTCAAATAGGAAGACATCTTCATTTCCTGTCTTCTGCTTTGGCACTGACCTCAAAGCAGCCTTTGAATTCCACTTTGAGAAGAAAAAGTTATGGATGTAAAACTTATGGACACAGAAACCTAATCAGTTGTTTCCAATGCACAACACTTCATCTTGGGAAGGTGGGGAGGGGGATAACTGTGGTACTAGGGTGTCTGAGAGTCAGCTTTGGAGTCAAAAAGACCTACGTTCAAATTCTGACATGCCTGTGGGGCGCCTGGGTGGCTCAGTTCATTAAGCGTCCAACATCGGCTCAGATCATGATCTCAAGGCTCCTGAGTTCAAGCCCCGCATGAGGCTCTGTGCTGACAACTCAGAGCCTGAAGCTGCTTCAGAGTCTGTGTCTCCCCCACTCTCTGCCTCTCCCCCACTCTCTCTCTATCCCTCAAAACTAAACAAATTCTGACATACCTGTATGCCTCTGGGCTAGCAATAAAAACCTAAGTCTTTCTTTCTTCATTTATAAAGAGCAGCAACTGCTTCCTACAACGACTCCTTTAATTATGCTAAATGGAATCAGCTAGACAGAAAAAGACAAATAATGCATGATTTCACCCACATAAAATATCTAGAAAAGGTAAATTCATAGAGGTGAATGTCTGTGGGCCAAAGTGTTGGGGGCGGGGTAAGGCAGCAGAGTTGGCTGTTACTACTTAATGGGTACCGAGTGTGTTTGGGATGACAAGGAAGTTTTGGAAATACAGGGAATGTTGTACAGTGTGAATGTACTAAATGCTACTGAACTTTAAAATGGCAAAAGTGCCAAATTGTATGTATGTCACCACAAAAAATCTTAATAGAATTATTCCTTCATGAACAGGAATTAAAAATTTTAATTTAGGGGCACCTGGGTGGCTCAGTCAGTTAAGCATCCAAATTCGGCTCAGGTCATGATCTCACAGTTCGTGAGTTCGAGCCCCACGTCGGGCTCTGTGCTGACAGCTAGCTCAGAGCCTGGAGCCTTTTCAGATTCTGTACTTCCCTCTCTCTATGACCCTCCCCTGCTCACACTGTCTCTCTTTCTCAGAAATAGATAAAATATTTAAAAAAAAAATTTTTTAAATTTTAATTTAAAATTAACAGATCGTCAAATTTGGAGGGAGGCCCATCTTCTTAAAATAGAAACTAGAAGACATCAAATCTGCGACTTGATGTGCTTATTTTCCAGCAACGAGTCATTTCACACTTAGGCCTAAATCTCAGTTCTTGCTGTTATTAGTGTTAAGACTTCACACAATCACTAGTCAACATCATAATTGGATTTTCCTTCCAACTTGAAAAAGTAGGTGTTCTTGATTATATTTTGAACTCTGAAAAAAAAAAAAACCAGTCAAACAAAGGCATTTGTTTAACAGTGTTGGAAAGATAGACTAGCAAAAAAACTGGTTTGGTCAGAACTTCACCCAATACACTAAAATAAATTTTAAACGGAGTAAACACTTAAATATAAAAACAAAGTCTTAAAAAAGTCCTGAAAAACTATGACTATTTTGAGGTAGGCAAAGAACGTATAAATCTCAAAATAGCAGAATGCACTCAAAAAAAGATAACTTTCACTTCCCCTACCCATTTATGTGCACACGCGCGCGCGCGCGCACGCACGCACGCACACACACACATTCACTATTTATTTCAATACTTGCATATGGTCTCTCTTCCTCAAAATATCTTATTTTTCTGTACTTACCTTTCTTCTTGCAACAATGTGAGATGATAATATGCCTCTGTGAGGAGATGAAGTGACGGGAATGATGCAGGCTCTGTGACGTAGCTCTAGGCTATACTGACACATTGTCAGAAAGGATAATCTGCTTTCTGAACACCTTTGACTATAGAAAACTGAAACTACAGAAAGTAAAACCACAGATAAGACTGAACTACTGTACGTGGGGAAAACATTTACCAGAAACATTTCAAACAAAGCTCCGATATTCCCCAATAGAATGAATGTTCACAGTTAATAAGAAGAACCAAAACCCTGGTAGAAAAATGGTCAAAGAATATGAACAATTTATGAAGACATACAGCTGGCTGGGGTGCCTGGGTAGCTCAGTCGGTTAAGCATCCGACTTCAGCTCAGGTCATGATCTCACAGTTCGTGGGTTCAAGCCCCACGTCGGGCTCTGTGCTGACAGCTCAGAGCCTGGAGCCTGTTTCAGATTCTGTGTCTCCCTCTCTCTGACCCTCCCCTACTCATACTGTCTCTCTCTCTCAGAAATAAATAAAAAACATTAAAAAAATTATAAAAAAATACAGTTGGCTGATACAAAGAAGCCAAAATTACCCAGTTTCATTAACGATAATAGTGATTTAAAATTAATAATCACTATCTTGATGGAAATACCAACAGACTGGTTTAGACTGAGACAAGGCAAGTTGACACAGAAAAGTTCACACAGAAAAATAAGCATGCAAGAATGAGCCAGCAAAATTTTCGGTAAAAAAAAGACTGATGGGTTGAGCATGGAAGAAACTAGTGCTGCAATAATTTAGTTTTAGGGCAGGAAGAATCATTTATAGATTGTTAGGTCAGAAATAGACAAGACAAAGGGGGAATTTAGAATATGGCAGTGATGAAAGATGGATTGATAACAATTTGTGTTAGCAGCTAGGCAGCTATCCGAAGAAAAACTTAAATTGGCTCCTGACTTCAAAATTTATACACCAAAATAAAATCTAAATGGAGTAAACATTTAAATGGGAAAAATTCAAAATAAAATTGCTAGAAGAAAACAACAGTAGTTGTTTTTAGTTGTGCTGTTTACCGAATCTAGGTCCTGGAAGAAAAGTATGGTAGATTTAATTTTTAAAAAATGGTCACAACTATGGTTCCTATCCCACATTCTTCTCTTACAACACGATCTTAAAACTACTCTCATTAATCACAGGGCTCTGTGCGCCCTCTCCATGAACCGGGGTGGCCCACTGTGACTTTTCTGATGGCAGAATGCAGGGGAAGTGACTTCTCAGGCTAGATTATAAGGTGCTGTGCACTTCCACCTTTGTTCTCTTGGGATGCTCGCTGTTGGAACATGGTCACTGTGCTGAAGGGGTGCCCACACAGACCCCTATGGAGAGGAACCAGACCACCCAGCTCACAACCGCGGCTGAGCTCTCAGCCAGCAGCCAGCACCAGCTTGACAGCTGTATGAGTAATCCACCCTGAAAGGGGATCATTTGGCCCCAGACTGAGTCCCCCCAGTGTTGCTAAACAGAGAAGAGCCATTCCTGTTTTGAGTCCTGGAAAATTATTTGGGGTATTTTTTTTAACACTGAGTTTTAGGGTGGTTTATTAAACAAGCAATAGAAAACTAGAACAAATGGGATATATGCATTTTTACCTTCACCAACAGGAATTGAGCCACCTTTTTGCATCTTAGGCAAAGAGATGCTAACCAATGCATTTGAGGAACATTATAATTATTATTTGTTTTAAAAAAGAGAAAGCATGGGGCGCCTGGGTGGCTTAGTCAGTTAAGCGTCCGACTTTCGCTCAGGTCATGATCTCGCGGTTCGTGGGTTCGGGCCCCGCGTCGGGCTCTGTGCTGACTGCCAGCTCAGAGCCTGGAGCCTGCTTCAGTCTGTGACTCCCTCTCTCTCTGACTCTCCCCTGCTCACGCTGTCTCTCTCTCTCTCTCCTAGAAATAAATAAAAATATTTTAAAAAAATAAAATAAAATAAAATTATCTTCAGCCTAGAGGCACCCAGCTGGCTTAGTCGATAAAGCCTGCAACTCTTGATTTCCGGGTTGTGAGTTCAAGACCCACATTGGGTGCAGATATTACTTAAAAGTAAAATCTTAAAAAGAAAACAAAAACAAAAAAACCTNTGTGACTCCCTCTCTCTCTGACCCTCCCCTGCTCACGCTGTCTCTCTCTCTCTCTCCTAGAAATAAATAAAACGTTAAAAAAAAATAAAAAAAAATAAAAAAGAGAAAGTATAATGTACATTGATGTTGAAATAAAGCAAGATAATTAGGCACATAAAAATGATAATAATTCTGTAAATTTGCTAAAGGAGGCTCTTTATCACATGCAGGAAAATCTCATTCAAATATTCACAATTCAAGATTTCCATGTTAGGGGCACCTGGGTGGTTGAGTCAATTAAGCGGCTGCCTTCCACTCTGGTCATGATCTTGCGGTTCATGGGCTTTAGCCCCACATCCATCGGGCTCTCTGCTGTCCGCGGGGAGCCTGCTTTGGATCCTTGGTCCTCCTTTCTATCTGCCCCTCCCCCACTTGTTCTCTCTCTCTCTCTCTCTCTCTCTCTCAAAAATAAATAAAATATTTTTAAAAAGATCTCCAGGTTATATTAGCAACATTAATAAATACATTTTAAGTGGTACACTTAAATCTTTGTATATCTTTGTATTTCAAGTACCAGTATCAAGATAAATGTAATAAAGAGCCTATCCAATTTAGTTTTTCACTACATGGGAATAAAAACTATCTACTACTATGACTGTTGTGAAGCAGTTACACTCCTGGTATCTTCATTATCATTTACAGAGAGAAAATACCAAAATTATAAAAATAAGTAATTTCTTAATTTAAGCACAAAATACAAGAATTCCAAACATCAAGCCATAAAAGCAATATGGTCTACCTTTGGTGCTGCCACACATAATTAAAGACGTGTAGGGACACCTGGCTGGCTTAGTCATTAAGCATCTGATTTCAGCTCAGGTCATGATCTCAAAGGTTCATGAGTTCAAGTTCTACATTGGGTAAGCTCATGCCCTGCTTGGGGTGAGCTCAAGCCCTGCTTCTGGTGAACCCCACTTCTCTGTCTCTCTCTCTGCCCCTTCCAGAATTCTTTCTCTCTCTCTCTCTGACACTTGCTCACTTGTGCCCTCTCTCCCTCTCAAAAAAAAAAAAAAAAAAAGGAGGGGTGGCACCTGGGTGGCCCAGTTGGTTGGGCATCCGACTACGAATCAGGTCATGATCTTATGGCTCATGGGTTTGGGCCCTGCATCGGGCTCTGTGCTGACAGGTCAGAGCCTGTAGCCTGCTTTGGATTCTGGATCCCCTCTCTCTCTGTCCCTCCCCGACTCACACTCTGTCTCTCTCTCCTTCAGAAATAAACAAAACATTAAAAAGAAGAAGAAGAAGAAGAAGAAGAAGACGACGACGACGTCGACATCGTCGTCGTCGTAGTAGTAGTAGTGGTAGTAGTAGTAGTGTAGTATAAGAGTTAAGAGTTTGATTTCTGGAATCAGACTGACTGGATAGGAACCAGGTCGCTGCCACTGTGTAATCTTGGGGGATGTTATTAACTTCTGTAAGCCTCAACTCCCACTTCTGCAAAATAGTCATAAGTAGCTTATGACAATCCTTAGCACATAGTAAATACTCACTAAATGCTAGCTATTTGAAAAAAGTTATTCCTACACCAAGACCCAAACCAAATATGATACACATCATTTTAAATTTGTCAAGAGGCACCTGGGTGGCTCAGTTGGTTAAGCATCCGACTTTGGCTCAGGTCATGATCTTGTGGTTCAGGAGTTCGAGCCCGGCATCGGGCTGTGTGCTGACATCTTAGAGCCTGGATCCTGCATCAGAGTCTGTGTCTCCCTCTCTCTCTGCCCCTCCCCCACTCATGCTTGTCTCCTTCTGTCTCTCAAAAGTAAATAAAAACATTCCAAAAGTTTAAGTAAAAATAAAAAAACAAATTTGTCAAGTAATGTTGCTTTCTTTAGAAGTTTAAGTTAAAAAAATTAATTTAGTACATTATATAATATAATAAATTATAATTATAAAAAGCTATAATACAGCATAATACATAATAAAGAAGGAGTTGAGAAATATGGCCTTAGAGAGGAGATGAAATGTTTAAATAGTAATGGCAATCTGAAACGAAAACCCAAGAGATAAAGCCTGGAAGGTGGTCTGTATGCTCGTGGGAGGAGAGAAGCACCAAGGAAAGAGAAGACATCCCGAAGGTGTGTCCTTGGTGGGGCGCCAGGGGTCAGATATCATCCTGGTGTGAGGGTTTTCCACTGTGTGAGCCAGAATTCCCTCCCCTGTCTAGTTGCATGTAGAGTTGGTGTTCTACGGCAAAAATTTCAACTGGCGTCTGTTCCTGGTCCCGGGGAGAGAGCCTCTCCATAACCTTGGAACTCCCCACATGAGAAGAGCATCTCTGATATTCATGGTAGGTCCCTAGATAGTCTCAGCACGGGGGCCGGCCACGCTGGAACAATCAGCCTGTTGAGGCTTTGAGGCAACTTAATACCAGTCCAAACCCTGGGGAGAAGAGGGCTGGAGACAGAGCTCAATCGCATGGCCAAGGGTTCAATCAATCATATGTGTGTAACGAAGCCCCAGCAAAAAGTCTGGACACCGAGCTCGGATGAGCTTCCTGCCTGGTGACACGCACTGCCTGCCAGGAGGGGGATGCGTCCTGACTCCATGGGGAGAGGACACGGAAGCCTTGCATTTGAGACCCTCCCAGACCTCACCCTATGCGTCTCCTCTCTGGTCTCATTTTGATTTGTACCTTTTTGCTGTAATAAAACCGCAACCATAAGTGTAGATCTTAGCTGAGTTCTGTGAGTCATTCTGGTGAACTATCAGACGTGAGGGAGTAGCGGGAAGCCCTGAATTTGTAGCAGCTTGGTCAGAGTTATGGCCCAGGAATCCCGGCGTTTGCAGCGATTGTCTGAAGCGAGGACAGTCTCTAGAGAAATAAGCCTTCACCTGTGAAGTTCGGCCTAACTCCAGGTATAGGGTTAGAATTGCACTGCGGTCTGCACCACAAGGGAAATTTGCTTGAGACTTGGACATCATAAGGAAAACAGCAGCTGTATTGTCTACACTCCAGAAGATTAGAGGAGGGTGCCAAGCACTGTGGGAGCTCGTGCGCGTTGTTGCCCATCTCCTGGCTCACCTTGCTGGCCTGGGGCGGCACCCAGGCTGTGGCTCCCCCAGGTCCGGCCACATGTGCTCCAACTTCTCTGAGCCCTGGGCCAACGATGCGTGCAGTTCTGGGGCTGCGAGCGCCGGCCACACCTGCAGGCCTCATCCACATCACCTAAGGCAGGGTAATGAGAGACAGATGCAAGCTCCTGTTTTCTAGCACTTTCCGGTTTGTCCCTGCTCCTGTTCTTGTTCAGCGTTTCTTCCCAGCTGCTGATCTGGCAGACTTAGCACAACTTCAGGCCCAACACCAGATGCAGGGCGACAGATTTTCCCACCAGTGATCACCGTTGCTTAAGGTTAAATCTGTACAACGAATCCCTTATACTTTATCACTCTGATTTTACCTTGACTGCTACAACTGTTTCAGCCTGTCTGATAAAAAAAAAACAAAAAACTATAAACTTTAATATGATTGATGAGAATGTAAAGGGATACACTACAGGAAGAGAAATTGTATGACACTAGGGTTTTCAGTCCTGACTTTATACCAGACTCTTGTAAAAAATAACTGATCGCATGCTCGTCCCCCGAGGTTCTGGGGTAGAGTTTAGGCATTGAGTTGTTTTTTGAAAGCCTCCTAGGTGATGCCGGTGTGCAACCAGAGTTATTAAATGCTGCCCTAGAAGAAAAGGGGTGGGGGAAGAGAAAAGGTGATCCTGGAGACATACCTATACAAGGAAGTGTAACAGGAATAAAATCAACACATCCCTTACCATGCGAGGCATTCCTAAAATCAAGTGACATAGAGGTATTCAAAATGAAGTCAAAGACATAGCAGGGTTATATTAACGAAAATGAAGGTGTGAAACAGCAATATACAACAGAAAAGCACCCAAAGTTAATAGCATGAGAATGGATCAAGGAGATTTACATTGGTAACAGTTACAGTACACGGTGAAGGAAGGAGATGTTTCTTTTTGTATCTGGAATAGCTTCAGGATATGTACTCACTTCAGGATATATTAGAGAAAATCATAAATTAGAATCTTCCCTTTAAGAACTAAGACGTCAAGGGGCACCTGGGTGGCTTAGTCGGTTGAGCGTCCGACTTTCGCTTAGGTCATGATCTTGCGGATCGTGGGTTCGAGCCCCGCGTCGGGCTCTATGCTGACTGACGGCTCAGAGCCTGGAGCCTGTTTCAGAGTCTGTGTCTTCCTCTCTCTCTGACCCTCCCTTGTTCACGCTGTCTCTCTCTCTCTCTCTCTCCTAGAAATAAATAAAAATATTAAAAAAAAAAGAACTAAGAGCAAGAAGAGGAAAACATGTAGGATTTGAAACATATCATTAACAGAACTTATCTACTAAATTAGCACATTTCACTCCTTTGATTCCATACAACTGAGTTGTTGGATTCACTGGTGTTCACCATTCTTTCTGTAAGAAATGTCTGCGTCCTTGACATGCTGCAGGCTAGGGCCTGGCCAGCCACCACAGTTCACCCGCACTAGCTCTTACCAGTTAAGTTGTTCCAAACCTGCTTACACTAGTTCTCATTAATGTAAGTCACCAACCTAAATATGATATACACCGTTAAGAATGTGGATGAGTATAAAATACAAATATGAATTTGGGAAATAATAACTTCAAGAGAACTAATTGAATGCTTTGTAAAGATTTAGTAAGGATAAATCATTGTAAGAACTTGCTGAGATTAAGTGTGAGCAAGACAACTTTCAGAAGGAAGGGTAGAAAACTTGAATCCTTCACAAGTTTCTCTGCCTCTGCATTCCACTATGAGGAAACCCAGGATGGAAATTATAGGTGATGCAGTCTGGTAGTGATTTATGCAAGAACAGCCACTAAACTCCAGTTAGAGCACCTAGATATAAGGAAAAGCCTTTGGCTCACCATCAAAAGATTGGCAAGTGAATGTATACTTAATGTGTATTAAATTAATACGCATGCATTTTAGTTATTTTTTTAAATAGCTCCTCATTCTGACATTTTTCATTTACACAGCTTGTCAGGTAAGAGATAATTTTGTCAAGGCAGAGTTTTGAAACAGAAAATTGTTCCTCACACATGCATGGAACCATTATAAAAACTGGGAAAAGAAACCTTTATGCAAGCGCCTGGCGGGCGTCACACAGAGCGGAATGGAGCTCACAGGCAGAAGGGCCAGCCGAGGAGGGTGGGTGTGCTTCCAAGTTGTCCTCTGCAGCCTTGGGACAGGTGTGCTTGGGCCGTGGGTCAATCCTGTTGGCTCACTGCCAGGAAATCTTAAAAAAAAAAAAAAAGAAAGCCTGTGATCATCCAGGCAGCTAGGACGTCCAGTACACAGAGCTGCAGGGGGCTAAGGTGCCCAGGAGAAACGTCTCAGACATCTGCAGGTTTCCTCCAGTATTCATGAGAGTAGTGATCAGCATACAGGTTTGAAGAAACTATTTAAGGCTGGGAAAAGAATTGTCCCAGAGAATTAGAGGGAACACTACTCAGCACTCACATAGGACCAGGAATATTATCTGTTCCCACTAGATAGACTGAAAAATTTCCCAATTCATGAGCATCTGTTACAGTATTTGAGAGTTTAGCTTCGGTAATGGGGTGAGTTAATCCTAAACAGTTCTGAAACCCTGCTTAACAAATCTTAAGTCATGTCCTAGCTACAATGGTCTCCAAGTAACGTATGTGTGTACCAGAAAAAAGCTCCAGAATATTTACAGAAATACAAACTATCAAGGATCCAGTAAGGTGAAATCCATATTGCCCAGCATCCAGTCAAAACTGCAGGGCGTGCAAAGCAGCGAGAAAATACATCCAATAATGGTAGTAAACCAACAGAACGCAGCTGAGACCTGATAAAAATATTAGAATTAGCAGGCAAGGATGTTAAAAATTACTGTAACTTTGTTCCATTTGTTGAAAAATTTAAGTAAAGATAGTGAGGATATTAAAAAAGATCCAAAAATCATGTGTTAATGAACTCACTGGGGGAACTCTTTTACAGTGTGTATCAAATCATACAATAGATTACAAGGTTGTCAGTTGTACCTCAATGAAGCTGAAGAACTAAGGAAAAAAAAAAAAGAGTACCAATCAGAAAAAAGTGATGTCAATCAAACTTCTAGAGAGAAAAACTACAACATCTAAGATGATTATTATATTGGAATTAATTGCTAACTAAACACTGCAGGAAAAAAAAAAAGGAAAAAAAGTAGTCTTGAAGACCCAGGAATACAACTATCCAAAATGAACATACAGAGAAAAAATAATTTAAAAAATACAGCACATCAGTGAGCTATGGGATAACATCAAACAGGCTCGTATTAAGTGTAGTTGAAGTTTCCAAAGAGGAAAGTGAGGGCAAAGAAATTTTTTTGAATAATGGCCAAAATTTTCCAATTTTGATGAAAATTATAAACCCACAGAGCCATGTATCTCAAAAGAACTCCAAGCAAAAGGAACATGAAGAAAACTATATCAAGGCACATTATAATCCAATTGCTCAAAACCAGCCAGACAAAAATGACACTTTATGTACTAGACAGCAGTTTTCTTACAGGAAAAAATGCAGGCAGGGGGGCAGTGGAGCCACATTTTTAAGGTATCAAAAGGGGAAAACACACTGTCAAGTTAGAATTCTATACCCAGCAAAAAGAGATTTCAAACACAAAGGTAAAATACACTTTTCCAGACACAAAAGCGAAAAGAATTCATCACCAGCAGCAAGCCTGCACTATGAGACATATCCCAAAAACTTCAAGTAGATACCAGGTGATCGACACGGATGACCAAAGAGCTCCAGAAATGGTTAGCTACTGGAATACATGATTTGTATTTAAATCTCTATAAAAGAGAATGTTTCAAAAAACAAACACAATGTAGTGTGCTGCTTTTATTTTTTTTTTAATTTTTTAATGTTTTATTTATTTCTGAGAGAGAAAGAGAGAGAGAGAGTAGGGGAGGGCCAGAGAGAGAGGGAGACACAGAATCCGAAACAGGCTCCAGGCTCTGAGCTGTCAGCACAGAGCCCGATGTGGGGCTCGAACCCATGAACCGTGAGATCATGACCTGAGCTGGTCAGATGCTTAACCGACTGAGCCACCCAGGCGCCCCTAGTGTGCTGCTTTTACATAAATAAACGCAAAATGTCTAACGGTACAGCAAGTCTAACCGAGATTTGGGAGGGAAAGTGAAATATATCAGGAACTAAAATGGAACCATAACTGCAGATAGAGTGTAACAGAAAATTATAAGAAATACCATGTACAATTGTCTATTGATTAATTTGGAAAGACAGAGACAATGGGCTTTTTAAGAAAGGTATAAATTATCAGATTGATTCCGGAGAAAGTAGGAAACGTGGAGACTGATAACCATAAGGAAAAATGGGAGAAAAAATCAGTTACTTCTAAGAAATTCGTTTTACAAAGGAGTTCAACAAGTCTTAAGCAGGTAATTCGTGTATTTTTCAATCTTCTTGCCAGAGCACAGAACAAGATAAGCTTGCCAATTCATTCTATAAAACTAGCAGAACCATAATTCCAAAACCAAGCCAACATTATAAAGCAAATTTTTAAAGAAAACCTCATGAATACTGATCAAAACCTTAACATCTTTGAAAAACGAATAGAATTCTAGAGTGTATTAAAGGCACCTTATATTGTTATACAGGGTTTTTATAACAGGATGCAATGATAGTTCAGGGTTAAGAAACCTATTAAAAAAATACTACTATGCCTAAGCCTCCTTTTTTAAATTCAATTATCTGACAAACATTCCTTCATTCATTCATCAAAAATTTACCAAGTAATTTTACGCCAGGCACTGGATACTGGGAATCCACTGGTTTAAGGTGTTTTCTGCCTTCACGGAGCTATCTAGAAGACATACAAATAAAGAGAAAATTGTAACACAGTATAAAGCTATGACAAGAGAAATACAGGGAACTATTGGAATACATAAATTGGTAGTTTATGTATTGATTGGAATAATCCTGAAAGAGGATGATTGCTCCTTCTAGCACCATACAGTAGGTGCGAGGAATATGGGCCTACACAACAAAACTAGAAAGTTGGCTGATTGGATGGAGAAGGTGGAGTCAGATTCTTTGGAGGTCTGAGTATATTAATGTGTTATGTACAAAAGGGTAAAATAAGGGTCAATTAAGTTGGAAATACTTGGTTAAGCATAAAGATTGCTTGGGGCGCCTGAGTGGCTCAGTTGGTTAAGCGTCTGATTTCGGCTCAGGTCATGATCTCACGTTTCGTGGGTTCGAGCCCCGTGTCGGGCTCTGTGCTGACAGCTCAGAGCCTGGAGCCTGCTTTTGATTCTGTGTCTCCCTCTCTCTATGACCCTTCCCTGCTCACATGGTCTGTCTCTCTCAAAAAAAAAAAAAAAAATTAAAAAAATTTCTTTACTGCAGTACTTGTCAGAAGCTTTAGGGTCTTGATACTAAGAGAAGGCTACACACGGTCAGATCGTACACAATATTTACCAAAACACTTCATTACAGAACAGAGTGATATTTCACGCAATGTCCTTGGGGAGAAACTGTGCTCCCACAAAAACACCTCTTCCTTTCTACTGTAGCTCTCAAGCCTGGGTGAATGATCTCACCAACTCTATCCAATCTGTTGGGGTCACTTGTTCTGTCCCTTTACACAGTACACTTACTAGTTTGGTTACTTTCAACTGGGTGGGATTGAAGTGAAAAAGATCCACTAGAGCTTCCGTGAAGGGGTGTGCCCCAAGTCATTAATGAGCATTAAGAAGCATTACTCTGAACCAGGATTATCTTGATCAATATGAAAGGATCTGATCCACAGATAACTTGCAATAAAGCAAGTTTAATCTCTATAAAATCTATGAAGTATTCACACAGGTAAGATACCAGAGAACAAGCTCCCTGGAAACAAATCCTTCTACTATGAAACTGCGTATAAGACATAAACTTCTCACCTTCATGCTCTCTGTGCAGAGTCAATAGCTCCACTTCTCTAAAAGTGTCACATGCATTTACACACACGAAAACCTGAGAGTATGAACTCCTAGAGACCAGGGAGGGTGACCAGCTTCTAACTGTAAGAACTATAATCCAGACCACTGAAAATCTCATTCTAAAGCACTAAGTTCTACCTGTACAAAAGCCGTGTTTCGGGACACTCTGAGAACTGACATCCTTTACATCAGGCGGTCACTGAACAAAAGCATGCTGCTAATTTTGTACACACCGTCTGTAAAGTTAGTAATGTCAAAAAAAATAAGACACACTCTTTTTTAGGTTTTCAATATATTAAAAAACTTGTATAAATGCTGTGGTTAATATTAAAAAGGGTCAATCTTTTTCAAGGAATGATTTTTTATAAAGTTCTACAGTGAATGGGAAACAGTATTTTGATACACAAGTTTTGTTAAACAAGATTTAAAAATTTTTAAATTAGAAAAAGTTTAAGACTAAATTCTTTCAAACGTTCAAACAAAAAAAGCAACCTGTACAGTCTCCACAATAAAATGTATCCTTGTGCACATGTCCTGGGCACTTTGACAATGTTAAAGTTGAAAATTTGAGTGACGGAGGCAGCACTTAAACGGTTTATGAACCTCCTTTTTGCAAAAAAAGTATAATTTCAGTAAAACATTTTACCATTTTATCTATGCTTTTACATTTTTGTTTTTCCTGAAAAGGGGGATTTATATTAACAGTGTATTTTTTAACCTAAAAAAATACATTTAGAGATATTTAACTTCCTGAGTAACTTCAGTTATACATCAAACATGATTTAATGAGCAAACTTTAAAATTTTAGAATGAGACAGCATGTATGGATTTACAATTTTATGTTCAATTAGAGTAAAACCCAAACGAGCATGTCACAGAACTTACGGTAGAAATTCTCTAAAAAGTCAAATAGGATTTATCCCCAAACAACACCAATAAGCTTTTTAAGTACAATGTTAGTAAAATGAGTCACTGAAATTATTTTCTTTTATTAACAAAATACTGACAGTCATTTCAGACTATCAAAACTTGAAGGTCTTCTATTATATACACCAAATCTGATTCACTAACAACAAACTTCTTGCAATACAAAAAGATAACAGATAATTAAAATATTTGCTTTATAATACAACCAATCCATATGATACATCCCTTTCTTAACTGTCTAAAATGATTAGAAATTGTGGCACTTTCTTTTGCATAAAACCCTTTCCTCTTCATAAAACCCTGAGGTGAAAGGTTATTAATGTAATAAAACTGGAACCACAATTCTTATTTCTGTATTAGACTGCAGCCATAGGTTTTAAAATTTTATAAAGAAATGTGGCAACTTGTAAAGCTGCTCTGTACAGTTAACACTTCTAGATCAATTTAGCCAAAAGGGCCTAGAATGACCCTGTAAAAATATCGTCCTTTTAATACTTGTTAGTGTCGAGATGAACGCCATTTTCCATCTCTACTACTGTCTCTTCTATTTTCATAGTCGTGGCTCCAGCCATCAGGATTCCGTTCTTCATGGAAGTAGTCATCTCTGCTTCCTCTGTAGTGATGGTCAGACCCATGGTCAGTGTAACGCTGTTCACGGCTATAATGCCTATCCAGGGCATAGGGATGAGCATTCTGTCTGACTTTACGTTGTGATGGTGGCGTCTCCTGGCGCCACTGGGAGCTTGAAGACTGGTTAAACGTAGGATTATGTGACTGAACCGATGGGGAAAATCCTGACTGATCCAGATGTGGAGAGCCAAATTTCCCACCATATGACATCTGTCTCAAAATACTGTTCATCTAAGAGAAGAAAAAAAGGAAATGTTAACTACAAATATTTTTAGATATGAAAGCCAGTATATATTCAGTTGCAGTGAACCAAACAGATAATGATGGAAAAGCAAATTCACTCTCCTTGCCAAGGTAGATCTTAGGTTAAACAAGTCAAAGTAGAAAAATACAATGGCTCTGTTCATTCCAATGTAAACCTACAAGATATCTGTACATAACTACTGCTTTTTTTTTTTTAATGTTTATTTATTTTTGAAAGAGGAAGACGGAGACAGAGGATCCAAAGCAGACTCTGTGCTGACAGCAGAAAGCCTGATGAAGGGCTTAAAACTCACAAAATGTGAGATCATGACCTGAGCTGAAGTCGGAAGCTTAACAGACTAAGCCACCCAGGTGCCCCCCACCCAACTATAACTACCCCTACCACGCCTTGCCCTCAAGAACAAAACTTAGAAGGGAAGAGGTCATACAAATGACAATGTAAAGCACTGTCTGATGAACACATAAAGAGCCAAGAGCTCAGTATCATCAAGGCTTCATGAAGGTAGCACAGCATCTAAGTGTTAAAAGTATGGATGGAATATTTTAAGGGGGAAGTATATCAAGCAAAGGCAATTGCACCAAGATAACCAGAATGTGTTCATAGAAAAGCAAGTAATTCTGACTGAGAGAAGTTACAGAGCTTTTAAGCAGTGATTACTGGACAATTAGGCTAAAAAGCTTTATTGGCATTAGATGATGGAGTACCTACTAACTAAGCTAGAGAATTCTGACTTTATCTTCCAAACAATGAAAAGTCAAATTGCCAGGAAGATAAGCAAAACAGGGTTACAGTAATTTTGAAACAAGTGTGTAAGAAGGACCAGTGAGGAGAAAATGGAGACAAGTATGAACTGACTAGACCAGTGGTCCCCAAATTCTGCCTGCAGATAGCTAATAAGCCAGAGACAATTATTTTAAATAGCTTACAGCAAAATGACAAAAATATATGATATGTACATAAAAGCTGACATCCCTTCATACTTGTCTCAGTTTTACCTTACTTCATTCTTATATCTGCAGGCCTGCAAAAAGTCAGAGGTCATTAGCCGAGATTGTGATTAGGGTAAAGAAAAAAAAAGAAATAAATTCAAGAAAAAGAAAAAAATAAAGGACTTGATGACGAAATGAAAAAATGAAGGACTGGACACAAAGATGGAACAGTAAAACATACCAAGGACTTTAAGCCTAGTCTCACAACCTCATATTACAGGAAAAATGGAAAGCAAGAGGAAGCTGGCCTGGAAGACTCCAACATATTCAATTACTGTTATTAAGCATCAAAGAGAGCATATGATAATTAAGTCCTTCAGCATAGGTGGCAAGAACATCAGAGAATAAATTTCCAGTCTTTGAAACAGCCTCTGCCCCCTACCCCCCAAAACAATGGCTGAAGAAAAATATAAATGTGAAATGGAGCTCTTCTATTTATCTTCAATCTTTTAAATATGTACTTCAGCCCAGGGAAAACTAAAATGAATGGTCACAATCTACAAAGATCATGCTAGTCTAACTAAAACTTAGGACATTACTTAAGAAGTATTTGAACATTTCAATCTAAGTATTTTGGTGGGTTTTTTTTTTTGCTTTTTAGCAATTCGGGTTGATAAATCAACCTACCACTGCTTGTCTCTGAAAATTTTCTGGAGTAGAGAAAGACCTCTGAATTATCTGTGTTGATGAAATCATGTTATCCGCAGTCCTTTCATACCTGTGAAAGAAAAACAACATATAATCATTCATTTAACAAATATTTACTACATACTACTCATGGGCAAGACACAGGTCCCAAAGGTAGGAATGAACAAGAAAGACAGGGTATCTGCTCTCATAGATAAGGCAAAGGATGCAGACAGTAAGACAGTTTCACCTTGTTACAAGTGATATTATGAACAGTCGACTAAAAAGCAAGTACAGTGAGAGACAGGAGTTCTATTTTAGCTTGCTGGTCATGGATGCCCTTTCTGAAAAGGAGACATCTGAAGTGAAAACTGAGTAACCAGATCACCTGGAGGCAAAACATTCCAGCTGCAGGAAGATCGAGCACAGGGTGAGCAAGTTATATGGCCTGTGGGCCAATCCAGTTTTTATAACACACTCTTGTGTTTGTATTTTCTATGCAGTGTTACGCTGGCCTGCAAAGCCTGAAATATGAACTACCTGGCCCTTTATAGGAAAAAAACTCCCATCAATCCCAGGGCTAGCACAAAGGCTTAGGCTGAAAACTAAAATGAAAAGGATATGGTTGATTAGATGACAGACGAAGGAGAAAGAAAAATTAAAGATAAAAACGCAGAATTTTGGCTTGAGCAATTACATACACATTTACTGAGACAAGGAAGAGGAACAGGTCTGGGAAAACAAGGAATTAAGAATTCTGTAACATAAACAGGATATTAACTTCAACGGACTTGTATCTTATTCCCAACCTCCTAAAAAGGTAGCCTGCTCTACAGAAAAACACACTTAGCAAGTATTTCAAATTTATTTTATTTTAAAATATTTAGGATCAAATCACTAATTGATTTGTTTCATAGTTTAGATCTTTTCGCTTTGAGGTTTTTTTTTTTTTCCTTAAGAGAGAGAAACATGGAGCATGGGCACGTGTATGAACAGGGAGGGGCAGAGGCAGAGAGATCATCTCAAGCAGGCTCTACACTCAGTGTGAAGCCTGATGCTGGACTGGAGCCCATGACCCTGGGATTAGAACCTGACCCAAAAAAGCCAGACACTCAACTGACTGAGACACCCAGCGGCTCCTCATTTTGGATTTTCTTAAATTAGTCATGTATCTGTATGCTAAAGTGATAAAAAGTATAATTTTCCTTAGAATAAAAGTATAAACAAGCTGTATATTGTAGCTTTAAATTAAAAACAACTTATTTACTCGAACATTTTTTCCCAAAGAGAATTCTCAGAGAGCTAAAAACCATTTTTCCTCCAACCTGAGATACCTCTGAAGCTTCCATACAAGTGGTTTTAGACACTTCAAGTTCTTTTTTCTTTAATTTTTAAAAAATGTTTTATTTATTTTTTGAGAGAGAGATGGAGACAACGTGAGCAGGGGAGGGTCAGAGAAAGGGAGATACAGAATCCAAAACAAGCTCCAGGCTCTGAGCTAGCTGTCAGCACAGAGCCCAAGGCGGGGCCTGAACCCACAAATTGTGAATCATGACCTGAGGCGAAGTCAGATGCTTAACCTACTGAGCCACCCAGGCGCCCCGCCCCTAGACTCTTCCAAGCTCTGAATGTGCTGAGAAGTATTTAAACAGTTTCAGTTGACAAGAAAGGATGTGAAGATGGTACCCTTTTTACACTACTCTTTCTTGCAACTTTGCTTTCCAGTCATCTGGTTTGTATCAGCTCTTGGCACCACCTAATCCAAGCCATCAACATCATCCCAGTAACCTCCTTGCTATCTTGCAACTAATGCCAGTACCTTGCTACCAACAGCTTCCTCACTGGGCTACTTTCAGCCCTGTCCCCTCCAATCCATTCTCCCACAGCAACCAAACAAATCATTAAAATACAAACCCGTTCCTTTATTATCCTACTAAAAAACATTTTGGTACCTTTCTACTATTCCCAAATCCTCACTATGGCCTAGAAGCAAGACCCTAGATCACCTTGCCTCTTCTACTTCACCAACACTACTACTCTCCATTTCTCATTCATTATGATCTAGGTACGCTGACCCCTTTTAGTTCCTCATTCATTTATATCATCTCTCCTTGAGGGTTCTTTTCTTCAAGCATGTTCTACTCTTTCTCTAGAAAACTTATCAAACAGGTAGTCACAAAACACATACGTGTCTTCATGCAGACTTGTAGGCTCCACTATGCAGCCTATCACAGAGGCTCCGTCACAATGCCTGGGTGTCAATCCCAGCCCACTGTTACGAACAGGTCACACTTGAGCAAGTTAACCTCCAATCCTCATTTTCTTCACATGTAAGGTAGAACTGATAACATTCCTCACCTCATCAGACCGCCGTGAGGAACAAGACCATAAATGCAAAGGACTTGCAGAGCCGGACACGTGTTTGTTAACCCTTCCTTAAGTGAAGCCCATTATGATTGATGTAACAGCTCTGTGGATGAACCAGGAAAAAATTGTTCCTGGTGAAATATCAGCTTTCCCAAAGCAAATAAAATTATTTAATGTAAATATGAGAACTTTTCTCACCCTTAGGAACTAGCAGAGAGCCTAGAGATCAGTCAATCAGCTTTTCCTTACAAACAGAAGGACAGAACCAGAGAAACAAGACTGCCTCAAGATTATGCCATCAGGAGAGGCAGACCTAGAATCCAATTCTGCAAACTCTTAGTCCACTAGTCTGTTTATAGATAGGTATTTTTAAACTGAAAGATAACAACCATTAAATGGTCAAAACTAATTTAAAATTTTTAAAGGAAACAGATTAGAAAATAGAGTATACTGAAAACAGTGAGGGTAAATAATATTCTGGGAGATTTTGTTTCAATTATGTACAAAAATATGTCTTTCCAAATGAACATAATTATGGTTAACATATGCATCTATTTTAGGGGTACTATACATGTCTGTGTATAATCCCTTTGAAGTGGATACCTCATTATAAGCCAAAATACAAATAATATAGCAGAAGAATAAAAAAGAGCTTAAAGGAGGAAACAAATCACTCATTGTGCGTTTTGGGATCACTACCTAAGGAAATTTCTGATAAAAGATTTTAACAATAGGTGCAAAATATTACCTGCTCGGAGATGTAGAGGTAGGGCTTGAGTTCCCAATATGATGTTGGGGATATGACAAACTGACATCCTGTGAGGCGTGGCTACTTCCTAAAATGAAAAAATTTGAGAAATCACTGACAGAAAACTTAGGTTGAAATTATGTCTCCCCTACCCCAAATCATGTAGACAGAGCCTACAAGAGAAAACCTCAAATTACAAGAGACTGCTTTACAATTTCACCAGAGGGAAAATTCTAAGTGTTTAACACCACACACATCCAAAACAAGGGACTATCCGATGTATAAATACCCAATCTAGCCGTACTACTCTGATCCTCACATGGAATTTTTCAGACTGGATACACAGAAAGTTTCATCCTCATCGGGTCCCAGAATCAAAATTTGTACATGTAAATTACAAAGCAGCCAGGAAAAGTGTTTTCAGAAAACAATCCTTGCTCCTTTCAGAGCAAGGACCCAAACCCAAGTCATTCTAACAACAAAGTTTACATTCTCTTCATTGAACCCAAACTCAATTTAAAAACGACAACTTTCAAAATCCTTGCTGCCAGTCACCTATTTTCAGGGATATATAAAGTTTACTATCCACAAAGCTTAAAGTATTTTCATCCCAAAAGAAATTCTTTAAAATTGAACAAAATTAAAAACAAAGAACAAAGACACAAAAAAACCCCACAAAACCCTCTCCCCAAACAATAACACTGAATAGTTACCTGATCTAAATTGAATTTTGATGGGCCTCCCAAAAAGTTTGATTCCGTTGAGTAGATTCATCGCATAAGGAACAGACACTTCATGTTTGAAATTCACAAATGCAAACTGCTTTGGTTTACCATCCTTATCTTTTGGAATTTTCACTTTTATTACTGGCCCAGCCTGTAGACCAGAAGAGAAAAACTCAAATTTTACAAAGTTTAAAAATAACAAAAAATGTAATCAGGAAGTCTAAAAAAATGGACACACAAGCCTTTCCACCTCGGTGAAAGATCCTATATCTATGACCCAACACTTGATTAATATTTGGGGAAAGAAACCCATAACGAACCGGCAGCAGTCACTGAGTTTACAGGTCAGTGTACTTTATGACTTCTTAACAAGGTGGCCAACTCCATCATTTTCTCAACCAAGGTACCCGTTTATCAAGAGCTACAGAATGCAGTTTTCTTGGACTAAAAATTCACTTTTTTACTGATTAACCAAACGTTACCAGTTGTTAGAGAATAGAATTGGAGAGAGCAGGATATTCTTGACTGTAACGCGTTTTAATGCGGATTTTAACCATCGAAACACAAGTCTGCCTTTCTAGAGTATTGAGGAGTTTATTTTAAATATTTTAATGCTGCAATAAAGAAAACTTACATGGAAAACAGATAATGACCAAACAACTGAAATACGCTCTACCAGTCAGATGCACCAAAGACAAAGTGCCCTGAGGGGAAGGAAGACTAGGAAAAAGCACTGCTGCACGAAGAACCCACCGTATTAGATTCCTCAGGACCCTCGGGAAGGCTTCACCGAGGACCCCTTCGCCGCCCTGGGCTGTCACTTCGGCGTGAACTAACCAGGGCTCTTTCCATAAAGCGACTCCCCCGCGGGCGCCTCACTTTCCAAGAGCGACCTCCGGCCCCAAGCGGCCCAGCCGTCGGGCGCCGGGCCCCACAGCCCAGCTTTCGAGAAGAAGGCGGGCATGGCAGATGGGCCGGGCCACACGGGAGCCGGGAAACGAACGGAAGGGCCTGCTCTCCGCCGCTCACCTGGTGGAAAAGCTCGAAAAGCAGCTCCTCGGTCACTTTCGTTTCAAGGTTGCCCACAAAGAGCGTGCGATCCGCTTCCGCCGCCGCCGCCCCCATCGCAACGTCGCCCCCTCCCTAAAAAGGCCGAAGGGTCGTCGCCGCCGCGCTCACTGCGCACTCTCAGAAACCCCACGTCCTCGTCGCCCCGGACGTCACGGACGTAGACGTTGGTCTGCGTCGACGTGCGCGGAGGAGCTGCGCATGCTCGGGAGGGGAGCGCCGGTTGAAGGCGGCTCCTAGATCGGCCGCGGCGCTGGTTATGGCTTCCCTTGTGGGCGGGGGTCCGGTTCGACACCGGCTGGACTGATCGGAGCCGCCAGGGGCCTGCTTGACCGAGGGACGTAACAGACACTACGCGCGGTGTTTGAAGATGGCCCTGTCCGCCGGCGATCAAAGGAGCAGGGTGGCCTACCGCGCTTCCCACGGCGACCTCAACCCGTCCGCCATGGTCTCCGGAGACAGCCTCCTCGTTGCCAGGCCGGAGGCGATTCTTCCAGCACCCGCTCCTCCGCGGGCGGTACGGCTGAGCGTTCGGGCCGACAGCCGGCGGAGCCCGCCCCGCTTTATAAAGGGAAGGGAAGGTGATGGGCGGAACCGCTGCCGCCCGGCCAGATTCTCCCCGTATCCGACCCCCGCGGTCAAACTGGATCTCCTGAGGAGCGTGCTGCAGCAGCGTCTGGTTGCGATCGGAAGCGTGATCGCAGCCCGCCTTTCGCCTTCGTAGCAATACCCCCAGCGCCCCTCGATCCGCTTGTAAACAAGGCCTCTCGCAAATCCTCCCGTGGTGTCCTGAAAGTCTTATTCTTAGAGATGTATTTTCGTTTTTAATATAACAATACGTAGGAGTCCTGTTAACACGGCGTAGCACGGAGGACATTTTTACCTGTTGCTTAATTCCGATGGTTTGAAAGCGGCCGGGATGATTAGATCAGGAAGGGGGTAGAAATTTTTTTCTTAAACGTCACAAAGCTGAGCCGCCGTTCCCGGAGGTCAGCAACCACTGGTTTTCCCTTGCGCCCTCCGTTCCAACTGTGGACCCAAATTGTCTCCCTGGCCGATTGTCCTACTTTGAGATTTGTAATTGGAGCTTCCTTAACTGCCTGCCTCTGTACCCCAGATTGTTCCCATTACTTTTCCTTTTGCTGGTAAGAAGGAAATGCTTTTTTAAAAAATTTACTACCCTGGCTCATTCTCCCATAGGGCCCCACGCTTAGCCTATCTTCTTGCCCTTAATCCTTTCAACATCTCCAGTTTTTCTTCAGGGATATCTACGAACTCCAATCTCAATCATACTAAGAACAAAAGCGGACCTAATCCTTGCTGCTTGTTCAAATTACGAAGCCAGTTTACATTTCTTTTTTGTCATAGCCTCCAAAGTTTTCACGTTTATATTTGTGATTTGATTAGCATTCTTTCCTTAATCTGAATCTGTTGCCCTAGCATACACTGGTGGAAACACTAGTCTCACAGTTTCCATTGTGAGGAGCTGTTCATCTATTCACTTTAGCATCTTCCTCCAACTTTCTTTTTTGTCTTTACTCATTTAACCGTCCAACAATATTTGAAAATCTTCCCAGTGGTGAGCACTGTGGACAAACTTTACAGCCAGGCCATCAAAGGGATCAAGGAGTGTGCTCTAGAGAGGGAGACTAATAGGTAGTCACCACACTAGACTTTTCATTAGGTGCATCATACATTTCCTAAGGCTTAAAGGATGATATTGGGAGAAGGTGGGCTTTTTAAATGCCACCTCGATATAAGCAGGTAGACTAGCTTTTTCCCAGTTGACTCCTCTGTAATTAATGCCAGATAAAGCAAAATTACCACACACCATACAGTACTGAGTTGTTAGAACCACATCTGAAGAATGTTGATAAATCAGAGTGATTAATATAGTGAGAGGTCTGAAAAACAGGTAATAGGAAAAATGGTTGAAAGAACAGTAGCAGCTACCTTTTATTGAGTGCTATGCATAAGGCATTGTGCTAGGGGCTCTTCGTCATTGTTATTCAGATATTTATTGAGAACTTACTCTGCCTGATGCTATCTGTACAAGGCAGAGTAAAGCAGTGAGCAAGATCAAGAATGATTCTATTTTGCTAGAGCTCTATGTATGTCCCTTAGGTCTCAGAATGGCCCGGAAAGATACTAGACTTCATTTTACTGCTGAGAAACCAAGGCACAAGGAGATGATGTTTGAACTCTCCAAGATCACACAGCTAGTAAATGATAGAACCTTGGCAGCTGTTGGATAGGTTCCTCATATGAACCATGCAATACAAAAGAGCTATTTCTCAGCTCTCGCAAGGATAGCATATATCTAATAATATTCTACATATCAAAAAAGCTAATTCATAATATACAATGGATGCCTTAGGCTGGGCATTACAAAAATCTATGGTTGATAAAGGAATCCCAAATCTATATGAGTTTTAGACTGGGGAAGAATAATACAAGGCAAGAGGGTTTTCATAAAACTTAAAGATACCCAAGAGTGAAAAATAATACCTCACAAGGTAAGATAAGTTCAGCCAAAAAGTTCAGGTAGAGACTGAATTCTATCAAGTATGAAATAGGATTAAGTGTCTTCCTAGGATCTTCCCCACTTAACCTAGAATACTGTACTTTAAAAAATAAACATGGTGGGGCCCTGGGTGGCTCAGTTGTTTAAGCAGACCAACTCTTTTTTTTTTTTTTTTTTTGCTTAAGCAGACCAACTCTTGATCTCAGCTCAGGTCATGACCTCACAGTTGATGGGTTCGAGGCCTGCATCAGGTTCTGTGCTGACAGTGTAGAACCTGTTTGGGATTCTCTCCCTCTCTCTCTCTCTCTGCCCCTCCCCCACATTCTCTCCCTCTCTCAAAAAAAAGAAAAAAACTTTAAAAATGCATAAAAATATCTTTAAAATAAATGTTAACATTGGAAATGAGAGAGGTGTCTGCATGGCTCAATTGGTTGAGCATCCAACTTCGTCCAGCTTAGGTCATGATCTCCCAGTTCTTTGGTTGGAGCTCACTGTCAGCCACAAAGCCACAAGATCGTGACTAAAGTCAGATGCTTAACTGACTGAGCCACCAGGCGCCCCTACAATGGCTTTTTAAAAACTTATGTTAGTATTGATTTTGTGGACTATTTATTGTATTACTCTTTTTTTTAATGTTTGTTTATTTCTGAGAGAGAAAGAGCACAAGCAGGGGAAGGGCAGAGAGAGTGGGACAGAGGCTCCGAAGCAGGCTCCAAACTGACAGCAGAGAGCCTGACATGGAGCTTGAAAACGCAAACCACAAGATCATGACTTGAGCCAAGTTAGACGCCTAACCGACTGAACCACCCAGGAACCCTTTTGTTTGTTTTACTCTTAGAAAATGCATCTATTGGGGTGCCTGGGTGGCTCAGTCAGGTAAGCATCTGACTTGATTTCGGCTCAGGTCATGAATTCACAATTATGGTTTGTGAGTTTGAGCCCTGCATAGGGCTCTGTGCTGGCAGCGTGGAGCCTGCTTGGGATTCTCTCTCTCCCCCTCTCTGCCCCTTCCCTGCTCATGCACACGCTCTCTCTTAAAATCAATAAATAAACATAATTTTTAAAAATCATCTATTTTAGAATGACAACATGCCATACATAACCACTGTTATTAAATAAAAATTCATTTGTACACTAACATTTTAAATGACATGCACTGCTCGTGGGAAAACTCTGTCCCTGCTTCCAGATAATCTCATTGACAGAGGTATATGTTGGTTCTTCCATAATACGGTCTTTGTGACTCAAGGATCACAGGGTGACTTGGGCAATAGTACAGATGTTAAGAATAAGGAACATTTAGATACTCATCAGCTCAGATTTAAAATGATGGAACATTTATGTGAACAAGGGTCTCCTCTTGTCAAAACACAATAAACCACACTATTTTGTTTTCTTCTGACACACATACACCATTATTCAATCAGAGCCCTACTCCTGATGACCCCACACCTAAGCAAACAGAGATGAAGTCACTCCTTCTGGGTTTTCCATTTCTCATCTGCATTTTCATGCCAGACTTTTGTTTCTTCTTTTAAAAATATCAGCCTTTCCCAGAAGCAAAGAAATACACTTTAAAGGCATATTTAGTGCTGTACCACTTCCTAGGGTGAGATGGTCCAACTGGTCTACCTGGACCAGTCTCTATGCCTGCTTCCTCAGCGTAATTGATAGCACCTTCTTCTACTCTCAAGTATTCTAGTTTGCACAGTAATATGGTCCTTCTATATATTATACTTCATTTTTCTCTTCTCATCTCATTCTCATTTCCAATTAAAAAATGTTTTTAATGTTTGTTTTTGAGAGAGAGAGAGCACGAGCAGTGGAGGAGCAGAGAGGGAGACACAGAATCCAAAGCAGGCTCTCCCTTTTCTCTGCCCCTCCCCTGCTAATGCTCTGTTCTGTCTCTGTCTCTCTCTTTACCTCAAAAATAAACATTAAAAAAATTTTTAAGCCGCTGTAAATTGCTGTTTTTAATTGTCCCATATTTATTATATCATACTAAGTAACTGACTAGCATGTGTTGAAGTGGAGTCCTGTTAGTATATTTACTTCCTCTATTCATCAGCACTAAAACTCTTAAAAAGAATGCCCATAAGGGATATAGAAAACGGAAGCAAAGGAGACTGTTTTCCTTCAGTATCCAGATTTCATGATAAGCCTTACCTCTGTAAGAGGGGTAACTTGGAAAGAAAAGGAAAGGAGGGAGGAAAGGCCTACAGGAAGGAGGAGTAAGTGAACTTGTGACGGTCAGAGGCTCAATCCTCTTGCGAGGAAAATTAATTGTTTGTCTTTCATTCCTTTAGTGAATCTATCCAGGTGCCACTAAGGTGCAGCTTTATCTACCCATTTCCATGAGAAGTGCTGTCATTTTCCTATTGACCAAATGTATGTCTGAATACCCATGACTTCATACCACCCATTTCTTGTCCTTATTACCTATGATCATTCAAATGCAAAGACCTGCCCATCTTATCTTCACAATGTATGTTTCTATGATCACTTTCATCATGTGGATTTTATTTACCTGGATATTTAACCTGTTTCATTGCCTCTGTCCTTCTACTTCATCCTAAATGATATCACCTCCAGACTCATGAGCCTAAAGCGTATCTCTGATCACACAGTTATTACTTCAGTGTTTCCCATAGTATCTTCCACAAAACCTCTGCTAGAAATATAAGATACTTCTTTATAAGAAGACAAGAGTCCCCTATGACCCAGCAATTGCACTACTAGGAATTTATCCAAGGGATACAAGTGTGCTGTTTCAAAGGGGCACATGCACCCAATGTTGATGGCAGCACTGTCAACAATAGCCAAAGTATGCAAAGAGCCCAAATGTCCATTGATGGATGAATGGATAAGGAAGAAGTGGTATATATATACAATGGAGTATTACTCGGCAATCAAAAAGAATGAAATCTTGCCATTTGCAACTAGATTCCAACTGTGGATGGAACTAGAGGGTATTACCCTAAGCAAATTTAGTCAGAGAAAGACAAGTGTCATATGACTGCATTCATATGTGGAATTTAAGATACAAAACCAATGACCATAAGGGAAGGGAAGCAAAAATAATATGAAAACAAGGAAGGGGACAAAACATAAGAGACTCTTAAATACAAAGAACAAACTGAGGGTTGCTGGAGGGGTTGTGGGTGGGGGGATGGGCTAAATGGGTGAGGGACATTAAGGAAGACACTTGTTGGGATGAGCACTGGGTGTTATATGTAGGGGATGAATCACTGGAATGTACTCCTGAAATCATTATTGCACTATATGCTAATTAACTTGGATGCAAAAAAAAAAAAAAAAAAAAGACAAGAGATCAATAAATTTGAAGAGTGTTGCATGTTTTATCACCTTGTCAGGGAGTCGTGATGTATAGTAACATGTTACCTATTCTGATAATTTCTTTACAAAAAGAAAGCTATTTAACCTCATTTTAACCAGGGTTTCACAAATTTATTTGTCCATAACGTTTGAAATTTTCTCATACGACCTATCCTCCTGAGGAGCCTCAGTTCTACAGAAACATCATTCTATATGCTGCCTCACTTAAGAAGTTTCACTGGCTCCCCACCTCGGGTATTAGATACGGATTTTCATGTAATGGGAGCAGGATTTAGTAAGTTTCCAGAATGTTATTAGGCAAACTGGTTGGCTCCTGACTCGTAGTTTGATAAGGTTCAACCTCGTCTTTATTCCATATGAAGACTGGTACCTGCCATTGTCTTTGGTGAGTGAGGTGGGAGGAGGGAGGCAGGCATGCGGCTGCAGATTCCCTGGCTACGAGCATCAAGCCTGGCACTGTTACTAAGGAAAAACATTAGGAACATCCCCTGATGCATACAGCCTTTCTTAAAAGTACACTTCTAAATCGGAGGAGAAAAATACTGCCTTCAGCTTTGCAAAGATCTGAGAGTGACTAAAGAAACACAACTCTTAAGGAAATTGCACACTCTCTAAACAGACCTTTAAGACCTTCCATAATCTGACCACAACACACTGCCAGCCTTCTTTCTTATTCATTACGTGCCCTGGTGTTTGTTGCTCTCTTCTGTCTCTGTGTCTGTGCCTATTCTGGTCCTGCTTAACTAAAATGTTTGTACTCATTTCTGCCAGTTAACCATTTATCCATCCAGATTGGTCAAGTTTGTTTACATTACAAAGGACACACCCATTTTAACCAGGTTAAGCAAAGAATGGACCGTACTGATGCACAGAGCTGGAAAAGTGAGAATAGCTGATGTTCTGTCTACCTAGCAACTACGTATCCTCCATCTAATGGCAATTTGGTTTTGCCGTTCCTTGGAGCCCCCTCCCTCATCCTTCATTCATGTATTTGGGGAGAAACTTCACACCCACCTCCAGAGATACAGCTAGCACTTAGGTCTTACATCCTCTACTACACTGAAGCTCTCTGAGAGCAAATAAACATGTCTAAATTTAGTGTTATATCCATTCGTACCTATTATCCGAAGACTGGATAGTTAGTGAATGCCTGTAAAATGAATGAATAGATGAACTTCACGTAGACTATCTTTCTTTGGAATCAAGATCCAAAACTAGAACATTTCAGGAAGGCAAGGGTAGGAATTGTAGCCCCTTCAGTCTAAAATCATCCAGTTGTCTGGGCAGGTAAAAGTAGTATGGTAAGACAAAATAAGCTTTGTTTTACTTCAATATGGAGTCAATCTGCCACTAGGAATATAACCTAAAGATAAATCCTAATCCAAGATGTAGACAAATATTTATGCACATAAATATTTCTTGCACTTTAAAATGTCCCTTTTGATAACTTTAAAAACATGGACACAGTTTATATGTACAAAACAGATGATGAGTAAAGAAAAAGAAATGAGTGCTTACTGTATGCCAGGTTGCTACTAACCACATTCACAACGATTATTTCATTTAATCTTTACAATCACTCTATGACAGGAAGTGGCAAATATTTTGTGTAAATACCCAGGTAGTAAATATGTTAGACTTTGCAGACCAAGGAACAAAACTGAGGGTATTTTGTGGATACTCATATAATGAGAGAAAACAAATTTCCACAGAATTTGTATTGATGAATTGCAAAATCTAATAGCTGAAACTTTTTTTTTTTTTTTTTTTTTTTTGGTGAAGTTTATACTACTAAGGAGAAGATGGAATTCTTTATCCGGAGGCGGGATGTACTTTGCTCTGCTGAAGTTCAAAGTTAGTGTTCTCTATCATCAAAATCAGTAGCAAATGCTCATCTGTTCATGCTGATTTTTAGTGAGACTTTATATATTTTATCTTTGAAAATGTCTTTGAAAATTTCTTTTCATAGCTACTGCCAAATGCTGATATCAACCTGTGAGTATATGGTTTTAATTGAGCATATTCATTGCTTGGAAGGCATTTATGCAATTCTGTTAAATTCTTCTCTTGATATTTGCCTTTTAGTGTGTCATTATGTTGCAGATTAATTGCTTCCATTTGAAGGTGGAAGTTCTCCCCAGTTGCACAGTTGAATGGATTTTGAAACATGGAATTTTTTGCACTCACATCCAGGTCCAAAAGACATTGCTGGAACTGCAGTGCGAACTCAGAAAATATATCTACTACAAGTTTGTGTGTGGGTAAGGAGATCTTGCTTCTTGACTTCTTAACAGCACAGGAAGTATATGGAACAGCTCAAGTGCTAGTTGTTGACATTACCTTACACTGTATAAGTTTGGTATGTAAGAGCTGTTTTGCCTTCTAGCTTTAGATTTAATGCATCAAGAAACAGCAAGCCTGCAGCAAAAGCTAATTTCCAGAGCCATTCATGGTTCCGTGACAGCAGTGGAGGGCAGTTCTTCCTACCACTGAAGAACGCACAGACCCTTCTTAGCTGGAGGGCTGTAAAAATTGGCAAAGGGTTGGATTTGATCTGTGTGCCTTAGTTTGCAGAGAATGTTATTTAGGGTACAGAACTATTTAGTGGCAGGGTGGGGTTCCACACCTGATCAGGCAGCCTGGCTTCAGAGCCCATATACTCCAGTGACTGTGTGTACTTAGTCTATTTATGAGGCTGGGGTAGCCAAAGGGCAGCCTGAGGCCAAATCCAGCTGGGCAGGGTGGATGGTGGGGGTGGGGAGGGTTCTTTAGCAACAGTTGCAGTTTTATGTTAAAAAGATACATTGTGTAACATTTAACATGCACAAAACAGAGGAAGTAAAATGTAACCACTATCCATGTACTCACCAGTTAACTTAAATAATCAATCACTCCACAGTAAAATCCTTCTCTGCCAACCTTTCTTTGATAACATTGTGTTCATACCATTTCCTGAATAATCACTGTCCTAAATTTGGTGTTTTGTACTTCCTCATTTATTTTTAAAAACTACTTTCATTACATAAGGTAGCCATAGTGTATCTCTAAATGTAACATAGAATTGTTTTACCTGCTTTGAAACAATATAAATGGTGTTATATGAAACATGTTCTGTGGCTTGCTTATGTTTGCCACTTGGTGTTGCTAGCACATAAAAATAAAACTAAATTTTGGGGCGCCTGGGTGGCTCAGTCGGTTAAGCATCTGACTTTCGCTCAGGTCATGACCTCGAGGTTTGTGAGTCCGAGCCCTGTATCAGGCTCTGTGCTGACAGCTCAGAGCCTGGAGCCTGCTTCAGATTCTGTGTCTCCCTCTCTCCCTGCCCCTCCTTAGCTCACGCTCTCTCTCTCTCTTCTTCCCTCTCTCTGTGTCTCAAAAACAAATAAATGTTAAAAAAAATTTTTTTAAATAAACAAAAACTAAAACTAAATTTGAATGCTTTTTGATGGGATATACATTTTCAATTACTATCACCTCCTATGTCTTACACCCATTCATTTCACATATGTTAATTACCCATCAGGCCCCTGAAGCCGTTTGAGCTTGCAATCCCTGATTTAAGAAGGCATCTCATGTGGCCATTCATATATAAAGTTTTAATAACATGGGAATTTACATGTGTTATAATTGCATTATAGTAACATTTTATGTTATATTAGACAATGATATAAACTTGTATATTTATGCTCTAACCTATATGAACAAAATGTGCATAGAAAGTCTAGAAGTAATTTTGTCAAAACGTTATTTTTGGCTGGTGGCATTTTGTGTGATTTGTAATATGTGCTCATTATATTTTTCTGAATTTACAAAATAATTGTTCGTTTTCATCAAACAACATTTTTAAAAAATCTAAACCATCGAGGTGCTTGGGTGGCTCAGTTGGGTGAGTGGCACTTGATTTCAGCTCAGGTCATGATCCCAGGGCCATGCAATAAAGTCCTGTGTCACCTGGTCACCTGTGCTGAACCTAGAGCCTTCTTGGGATTCTCTCTCTCTCTTCCTCTGCCCCTCTCCTGCACATGCACACTCTCCCCACCCCACCCCACCCCCAGCAATTTAAATCATCTGTAAAATATTTTAATAGGGCCATTATTGCTTATCTTTATTCCTTAACTGTATCAACTTCAATTAGGTTATGTTGATATTTTTACCTACTTAATGTGAATCAATCAATTCAACAATTGTGGATGAAATGTAGGGGTGGTAGCCAGGCACAATGTACAGTCTAAAGAACAAATACATTAGCTCTGCTGAATCATTTGTCTTAAACCCTATCAAACAAAGACTGCATTACCAGAAGGGAAAACATATGTGGTATTTCTCAGAAAGCAGTCCTATGGGTAAGAATTTGCCAGATTTTCTCCTGTTGAGGGAAGACTGTGCCCCAATGTGCACCAACACGTAATCCGTAGAGACGGACAGGTAGTCATATAAAACTGACAAGGGCAGATCTGTCAGCCTTTCTTGCTTGGGCTCCAAGGTGACGAAGCAAACATGTATCTGGCCTGTCTTTAGGGAGAGAGTCTACTAGGAGGAGCTCACCCGAGCATTCCGAGTGCCATGATTGTTGGCGTTCAGTTTTATGTATCCTCTTCTTGTGAGCTGGGTTAGCATGAAAAGAGACCCAGAGAATCTGAGTACATTTGAAGGCTCTTACAAAATGTTCCTTGACATGTGAAGCCTGAAGATTAGATCCCGGATCACAGTGTCCATATCAACGTACTGCTGTTCTAGAAAGCCTTATCTAGACAATCCTCTGGTTCAGCATTTCTTAGATCACATTCCCTTCACATCTTCGGTGCTTCACAGGTGCAATGACAATACCTCACTTCCATTTCAGTTTTTTCAACTTATTAACGAGCCTTGCATGGCCAAAGTGAAGACTTGGCCAATTTGCCATCTTGGCGGATGCCAATTTAAGTATCTTCCAATAAAATCCTAACTTTCTCTCAATTAACTGGCAAATGAACACAATACACAGGTTTTGTTTTATGCTTTTTTGTTTGTTTTTTTGGCCGGGACTATCTGGTTATGTCTGGCTTCCGACAGTATTTCACACATAAATTATTTCCATCGTCTACTTCATTTTAGGCAAAGCAAAAGATATTGCCACCCCACAGAGACTTTCAAGATTGTTGTGGGGAAACTCTGTAGACTTTGCCAAATTTGGACATGCCAGCAATTTTGGAAATAATCCAGTATGTTGATGTGGGAAGACTGTGCATATAAATTCTTTAATTATCTCTCCTTTTGGCTAAATTTTAGCTCTGTGATGTGAGAATGTGTCTGCATTTTGTGCCGCTGCCATTATATTTGTCGGCGGGCCTGCTTGGCTCCATTTTCGGCCTGAGTTCAGAGCAATATGGCAGTTCTGTCATGTGGGCACAAGTCTCTCTGCTAAAGCCATCCATTTTAATAAAGTAAAGGTCTAGCCCATTGAGCCTACTTGAATACAGCTATTGCATTGATCTCTTCTGATGCTACAGCCGTTCAGTTCATTTCCTTAATCACATTTTCCTTACGGGTGAAAGCATGAAGCTGCTTGGTATCTTCCAGAGTGCATGCATTCTAATTTCAGAATTTAATCACATGGAACTGGCTTCCTGACAGAGTAAACAGAGCAAAATACTGTATCCAGACCAGCTGCCAACCCAGCAGCCTGAATTTATTTTTCCTTGCTTTGCTAAATGCATCTTGAATTTTTGAAAACATGGTCCAGGCTCAGGAAATTTAGCATTTCTGAACCAAGACCAGTCACCTCTAATATTCTTCCATAAATACATCCATTAAATTTCAAAAGTCAGGGAGCTGAGTTAATCTTTTCTCACATGTCTACGGCCAGAGAGGAAAACATATTCCCCCTTTCTTTTGAATGTGGGGATTGTGTACACACAGCCCTTGTCATCTGGGCCAATCTAATAAATAGGGAATACCTGTAAGTATCTATACATGGGTTGTTTTCTTTTTCTGATTACTACTTCTGTGCTTCCTATTTGATTCTTATATTACTCATATCTGAAATCTTTCCAGGTATTTTTGATGCCATTTTTTATGTATCATTCCATATATTAATATCAAAGCCTTATTTATACTGTAGACTCCATGGAGCAACCAGGACACAGAAAGAAAGAAAGAAAAGAGTCAGCTGGGTAGACTGCCTATTTGCCAAACCACTTGGTTTGGGAAAGAGGGCTTGAAGAGGTGCAGAATATATTACCAATTCCTTTGTTGTTGCTAATTCTAACTTATCCATCTGCGAAACAGACTCTTTTGTAGTCTATGTGTCTTTTATTGACCAAAAATATTTTAGGTTTCAATATCCTTGAACACCAGACCAGGGATGGCATTGATCCTTAGAAATGCACCTAGTCTCACCTCAAATGGACACCACTTTAGTCACAAGAGTTTATTTACACCCTCACTTCCTGCAGGCCCTGGAACTCCCTGCGACCCCCAGACCAATTCGGATCCTCTGTTCCTTCTTCAGGCTAACTCCTGGTCATGCATGGGTCAACATTCAGCTCAGCTATCACCTCCTCCCAGAAGCCTCTCTTGCTCTCTTCTCTTCGCTTTTCACACTCTTTCTTGGTTTCAAATCCCATCCATATGCTAAGGCCTACCACATTTAAATCTCTAGTCCAGCTTTCTTCCGAGCCCCAGACATACACTGTTTACTCAGTGTCTCCACTTGGATGGCATCTTAAAGTAAACGTGCCCAAACCAAACTCATTACCCCTCCTTCAAATAACCCAAACCTAGCACTGATGTTGAATTACTTAGCCGTTGCTGTGAAACAGATGGCCACAAAACCTGGTGGCTTTAAACACCAATAAATATATTATCTCAGAATTTCTGTGGGTCAGGAATTTGGCATTAGCTTAGCTGGCTGATTCTGCCTCAAAGTCTCTCATGAGGTTGCAGTCAAGATGTTGACCAGAGCTGGAGTCATCTGAGGGCCCGAATGGGGATGGGAGATCCCCTTCCAGGATGGCTTGCTCCTATGGCTTGCAAGTTGGTGCTGTCTATTGGTAAGAGACCTCAGTTCCTCCCTATGTGGACCTCTTCATAGGGCTCCAGAGAGCTGTTTGAGTGTCCTCATAACATAGTGGCTGGCTTCATCCAGAGCCGGTGACCTAAAAGAGAGCAACGGGGATGCTGTACTATCTTTTGTGACTCAGCCTCATGAGGCCAACACTGGCACTTTCTCAGTTTTTAACTGGTCACACAAGCTAGCCATGATTCATTGTGGAAGAGTTGTCCACAAGGGTGTGAATACCAGGAGACAAGGATCACTGGTGCCATCTTGGTGGCTGGTTACCACCACTTGATATCCAGTTGCTCATATCAGAACCCCAAGAGTCATCTTTTAACACCTTCTCTCCACCACCTTCAGTCAATACCAAGTCTAGTATCTTATCTCTGGTTTGACTTTGTCTGCTGTTATCACTCTAGCCCAAGCCACATCACCTCTTATCTGTAGTCCAATAGCCTCTAAGCTGTCCTCTCTGGCCCTACCTCATGTGCGTCTCCAACCCATTGTCCTCACAGATACCAGCCATCTTTTAAGAATGTAAATCTCATTATGTTACTCTCCAACTTACATACTCTTCAGTCATTTCCTGTTGGATGAACCAGGTGTGTAAACCTGGTCGAGTTAACAACCATACTGAGACTTAGTTGCTTCCTCTGTAAAATGGTAATAAAAGTGACTACCTCGTGGAGTTGTAGTGAGGATCAAATTAGACAAACAATGATTGTAGAAAAATGCTCAGTGTTTGGATGAATACTACTGATTTGCTTTGATGGCATCTGGAGGAGAAGTCTTTCCAGGAGAAGGGAGTCAGCTGAATGGGTTGGGGAGGTTTGGTGACCTGCACCTTCTGTGATAAAAGAGATTTAGTCACTATCTCCTGGGGCAGGTAATAGAGTGCGCCTGGGTGGCTCAGTCGGTTGAGCGTCGGACTTCGGCTCAGGTCATGATCCTGCAGTCTGTGAGTTGAAGCCCCACGTGGGGCTCTGTGCTGACAGCCCGGAGCCTGGAGCCTGTTTTGGATTCTGTGTTTCCCTCTCTCTCTGACCCTCCCCTTCTCACACACTCTCTCTCTCTCTCTCAGAAATAAATAAAACTTAAAAAAAAAAAAAAAAAAGAATGTAACCATGGGAGCAGATGGAGTTGATGGCCTGGCCTAGACATGGTGGCAAATCACCTTTAAAAATCCCATGGCGGCGCATCATCTCTAAACCACAGGCTTTCAATTTTTCTGTGGTAAAGAACCCTTTTGAGAATCTGCGGAAAGAGATTGACAATCTACCCAGAAAAAGAGCAACGCACAGTTGGATGCATGCAAAATTGGACAAGTAACTTTCAAGGAGTCCAGGAGTGATGCAAAAATTCCTGCTTCAAACACAGAGCCCCTTCCCTGCTAATCAAATGCAAAGGCTATTTTATAACAAACAGATGCTGGAGAGGGAACTATCCTCGACTTATATACAAGTATTTCAGGTTTTCCTCTACATATCATAAAACTCAACTAAAACTTTATTTAAACAATTTAATAAAGCTTGCTTTTTCAAAAGATTGTCATTTATATTTTGAAAGTATAGTTTGTAGACTAACATACATCCTATCTCACATACTTACTCCTGTTCATACTTTGTCCCTGCTTTTGATATTGATCTCTTCTTTAGTCAAAGAAATAGATGGGTAGGGCTCCTGAGCGGCTCAGTTGATTAAGCGTCTGACTCTTGATTTCGGCTCAGGTCACGATTTCATGGTTCGTGAGTTTGAGCCCCAAGTTGAGAGTCTGCTTGGGATTCTCTCTGTCTCTCTCTCTCTTTCTGTCCCTCCCCTGCTGGCACTCGCACTTCCTTTCTCTCTCGAAAATAAATAAATAAATTTAAAAAATATTTTAAAAAATATATAGGGTGCCTGGGGGGCTCAGTCAGTTAAACATCCGATTCTTGATTTCAGCTCAGGTCTTGATCTCACAGTCATGAGTTCAAACCCTAAGTTGGACTCTGTACTGGGCATGAAGCCTACTTAAATAAATAAATAAATAAATAAATAAATAATAAAGTGAAGTGGCCCAAATTAGGGCCCCTGTTGGGAATCACATCATTTATCCTAAAAACCAGACCCAAACAAAATTCAAGTGCACTTGAATTAAGAAAGTTCAGAGTTAGTAGTGTTTTTAAAATTTTTTAAATTTTATTTTTTATTTTATTTATTAAATAAATAAAGGAGCACCTGGGTGGCTCAGTCAGTTAGTGTCCAACCCTTGGCTCAGTTCAGGTCATAAGCTCACAGTCTGTGGGTTCGAGCCTGCTTTGGATTCTGTGTCTCCTCCCCTGCTCGCATGCTCTCTGTCTCTCTCCAAAAAAAACATTAAAATAAGACTTAAACATAAAAAAATAAGTAAATAAATAAATAAAATATTAAAAAACTATAAATAAGCAAATAAATGATCACATTCTGTTCTTTTCTCCAGGTTGCATTTTATAGCTTTAAATAAGCGTGGGAGCAACTTCGTTACCAGCAGCCTGTCCCTCTGTTCTCATTGACGGGACCTCGCTAAGGCTACAACATCTCACCCCATGACAGCTGAGTGCTGGAGCAGGAGATGTGTGTGTGGTCGCTTCTATAGAGCTGCTTTATGTTTTGCAATGGAAGCAAATATACCTCAGGAGGCCACATTGTTATCTGTCAGAATGCTACTACTCTCTCCAAATTACTCATCTGGGAAATGAGGGAAGCTAATAGGTATGATGCCAAGTAGTCATATGCCACATGCTCAACATGTGCTATGACTTATCACCCCCAAAGTTACCAACAAACCGAAGTTTGTCTACCTATCACTCGAAAAGCTCATCCTCAAGAGATGAGTTTTGAGTCACCTTGGGTGGCTCAGTCAATTAAGTGTCTAACTCTTGGTTTCAGCTCATGATCTCATGCCCCGTGAGATCAAGCCCCACGTAGCCTACAATTCTGTATTTTAACAAATAAACTTGCTGAGACACCTGCGTGACTCGGTTGGTTAAGCGACCAACTGTTGATATTGCCTCAGCTCATGATCTCCTGGTTCATGGGTTCGAACCTCACATCGGGCTCTGTGCTGACATAGAGGAGGGTGCTTTGGATTCTCTCTCTCCCTCTCTCTCTGCCCTTCCTGGCTCGCATAAGCACTCTCTCTCTCTCTCAAAATAAATAAATAAACCTTTAAAAGAGAGAGAGAGAGAGAGAGATGAGTCTTAATTGGAAAGAAATATGAGCTTTATTCAGGAGGTCAGCCACTTGGGGAGAAGGCGGACTCTTGTCCAAACACCAATTCCAAGGCTTCTGCCTGGCCCAAAGGTTTTTTTTTTAAAAGGAATTTCAGGGCAGTTAATCAGCAAAAGGGGAGCACAGTGGCCTGTGGCACTTCTTGATTACGTGCAGACTCAATGGTGCCAGCCATAGCCCTTATCTCGGTGCTTGGAGGTTGCATATTGGTGCCCCAAGGGGGAGGCTGTACCAGAGAGTTCGGTTCTGAGTCTTTCTAGGAAACAACAAGCCATCTATAAATATACAGACAGGTTTAGTTAATCACACAGGCTAAAGGTACTTGATAAAACTTAAAGACCATTAAACTGGCCAGAGGCACCGAGGCCGTGGCTTCGCCAAGCCAGAGAGAAAGGGGTTTTTATTTCCACTTTGCAGAGCAGGAAACTGACTCACGAAGTCATTAGTCCAGGCAGAATTTCTGCCCATAATTCCCCTTTCCGCTGCATGTGTCTGATTAGTGTGGGCCTTTGCAAAGGCAGCTGCTGTCTTGGTATAGAATAAAGGGAAAGTGGGAGTCAGACACAAGGGCTTAGATCTTCCTTTCCCCTCGAAAGAAGTAAATGACATTCACCCCAAGAAAGGGCAGGTGATCACAGGCAGGGAGGAGAGGCTGGGCTTTGGGAGAATCAGAGCCTAGGGCAGGGGGAGAATGTCAAGATCAGAAGCCGACAGAAGTGTGTCGGAAAGTTGGGGGAAAGGAAAAGATCTCTGCTTCCGCAACCCACCGAAAGCATTCAGACGGCGCCTTGTCTGGTATAAGCTTGTCAGTTTGGGGCGGCGTCTGCATCAAAGGTAAAGCGTGCGTACAGCTTTTTTTGGGGGAGCAGCAATGCCAGAGTGCCCAGATCAGACACCTGCTTGTCTTCTACTGCATCCAGGGGTGTGCACTCTCTCTTCCTCTCCCCACCTCACATTTCTGGGGCTACGGGGACAGCTGCTGTCATTTGCACTGCTAGGTGACCAACCAACAGGAAGTCCTGATGAGGAGGTGGATGGGGAAAACAAGACCCACAGAAAAGCACCTAATGCAAAAATCTGTTTCCGGGGAGGTTAGATTGCAGTAAACAGAGGGGATATTAGAAATTGGGACCCACAGGGGCGCCTGGGTGGCTTAGTCGGTTAAGCGTCCGACTTTCGCTTAGGTCATGATCTCACGGTTCGTGGGTTCGAGCCCCGCATCGGGCTCTGTGCTGACTGCCAGCTCAGAGCCTGGAGCCTGTTTCAGTCTGTGACTCCCTCTCCCTCTGACCCTCCCCTGCTCACGCTGTCTCTCTCTCTGTCTCCTAGAAATAAATAAACATTTAAAAAAAAAAAAAGAAATTGGGACCCACTTAATGTTCTTGACCTGTGTCCCCCTCAGCTCTGGGGACCAAGTGTGGCAAATGGAAAGAGCACGCCTGGGCTTTACTGCGGGGGGGGGGGGAGGGGGGTGGCGGGGGTGCAAAATGGCTTCTGTCATTTGTAGTCCCCTCCCCCACACCCCCCTTGCAGGGGCTCCACGCCTGCATTGTGACTCAGCAGCTTAGGTGATAAAGAACCAAAGGAGCCCCTCCCCCAGGGCTTTTTCCATCTTGAAGGAAGATAATTCCTGGGACATACAAAGGAATGAGTCTCTAATCTGCAACAGTGGGGATGCCAAGGACCTTGGCCCGGCAGGGGCGGAAGACACACCCGTTAGGAAGAAGGTGCCCGGGGCGGCCCTGGTCAGCTGCACACCCGGGCGGCCGTGAAGCTCCGCTCTGCGCCTGGAGGCCGTGGTGGGCTGGCTGATTCCCAAACATCTGCTGGCTGTCAGCTTAGGAAAGACGCACCTGCTTTCCACTTTCTCATGGGTGCTCGGAGGACTCGTGAGGGGCTGTAACGAAGGGAACGGGAGATTCTGGAGACAGATATTGTTTAATTGCTGAAGTTTTGTCTGTGGGTAGGCTCAGATGCGGAGAGCTGACGGCCGCCCGGGGCGGGAGCCGAGGTTCTGGGCAGCAAAGGGCCGGCCCCAGGCACCGTCCGGCCGCCTCTGCCACTCTAGGGCACTCATGCCACTCCAGCGCTCCTCATGTCAGGCTGGCAACGTGCAGAAGCGGGGACAGGGGCTGTGGCCCCTCAGGCTTCATGTCTGCTACCCCCAAGACTCCCCAAAGAGAAGAAAGGCTGTTAGCAGGAAGAGAGGGTTGACACTCAAATAGCAACGTGTGTCTATCACCTTTGCTTCATTTGCCCAATGTAGTAAGATTAGACCGGATGATTCCATTTGTCAGTATTTAGTTTTTCAGAGTTGTTTGCTTCCCCTGATGCCTCATTCAGTTATGAGGCCGTCATAATCTATTTGTAAAACACTTTATAAGGGGATGTCACCTCCTCTATTTTCTTTGGCTTCTAACAGTTCAGTGAAATATACCCAGGCGGGATAAGGTTAAACTTTCAGAACCTCCAAAATGCAATAGCTCACACAAGATACTTTATTTCCTCCCCATGTAAATGTAAACAGACTGGCTCAGCATGCATTTGTCTCCACAGTTATTCAGGGACCTGGGTCCTCTCCGTCTTCTTTCTTTCTTTCTTTCTTTCGTTTCTTTCTTTCTTTCTTTCTTTCTTTCTTTCTTTCTTTCTTTCTTTCTTTCGTTTCTTTATTTCGTTTCTTTCTTTCTTTCGTTTCTTTCTTTCCATCTTTCCTTCCTTCCTTCCTTTCTTTCTTTCTTTCTTTCTTTCTTTCTTTCTTTCTCTTTCTTTCCTTCTTTCTTTCTTTCTTTCTTTCACTTTAGACCTTTGTTTTTCAGTAATTTTTTCTTTCTTTTCTTCTTCCTTCCTCCCTCCCTCCCTTCCTCCCTCCGTCCCTTCCTTCCTTCCTTCCTTCCTTTCTTTCTCTTTCTTTCTTTCTTTCTTTCTTTTCTTTCTTTCTCTCTCTCTCTCTCTTTCTTTCTCTCTCTCTCTCTCTCTTAAGTAAGCAGTATGCTCAACATGAGTCTTGAACTCAAGACCCTGAGATCAAGGATCACACGCTCCATCCACTGAGCCAGCCAGCTACCCCTCCGTCTTGTTTCTTCTAATTTTAAGAGGCTGGGTTGCAGCAAGTGCAAAGGGGAAAGCCTATGACCCCTCCTGGTCTGGTCTCAAGAAACCACACTGGGAATTGGACCCATCAATCCCTTCATACTTCACTGGAGTGAAGTCACACCTTCCTCAGAGAAGGTGGGGAAAGGTAGGACAGCCTATCAGCCCCGTGTCTTGCTCCGTGGCCGTTAACTATAGAAGAAGGGCAGAGTGAAAGCCAGCAGAGTGTCACACTGACAGAGTACAGGTATTAGTTCCTCTTTCTACAGTTGACGAAAAAGATAAGGGAGACGATGGGCTCATCCAAAGGCACACAGATGGCTGAGGGACAGCCCTGGGACAGGAGCCCTGGTGAGGCTCCTCAGTCCTTTTCAGGATCCTTACCATCCTCGCAGGCCAGTGGGGCAGAGCCTTTGAAGTGAGCGCTGCCCTGGAAGAGCTAGGAAGGCTAATTAATACGAGGATGGGGAGCCAACAGAGGGAAATGCAAGATAGGACAGACTGTGTTCAACTCCTCTTCCCTACGCTCAGGCACAGCGACGGAGGTGACGCCCACTCTGCCAGCTGCGGCCCCAGCCCACAGGGAGTGGATGTGCGCAGGCATAGAGAATCCGACATAGTGATAACCCCCTCTTCGCAGGCCACTTCAGGTTATGCGTCTCCCCCACAAGCATGTTTCTGTGCTTATTTCAGGTCCCACTGGCTTCTATTATTCTAGACTGCCTTACGCTTTTGACTGCTTGCTTCCCCCAGCATGATCAGTCTATGGAAACTAAGAATTCAGTGGGCAAAAGAGGTCCAGATCACAACAATTATGTTTGGGACGCACAGCCACCACCCCAGCCACCCCCCTCCCACCGAGACTCCCCCAGAACTCGGTGATTTTGTATGATGGGACTCAGACCTCTCCAAGCATCATCAACCTCTGGGCTCAAGCTTGGGGTTCCTTAAGGTTCAGACCAAAATCGTGTTCATTCTTGGTTTTGATTAACTCCTAAAAATAATTCCGGTTCCTTGTAAAATCGTAGCCCCAAAGCCCCTTCTGGGGGTTACATATGTTCACGTTCAGGCCCACCCCCTCGGCGGGCCCCTGCCCTGCAAGGTCACAATACTCAGCCCCCGCTGTTCTGGTTTTCTGTGCCTCAACCCCCTGGTGTGCCAAGGGTTGGGTCAGAGAAACATTTTTTTCGTCTATTTCTCTCACTTGGGGAATAACCACAGCAGGGTTTCTTGGGCCCCAGGGTGTTGCTAAGCCCAGTGAGAGGGCTCCTTCTCTTACTTATCCAGAAGTATCTGGATCTTAGCTGCCCTGGAATCCACTTCTCTTCTTGCCCTTCATTAAGTGTCTCCTCCAAATGTCTTTTGCAGGGCAGCATCATTAGATCATCTTTACGGATACCAGTCTCAGGGCCAGTTTGGCCTCTGGCAGTTTCCTTAATTGGTGATTTGGCAACATTGGGTTTTTTTCTTCCAACCTGCCAGTTTCCTTCATTTAAAGCGAATCCTGTCAAATGAATAAGTGTCCATAGCACAGTTACCAAGCACGAAACGAAACTGCAAATATGCATTCGCTTACCAGGGTAGTGCCTGGTATATTAAAAACAAAGAGACAAGCATAGGAGATTGACAAGAGAATGGAGCATTTCATTTTTTCATTCTGTTTTATGGCCGCAATATCCCATTTGATGGCCTCCAGCTTTCAGAGCATCAGCTTCCTTCAATGACACTAATGAAGAAATGCTGCTTTTTGTTCACTCTTTAACCAACTGTGTTGCTCTTTAATGGGAATATGGCACTTTCCCCCCATTCATGCAGAGTAACGAGCGGTTGAATCTCCAGGGGACCTCTCGTATGTACAGCACTCTTTTCCTTCTAAGACTTCTCTGATTAGGTGGTAAGTACACTTTCTGTCAATAAATTCAACATTCTAGATATTTCAAATTATGGGCAGAAACAGAGATATTTTTCCCACGTGGAAAAAAAAAATTAAAAAGCCGGAGAGGCTTTTTGCACATTTCTCTGTGCGTTATACTGTTTTAATTATTTCCCAGTCACGTTCTCCAGTCTGTTCTTTATGAAGGCCCCCGCACCGACAACCATTCTTGTTCATCTTTCTCACATAACTGACTTCTAAATAGTTTCTTATTTAAGCAGAAAGTTATTCTGCCATTTTGTCAGAACATCCACTCGGGGCTGATCTCCCCTGGGGCTCATTTAGCTGCTTCTCTGTTTTCTTCTCTGGGTTCCTTCTGCTTGCCCAGAAGCATGGAATTTGATCTTACGTCAGTTCTCTGACACGCCACCGTAATTGAAGGCTGGGTTCAAGCTGCCGGGACAGTGAAAGCAGTGAGGTGCACAAACTGATTTCAAAACGGAGTTTGAACCCTGATCAAGCAATGTAACTGAGTCCTAGGTTAGGTCCAAACCAGCCGGGACATGACCTAAAGTCACTCACAGAGCAGACCTGCTTCAAGATCCGGGAACGAAGGGAATGTCTTCTGGAGGGTAGGGGACAAAATGGATATTCATCCTCCCTCCCTGCCCCGGACTTCGGGAGCATTTTGTTTCTGTAGGATCCTGGACAGATTTGGATGCTACCAAATAATAGGTGAATCGATCACACAGATCAGCAGACTGAGTAGAAATGGATTGATATTTCAAGTGAAGCTTCTCATATTACATCAAAATAGGTGAACAGATTAAACAAATTTCAGTTGTGGGAAGAGAAAAACTGTTACAATGTTTTTAATTGTAAAGCTTTAATTTTGCAAACATGACTGAAACTGTTGAGTATTTTTTTAATGTTTATTTAGTTTTGAGAGAGAGAGAGAGAGAGAGAGAACATGAGTGGGAGAGGGGCAGAGAGGGAGACACAGAATCTGAAGCAGGCTCCGAGCCATTAGCATGGAGCCCAACACGGGGCTCAGACTCACAAATGGTGAGACCTTGACCTCAGCCAAAGTCCAGCACTCAATGGAATGAGCCACCTAGGCACGCCTGAAACTATTGAGTATTAACGCCCAGCAAAGACCTGCTAACATTGTCGTCATGATTACTACTGATGTTTTTAGCCATTCAAACCAACAGTTACTGAGGCACTGCTATAAAGATGGGAGATGGGAGAGAAAAAAACGACAGAATTTAAATGACCTAGTCTTTGAATGGAGGCAAGTGAGACCACAGAAGAAAGATACGTGTAAATAGTTAGCAAGGTGAATGGCCTAAGCAGGCAACCCAGTGGAAGGAACAGGTAATTCTGACTTGGAGTACTGCTGAATGAAACCATTGGCAAGGTTGGCACTGAGGTATGCAAAGGGCTGTAGGTAGTGAAAAACTGCTGGGTGTTTAGACTGAGAGGTAGGCATAACCAAAGCCACAAGGGCGGGGAAGTGAATCCACATGTCCAGGGAATGATGAGTCACCTGGTGTGCCTGGGGCAGAGGGTTGTAGAAGAATGTGTAGGGAAACAAGGCTGGAGACATAGCTTAGGCTTGGCCTGAATGCCATTCCAGTATTTTCCATCTTGAGGAAGCATGGTGGTGTGCTACAAGGAGTATAGCAGAGTAAGACTCGAAATTCCAACTCTGACATTTGATAGCTTCGTGGACTTGGGCGCCACTTTTTGCATTCCTAAAATGAAGATGATAATAGTTACCACCTACTGTGAAGGTCAAGTACATGTGAAAGAGCTTAGCACAGTTCCAGGTACAAGGGAACCTCTCAGTAAAGAGTAGCTATTGTTACTATAAGCTCTTTAATAAGACAGATCATTGTAGCATATATAAGAATTCATTGGAGGGGCGCCTGGGTGGCTTAGTCGGTTAAGCGTCCGACTTTCGCTTAGGTCACGATCTCGCGGTTCATGGGTTCAAGCCCCGCATCGGGCTCTGTGCTGACTGCCAGCTCAGAGCCTGGAGCCTGTTTCAGAGTCTGTGACTCCCTCTCTCTCTGACCCTCCCCTGCTCATGCTGTCTCTCTCTCTCTCTCCTAGAAATAAATAAAAATATTAAAAAAAAAAAAGAATTCATTGGAAATATATAAAAAATGAAGAGGAGAGGTGCTTGGGTGGCTCGGTCAGTTAAGCATCTGAGTCTTGGTTTCGGCTCAGGTCATAGTTTCATAGCTGCATGAGTTTGAGCCCCAAAGCAGGCTCTGGGCTAACAGTGTACTCACACTCTCTCTGTTTCTCTCAAAATAAATAATTTAAAAAACCCAGAAAGGTGAAGAGGGGCACCTGGGTGGCTTAGTGGGTAGAGCATCTGACTCTTGATTCCAGCTCAGGTCATGATCTCATGGTTCATGAGATTGAGCGCCTTATGAGGCTCTGTGCTGACATCACAGAGTCTGCTTGGGATTCATTCTCTCTCTCTCTCTCAAAAAAAAAAAAGGTGAAGAAAAAAAATTGTTCTGGAAGTTGATATAATGGTAAAGATGTTAAGTTGAAAGGGGGAGAGGGTTAACAATTTGGTGGCTTGCTTGGAGGAAGGGTGAAGATGAGCTTGTATGATTGAGAGGAGTGTAAGCTAAAATGCTATTATTTGAAAGAAGAACTTAGGAGAAGAGGCACAGTAGGGTTACTGGTACACAAAGGGGACATTCCATTTGTTTTGGACATGATGGGAGTATTCCCTTCTTAGAGCTGCCATGACCAAGGACCACAGCAATGTGGCTTAACACCACAGAGCTTTATTGTCTCACACTTCTGGTGGCTAAAACCCAAAATCAAGATACCGGCGGGGTCATGCTCCCTCTGACCCTTCTTTGCCTCTTCTAGTTTCTCTTCTTCATCGACAGCCCTTCTGTCACTTGTCTGGTGGCTTCATCGCTCTGATCTCCACCTCCATTGTCACTGGCTGTCTTCTCCACATGTGTCTGTCTGTTCTCTTCTAAGGACACCAGACTATTGGAATAAGGACCCACCCTACTCTGGTATGACCTTTCCTTAATTAATCACATCCACAATGACCCAATTTCCAAAGAGGCTCACATTTACACGTACTGGGGGGTTAGACTTCAACATATTGTTTGGGGGAACTCAGTGTAGCCCATAACAGTGACCACATTACCTAGTTTCCCCTTAGGTCACTCTATCCTAAATAGACAAGTAACTTAAAATGCCCCTGAAAAGAAACCGTGGACTGAACTTTGCTTGCAGCGGGAAAAGTAGAAGAGCTTAGCGGAATGTGGGAGAGGCGGCGGAGTTCAGCAGGCAGGGATAAGGATTCTGGAGTCAGCCACCTAACAACTGCTTAACTTTGAGCAAGTTACCTAACTGTACCATGCTACAGTTTCAAGCATGTAAAAAGGGGGTAGTGATAGTAACCACCCAACAGGGCTTGTATGAAAATTAACTATGTTAATATTTTTTAAACACTTAGGACAGTGCCTAGTACAGAGCAAACAATCGGAGTTTGTTATAACTATGACATAGTTTGAATTCTTTGCCAGCAACCTTGCAAGATAAGACTAAGATGTGGTTGGGTTTAATAAGTTAGCCAAAAAGTTTTGAAATGATCAAGAAGACTGTTTGAGTTATGAATTTAAATCCACTGTCACTAACTGGGAACCCAGAGCACAGTATATATTGCACTTTTAAATCTTAAATCTTAAAAATCATAAATCTTTTGCTTCTTAAATCTTAGGTAATGGTAGTAAGAAGTTATCACAATTAAAATTACACTCGAAAGCATTATAGCACCTATATCACCTTTTTTAAATGTTTATTTTTATTTTTGAGAGAGGGTACAAGCAGGGGAGGGGCAGTGAAAGGGGACATAAAATCTGAGGCAAGGTCCACTCTGACAGCATCGAGCCAGATGTGGGGCTTGAACTCTGAACTGCAAGATCATGACCTGAGCTGAAGTCAAGCACTCAACTGACTGAGCCACCAGGTGCCCCTATATTGAATTTTTTAAAAGTTCTATTCATATGAATGCTGTTGGGGATATATATTTAAAAGTGTTTTGTTTTAACTGATAGCACACACAATCAAAAAACTTAGAGACGACTCCTATGGCGGGGGTGGGGGTGAGGGGAGGGGTTGACATATTGTATTCCATGGGCCAAATTCAGCCCAATGTCTATTCTTGTAAATGAAATTGATTGCAACACAGCTGCTTTCACTCACTGTCTATAGATGTGTTTGTGCTACAATGGCAGAACCGAATAGTTGTAACAGAGACCAGAGACCGTAGAGCCCACAAAGGTGAAAATATTTACTATCCCTCTTTGCAGAAGAAGTTTGCTAAGTCCTGGTCTAGACCACCTTTGCCTGCTGGTAGCTTAGCTGAATTGTAGACATCAAATCTAGGATGCATCAGATAACCTCAGAAAATCAAGCTTTGCAGGGAAGGACAAGCCTGCACATTTGTGGTAGACATCACATGCACCAGAGGGTAAGGCTGTGATACTGTGGCAGAGAACACAAACATTGCTTGTCCCCAAGCACCAGCTTCTCCACGGGGAAGGGAGCTACTCCAGCAACTGGTAAATTGCAAAGAGAGTTCTGCACCGCACTGGGCTTTCCCCTGGACCTGGGAATGTGCTGCTAAGGGACCTCTTCCCCATTTGGCCTGTAGGCTGTCAGCTCTGGTACAGTGACCTGCTTGGACCACATAGGAAGAAGAGTTCAAATGGATGTGGTCTGCTGGCAGATGACAGACTTGTTCCTGTCATTATTATGGTACAGGAGACATCAGACTACAAAAACATGGCTAATCCTTTGGGACACTTATTAATAGGACAGTTCAGATCACAGATGAAGCGTTCCACCACCGTTTACAGATGATCAAAGATAAACTGGAAAGACAGGAAGTAAGATACGTGTTCATGTCTCTGTGTGTTTCATGGAATCGGCTGTTTTGGAGCCATTTTTGGTTTATCAGTGTTCTTAGCCTAAGAAATCAATCAAACACAAAGCAAATATGAGTTACTTGGTAAAAAAGATTGACAATTCAGGAATTGATGGAGTGCTCGGCAGTGTGATGACCTTTAGGTGACTGGGAGAGCAAACGGCGGGCAGGGTCTGACTTAGCGATACCCCATATCCAAGGTCTGTAACTCCTCAGAAGCTGGGCTCTCGGCACTCAAATAAAACCACAGGAAATTCCCTCGAGAAATTAATCACTACTCAGAATTGTGCTTAATTACATCCTTCAACTGTCAGCAATGGAGTGGTTTGATTTTCATTGTCCCTATCCATCATTGATTAGATAGCAGATCTACCAAAGATCTTTTTAAAAATATAGACCTTAAAAAAATTTCGTTGTGTAAACTGAAATGTTGACAACCAAGACTCCACTTAGTCTCAGGATGGAGACAGACAAGACGTCCACGACATAACAATGTGATCCAGCTAAGAGCCACACAATGATAAGTCGGGGACTTCCTAGGTCCTGGTAGTGAGAAGGATCTCGCTTGCGTATCTTATAAACAACTCTCCACTGGTGTAAGGATCCATCATCCCGGCTCAGGAGAACATAACGGAGCAGGTGTAAGAGAAAGCCTAGGTATCAGGCATAAATAGGACCATTTCTTAGGCTCCGCCAGTGCAGAAATGGGCTTTGCTCCCGAGAAAAGCTGTTTGCTGTTTGTTCCTAATGATGGTTAATGTATGAACAAACCAAACTCCCAGAGCTATAACTGATATCATCAATGATACTGGTACACAAACAAAGACGCTAATGAAGCGAAGCCGGGCGGCTCGGGCTTTGAAAACAGCCTGCGGCGGGGCGAGAGGAAAAGAGTTGGCTCAATGAAGTCATTTCTAGAAGCAGTACACAAAAGGGTAGTGCTGGAGTGAGGCGACTGCTGAAAACGATTACATATTTAAAAATCCCTTCACCCCATGTGGCAGGAAAAATTTTATTTTATCCCTCTCTCTCTTCTGACATGTCAAAATACCTAAGCTTTCTCGTTGGTAGGGCCTCTGTTCTCCAGTGAAAAAAAAATAAGAGGCTGGATATCCAAGGGGCATCTGGCACCAGGTGATGGACAGGTAGGACATTCAGCAAACAGCTCCGTCACTCAGCTCTCCTCCTCTCACAGGCCTGATTGCACATGTCACCTGTGCCTGTCTCCCTGCTCGGTGACCCTCATATTCCGTGTGGCTGCTCCTGCTTCAGGCCCTGACTCTGTCCAGAGACCATTAACGTCGTGAGTGCTACAGAAATGGAGCTGTTCTGGGAGCGGGGGGGACGGGGAGGGGAGAGAGAAAGGCCAGCCCAAATCTCTGCCTGCTCTGCCCCCCTCGAGAAGATGGCCATCCCTAATTACACAAAATGACAGAGAGAGCATTTGACTGAAGCCACAGCAAATGATAGTTATTTCTCTGAAGAGCCTAAAAGAACAGGTCACCCTAGCTAATACACTAACAGCATACTTTTCCGTGTATGCAATTTCCATCACATTCTCCGAATGCTCGGGCGCTGACTGACATCTGTACCGAGCAAGGAAAAGAGCTTTTTTTGGTGTCTTCTTGTGCAGTTCATTTATGCATGGACTCCGTGATTTGTTCTGGCGAGGAAGTCATGCATGTGTGGCAGGAAGAAGGAAGACAGCTTTGAGTTAGAAGTGGGGGCCGTTCGGACACAAAGCTGGCTGCCTACATGACAAAAACCTAAGGTGTTAAAGAAGGGGAAGGCAGGCCTCGTCTCTCTGTGAAACCCTCCACGTTCAAGGCTGTCTGGCCCTGTCAATAAACGCTGGCGCCGCTCTGTCCCTAGGTGTTCCAAGCCTCTCTCATTTTAATTTACTGGACAAGCCAGTAAGAATTGTGCCCGAAAAGCAGGTCGTTGATCGATTTCATTATCATCCTAACTACGGACGCCAAGTTTCTGGGTGTGCTGCTAGATCAGAGCCTGGCTGGAGTCGAACACAATGCAGCCATGTTTGTCACAGAAAATGTGGTTGCGGTGAGGGGTTTGGGGACCTCAGCTCCTGTCCTCCAAAGTCCAGTGGCTCCATCTCCAGGAGAATCGGTGGTGGTTAGCTAGGGACTAGCTGCCTCCGGTGAGCCACCCTGGTTCCTGGGGACACAGGGCTGCCGAGAGAAACCTCCTCTGTCCCTAGAGAAGGTGTCATAGAAACCGTGGAGTGCAGCTGTTACTCTTTAGGGCTGTATGACAGGACCTTAGAGGTAGAGTTTATTACGGGCCACTTCCGTTGGACACACATGTGCGAGTGTGTCATGGGCTAGGACTCGTAAAAGAGTGAAACAATAAATATGTTCTTAAGATAGTGCTTCTCAAGGGGCGTCCAACTTCGGCTCAGGTCCTGATCTCGTGGTCCATGGGGTCAAGCCCCGCGTTGGGCTCTGTGCTGACAGCTCAGAGCCTGGAGCCTGCTTCGGATTCTGTGTCTCCCTCTCTCTCTGCCCCTCCCCACCTTGCACTCTGTTTTTCTCTCAAAAATGAATAAACATTAAAAAAACTTTTTTTTTTTAAGATAGTGCTTTTCACAAGAGGGAGGGCATATCTCACACACTCCCAACATGCTACCCTGTTGAGCAAGTGGCGCCTGTCACTGCCTCCGGGGGACTGCCACACTGAGCGGAGGATAGCAAAGGGCATAATGAGGCTCATCACCGGGAACCACAGTCCTGATGTCAACCCACCACATGGTCCACAGGTTCCAAGGTCACCAAGAAAGACATGACTCACACAGGTGTTTATTCACACAGAGAAGAGACAGAGCAAGATCAGGTTCCGCAGGGAGCACTGGTCCCCCATGCGGGTTTCATCCCACAGCCAATGCAGGGAGATGATCTGTATACTCCTGCACTGCAAGCAAAGGGCCCCGATTTCTACCCCAGGAGCAGATGTGGGGTTGGCACACTGCCACATGGTGCACACCTTTAAGCAGGACAATGGAGTCCACATCAAACGTGGAACAGGGTGAGATTCTCCCGAGTGAGAGAGTAAAGCCAGCAGAGGCTGCGAAGTCTCCTTATCTCCATGTAAGGGGATGTCCCAGGCCCCAGCGCTCTTATGCAGCCAGCAGGGGACGAGCAAGCTGTGCGTGACCGCCTTCCCAACATCCCCCCTCACAAGCCAGGGATTAGGTTGCTGGAGCAGGATGTACGTGAAAAACTACCTGTCGTATTCATCATTGGAGCAACAGAAAGTGAAGTCTGGTGTAAGCTCCTTAGCTGGCGAGTATGTAAACGAAATACTCAAAGTACTTGGTGATACTCAAGGGGGGTGGTCTACCCAAAGCTGGAAGGGAGGCTGTCTCGTGGAGGAGCCTGATAAACCAACAGAAGGCACACTGAGATCAGTGCAATGACTGCTATCAGAAAAGATGTACAATGATCAAGAAGTCATCTTTTATGATGGTTTTTCGTAGCCAATTACCAAAGACCATACTCATAAGGAAAAGCCTCTGTGCACTAGCAATGTAAGTAATTCTGATGAGTTTATAAGAATAACTGTAAACCCTCTCTAGCTTTCAAACACATCTGCAATTTCAAGGACATTATAATTGGTATTGAATTTCTGGGGACCTACCCTTGAAAGAAGAGAGAAACATGAGAGGAGAGACACAGGCTGTCAGGGGTCCTGTGTCTGTGGTGACCAGAGTGTCCTTGATTCTAGAGATCTTCCTTCGAGATTCTGCGAACGACTCACTAACCTTCCAAGAAATGTCATTTGGGGTTTAAACTAGTTTGCATTGAGTTTCTTTCCTCTCTTTCAAACAACAAATCCTCACAGATAAGCCTTTTAATCAAACAGCTTTGTAGATAAGCCTTTTAATTCTGAATGGGGAGCTAGGACGGCTAAATTCTAGTTCTCAACACGTTCCTTCCTGGTTGTGGGTCCTCACAAGTCCTCCAGCCTCCCTGACAAAGTCTGTTGCATGGGGACAAGTCCTCTCTGTTTCTTACATATCTGTAATTTGTCATGGAAAAGCCTTATCCACATATTCAGCTGAGAAATACCGACATTCCAGGCAGGGCCACTTGAAGGCCTATTTGCAGAAGGACCCAGTGTAGACTAGACAATTATCAGGAGGAGCTGGAGACAGATGGTTAGGCTTTAGGACACCTGGATTAAACACCAAACCAAAAGGAGACCATCGTTTGGGGCTTCTGGGTGGCTCAGTCTGTTAAGCGTCTGACTTTGACTCAGGTCGTGATCTCACAGCTCGTGGGTTCCAGACCTGCATCAGGCTCTGTACTGACAGCTCAGAGCCTGGAGCCTACTTCAGATTCTGTGTCTCCCTCTCTCTCTCTCTGCCTCTCCCCTGCTTGTGGTCTCTCTCTCAAAAATAAATAAATACACGTTAAAAAAAAAAAAAAAAAAGGAGACCATTGTCTACCTCTAAGAGGGTCCAGGAGAGCCTAGAACTCACCCTCAGGTAAGAAGGCCACCAGATAGTGGTTGGACGATGGGCCAGGGGGAAAGATGCTTTTGAATGTGAAGCTGTGTAGCTTCTCAGAGGTAGGTCATTTGTGGTCTCAAGTTTCTTGACAGAGGGGGCTATAAACAAATGGGAAAGCAAAGCTCCTCTCTAGGGAAGTCTAAGTAAAGCAACAGTGCTGAGGAGAGGCTCCTTCCCCACCCAGCACGGTATCGACAAGGTGAAGGGCCCTGGGCAACGGCAAGGCCAATGCATGAGGCAGAAGTAGTAAGATTCTTACAGAACCAATCAGACCCAGTAAGTTGCATTCTTTTCTCCCAACTAATATCTGAACCAATTAGAAAAAAAAAAAAAAAGAAGAGTGAGGGAAGCGATTGGGTGGGGGGATGGGCTAAATGGGCATTAAGGAGGGCACTTGTTGGGATGAGCACCGGGTATCATATGGAAGTGATGAATCACTGGGTTCTACTCCTGAAACCAATATTACACAGTATGTCAAGTACCTAGAATTTAAATAAATTTTAAAACTTAAAAAAAGGAAGAGTGAGGGAGATGAAAAGCAAACTACCACCTTTATTGCCGATAAAGTTGATATTTGAAGAATGTGAGTTTTATCTGGAGGTGAATAAATCTTAACTTGACAATTCTGACATAAGGATACACCTGTGTAACCACATCTCTATCATAATTTTTGTCTCACCAGATGTTTCACTTATGTCTCTTCTTGGTCATTCACTGACCTCCTAAAATCGGAGGGCCACCGCGATGTGTTTTTCCTCCTTAGATCAATTTATTTTGCCTGCTCTAGAATATTATGTAAATGAAGCCATACAATATGGACCCTTTTGTGACGGGTGTCTTACACTCAGCATAATGCCCATGAGATTCACCTACACTGTTGAACTTTTCAGCTCACCTCCATTTATTGCTAAGTGGGACTCCATTGTAGAACATAGCCTAATTAGTTTACCCCTTCACTGTTGGTGGGCATTTGGGTCATTTCCACTTATTGACTACTGTAAATTAAGCTGCTGTGAACAAGTCATTTTGAACACACATATTTCTTGAATGAATAGAAACAAGAGTGCTGGGTGAATATGTAACTTTGCATGCATAGAATATATACATATATATGCAACTTTGCATGACATATATATATGTACATATATATATATATATGTCAAAACTTCTCCAAAGTGGTTGTACCATTGTCCATTCCCACTAGCAATGTGTCAGAGCACCAGTTCTTCCCCAGTTTTGGTAATGTGAATCTTTTTAATAGCCATTCTAGCAGATACATAGGATTATCTAATTGTGGCTTTAATCTGTCAATCCCAACTGACGAATGATGTTTTAGGCATTTTTTTCCATGTGTTTATTGGCCCACATATTTTTCTTTGAAAATGTCTGTGTTTGTCTTTTGCCCATTTAAAAAAATTGGGTTGCTTGCTCCTTTTTTCCCCTAGTTTTTATTGAGATCTCATTAGCATACAGCAGGGTATAAGTCTAAAGTGTACAGCATCATGACTTGACTTAGGTAACTATGAGATGATGACCACAGTAAGTTTAGTTAGTATTCACCATCTCATACAGGTGCAAAAGAAAAATGAAAAAAAAAACACAAACCCACATTTTTCTTGTGATGAGAACTCTTAGGATATACCCTCTTAGTGACTTTCAAATTCACCATTTGGCAGTGTTAACCATAGAAATCACATTGTACTTCCATCCCCAGGACCTACTTACATTATCCAAATAAGTGGAAGTCTGTGCCTTTGACCACCTTCTTCCAAGTCCCCTTCCTCCCTACCCTCTGCCTCAGTAACCACAAATCTCATCTCTTTTTCCAGGGGTTTGATGTTTATTCTTTCCTTTTTGTTTATCACATATAAGTGAGACCATACAGTAGTTGTCTCTCTTGTTTGACTCTTTTTTTATTCCACTGTAGGTATGCTAGATAGAAGTCCTCTGAGAACATATTCCCCAGTCTATAGCTTGCCTTTTCATTTTCTTAACCTTTCGATGAGCATAATTGTTTCAGTTTGATGAAGTTTTAGTCACCAATATTTTTCTTTAATGGTTGTTACTTCCTGTGTCCTGTCTATATGCTTACTTTCTGGTCATGAAGATATTATCCTGTGTTTCCTACTAAACATATCATTATTTTAATTCCTGTATTTAGGTCTATAATCAGCCTCAGTTTAATTTTTGTGTCCAGCATAAGGTATAATTCACAGGTAATCCCTTTGTTTTCTTCTATATGGATCTTCAGTTGTTTAGCACTGTTTGCTAGTTTGTTAACTTGCCTTTTTCCATTGAATTTATTTGACATCTTTGTTTAGAATCAACAGCCTTTATGAGTATAGGTCTATTTGTGGGCTTTCTTCCATCGATCTCTTTGTCTATGCATGGCTGTGATTACTGTGGCTTTACGTCTTAGAGTCAGGTAGTCTAAGTCTTCTAGATTTGTTCTTCTCTTCTAAGATTGTTTTGGCATTCTAGATCCCTTGCATTTTCATATAAATTTTAGACTGGACTTGTCATTTTCTGTTTTTAAAAAACAGCCTGCTGGTATTATCACTGAGGCTGCACGGGCTCTATAAATCAGTAGGGGAAGCAGTGACATCTTAATGCTATTGACTTTCTGCTCCATGGACATGATATATCTCTCCATTGTTTAGGATTCCTTTATCTTCTCCAGGTCATGTTTTATTACTCTCGGCATGGATATTCCGCACATCTTTTATTCAATTTACTCCTGGATGTTTTATTTTCGATGCTATTGTAAATGGATTGAAAATTTTCCCAATTAGTTGCTGCTAGAGTATAGAAATATAATTAATTTTTTACCATGATGACCTTGTATGTTGAGGCTTTGCTAAACTTATGTTTAAGCTCAAGCAGTTTTTTTGTTTGTTTCCATTCCTTAGGGCTTTCTGCATAAACAATCATGTTGCCTGCAAATAGAGAATGTGTTGCTTGTCCTTTCCAACATTTGTGTCTCTTCTTTCTTCTTGTCTTTTTGCACTGGTTAGGAGCTCTGGTACCTTGTTGACTACAAATGGGAGGCAGAGACATCCTTGCCTCATTCTCACCTTAGCAACAAAGTGTTCAGAGTTTGGCTGATTTGATGTTAGCTGTAGGTTTTTCATAGATGCCATTCATCAGATTGATGAAGTTCTCTTTTATTCTGTGTTCTGGGAATTTTTATCATAAATGGATGTTGAATTTTGCTACTTGCTTTTTTCCTCAACTACTGAGATCATCATTTATGTTTCTCTTTTGTCCTGTTAGCATAATGGAGCACAATGATTGATTTCAAATGTTAAACTAACCTCTGTTCCTGGAATGAACCCCACTTTGTCATTATATACAATCCTTTCTATTGCTAGATTTGTTGTGTTAATATTGTTTTAGCATTTTTGCATTTATGCATGAGGAATTTTAGTCTATAGTTTTCTTTTTTCCTTATTTATTTGAGAGAGACAGAGCATACTCATGCACAAGTGGGGGAGAGGGAGAGAGAGAGAGAGAGAGAGAGAGAGAGAATCTTAAACAGTCTCCACACTCAGCATGGAGCCGGACACGAGGCTTAATCCCATAACCCTGGGATTATGACCTGAGCCAAAACCAAGAGTCAGACACTCAAACAACAGAGCCACCAAGGCACCCCTATCGTTTTCTTATAATAAGGACTATACTTTTATGAATCAGTAGTATGGAGTAACTGGGCCTGTAGGGAAATATATTGAGGTTGGTGTGCTTTTTGGTGATTCTCAAATTATACCAGTAAACCAATCACTTACTCAATTTTAAGACAGGGTGTGTGTGTGTGTCTATATACGTATATGCATATATGACATGATATATACATATATATACTCATATATATGTATAATTTGTTTAAGTATTGCCATAAAAATATACTTGGTTTAGTGTCTTAGGTGATTTCAATGACTCAGTGCAACTAGCTGCACAGATTTGATAAACTGGGCATAAAAATGTCACCAAATCTGCAAAAGAAAGGATTCACCCACATATGTATTTGAATATATAGAGAGTGGGAGGCTTGGGGTATTTTTTCCATTTAATTATAATTTACTTGCATTTAGATTTGTAAATTTCAAAATGAGCAAATCCAATTTCTTGGCATTGGAAGAGAAAGCTTTGGGCTCATCTCATTTAATCCTTATGCAAAGAAGCATCTAAACTATTGGCAAATTCTAGCTGGCAGGTCCTTACTAATGACAGGTCTGGATGGGGTTGTGGGTTTTTTTTTTTTTCCTTTTTTTTTTTTTTTTTGACAGTTCTTTGGTTTAGTTTTCATTTGAGGCCATCCTTTTAGTGAAACTTAAAAAAAATTTTTTAAATATTTTTTATTTATTTTTGAGAGCCAGAGAGAGACAGAGCGAGCAGGGGAGGGTCATAGAGAGGGAGATACAGAATCCGAAGACAGGCTCCAGGCTCTGCGCTAGCTGTTAGCACAGAGCCCGATGTGGGACTCAAACCCACGAATCGTGAGATCATGACCTGAGCGGAAGTGGACGCTTAACCAGCTGAGCCACCCAGGTGCCCCAAGGACATCATTTTAAAGGCCACTATCCCACACTGCTATTTTAACTGGGGAAAAATACTTATGTCTGGCTAAGAACTACCAGAGGGATTAAAAAAAATTTTGATGGAAAAGAGACAAAATAAGTGTCCCATGTTGTTTTCAGATGTGAACACAGTGAGAAGAATATGGCATTAATGTGCTTAAAAACACATGTTTTGACAAAACTGACATAAAACATTGGAAGAAGGCTGCCTCCTAAGACAAAAAGCATCCTTGTCCTTATTTTGGAAGGACTATTTTGAAATCAGAGCTATGGAGGAATATATATTTACAAGGCTTTGCTTTGAGAATATAATGATAACAGCAAATTTTCTAACAATAGCAGAACTGTTACATGATGGGATATAATATAACCACTAGAAGTCATATTCATGAGGTATGCGGTATGCAGTATCAGAGGAAACACCTCTGATCAGATGTAACCAAACACCCGGACACACATCTATTCAATTATGGGGGTTTCAGAGAAAAACAATGAATTAAAAGTATTTAAAGAGAACCATCTTCAGACACTAGATAAGTGCACGGAACAAACGCTAGAAGAAAATTACGAAACTGGCAGTAGGTGTGATAAGAACAGATGCGATTTTGTTTTTCTTCTTGGAGTTGTCTCTGCTTTGGAATTCTTATTTAAAACCTGTATTATTTTCTAATAAGAACAAATACAGAAGAATCGATTTCCTAACACTTGGTTTGGGAAGTGTATCATATGTCCTATAGGACACGAGAGGATAATTTTCCACTCTGCTTTAGAGATGTACTTGTGAAATAGCCAGGGATTTAAATCAAAGGATAGCTGTGTCTTACTACAGGCAATTTGCTTGGTCTCTTAGTATTTTGGTGATAGTCCCCATGAGGCGAGTTTGGTATCTGAAGGCAGGTGCAGGCAGCTACATCCTAACAGCTTGACCACTCTCATTTCTGGCCCATCAGGCTGCCAGCTTCCTCACGTCCAGCGCTCTGCACACCACAAGCTGTCAGTTTCCCAGTCATGCCACACTGCTGGGAGCTTTGTAAGCAGGCTGCTGTGCGGTAGACCTGTGTCCCTGATAAATACTGGGGACTGATTTGCACACAGGCCAGGTATGCACTAGACAATCAACTCATTTTGATGCTAGTAAACACACATAATTGATCTTGGTATCTAGACACGTTAGTGAGGAAAACATAAGGGAGGGCTTGGCAACAGAAGCCCTGAATTTGAGTCTTTGCACGACATGGGCAAATCTCTAACTGCCCAGGGCTCACGCAGCTCATCAGCAAGTGAGTAAATTAAATGACATTTTCCATACCTGTGTGTCAGAACCATTGTGAATGTCAAAAAGTGTATGTGTGCTATCAGCAAATTGATCCTAATTTTATACAGAAAGGCAAAAAACAAAAGCCAACACGACAGTGAAAGAGAAGAATATAGTCAGGAGACTGACACTACCCAATTTCAAGGCTTACTATAAAACTAAGGGATCAAGACAGTGTGATATTGGCAAAAGAGTAGACCAATAAATCAATGGAACAGGATAAAGAACCCACAAATAGACCCAGACAAATATAGTCAACTGTTCTTTGACAAAAGAGCAAAGGTAATACAATGGAGAAAGGATAATCTTTTAAACAAATGGAGCTGGAAAAACCGGACATCCACATGCAGAAAAATAAAGAAATTCTAACACGGACCTCATATCTTTTGCAAGACATAACTCAAAATGGATTATAGATGTAAATATAAAATGCAAAACTGTAAGCTCCTAGAAGATACCATAGGAAAAAAATCTATGTGATTTTGGGCTTGGCAATGACTTATTGGATACAAAAATAAAAGCACAATCCATGCAAATAAATTGATAAATGATGCTTCATTAAAATTTAAAACTTGTGGGGTACCTGGGTGGCTCAGTCAGTTAAGCATCTGACTTTGGCTCAGGTCATGATCTCACGGTAGTGGGTTTGAGCCCCTCTTTGCGCCCTGTGCTGACAGCTCAGGGCCTAGAATCTGCTTTGGATTCTGTGTCTCCCTCTCTCTCTCTATCCCTTCCCAACTCATGCTGTGTGTGTCTCTCTCTCTCAAAAATAAATAAATATTTAAAAAAATTTTTAATTTTACACTTTTGTTCTGTGAAAGACTGCTAAAAAAATGAAAGTTTCAGACTGGGAGGAAATATTTTCAAAACACAAATGTGATAGAGGACTGTTATCTAAAATATACAATGAACCACTAAAACTCATTAATAAGAAAATAACTCAATTTAAAAATAGACCAAGATCTAAACAGAACCACCAAAGAACATCTACAAAATGGCAATAAGCATACAAAAAGGTGCTCAACATCATAATTCATTAAGAAATTGCAAATTAAAACCACAACACACCTATTAGAACGGCCAAAATCCAAAACACTGACATCACCAAATGCTGATGAGGACATGAAGCAACAGGAATTCCCATCCATTGCTGGTGGGAATGCAAATGGTCCAGCCACACTGGAAGACAGTTTGGCAATTTCTTACAAAATTAAACATACTTGTATCATATGATCCAGCAATCATGCTCCTTCCAAAGAGCTGAAAACATATGTTCACACAAAAACTTGCACATAAGTGTTTAAAGCAATTTTGTTTATAATTTTGAAAGCAACCAAAATGTCTTCCATTAGGTAGAGAGATAAACTGTGGTACATCAAGACAACAGAATATTATTCAGTGATGAAAAGAAATTAGCTTTTTAAAAATGAGCTATCGGGATGCCTGGGTGGCTCAGTTGGTTGAATGACTGACTCTTGGTTTCAGCTCACATCATAGCCCCAGGGTCAGAGGATCAAGCCCTCTATGGAGCTCTGCGTGGAATATGGAGCCTACTTGATTTTCCCTCTCTCCTACTCAAATCATGCTCTCTCTCTTTCTCTTTCTCTTTCTAAAAAAGAGAGAGAAACTGTTTCAGATTCTGTGTCTCCCTCTCTCTGTGCCCCTCCCCCACTCATGTTCTGTCTCTCTCTCAAAATAAACATTAACAAAATTCAAAAATATATTTATTTATGTATAAAATATATACATTGCTAGACTAATATATTCTGTATATTTTGTAAATATGCTGTATGTACACGAATATAAATTTAATGATATAAGCAAAAATAATTTTTAAAATAATTATTATATTTTATTGCTGATATTTTTAAGCAAGAGCACTCTGCTTTATCCTTTTTAAAACTTGAAAAATATTTTGAAATTTTTGAAAAACCCAACTTGGAGGTCTAATTTTAAGTGGGTTTTTTAATTTTTATATTAGATTTTAGTGGCTTTTGAAGTAGAAAGTGATCCCTCCCATAGAAGTTCATAACTGACTATGCTTTCTAAAGCATGATACCGTATTTCAAGCCACACCCGAACTGTAAAACTGGACAATATATTACAAGCTTCTCTAATGAAAATCTTTATTCTTGAAAACTAATTGAAATTTTTAGTTTTTATTTTTAACAAATGAGGCCAAAACCTATCAAAATGCTCCTTTAAAAAAGATTTTTTAGGAGCACCTGAGTGGCTCAGTCGGTTAAGCATCTGACTCTTGGTTTCCACCCAGTTCATGACCTCATGATTTTGTGGGTTCGAGCCCCACATCGGGCTGTGCACTGGCAGCGAGGGGCCAGTGTGGGATTCTCTCTCTCATCTCTCTCTCTGCCCTTCCCCCACTTGTGCTGTCTCTCTCTCTCTCTCTCTCAAAATTTAAATAAATAAATAAATAAGATTTTTTAAAAGTTGGATAACTTGGGGTGCCTGGGTGGCTCAGTTGGTTATGTCTCTGACTTTTGATTTCAGCTCAAGTCACGATTTCACCAGTTTGTGGGTTCCAGCCCCATCACAGACTCAATGCTGACAGTGCAGAGCCTGATTAGGATTTTCTCTCTCTCTCTCTCTCTCTCTCTCCCTGCCCCTACCTGACTTGCACTCTCCCTGTCTCTCTCAAAATAAATAAACTTAAAAAGTAAGTATTTTAATAGAAGTTGGATACCTTGGTGTTTTTATGTAAAAATTCCTTTAGGATGATATAATCCTTGAATCCACTTCCCTGGGCAGGAGTCAATTTGTAATCTGTCACAATATGCTGAAAGCAAACAAAGAAAATGGAGGGAAGCACCATTCTGGTTCTAGAAACCCCTCTCCCGTCTCCAGGGCCCCTCTGGGAGACAGAGCTGTCTGACAAATGAACTGAGTAAGGCTACTAATTTTAAATATGCTCCTAAAAATTTGTGTCTTAAATTGAAATCAATGTTCTGTTTTCTTCTTCCTTCCATTTTGGAGACAGCTGGCTTAACTTATAAGGGCTTTGCTATCACAGACTTGGAATCAGAGGGCGGTTCCACACGTTGCCTCCATTGTTAGCTGCGCCATCCTCTGTATGGTTTTTACTTTCTGTCCTCAGGTCTGTTTCCCCATGACTGCAAGACGGAAACTTCAAGGATCCCATCTTTATCCCATAATATTCAAAGGCAGAAAAAAAATTTGGTTTCTTCTCGATTTCTTTTGGAAGGGCCGAAATCCTTCCCAGAAGCGCTCATGTAAATTTCTCCTCGTCTCTCATTGGCCAGTTTACCCCAAACATTCACGCTGCCTAAACCAATTGCTGGCAAGGAGGATGAGACCCTAGGCTCATCATGATTCATCTACTAGGCTTAGAAGGAACCACGCAAACAAAGTACTGCTCTGTTAGCAAGAACAAAGGGGATGCTACTGGGAGGGAACCACCTGTGGCCGCCACCAGCATGATGCGGAAATGATAGATAGGATTACAGAGGGAATGCGTGTGTTAACAAATGTGACTAGTACTCAGGTACTGAAGGAAAACTCTTACTGGGTCTTGTATGAAAGTATGGAATCATTATGTGTTTTTTCATGTTCATAAAATACATCAGGGGAGATGTACGGTTATTTCAAGAATAAGCATTTTGGGGAATCTCCAAACACCACCAACTTGCATTTAAAAGTTCAGAGTATCCCCTTGCAATTAAGTACTGTGCTTCCCACCTGTCAGTAAACAAACAAACAAACAAAAACAAAAAAACAACCCAGCAACAACCAAAAAAAACCCCAAAAACAAAAACCAAAGTCCTAAATCAGCCTGGTCATGAATTTTGCCGCATCTGCTTATATATTGTAAATAATTTCTTGTTTGTTGATTGCTGCTTCCTGACAACGCAAAACGTTTAACTAGAAAATGCTGTGTTAATGTCAGATATTAGCGGCCATTACCAAAACAAATTATATTTCTTTCTGCAAGTGTGATCCAAGCATAGATGACCTCGAACTTGGGGTAGTCCCCCCCAAAGACTGTTATCTAACATCATTTTGTGATTTCCTGTGAAAGAAAAATCCAGATCTAATTAAAGCAAACAGCACATAGCCTGGAAACTATAGAGGACAAGATATAAGAGCCATGAGAACAGAAATCTTTTCACAACCATGTCCCCAGTGCTCACGGATGGTAAGTGATAAATAAAAGCGGCTCAATAAATACTTGCTAAATAAATGGATACATGAATATAAATGGGATGAAATTGTTAATAATACAAGCATCATTAATCCAAGTCAATTAATATTTCATCATTATTGGAATTGCTTTATCACTATGGGAATAATGAATTTAGATTTTATGAAGGCAACTGAATAGTAAGAACATGCTAGTGCTTAGCCAGGACATTCCAAAGGAGAGAGAGAGTGGCTACCCCTAGCGGCCCCAGATTTCCCCATCACTCTTCTTTCTTCAGAGTAAGAACAGCTTCCCGAGGTGTTTGTAGGCTGAATGAAATCCCTCAAGACCTTCCAAACTGTAAAGTCTGATTATTTGACCATCGAGCAGCCTTTTGGCCATTGATACGGGTGGCCAGGTACTCAGTTCCATAACTGGGTTCTTTGGAAACAAGTCATTTTCAGTCACTAGAAAAGTACAGCCACCACCTTAAGTTAATAAACTGACATTCTGTGGTATGTAAGAAACATCATGTCAATGCCTAAATCTCTAATATGGGGAGACGGCCAGAGAGGACCTGCCTGTGGTGCCAGTTAAGAAGTAGGCTAACATGCCTGGGGTTGTTTATCCCCCCAAATCTCCAATTTTGTATCTGTCTCCAAACTGCATCCCGCAGGTCTGTGGTGGCTCTGGTTACCTGGACCTGTCTCCCTGAGTGAGCACTGAGTGACAAGCTAACTCAGTTCTTTGTGGGGCCCTCTGACCTGAAGAAGGCCCAAAGTCCTAAGAAACCCTTCCACGGGGGTTATAGATCTCAAACATGAAATGACCCATTTCTTCACTTTCCCACATAATCATAGGTCCTGGCTATAAATATTTGTGATTTGGGGGTGCCTGGGTGGCTCAGCCGGTTGAGCATCTGCTTTGGCTCAGGTCATGGTCTCACAGTTGGTGAGTTCGAGCCCCACACTGGGCTCTGCTCTGTCAGCTCAGAGCCTGCTTCGGATCCTCTGCCCCCCTCTCTCTGCCCCTCCCCACTTTCTCTTGCTCTCAAAAATAAACATTTAAAAAATGAAAATAAATAAAATAGCATAAACAATGAAATACATATTTATGATTTGTAGCTGTCTGGACAATAGGAAATTATGTTAAATTCTCTTAAAGTGAAGCCTCCACAATGACACGAGGAACAGAACCTCAGCGTGCATCAGTCCTGTCCCCACTTCTGCTAATTACTTACTAACGGTGGCCACCTGCCCACAGAGCTGGCTTTCTCTACTCCACCCTGTTTTTCAGGGCCAGGGACTACAGAGCACCTAGCTCTTCTCACGCCTCCATGTAGGTGTGGCTCTAGAGCTGATGTGTGTTGGAAATATCTGCCGGCCCCTGGGACTTCCCGGGAAGATACCTGAGGCCTCTTCTTGCGTAGGTTGCATCTCAAGGGACCATTTGAGAGTGAGGTTCTGCCTGAGGTTTAAGATGGGAACGTCTAGGGTAGAGTCTGAGCCATTGCTATGGAGGGGATTGGAACAGCAGCAACTTGGGGAAAGGTGATGAGAGGCACGGGCCATTGTTATAAAATACACTGAGATGTTCACAACTTAACCTCATTTGTTGCTAGAGGGTCGGAATGGGAGTGTGCTTTCCCCACGTACAGATCCAAATCTGGTTGAACATTCTCAAACATCCTCCGCCCAGCAAGGTAGTTCTGAGACATCCACGGGGTGTCCCAGTCAATGCCTGTGATGCACTGTGGAACGTTCTTAAGGTAGCTTTTGGCTCCCAGGACCCCTCTTTGGAAAATGCTTTCTCCACTGCATCAGACGATGGAAGCGGTGCAGGTTCTGGGAGGAATATGGCTCCTCTTCCATTGCATCCATCTCAGATTGCAGAGGCCAGCTGACTTACGGTAGTGACATCTGCCTAAACTAGGTGTAGCAGGAATGTTTTACTAGGTAAAGCGTGCTCTTATAGATTGGGAGAATGAGAGGTACAATAGATCAGAGAAAGGAAGGTCCTAGAAAGGTGTCCCAAAAAGTGTTGGCAGTCTGACTCTAACTGGTCAGCTTCTTGGGAGCCTGGTCAACTCCAGACAAACTGATAAAATTCACTTTGTGGGCATTAGAGCTAGGTCTGTGCCTGGACCGCTTCCCACGATGCCACCAACATTCTGACATTAACACATCCTCCTGAACCAGTGGCTTTCCTGGTTAGTAACAATGATATTTCCTTTTTTTCCCCCTTGAAAATTTCTGAGTTTTTCTTCTGATATCTTAAAATTCAGGACTTTAAGAATGTTGTATTTTGCCTGTCTTGTTTTGTTATTGAAGGATGCTTCAAAACTGACCTTGGGAGAAAGAAAAAGATCAGCAACGAAGCCACTAGGCATAGACCCAGGAGAGCAGGAAATAATCAGAAAGCATCGCTGAGACATTCTCCATAAGCAAAGATAAAAATACACATAATATCTCAAAGCTAATAACCCAGGAGGGTAACTGGAAGAATAGCTTCATGCAAACCTTGAAGAGTAAAAAGTAGTGAGGGTGTAGAGTAGAGAGTTACAAGCAGAACTGAAAATTGAAAGCATGGGCATATAATTGGCTACACTAATAAGGAATGGGGACGGAGGGGACATTGTAGTTAGACATTTTGATAAACCAAATAAAGGATGCTCTATGGGCTCCAAGGGAATTTACTCAGTAAAGGCACATGGTGTCTACTACCAATTAATTAAAAGTAGGAAGGGAGTATAATTGTGGCTGAGTTTGTACCCAAGTCAAAATGCATTAGGAGCGACTTAGAACAGTGGTTCTCAAACGTGAGAGTGTGTCAGAATCACCTGGAGGGCTTATTGGACACAGATCACTCAGAACCCCCACCCCTAGAGTTCTGATTCAGGGAGGTGTGGAATGGGGCCTGAGAATCTACGTTTTTAACAAGTTCCTAGGTGACAGAATGCTGCAGGTCTGGGACCACTTGCCGAAAACGAATGATTTAGAAGAATAGTAAAAAGGCTTAGAACAACCCTGTTCCTGACTTACACCCTCACGTTCCACAAAAGTAAGGGGCTTTTTGTGTCATGTAGGTATATCAGAATTAAAAACCATATTATGGGAAAAAGAAAATAGAATGCCTTTTTTTTTTTTGGATGATAAGGAGATGACTTCTCTTTATGATTTAAGACACGGGAGAAATTCAAAGTAAAAAAAATAATGATGTGTAGAATTACATAAAAATGAAGACTGTGTAGTAATGAAATTCCACAAAACCAAGACAAAAAGAGATGTAACGGAATAAGAAAAAAACGTTTGCTATAAATACGGCTGCATATTTAAAGTTTAATGTTCAAAATGTATTGAGTCATTCAAACCCGATTCCCAGTGGAGACATAGCCTGGGACACACACAGGCAGTTCATACACCAGGAAAGCCAACATAAACCCACATTTGGAACCCTAAACCTCACAAGTAATTAAAGAAATCCAAATGAAAACAATTATAAGGGACCATTTAACACATATCAGATAAACATGCGTAAGGATAAATGATAAAATTCAGCGCCACTGTGACTGGTGGGAATTAGTTGCTGGTAAAAGAGTAAATTGTGTTTTGTTTTGTTTCAGTAAGAGCCATAAAAATGATCACACCAGAAAATGTATCCCATATAAGTAATTCATGTGGAGAGCAAACTTATAATTATAAAATATTTATAGCAGAATTATTTATGATAGCTCAAGAATGAAATTACCAAAATACTCAATAGTAGGGAAATAGTAAAACAAATAATGTTATATGAACCTAATGTTCATTCATTAGAAATGAAAGCCCACGAAGCCTACACACAAAGGAAGCGGATGTGCAGTACGGGAATGTTAGGGCAAAAAGTACTGAGTTTGAAGCCAACGGTCCTTGAAAGAAGTGACCTTCAGTGAAGGATTTAAACTCTCCAAAGCTAGTTTTCTACCAATGCAGTTCTGCTCTAGCCCAGCAGTTTTCAAACATTTTGCCCACTTTCAAAATTTTAAAAATGTATATTCCCATCCACTAGACACACACAAACACAGACACAGACACAGACACACACACACACACACACACACACTAATGGTAACACATGGTGGTCTATTCTGTACTGTTCTCCAATTTCATTCCTTTCCATTCCATTTTAAAATGCTGGTCACTAAATCGATTTCAAACCCACTAATATATCACAACCAGCAGTTCGTAAAACATCAGTCTAATTTAGCGGAGCGTTCAGAGTTTACTGCCATCTCTCCTCCACCTCTCTCTCCAACATCCGCACCCTCCTGCGACCACACACACGCATACACAATACACCCAAAGAAAGCTCTATGAAAGGTCATGGCCAAAGCAGAGCAGGTAGATGGCAGTAACTATAGTAAGCATGCAAATTTTATATCTCACTAGGTATAAGGGCGTATGTACCAGGAGGAATAGAGGCTTTTCATGCAACTGGGTAACTTGTTTCTCAGGTGGTATTAACAGCTATCTTAAAACTTTCTTAGGCTATTTCTTCCTTCCCTCTTCTCTCCCATAACTCAAATCTCAGAAACCACATGACTTAGAAAAAGTCCCATGATCAAATGCACCCACTGCTTCTACAGGCCAGAAGGTATTACCGGCTTAGATAAGGATCTGGCTGCCTGTCCAACTTCTAGTCTTGGCAAAGTCTGTGATAGTCTAGCTTAGCTCCAAAGCCCTGCTTGGTGGGAGTGCTGCTTTTGCCTGTGTGTCTATGACCGTCTCTAAAACAGCCATTCTTGACTTTTAATATACTTAAAAGTCACCTAGGTAATTCTTAAAGTTGCAAATACATATGCTGCATCACCAGAGAGTCTGATTCAGTGATGCGGTGGGGTCCTGGAAATTACATTTTTCACAAACACCCCAGGTACTTTCTCCATAGGTGGAGAAATCCTTCTGTGGTCCCCACTGGCAAGGCAGAGGGCTGACTGGGATTCAGGACCGGGTTGTCTCAGCCACTGCTTTTCTCTACGTATGTCTAACGAACCTTAGTTTTCTCATCTGTAAAACACAGGGAATATATATCACCAGGCCTTTTGCATCTCTACTCTTATATGCTTTGGCTATAATATTAAGTAAAAGAACAACAATTCTTTGTACATTGTTTCCAATACTTTTTTTAAAAAAACTATAAATATAGCTAAAGTCTAGAAGAGATAAAAAAAAAAGATAGACATGCAACTAACTGCAATATGGAGAAATTGGAGATGTGGCTTTAAAAGCAAGCTATTGAAATAGTACATAAAAGAAATGGTCGACAACAATGACAAAGACATCAAGGAAGGTGAGAACCAAGAATAGACCTTTGACTCTGAACACAATAGTTACACCATCATTGAGAGAGATGTTGCTTAGAGAGAGCAACTTTGTTCAGCCATGGGCAGGAAAATCCTTCTGTGGTTCGACAGGAATGGGAAATAAGAAGAGTGAGCAGTAGCTCAAGGGAAGAGCAGAGTTAAGACAAGATCTCTTTCAAGGTAGAGGAGCCCTTTGTGGAGAGATCAGTGTCCCCGGAGACTCTGAAATTCAAAGCACATCACAAGGAAACAGACTTAGCAAGAAGATGGGTTTCTTGGAGAGGAGGTAAAAGAGAGGATTTACTACTAACTCCTCCTCCAAGCTGGGAATATCAGCCAACCTGCGAGCAGTTGACTCGTCTTACGCCATTACACACTAATTCTAGCCACATCTCGGAGGAGAAAATCTCCCAGCTAACAATGTAGGTTCTGGTGTCTGGAGTGTGAATGTTCCTTAGAGAATGGACATCTGCACAAGGCCAGTTCCCAGGAAAGAGCACCACACCTCACCTTCCCGAGTTGGAGACTGGTACTGCCTTACGTGGGTGTCCACCTTCCTCTTCTCAGAGACTCATATACACCATTTCATTTCATCTTCACAACGCAGAGGTTAGTGCCTGTCTCTTCCTTCTTTCCTCCTCACTCCTGCCTCAAGTCCTTACCAAGGTTTCTGCCGAAGGAGCCCATACACAATGGTCGGCAGCCATCTGGAAAGGTCACTAGTTATTCAAGTTGGCAGGCTAAGAGCCCAGTATTCTAAGGTAAGGTCTGGAAAGCTGAACTGGGAAGGGTAAGGCCAAGTCAAAGCGGGGTCTCCTCTCTCCAAACTCCTATCCAAATTTCAGAGCTGCATTCTCAGGGGTACCTGTAGCTGCAGGGTTGACCAGACCCCACAAGGGGTCTGTTTACCAATTTCACGACAAGAGGTGATGCGGAAGGACGCTTGCATGTACAAGACAGATCCTGTCGGTCCTGCTCACAGCAATGGGGAAGGAAGAAGGTGCAGGAGTTGTGTTGGTCTGAGCACTGACCTCTAGTGCTTTCACACATAACCCCACTCTCCAGTGTACCTTCGGGAAGGATACATGACCCACAGATCAAATCGGTAATTCCTCCTTCCTTTTGGGAAGGTGAGTGCAGAGTGGGTGGAAATCAGGTTGGGAGGGCCCACTTTTACAGGCCAAGACCAAAACATGAAACAAAGAACAGAAACGTTCCCTCTCTCTTCACAAAACAGGCAACGAAGTTATTACGATCCTATTGTACCCATTTTACAGATGACGAAATGAAGGAACAGGAAAATGAAATGACTGAGTTATTATCATGCAGCTGGTAAGTATTCATCTTGGTTTCCTGATGCTGATGCTAAAGGGCGAGAAGACAGGCAGGTCCTGACTTCCCGGCTCCTGTAACACTACCAGCTCATCAGCTTCCCACCACAGCTGCTCTGTGGGATTCCCAAAGCGCACCTAGACTTGGAATGCCGGCTGAGGCACACGGTCTTGCTCCCAGTCTGGTCTTCTGAACAGGCGAGCTGGGACGATGCCTGTGAGCCTATTTGTGTCTTCAACCCCAGGGCTATAATAGAAGATGGCTTATTCCACGCTGCCATTCTTCCCTAATGACAGAGGGGCCTCATCCCTGTCTGCACTGAGCGCCCATCTTTCCCCTTCCCAGAGCAGAGAAGGGAAAGTAAAGACACTTCTCTCCCGAGGAAATATGCTGTTTTGGAGCACATACCATCTGGCCCCTCCGACTCAGCACCCTGGTTTCCATCCAGGTGTCCACCCTCCCCCCATAGCTTATGTATTTAAAGGCAAGCACACTCAATCCCAAGGATGGACCTGGACTCTTTGAAGGCCATCAGTAGGTCCCGCCCCTCCCCCATCACCATGACTGGCACCGGGATGGCCATACAACGTAACGTGGGTCAAGGACAGACACACAACAACAAAACAAAGGCAAGAACATTTCCTAGAGGATTCTCGAGAAAACGACTTCACTTTTCCTTAGAAACGACTTGAGGGACATTTTCTTTCCTTTGGATGTGAACGAGGCAGTACTCAGCCCTCAAAGCTACTTGCAGCCATCTAGTGGCCACTCGGGGAAGTGCATGTGTTGGAAGGCAAAGACCCGAAGAAAAACCAGCCGGGTCTTGGGGTGAACGCCAAGCCGCTGGAGAAAGCCTTGCCCAAGGCCTGGTATTTCTACTCTTTTCAGACGTGTGAACCGATAATTTCCCTCTAGTGTTCAATGCATGTTGAGTTGGCGTTTTCAGTAACTGTGTAATTAACATGTACTGCAATGCAAAGGCATATGAGTTTCGGGAGCCCGTCCCACTGTTTCCCGGATTCCTGCTAGAGTTTTCCAAGGATAGGATGATTGCCAGAGTTGGAAGTAAAATTTTCCTCTATCAGCCAAACGGGAAGGAAGAGGGTACCAAGCATAACAAAACACAAAGATCTTTAACAACATTCCTCCAACACAAATTCAAATGAAATAAAGCCTAGTACATGAGCTCACAAGCAAAATCAAATGCTAATGTTATGAAAATTACTACCTTTGTAACACCCCCAAGAGAATATTCTATTCCCTGCAACGGTGGCTCCAATTCCATAAATTCCATTTTAACCTAGTTCTGCCGCCGGTGGGGCAAGGCAAACTTTGAGCTACTCTCACATGTTAGGAAACCTGACCACTAGACCCCACCCGTGCTATAGTTTCTGTAAAAGATCCAGAACCCCGCCACGTCGTATCTTGTGCTATCCCAGGGACGGCTCGTGTTCTTAATCTTTGAAGATGAAGCCAGTAAGGATACTGACTAGGACTCTCCAAATTCAAAAAACAATGATGATGAGTCTTCAACTTGCTTTGGGCCGGAAGTGGCCGCTAAAAACCTTCCAGGTTGGGAAAGAGGCAGCAAGACTGGATAAACATGCCAGTGATCCTTTCTACGGGAGGTCCGGGTCCTCTCCCTTCGCAATCAGCAATTTTTCTTACTCTAATGAAACCCAGATGCTTCCGACGAAAGGAATGGCCGGTGTTCAAGCCATTTGCTGATTCTGCCTAGAGGTAGAGGGAAAGCAAAAAGCTGTGCCCCACATCATTAATTTTAAATATCCTATTTTGTTTTATTTTCAGAATGAAATGGTATGGAACAGCGTAATGAGCAATAGAAATATGGAACCAAGAAGCAATTATATCTTCAAAGGAACGAAATGAGAGCAAATAAAAGGCCTTGCACAAGTTAGCACACACACAGGCAGATCAGAACATCATTTACTGAGTCCAAATACATGCCTTTTGGTTACGTCTGTAAATTATCTTCCACAAACATCATGTTATATCACCGAAGACTCATATCTGGGTTACAAAAAACTGGGTTTCTCCAGAGGCCCTAAAACATATCAGATTCAGTGTCACCAATATTGAGTACCTCTAATCTGCAACCCTTATCCTAGGGGTGAGGGCAGCAAAATAAATAGGGTGTAATCCCTGTCCTCAAAGTGCTTACAGTCTAGCTCTGCAAATGAACCACAACAGAGTAGGTGCTGGGTAACACAAAGGAGTGCACAATTCATTCTGTTTGAAAAGACAGGAGGAGGCTTTATAAAAAGATAGCCAGGAACTAAAGCCATGCAGTCTAAGCAAAGGACAGGCCAGACAGAAGATGTGGAGGCCAGGTGTTCGATCACTGCATGAGAAAAGTGCCCGAGAGTGTTCCAGAAGTGGGTGGGACTCAGAATCCAGCTCCCTGCCGGAAGCCTGGGACCAACCCAGAGCCATCCGCTGGTGAACTGGGACTAAGATAGTTTCAACTAAAGTTTTAGAACCATTCCCATTGGAATGACAGGAAGCAGGGATTCCTGTGTAAAAACAGGAATTGGGCCTATGTATGGTATCCAAAAATGGAAAGGACCAAATACTGGATCAAGTGGATCCATGATATACAATGGATCAAATGTCCAACTGTGTGCATTTCAGAAGACCAGGCTAAGCAAATAATGAAATCATTCAACAGGGAGGAGCAAACATGAGAAAAACTTCCCATGCACCCTCAGCTTTCATACAAAAATTACAAAGCACATAATGACACATGTAATAACAAGAGCTGATTAGCAGACCTCAAAACAGGGCAAATCATGCCTAAGGAAATAAATAATGGTGCAACTCGCCAAGGTGTTTAAAGCAAGTTAGTTTAGAATCCTCAAAGAGATAAAGAAATAGCATACTTAAAATAAGAACAGGTTATTAAATTAGAAACACATATATGAATATGAACCAAAAATTACTGAAAATTCGAAAACTGAGAAAAAAACTTCGTTGATATGATAGAGTAGATAAAGTGCCGTGACACCAGAGCCATGTGATTGGAACAGGGGTGAAAGCAAAGTTTATCACTCCTAGGCCTGACCTCAAAACACCCTGGATAATCGTTGTGATGGTGGCGGCATCGCAAGATATAGGTCACACATTGGAGGACACCTGTCAAAAGAACCCCCCATCCTGCCTCAAACTGTTACATGGGCAAGACATAAAACTTTTTAAGTGTTGTTTGTTTATTTTGTGAGAAAGAGAGAGACACCACAAGCGTGGGAGGGACAGAGAGAGAATCCCAAGCAGGCTCTGTGCTTCCAGTGTGGAGCCTGAGATGGGGCTCAATCTCGTGAACTGTGAGATCATGACCTGAGCCGAAGTTGAGAGTCGGGCGCTTAACTGACAGAGCTACCCAGGTGTTTCAAGAACTAAATCTTTGATCTGCTTTCTGAGTTTTTTTTGTTGTACGGCACAGCATAGGCTGACCTAGATATGCAGCAAATCACTCTGAATGCAATAAAACCATAGAAAAATGAAAATAAAGGTATAGAGGAGAGACCAGGAAGTTCTTTCATATGCATAATATGAAACATACATGTTCCAGGTAACAAGAATTGTTCACATGGAGGAGAGAAAATACTACAAGAGATACTCAACTGAGACTTTGTCAGAAATACAGAGCCCATTATCTGTCAGGTTCCTTGTAAGGAACTGGGATTGTATAATCTAGTGGGAATTCAGAGAAGTAGCTGGCGATTACTATACAGGACACACTATAGAGAAGAGAGGGCGTGAGGGCATTTGGGCATAAAATGACACAATACTTTTAGGGGTGCCTGGGTGGCTCAGTTGGTTGAGCATCCAACTCTTGATTTCGGCTCAGGTCATGATCTCACCGTTCGTGAGTTTGAGCCTCAAGTCAGGCTCCGTGCTGGCCGGGAGGAGCCTGCTTGGGAGTCTCTCCCTTCCCCCCAATTTCTGCCCCTCCCCCGCTCATGCCCACATGTGGGTGTGCTCTCTCTCATAATAAGTAGATAAACTTTAAAAAAATAATAAAAATTTAAAAAAAGATGCTGGGGCACCTGGGTGGCTCAGCTGGTGAAGCATCTGACTCTTGATTTCAGCTCAGGTCCTGATCTCACAGTTCACTATATTTGCGGAGCCTGCTTGGAATTCTCTCTCTCCCTCTCTCTCTCTGCCCCTCCCCTGCTCATGCTCCTTTCTCTCTCTCTCTCTCAAAATAAAGTTTAAAAAGAAATAAAAAGATGCTAGTGATTAGGTAAGGCTCGAGTAAAGCAAACATGTGGGCAGGTAGCTAGAGGTAATACCAGAACAGTAGTCAGGAGCCTGATTGTGAACTTACACGTTTGCAAAACAGCTAGAAGCCACAGAAAGAATGTGCTTCTGGGATGATTTTAAGAACAGTAAAAGGTTTTCCTAAAATACCCCTGCCCCACTCACCTACCTGCAAGGCCAGCGCCACTCAAGGCAGCCATGGACCTTGACCGGGACCACACATCCTGCGTATCCCAGAGTTCCCACAAGAGCAGCGCGTCTGAGCCAGGCAATACCACTGCTGTGACCCGGTCCCCTTATTTGTGACACAGGGCCTTCTTTACCACCTCAGAACTCTTCTTTCTGTAACTGTACCACCAGGCTTTCGTTGTGACAAGTGGGGGAACAGGTAAACATGGAAAACTGAAGAAGCCCAGAAAATGGGTCAGAGTATGGGGCCGCAGAGGGAAGAAGGTCCAGGAAGCAGGAAAAGGGGGTATCAGTGGGGCGGCTAGGCCATGAGGCATAAGTGACAGCCAAGTGCTCAGGGCAGAAAAGTTTAAGGGACAGAAAGGAAGAAAGGAGAAAGTTGCTATAGGACTACAGAGTAGAATTTCTAGGATGCCTCACAAAAGATCTGTGTTCTTTTTTTTTTTTTCAAATTTTTCCGTGTGTAAGAGAGAGACGGAGCCTGAGTGGAGGAGGTGCAGAGAAAGAAGGAGACACAGAATCTGAAGCAGGCTCCAGGCTCTGAACTGTCAGCACAAAGCCTGATGTGGGGCTCGAACCCATGAACCATGAGATCACGACCTGAGGCAAATTCAGACACTTAACCGACAGGCGCCCCAGACCTGTGTTACTTTTCAATGCTTCTGGACTCAGGTGTTTTTGTTTTTGTTTCTGTTTTTTTTTAATTTTCAGATGACATTGTTTTATTTGGGTGACATATTCATACACTGTGTCTTCATAGTGAAAGTCCCAAGGATGCAGTGCCCATCATGGTCAAAAGAATCTGTTGCTGCCTAAGAGACAGAGAAGAGGCAGTCAGCAGCCTCTCACAGGCAGGAAGTTTCTAGAGAAGAAAGAGAGCTGGGTGGTGTGGGTCAAAGGAAACAAATGTCATCCACTTTGTCATTTTGACCAGATCTGTTCTCGCTGTACAAGTGATCCCAAGTTCCATAGGCCGAGGCCTTGGAGAAATTAGATTGGATCTGAATAATAGAAAGTATAGTCAAGGAAGAATTTCTTAAAGGTGAAAATGTTGCCCACAGAGCCAGGCTGCGGCTGTCACTGCTCTCAGGTGTGACACTGCTCTCAGAATGAGGGGGGGAGTGGGACGGTGGCCTCAGAGAGGGTCAGTTACTTTAGAAGCTCTGGGAGTGGGGGGCGGGGGGAGGGTTCCTCCTCAGGTTGGACTCATCAGAGCAGCCCAGGCAGGTGGCCTGTGAGGGAAACGCGGGTCCTGTATTCGTCTTATGTTGGTGGTGGGGGGGGAACAGAGACAAATGCCAAGCACTCCCTCCGGCAGGAAGCAATATGGAAATGTGCGTATGCAGTGGCCGCCCCTTCTCGAGAGATCCTGGCCTTTCGGTTCCTGAAAAGATCTGACAACTTGCTCTGACATGTGGAAATTGGTCTCCTTGGAGACATTCCAGAGTCTCCTTCCAGCCACAAACATTCCAAGCTGGCTCCCCTCATCCCCCGTGATCACTGGAAGGACTCAAAGGAAGGTTGTGAGAAGCTCATGGTGTGAATGGTGACAGTGTTTTTGGGAATGGAGTGAACTTACGTTCAGCATCAGAACATCCAGGCCACAAGTAGGGCTTTGAGTCTCAGCTCCCCTCTGGCCGGAGGAGTTACGCTGTCCCTGTCCCCAAGGAGATAACTTCTTTTTATATCCAGTTCCTCAAGGCTCAGCAGAGAACGGCAGATGGTCAACAGCCAGGGCCCTGGCCTGGTCCGAGGCCCCCACTCAGACCCCGGAGAGTGTGGGGGATGATTACTGAGGCGTCTTCCCTGTGGGGGCTTCCCTCGCGCTACACGTGGTCTTCTAGAGCCTGGGTAGCCAAAGCATGGCCTCTCCGCTTCTCACATGACCAGGTGTAGAGCACGTCCCAGGGTCCTGCCCCTTCTGGGCCCCACACTTTGCTGTCTGGGTACCAGCCTTGTTGTTTGAGTGCTGTTGAGTCCCCACCAAGGTCCCTGCAGGGCAAGTAGTTCAGACAAGTCACCTGCCACCACGGAGAACAGACCTTTCTTGTCTTCCCCATATGCAGAAGACCCTTCCTTTCAGACAGTAATAGTCTTGGCCGTGTGCCTCTCCAGCCAGTGAGTGAACTCACTTGTCCTGCGGCCACACACAGAGCTCTGGCCATCAGCCTGGCTGCCTCCTCGAGTGGCTCCTCCTTCCCTCTCTCCAGGGGGGTCTCCGGACACTCTCAGAGGCCCCCTGGCGGCTTCTGCTGAAGCTCTTCTAGTTCCTTTCCAGACATTTCTCCACAAGGGCTTAAATTCACAGGCGGGATAGCCCACCACGTAAGCCCGTGGGCTCGAGTCAGAGAGCTCTGTGTGCAAATCTTGCCTCCTCCACTACTTCCTATGTTACTCTGGGCAAGAATTACAATCGCCACTAGGCCTCGGTTTCCCCGTCTGTAAAGTGGGGATGATAATATTACACAATTCAGAGAGCTGTGCGAAGATGCAGATGTAGTGCCTCACAGAAAGATCTCCCTGTTTGGTCGTCCTTATTTTTGACTGCACGCTCACTACTTGAGGCGCTCACAGTTGGTCATGGACTCCAGCAGAACAAACAGACACATAAGTTATGAACTTCAATTTGGAGTAATAAATGCTATAATGAAAACACATTCGATTCTCATTATTCGCAGATTCTATGTTTATGGATCTTCCTACTCACTAAAATGTATTTATAACCCTAAAATCAATACTTGGAGTGTCTTCGTATTAGGGGTCATTCTTGGACATGCACAAAGTAGTGAGACATTTGTGTTGCCCGGGGTGCATGTCCCCAGCTGAAGCTGAACAAGCCAGTACTCTGTCTTATTTCAGCGATCCTACTTAAGTGAGGGTCCTTTTCGTGGTCTATTTAGTGCTGTGTTTTTCGCATTTTTGTGCTTTTGTTGGTGATTTCACTGTTTCAAATGGTCCCAAAGCATAGTGCTGAAGTACTGAAGTCTATTGTCACTAAGCAAAGAGACTGCGATGTGCCTTACGGGGAAAATACACGTTATATAAGCTTCATTTGGGCACGAGTTACAGTGCTGTTGGCCGTGAGTTCAGTGTATGAACCAGCAATATATATGAAATAAGACATCTTTAAATAGAAACACCCATAAAACAAGGTTGCATATTGATTGGTTGGCATAGATGTTAGAACTAGAGGCTCTCAGGACACTTACCATGTGCTTCCCCAGGAGCAGTGGCTCAGCATGTGCTCAGTGTTCATGATGACTAGATGACCATATAGACTGCGATCACCAAGAATAACAAGAATCAACTGTAGGTAGAAAGAGCCCCGAGAACCCAGAGGAGGATCAGTCAGCCCTGCCAAGGGAAGAATTCTCAGAGGAGGGACTTCTGAGCGGACTTGACAAAGGGAAACAGAGAGCCTCGTGGTGGATCAGGGGCCAGTGCAGTTGAGGGAGGTGGGTCAACACACACAAAGCACGATGGCCTGGAGGCAAATCTGTAAACTGCCGAGATAGAAGTCCAAAGGCAACCCATCCTTCTTTCATTTAACAGATAACTACCAAACATCCTGAGCCAGGCAGGCATGGATGGGGGCTGAGAGTGGGGGCAGAGCTAGGTGGGGCCATTGAGAAAGATCCTAGACGCCATGCTGAGGGGTGTGGAATTAATCCATGAGCGATTGGAGATCAACAAAGGAACTTAGACAGAAGTATAGAGTGACCCAGTGCAGCCATAGTGCAAAAGGCTTAGGTAAAATCAAACGTAGTCTTGTAGTTACAGAGTAGATTAAGTAACCCAAAGAAGCTACGACATTTCCTTCCCCAGAAATGTTGAAGGACAGTAGAAGAATCTATATTTCTCGAGATCAGGTTTTGTTATTTCTTACTAACACCTTTGAGGGGGCTCTCATCTAAATTAAATATAGCTGCCTCCAGCCTAACTGCCTCGGCTGCATCTCACAGCCTCTCTTACGGCTTTCGCACTTCATCCCTGCACACCGGCCACTGGGAATTTGTCTCTCAGTTCCTCGGTGAGCCATGCTTTCTCCTGCCTTAGGTCTTGGCTGTGTTTGGTCTGGAGTATGGAGCTCCTCACCCCAGCCCTCTGCCTGAAACATACACTTTGAGTGCCCTCACCACCATCCAGTCTCGGATTAAAAGTCACTTTCTGCAGGGAGCCACACCCAAGCACGTTCCCTACAGGACACTTTCCGTGCTGTGTTGCTTGGCTTGATGTATGGCCCACCCCTGCCACATAGACCATAAGATCTGAGAAGGCAGGACCGCAGGGTTAGACTTACTGTCTATATTCCTGGTACCAAGTGCCTAGTACCTCAAAGGTGCGTGTGAGCCTTTCCTGAGGCAGGGAAAGAAGAGGTTTACCCAGGGGACTTGGGCCCCCAGCTCACCTAGTCTATGAACTGGAGGTTTTCCATCACATTGAAGGTTGACTGTTTCATTCTGTACTACAGGGATTGCACGGTCCCCCAGGATCCAGGCTTCCTTAGACCCCAGATTCTAATGATTATCGAGTCGCTGAGAGTATAGAGCTTGCCCCCCAGGCAGCAGGACCCTCTGTGAATGGTGCAACAATTGATTCTTCTCCAATGCACTAAATGCGCTTAAATGTCTATAATTACAATTGCATTTTCTATAAGGACACTAATTATCTTTAATTCATGGATTATACTTATTGCCTGGGAGCAAGAAACAAAAAAGCACATTGCAGTGGTGGGGAAGTGTTCCGCTGCTTTGATTCACAGTGAGTTTTGTCGTTCTTTCTACTCACCCTTCAATGGCCGGCTGCCATCCTGCTCCACTACGGTAAGCCATTCACCTTGATATCTACGGGATAAGAGGAGAGAGGAAAGCATGGAACACTTTGGGGTTAGTCTCCAGTTAACTTAATTCAGTGTCTGGTCTTCTAGGTTCTGAAACGTAATTTGTCACTGCATCCATGGCTGCTGTGGTCATCGATTCACAGTAATCAGACTTCTAAGAGGTGGAGTCGTAACCAGAAAGCTGACCGTTTTCACTCGGTGAGAGGAGTGTGCATTGCCAGAGTTGGTCATTGTGAGCTATGGGCATTACCATTCCCATATCCCAGGTCAAAGGACATTAGATGTCTTTGAGGTGTGTTTTATTCTGGCTGTACCCTGATAAAGCAGAGAGCAAAGCTTTATGAACTGTGATCCTAACAATCAGGAATCTTAAATGGATAGATCACATGTGAATTTTTATGGAAAACACTAGTAACTTATGTCAGCGAAGCCTTAACCTGCTAATGGTTAAGGGGGGCTCAAATTGAACCGGGTGCATATGAAGATTTCAGTCTCAACAATTTTCCTTTTGTCACTGTCTTAGCTCAGTTTCCCTGGAAGCAGAGCCCATGTCAGGGATTTGGGAACACGTAATTAATGGAGAGCAACTCTCCCAAGAAGGGAGTAGCTGAGCTGTGATCTCCTAGTAGCAGCCAACATTCACAGCAGCTGGGGGCTGGGCTGCTGACCCGGAGGGGTCTGGGAGGGGCACTGCAGCATCAACTACAGTCAGTTACCCTATGGATTATCCCTCTCATCTCCAGACAGTTTGTACTGTTCTTCTCTCTGCCAGGAATTTGTTTTCCTCCCTTCTTCTCAGATAAATCTTATTTCCCCTTTAAGCCTCATCTTACACATCACCTCCTCCAGGAAGCCCTTGCCAACCCTTCAAGACTAGTCTAGATTCTCTTCTGCTTTCCCATCTACACCACACGACATATTAAAGCTGACACCCTGCTTGCCCATGCTCACTTGACTGTAAGTTCTGGGAGGTCAGGCACCATGTCTGATCTATGTTCCTCTCTATCCAACACTTAGAGCCCTTCTTGGTACTTAGTAAATGCTTTTTAGGTATAGGAATTAATAATAGCCTTTAATTTGGAAAAAACAAAGTTGCAATTTGTTAGAAATAAGCCCATTGACCCAATCAAAGGAGGGATGTGGAGACTGAGCACAGACAGTGAAGTGAGGCTTTAGTCAACGTTCTTGAAAAAGCCAGTGTCTGAGGGACAGGCACACTCTGGGCAGTTACAGCAGACAATTTATCTCCTAGCACTCAAGTCCCTCCCCTGGTTCCTCATTGGCTGACCACTACAGAGGTAAGACCCTCCCCTGGTTCCTCATTGGCTGAGTACTACAGAGATTACAGTCTTACCCAGAAGTCACCCATGCCCACGTAAGGCAAAAAGTAGTATGATTGGAACAAATGTACATTCCCTGGTGATGCAGAGGCTTTCAGTCCCCTCTCCCTTTATTCTTTGGTGCATGCTCATTGCAAAGCCTGCAAAAATAAGCCGGCAAAACAGAGGGGAGGAAGAGCCAGGGAGTGAAGTGTCTAAGGACTTGGGACTCCACTGGGGAAGGGGGAAGTTTGTACATATTTATAAGAGACTGTAAACCTACAGTTAAACTAGACAGCACAGCTTTTATTTGGTATTTCTGAAAATAAATCATCTCCCTTACTTCTCACAGGGTCCACCACAATAAAGGCAGGTGGGTGAGAGTTGATGTGGCTTGAAGTGTTGGGGTTTGGATCTAATGGCCAAGAAAGAATTCCTGAGACATCTTTGGTGCAAACACATGGTCTTATTAAAGCACAGGGACAGGACCCCTGAGCTGGACTGGGATCGTGAGGAGTTGGGGGAAGGAAGGACAAGGGGAATTTTCCCAAAAGATTTTCATATGCTCAGGAAGACGCACAGGATCCTGGAGGCTTAGCTATTGTCAAGCTAAGGTTCTTTTTCCCTCTAAAAATGCAGTGAGAGAGTTGGCAGTTTCTGGAAGAAACAGGTCATTCTTGGCCTGTCTCAAGTACCTGTCAATGGGCTGCAGATTATAAGGAAATTTAATTTTATCTACATTTCTTTCTGCCTTTGTTTCCCACATCAAGAGTGACTTATACACTATGTTCCATTGTCGTGAACAGTGGGGCAACAGCTGGTTTGTTTTTGAATTGACAAGCACAGTGAACCTTGTAACTGACACTTTCCCTCTTTGCTTTGGGTGCTAGGAAGCTCAGCACACAAACCCCTGATGGAGCAAAGGGGACAAATTTTCTATTTCTCAACATGGCCACTAAAGTTCCTTTCAAGGAAAACCACCCCGAAGTTTTGAGGGAAGTAGAGGCGCAGGGGTGTGGTCTAGACCTGAAGCCGCCAAGTGAAATGAAGAGATGGGTACAGGTATTTGGAAGGTGGGGGGCCAGAAGCCAGGGAGGAGGGGGTCGGAGACCGGAGAAGGGAAAAGGGGCAGCAAAACCACCTGGTGGGAGGCAGCTAGAGGAAGTGAGCCACTGGGGTGACTCCCCATCAGGTTAAGAGCAACAGTGTCTGTATTTTAAGCTGCCGCCCTCCTACATGTAAACTCCTCCCCTTGTCTGGAAGCCTCAATAAAGTCTGTTATTTGTCTATGTTTAAGTGCCGTGGAATTCCAGAGAGAGGGGTCTGGTCAGGGGAGCTCATGGTACAGAAATGGATCAGCACATCCTGGAACCCAGTGCCAACAGGCACGCAGACTCAGGGGTCGCCTGAAGAAACACGGGTCACTGTCCCCCCAAGGCCCCTGTAGAGGAATCGGATTGTGTGAAGGACAGGGGTTTGAGCCGATTTCCCTTGAGTCTTTAAGAAAGGGATAAAGGTAGGTATTGGAATTCTATTTTAATAAGTATTATTCTCCGATGCAGAGATCAGACAATGTTGGACCTCACAGCTACTTAATTCAACCTCTCGTTGTACCGCAGAGACGGAGCCATGGGGAGATGAAGCCCCTTGCCCCTGGTCACCGGCATAATTCTGTCACCCCTAAAACAGGACCTTTGACTTTTACTTTTGTAAACCTCAACTCACAAGTGAGGTTACAAATTCCGTGAGGGTCAAGGTCACATCAAGCGAGTGGAATTTCCTTAGCATTTAACTAATATTAAAGGGCCGTGAGAAGGGGACAGACATACCCTCCTTCTGGAAACATCTTCCTGTGGCACACAGGCACTCACCATCCCTGCTCTTAAGGAAAAGATCAGTCATCCCGCCTTACGCTTCACAGGGAGTCGGTCCCGGAACTGCTGATCTTTCTCCAGCGAAACCTGCCTTTGACAGTTCCCAATGCCTCTTCTTTTCTAAATATTTGAAAGCTCTTCTCTGGTCAGTGCGCCCAGGGGTCCCCTGGGCCTCTCTCTTGCTGCAACAGTGTTTGGACGGAACACACCCAGGGAGACCCCTTCTTCCAGCCCCCGACCACCCTCCAACCTCCTCTGCAGGGACAAGCTTCCCCACCGTCCTCACCGCCCCCTGCCTCCCGTACCCCCCCCCCCCACCCGCTTCGGAGCTGCGCCCCTCTTGCCGACCAGCTATGAGCTCCCAGATTTGCAGAATCATTGCACCCAGGGGAGGCGGAGTCCAGCTGCCTGGCCCACCTGCGTCTGCGGGCTTCTACCCTACGTCCCTCTGGGCCTCTGTTCCCACCGCTGCAGTGTGGCATTTCCTCCGTGAGACTGGGCTGAGGACCAGGGCCAAGGCACTGAGTCCCTTGATGCAAAACCCGCGCCGCGGCCGCGCCCTCTTCCAGGAGGAGCCGAAGCCTCCCAGAGCCGACGGGGCAAAACCCTGAATTCCATGGAAGCACCCCCGCCCAGGAGAAGAACCTGAGGCAGGCGCTTCGGGATCTGCAAGCCCTGGGCTCTGCCCGCGCATTCTCGGACTTGCCCGAGAACCGTGTCCTAGAGGAGCAGGTGAAACTCATCAAGAAGATGGGGTGCACCTGCCTGAGCTCCGGGGACGAGGCTGCGCAGCGTCGATTCTAGGGGCTCACCCTCCAGCCCCTAACAGTCTCCGGAGCCCACGGCTTTTGAGGGGCCCTTCTACACCCCCTGGTACGGGGGCTTCTGCCTGAGGCTTTCCCCGCAGCCCCTAGGCAGCTGTTTAGCCCTGCCCAAGCCATCAACTACATGGAAACAGTATAGCTTTTTGCAGAAAAAAGAAGATACAAAGCTTTTCTCCAAATAGAGAAAGACCTTTATAATAACTATTTCCTGAGGTCAGAACAAAGGCAATACTAACTCCCAATTATTTGGGGAGGGTTTGAAATTCAACTCTCACTGGTCCCCTGAATTCATCAGACACTACTCACGTAAAAATTAAAGTTTTAAGTACTGGAGTTTGGCCGGCAATTGTAGAAAGGTTTCTTCACTTTTAAATACTAAAAAAAAAAAAAAAAAAAAAAATCCCTGAGTTTTGAAAAAGCACAAAAAACCTTCTTTTTCCTTTTTTGAATAAACAGGAAATAGAAGGTGATGGTGAGTTAACTGCATAATCTAATATGTAACATTTCTTATGCTAATCTCGTCAAAACCCTCTGCACGGTTTTATTAAAATTTGCATGTTGTGTATAGGCCTAAAAAGGAAAGTTTTAAATGTATGTATCTCTAAAAATAATTATACATATTTTTTGTTAGAGAAAAATAGGTTGACTGCTCCCTTCCCCTTTCCCGGGCAGCATTATAAGTAGAGGGCACAAAAGGAAATAACTGTGGAGAGGCTTCCTGTTTTGGAAGATTTAACTCAATTTAAATTCCTTGCAGTATGAGTGAGCAAATTCAGAAAGGAAGGTCTCCAAAAAGGGCCATGTGCGCCCTCTGCTGGCGACCACACAGCCGAGGAAAGCATCTCCGTTCAGTGCAAAACTTGCCTAACAAGAGAGAAGAGACAATGGTGGAGACGTTCCGGAAGAGCAAGTCACTGCTCCCACTGGAAAATGTCAGGTGGAAAGCCTCAGTGATTTCGCTCATGGTGGTGTTTTTCTCTGTGACAGTATTCCTTAAAGACCCGGAATATCTAGTATTTACCCGAAGGTTCTGTGAGAGTGTGTTACTTTCTGGTCTCCTTCAAAGGGATGTAAGTCCCATGGGGCCAGAGTCTGTATGACCTTCAGCATAGCGTCCACAGCACCCAAGCCCAGTGCCTGGTATACAACAGGGACACAATCAGTGTCTACTGGATGGACGGACAGCTACAAAGAGGACTCTGGATTCGAGGTGCCCGTGGTGGTGACTTTTATACAATGCGTATGCCAGACAGGTTTCCCCAGTCATAATGGAGCCTCTCTATGACGCGATGAAGAGCTTTTGAAGAGCTTTATAAAGAGCTTTTGAAGGCCGTACTCACTGAGTCCATGAAGGGAAACTTAATGAACTTAGCAACATGTGCCTTAGCAGCAGCTTTCCTAGAAGGAGTATCAAAGTTAATCTAGCAGCTCTATATCCCTTAACAGGTTACAAAGCATCTTCACGAGTATCTCATTTGCTCTCAACAGCCCTGAGAAATGATTATCACCCCTATTTTACAGAAGGGCCCTGAGCCCCAGAAAGGTGGAATGATGCTTTCACAGCAATCAAATGATAAGCTAAGATTCACCCAGGTTCTCTGTCTCCCAGCTCTGAACCGTTCCACCTCCTCCTAAGCTCTATAAGATTTAATGGTCCCCCTGTATTCTCGGTGTGGCTGAGGCTAAAATTAGACGGGACAGTCACAGCTTTTAAAGATCAGCCCAGTAAGTCATATCATGGGCATCTCCTCTTATTACTCTTGACAGCCAGATGATGGGAATTACAAAGGGGCTGGTCAGGCTGCATGACACCAAATGGATGAACAACCCTTTTAATAGCTTTCTCTTCCCCGGTCATTGACCAGGACATTACACACAGACTTGCGTCTTCCTGCATCATAAAAGTTGGCTCAGGGCGAGACCGTTGAACACTTCCCAGAAAGTGGACCAAAAAAACTTGTGCTGGGTCAGTGGTCAAAGAGATTTATAAGTTAGCACCAGAGTGACACCAGCTCAGTGTTTGTTAGTGACTTGGTTGGTCTGTTTGATTTCAGGGAAAGCAAACAAAACCCAGTAGCCAATGTTTGCTTAGGTCCTGACTTCACCTGGAGAACAAACCTATGAGGAACATGATAGCAGCAACTCATTTCATGCCTTTGTACTCGGTGTTCCTCAGATCGCCTTTCCCTTTCTGGCTGCCAAATACACCCCTGTTCAGCCGCAAGACCCAGAGCAAATGCCACCTTTCTTGACATCCCCCCTCCAAAGCGCCCTGCGCTCATTCATCTCAGAGCTCTTATCGCACTGAATTTTAACCATTTTCACGTCAATTTCCCCCATGACTAGGAGTCCTATAAGAACAGAGGCCACATCTTTCATCTCTGTATGAAACACAAGTCTCAGCTCCAGAGAGGAGTCCCAGGAGCCCAGAGTACAGTCAGTGGCTTCCAAACTTTTTTGATCACAACCTACAGTAACAAATTCATCTTATATCCTAATGCGGTAACAAATATTTATGGTTATATGTACACAGTTTTACAAAACTGAAAATACTTCACAAAATAATACTATACTGAGTTGCTACTATCTGGGATTTTGTTTTCTGTTTTTTTCTCCATTATGTTTTTAAATGTTTGTTGACTCATTTTATGACACAGGAATGAATGACAATCTGCAGTTTGAAAAATATTGGTGCAATTGACTTCATCTGGCCCCAGCTGAATTTTCTGTCTACAGCTACGGGATGACTTCTGATGGGGGGAGGAGGTAGGGGTTCTGACCTGGGGATGCAACAGGGAAGAGAGAAATAAGCATGGACCAAATATGGAGAAAACAATGTTTTTCCAATTCCCTTTTCAGTCCCTTGGTCTGGGTTTGAGCTCCTATTTGTAGGACTGAGTGTTAGAAACCACTAGAATGTGGGGGCACCTGGGTGGCTCAGTTGGTTAAGTGTCTGACTTATCCCAGGCCCTGATCTCACGGTTTGTGAGTTCTAGCCCCATGTTGGGCTCTGTGCTGACAGCTCAGAGCCTGGAGCCTGCTTCGGATTCTGTGTCTCCCTCTCTCTCTGCCCCTCCCCCACTCGCACTCTGTCTCTCTCTCTCTCTCTCAAAAATAAATAAACATTAAAAAAAACCTACTATAATGTTACAAAACTTTGGACACAAACAAGGCTACTTCAGGGTTCTAGATCAGGAATGAGTAAACTACAACCTTTGGGCCAAATCCACCCATCCACCTGTTTTTATAAATCAAGATTTATTGGAACACAGCCTTGCCCGTTCATATGCATATTGATCACAGCCGCTTTTGCTACAACTCTAGATCTGGGTAGTTGGGATCAAGACAGCATGACACGTATGTACTGTTTGGCCCTTTGAGGGACAAGTTTGCCCCCCTTTGGTATAGACAGAAAGTGCCCCCACGTCTCTGTGAGGAAAGCAGCCTGGCTTTGAGACGTCCAGAGGGCAGCTTCCTTCTCCAGACAGACCATGTCATCCCTCCCCCAGCACCCCGAGGCCGGGATGTGCACCAGCAGCAGATCCCGAGCAGGAGACGCTGACCCAGTGGATTCCGCGTGTGGACCGCTGCTGCAGGTTGCGGTACTGCCTTTGGAAGTATCTGGGAACACTTGGGGTATTTTTGTTGTGACCGTAAAGATGGGGACCCTTGAGCCAGCTGGCACCGGGGGCTTCACTGGCATGCCCACTGCCTGGCTCTACATAAATAGTAAATAAATGTATGGCTTAAATGAGAAAGGAAAGGCAAGCGGCATACAAACTGAGTGTTATCAGAGCCCCTCCGGCAGGCGGTACCAGCAAAGAGCCTGCAGGCCGGCGGCCCAGGGTGGTTTCCATTCCTTCTCCCACGTAGAGGTCAGGACACCTTTTCTCTGTAGGTTTGGCAACTAGTATCAAAGATGAAGAGAGCAATCGGGGCACCTGAGTGGCTCAGGTGGCGGGGTGTCGGACTCTTTTTTAAATTTTTAAATGTTTATTTATGTTTGAGAGAGAGAGAGAGAGAGAGAGAGGAGAACTGAGTGCAAGTGGGGAGGGGCAGAGAGAGAAGGAGATAGAACCTGAAGCAGCTCCAGGCTCCGAGCTGTCAGCACGGCCTTGGCCTAGTGTCCTAAAGGAAGCACGAGAAGGGCCTGCCTTACCTGTGGGACCCAGGAGCAAAGGGAATCTGACCCCAGAGGTGGTGGTGACACCAGTGGACCCCAGCAGAGGATGGGGTCCCCAGAGAAGGCAGTTGTTGAGGAACCAGAGAAGCGTGTTCTTGAGAGAGAAGGAAGCAGTGGGCCCCTAGGAAAGAGAGCCCATCTCCGCACACAGCGCTCTGTAGGCCTGCGTGGGCATGAGCCACCATGATTAGGACACTTTCTAACCATGCGCAGTGAAGACCGGCTGTGCTGGTTGCTCGTCTGGACACACAGAGGAAGCACAGAGTGGCTGGTCGACCAGTTGGTCCCCCACTGACTGACCACGTCGATCCCGCCCTAAACGAGCCGGGGAGCCCCTGCCATGGGATTCAACTCAGCACAACGACCAGGCAATTAGAACCGAGAAGTTAACTGCTTTATTTGCGATCACAGGTGTCATACAGACTTGCTCAGCTTCCGCCCCACCAGGGAGAAAAGCCCTTCGTTGTCGCACATGGTGGAAGAATACTTTCGGGAGATCACCTCGAATTGCTCGACTGAGAAGCCAGCCTCTCTCACGGCAGCTTCTATTGCCTCCTGGCCCAGGCAGAGGCTGGAGAACTTCTGCTCGCCAATCATGTAGTAGCTGCTCTTCAGGGCATCCACCACCACCAGGAAGCCCCCCGGCTTTAGCAGGCTGCTGAGGTTCCTGAGGGCCGTGCAGTAGGCAGGGAGGTCTGGGCAGGCGGCGTCCAGGCACAGCGTGCTGAGCAAGCAGTCGGCCAGGGGCAGGGGGACGCTGCCCAGAGGCTGGCTCTGGGTCACGTCGCACTTCAGCACCTGCCTGACCACACGCCTCAACTTCTCCTCCTTCTCCAGCCTCTTGACTCTGAAATACACAAGCCAACAAACACCACTCGCCACCCTGTACCCATGAGAATGTCATGCATCCGGATCTCTCTGGTCGGGGCTGAAAATGGCAATGTTGTCGCAAATGTTACGTCCTTAGGGCCATCCCTGATGAAAAAATGGAGGAAGAAGAAATGAAGGATGCTTTAGCACGTGGATGTGACTACAGTACCCTGTGCCGGATTACATCTCTTTATAAAGTGAGTAATAACATGGAAGGATAATAAAAGTACCTTGCTGCCCACTACTACCATTGCAGTTTTTCTTCCTCCACTATTTAGAATAGTGCCTGGCTCCTTTATTATTATTATCATTAATTATTATTATTACCTATTTTTGTGTTTGTTTATTAATTATCACACTGTCTCCTCTGCCAAGCTGCCACATAGTGATCATTTGACTGATCCATATCCGGTAATAACGGCTTTAAAATGTGGAAACGGAATTTTTGTGTAGCTGCTGATCAGGGTGGGGGAGTGGGGTCGTCCGCAGACATTTATAGAAACTCTTGATAAGCAGGACACAGCTGTGGCCAGGGCCCCTCTAGAAAGAAGAGAACCGCCAGCTGCCGTTCTCCAGCCACAAAACATACTGCAGAGAGTGTGTTTTATGAAGGGGATCGTTTTCTTGGTAGCTTTGCTCAAAACACTTTCCTTTTCGGCAAAATCAGAGGGGTTTCCTGAGAGAAAACCAGTTCACGAAAGAGGCAGAGAAGGTGAGAGCTGGGGATGAACTAGAGTGTCTTGGATCCTTCTGGAATTTGTTAGGGGAGGCGTGAAGGAAGAGGCTGACAGAGGAACCAAATGAAATAAACATGTCGAGTGCCCAGGAGAAGCTGGAGAAGAAAGGAAAGGAAAAGTAAGTAGCAGAAAATCAGAGAGGTAAGAGAAAAGCAAGAACCAGTGTTTAAAGTGTCCCATAGGCCCCAGAGCCCAAATAATGGGAGCGATGACTGGATATTTAGCACTTTGAGGAAATCCATCAACAGGGCCCCAGGGGTGCAAATCTAGCCTTACATTCAGGAAACACACCGTCCGTTTGCTGCAGAAGAAAACAGCCTCTCCGGCAGCAAGGCTTGACGGAGACAACAGAGGATGGCCCAACATCAGAGCAGATGAGAGAGGGATACAGCCGGGGCCACTTGCGGTCACGAGGAGAAGTCAATGGTTCAAACAAAACTTGGAGATTTACCTCCACATAGGATGATCTGAGACAATAGCAATTCATTGTGGACCTCTTATTTTTTTAATATTTAGTTAAAATCCTAAGCCCTGTGCATATACTCGGCTATTTATAAACATCCTTTATGTTATAATTGTCCATTTAAGTTTAGCAATAAGCATACGAAATAACTTCTCAACATTCTTGGCCATCAGAAAAACGCACATCGAACCATGAGATAGTGCTTCACACCCACTAGGATAACTGGAATACACAAACAGAAAATAACAAGTGTTGGCAAGGATGTGGGGAATCGGGGCCCTCCACACACTGCTGGTGAGAATGCAAAACGGTCCAGCTACTTTGGAGAAAGTACTGGAAGTTCCACAAAAGTTGAACACATAGTGTTGAGGATTAATCCTTCCTCTCCATACCCCTCTGCCACGTACTGCAATCCCCTTGAGGATAGGATCTGTTTCCCATTTGCTTCATCTTGGGTCCCCATCGCCTACCCCTTTCCAGCCACATCACAGAGGTTTTAGAAAAATGTAAGATAAATGACTGAAAATGGGAGTTGGAGCCAGATGGAGTCCATTACACCAATATCTTTCTAACTGCAATTTGCCATTCATTCGTGTCTCATAAAATTAATCAATAAACATGGGGCACGTGGGTGGTTCAGTCGGTTAAGCATCTGACTTTGGCTCAGGTCATGATCTCACGGTTTGTGGGTTTGAGCCCCATGTCGGGATCTGTGCTGACAGCTGAGCTTGGAGCCTGCTTTGGATTCTCTGTCTCCCTCACTTTCTGCCCCCCCCAGCTTGTGCTCTGTCTGTCCGTCTGTCTCTCTCTCTCAAAAATAAATAAACGTTAAAAATTTAAATTAATCAAGAAACATTTGGAAAACCAATATAGAATAAACCAGAAAACAAAATCCCAGATAGCAGTAATTCAATATAGTATTATTTTGTGAAGATTTTTCAGCATAGCTTTGCCGGTAATAGCCAAAAGATGGAGATAATCCCCAAGTCCATCAACTTACGGAGGGATTAATTGCAGTAATGCACTGTACTAACTCTCAGTCATAAAAAGGAATGAGGTACTGATTCATGCTACAACATGGAAGAACCTTGAAAACATTATACTAAGTGAAGGAAACCAGACACAAAAGGCGACACATTGTATGACTCCATTAAATGAAATACCCGTAAAAGGCAAAGCTCTAGAGACCAAAAGCATTCCAGTGGGTTCCAGCGGCCAAGAGGATCTGAGACGTGAGAATGGCTGCCAGTGCGGGGAGGGCTTGTTTGGAGAGTTATGAAAACGTTCTAAAACTGGGTAAAGACTACACAACTACATGAATAGACTGGGAACTATCAAATCTCATACTTTAAGTGGGTGAGTCATATGTTATGTTGGTTTTATCTCAGGAAAGCTGTTACCCTAAAGAGGGGGAGCTGGAACATAGCAAGGCATTGCTTTGAGGGAAGTCCGGCCAGCCATTAAAGTGGTCTACACCGGGAATAGTAATTACCTTTGGTTGGGTCGACCTACTCCCCTATCAAGGGTAGAAATGGTAGCAGGGTAACCAGTTTGTCCCGAGTGGTCTGGACTTTGCCACTTTTCCCACTGAAGATTCCCACATGCTGGGAACCCCTCTCAGTTCTGGGAAAACAGGGAAGGTCAGTCATTCTAAAAGCAGGGAAATCAGTTAGAGAGCTGCCATTCAGCCTGATTGAACAGGGATGATGTGACCGAACTTTTTAAGAATAAGAAATAATAATTCAGCCTTATGGGAGTCTGTGATTCACTAGGTAAAGTGAATCTAGAATAGAAACCGTCAAATAATCTATCTACACATATGGATAGCCTGAGTACAAAAATGTACAAAAAGCTGAAGAAGTGACAAAATGGCAGGTTGTTGGAATGTGTTTGAAGATGATCTTCTACGTTGGGAACACTGCAGGCATGTGTATTTAAGTGATTATGTCAGAAGCAGGTGGGACCTCTGGGCCCTATTGTATATGAAGCTATGGAAAGATGCCAGTTACCGCAGAACTAGTACTTGCCAGTCAGTTTACGATGGAGATTGTTCCCAAACTGGAAGATGGGCTGAGAAGTCTAGAAAGCTCATGGAGCATGTGTCAATTTGAAAGGCAAGTTGGCTAGAAAAGCCCACTGTTGTGGAGACCGGCCTGTCCTTGGGCATATAGCAAACACCGTGAACTTGGCTGCCAAGGAGGCTGTGTAAAGTTTACATCTCAGGGCGTCTCAGCGCCAGGGAAATGGACTCGCCCGGAGACACAGGCAATTACCACTCAACTTCACATTCAGCTCCAGGGGTAACGAATAAACAAACACACACCAGAAAAGGGTTTGGCAGTTCTACAGGAAACTAGTGGCAGTGTGGCCTTTTCTGTAGTTCTAAAGATCTAGTCTTTCAAATGACTCACAATGCAAAAAGAGGGCAGCTATTCCTTCTGTAAATATTTGACTCACAGAAACTGGCGAGAGAAGGGATAAAGAGTAGGGCTCCCAGGGAGAGTGCTTTGTGAGAATGTATTCCCACACCCCAAGAAATTACCCTGCGTTTAGAGAGGCTCCTCCTGCCCAATCTCTGCAAGGTGGGTGGTGACCCAGAAGCCCCTGGGTGAGAGGTGAGATTTTTTTTTTTTAATGTTTTTATTTATTTCTGAGAGAGAGAGACATACACAGCATGAGCAGGGGAGGGTCAGAGAGAGAGAGAGTTACAGAATCTGAAGCAGTCTCCGGGCTCTGGGCTAGCTGTCAGCACAGAGCCCGACGCGGGGCTCGAACCCACGAACTGTGAGATCATGACCTGAGCCGAATCAGACGCTAAACCGATTGACCCACCCAGGCGCCCCTGGGTGAGATCTTTTGATGATACTCAGCGCCTCCTCCCATGCCCTGTCCCCAGACGTTCTAGGAGGCCCTTCTGCGGGAGAACCAGCAGAATGTACAAAGGACGTAAAGAGCTGCACACACTTGGATGTCATTGTAAGAACTGTATGAGCCCAGTAAAACCTCTGGTACAGGTGACCACTGAATCAGGTGAAAGACAGATATTTCAGGAGGGAGAGGCTGGAAAACAAAATGCACGTGGTCATTTATTTTACATTTTTTTAAAACTTCTGTGATGTTGCAGAAAAGGGGTGGGCAATGGGGGCCCAAGATGGAATAAATGAGAAAACAGATCCTATCTTCATAAGGATTCCAGTACGGGGCAGTGGGGAAAAAGAATTTGCCCAATCATCATCCATGAAAATGACAAATTAATGCTAGGAATGAGAGGGACATGGCCTCAACAGAGGAATGTTGGGAGCTTGACTTGGTCTGGAGTATCAAGGAGGGCTCCTCCAAAATGGAGTCAGGTAGGCAGAGATGTCAGAGGTAAATAAATAAGCGTTCACCAGGCCAAGGAGAGTAGGAAGGAGAGGATGTTCCAGCCAGGGCCAGCAGCCTGTGCAGTGGCCATATGGTGGGAGGAAATATGGAGAGAAGGCCGACGAGGCTGGATCTCAGAAAACAAAGCATAGCATGGTAGAACTTGAGGCTGCAGGGGTCAGCAGGTGCCAGACTAGACAGGGCTTTGGGGACCATGTTAAGATTTGTGGGTTTTTTTTTTTATCCTCAAAGCCATAGGAAGTTACGAAAAGATGCTAAGGAAGGGAAGGTGCAATTGGATCTACATTTGGAGGCGATCACTTTGGGACGAGAGTGGAGTGGAAGACCACGGAGGAAGGAGAGGATGGTGGCTTGCACCAGGAAAATAGCCTGGATGGAAGATACTGGAAGACACAGACTGGTTTGAGAGAAACTCAGAAATGGACAGAGTTTGGGGCACTGGGGTGGCTCAGTCAGCTGAATGTCCGACTTTTGATCTCAAAGCAGGTCTTGATCTCAGGGTCTGAATTCAAGCTCTGTTGGGCTCCGCACTGGGCGTGAGACCTACTTAAAATAAAATGGACAGAACTTGGTATTGATTATAGAATATGACTGAGAGGGAGAAGGCGAGATTGGCTTCCAGCCTTCTGGCTTCCTTAATTAATTATTTGACAATACCCAAGGAGGTAAGCATACCAGAAAGAGAGCAAACCTGGAAGACCATAGCTCGATTTGGGACACTTTCAGACACATGAGTAGAAATATTTACAGTTTGAAGGAAATAAATGGCCAAGTGATGTTTCCTCAGTCTGCCCTTTTCATTGTCCCGGACCAAGAATGCAGGAGAACGTCTAAGAGAAAAGCATGCTTTTAAAAGAGAGAAACTTTTCCTAGGTGTGGCTGAAACGATCATGGCGACCACGGAGAGCCTGATTTTGAGAAGAAACATCACCCTTTCATAAGACATGAAAATACAGTGATGCTTCGGAACAGCAAGTTTAATAGCTTCACGGGACAGATTTGGCACAAGTATGTCTATTTGGAGCAGACAAACATTTGATTAAATAGAAGGGAGAATCTTTGTGCAGAGAGCATTTACTTCACCTCTACTGGTGCTCAGGCTTCCTTCTGTTGGGCACAGGAGGTTAGGAGGAGCTTCAGCTCTGGTAGAGGCACCAGGGAGGGGCCCAGCTTCCCCAGGCCCCTCCAGGCAGCCCTGAGGGCTGGGGACAATTTGCAGAGGAACCTATAGCTCATTCCCACTCTCGAGTGTGTTCTGGCATCCGGTTGGAAAGCTCTGTTCCGGACGCCAGTATTTCTCAAACCGTAAAATGCATACCACCCCCTGCAGATCTTATTGAAATGCAGATTCTGGTTCTGTTGGGAAGGAAGGAGGCCTGAGACCCTGCATTCCTAATAGGCTCCCGGGTGCTATGGAAACTGCTTAGCCTGAGGGCCCCAAGGCAGGATTGTGCTCCAAGCTCTCAGAGCCAGAGGTTAATCAGTGCCATTTCTTGGATCTCTTAAGGTAAAACAGGCTTGAGTAGTCATTTCTATCTTCGCATTTGACTTTCTGACCTGATAAATAAATAAGGCGAAGCAGGAATTGGGTCCCAATGTCTTACAACTGTTTTCCGATGGTTTTAAAAAGGAGTCGTATTCTAAACGTATGAGTCACACTCCAAAGGCAGAGGACCAGGAGACAGCTCAAATTGTCTTTGGCAGGACACTCAGCACAAGAAATAGCTTCAGATAAAGAAGAAATAATCTCAAAGGAAATAGGTTGTGAGCTGATAGAGGTACTGTAAGATGCAAGAAAGTGCAAGAAAGACGTAAGGTGAAAGGGATCGCTATCGTTCTCAAAATAGTTGAAGCCACAGGATCTAGCACAAGGATAAGACGAAGAATGCAGAATTTTACTGCCAAAAACATAGTTCCTTCCTCTCACAGCGATGGGGAAGGGACACTTTCTCAGGAGCCAATTGTTACGAGCTGACGATTCTGGCAGGAGATAAGCAATGCTTTTAGTACCCTGCTAGATTTTAAGGGTTTCCTTCTGAATGAGATGGAAAGGCTTGTGATAGCTAGGGAAATTGAGAAGAAAGTTCTAAAAGCCTTCTTGACATATGATTTGGACTTCGGAAAGGCACATTGTCTGACTGATCGAAAACTCTTTTATAAACTTTCCCTGAAATTCTATAAATCCTGGGAAATCCCTTATTTATTTAAGAATTTAGAAATATTGTCTGAATCCTCAGAGCTACAAGGTTTTTTTTTTTTTTCTAGTTAATACCAGTTTCATTCTGTGGAATTAGATAGGCAATAGAAAAAAAAAAGAAGCTTGAAATTACATTTATTTTGAAGAACGTATCTGCAGTTTGAAGACTATTGCTGGCATACAATTCTAAGTGAGGAGTTTCTAGGGTTAAAATGGCATTTGAAAATAGTTTCTCTCAGCTTCTTGCCAGGAAAAAAATAGAGAAATATTCAGCAATATTAAACAATTTTGTGTTGTTGTTCACTTGTAAAGGCTACACAAATATATTCCCGATATACACGGGCTTAGAAAATGTCACTTATGTGTTTTTCTTGAAAACATTATTTGAAGACCCATTCAACAGACTAAAAGATGAATCAGAATTAAAAACTTAAAAACTAGAAAACATCACATTAAATGAACATAAAGTAAAATTAAATGTTCATATAACTGCAAATATGATTACAAACTGATAGTAAATATCCAAATTGATCCTTGAAAGGAAATATGAAAATAATGTGTTAGGGGTGCCTGAGTGGCTCAGTCAGTTAAGCATCTGACTTTGCTTCAGGTCATGATCTCATGGGGTTCGAGCCCCACATCGGGGTCTGTGCTGACAGCTTGGAGCCTGGAGCCTGCTTCAGATTCTGTGTCTCCCTCTCTCTCTGCCCTTCCCTCTGCTCTCTCTCTCTCAAAAATAAATAAACATTAAAGAAAAAATTTTTAAAGAAAATAATGCTTTAAATTACTGTATTTCGATTTAAAGTCTCCAGTTTTAACAACAAACACTGGAAAGAGAGATGCCAGAAGTACTTAGGGGGTCAAAAAATATTAAATTCCTCATATTATGAGGAAGAAAAAAAGTTACTGATTCTACCTGGCATTGATAAACTGAGATAATTTGTTTCCAGCAGGCCTGCATTTTAAGAAATCTAAAAAAAGTTCTTCAGGTGAAGGGAAATGATGCCAGAGAGAAGCTTAGATCTGTAGAAAGAAATTAGGAAGATGATACAGGACAGATACATAGATAAAAATAAAAGGCTTTATAAATGTTTGTTCAAAATACTACTGACTAGTGTGCATATACTTAAACTACTGAATTATCTATTTAAAAACAGTTCAGGGGTGCCTGGGTGGCTTATTCAGTTAAGCATCTGACTTTGGCTCAGCTCATGATGATCTAGCTGTTCCAGAGTTCGAGCCCTGCATCGGGCTCTGTGCTGACAGCTCCGAGCCTGGAGCCTGCCTCTGATTCTATGTCTCCCTCTCTCTCTGCTCCTTCCCCGCTCACACTGTTTCTCTCTCTCAAAAGTAAACAAACATTTACAAAAATTATTAAAAAAATTTTTTAAATAAACAAAAATAGTTCAGGGGTGCCTGAGTGGCTTAGTCAGCTAAGCATCCGACTTTGGCTCAGGTCATGATCTTGTGGTTTGTGAGTTCGAGTCCTGCATAGGGCTCTCTGCTGTCAGTACAGGGCCCACTTTGGATCCTGTCTTCCTTTCTCTTTGCCTCTCCTCTGCTCACAAGCCTGTATTCTGTTTCTTTCTCTCTCTCAAATAATAAACATTAAAAAAAATAGTTCAGACGCTAAATCTTATGGTATGTGTTTTTTTAACCACAATAAAAAATAAAATAGAATAAATAAAAGCACCACTGACTTTTTAAAGCAAAGATACTAACAATGTATCATAGTATTATAGTAGAAATAGAGTAAAATATATGACAAGTGCATAAGGGGCAAGAGCGGGCAAAGGAATTAAGCTGTTGTAGCATCTTACTTGGTTCATGAGGTAAAATGTTAACCATATGTTAAAAATATAGGAGCATCTGGGTGGCTCAGTTGGTTAAGCACCCGGGTCACAGTGTCACTGGTTTGTGAGTTCAAGCCCCGTGTCAGGCTCTGTGCTGACACCTCAGAGCCTGGAACCTGCTTCGGATTCTGTATCTCCCTCTCTCTCTGTCCCTCCCCTGCTCATGCTCTGTCTCTCACAAAAGTAAACATTAAAAACTTAAAAGAGATATATGTACTGTAATTTCTAGACAAATTACACATGCACATACATATATACACTCACACAAAACACAAAAGTGGTCAACAGAAAATAGTCAATAGAAGATGAAAAGGAATACTAAAAATGCATATATTTATATTAAATGGAATACCAAACATTATTCCATTCACTGAGGAGGAGCACGATCAAAGGCACAAATGAAAAACAAAACAAATGGGACAAATAGAAAATACATACCAGGATGTTTGATTGAGATTTAACCATACAATATCAGTAATTACCTTAAATGTAAGTGAACTACAAATCCAGTTACATAACAGAAATCCTCACATTGGGTTGGCAAGCGGGACCCACTTCATACTACCGGCAACAGAAACATTTTAAGTATAAAAACACAGACAGCTTGAAAACAAAAGGGTGGAAGAGATATACCATGTCTATTAGTTATCTATTGCTGTGTTATAAATTACCCCAAAACATAGCAATTTAAAAGAGACAAACATTTATCTCACAGTTTCTGTGGGTCAGATATCTGGGCACCAATTAGCTGAGTACCTCTGCTGCAAGGTCCCTCATGAGGCAGAGTGTTGGCTATGTCTTCAGTCTCCTCTGAAGGTTCGACTGGGGGAAATTTGCTTCCAAGCTCCCTCCAGACAAGCGAGTGAGAAGGAATACCCAACAGGGAAGCCATAGTCTTTCTGTAACCTAATCTCTCAGAATCCATGTGCCGATACTCTGCTGCATATATTTGTAAGAATCCAGTCACTAAATCCAACAGACACCCAAGGGAAACCAATTAAACAAGAGATGAGTATTTGAGGTGAAGATTACTGGGACCCTCTTAGAGGCTAACACTCCATGTAAACACCAAGTATAAGAAGGCTAATGTGGTCATATCGATATCAAACTAGACTTCAAGACAAAGTGTATGACTGGCAGTAAAGGGAGATATTTCTTAATGACAAAATGGTCGATAAAATGAGAAGACATAACAATCCTAAAAATATATGCAGATAGTAACAAGGCTTCAAAATGCATGAAGCAAATGTTGATATAATGATGGGGATGAAGAAATATATCCAAATCATAGTTTGAGATTTTAATACATTTCTCTCAGTAATTGAGAAACAAAAACTCCTGTAGAAAATTTGAAAAATGCTATCAATCTACCTGACTTCATTGATATTTAAACAAACTATAACTACAACAGGATGATATACATTTTTTTCAGTAGAAAGCACATAGATTATTCACCAACATAGACCTCAGGCTGACCGTAAAATAAATCTCTGACTACACCAAAATTTAAATAGAAACCAATAAAAATATCTAGAAAATCCTGAAATTTTTGGAAGTTGAGCAACACAATTCTAAATAACTCATGGGCAAAGAAGAAATCACAAAGGAAATTAGAAAATCTGCCAAAGTGGATATTAATAAAAATATGACATATCACAAATCACGAGCAGCACTAGAACAGTTCTGAAGGAAATTTAGAGCTTTAAATGGCTACATTAGAAGAAAGAAATACGTGAAATCAATGATCTAAGCTTCTATCTTAAGAAGCAGGAAAAAGAAGAGCATATAAAGACTAAAGTAAATGGAAGAGAGGAAATTAGAAAAATAAGAGCAGAGATCAACACAATTGAAAAAGGAAAGACAATAGAAAAAAATCAGCAACACCAAAAGTTGGTTCTTTGAAAACATTAATAAAATTGATCAATCTCTAGCAAGACTGATCAAGATATTTTTTAAAAGACATATTGTCAATATCAGGAATGAAAGAAGGAAGACCATGAAGGGTCATGATTTCATGGTTCATGGGTTTGAGCCCCACGTCGGGCTTTGTGCTGACAGCTCGGAGCCTGGAGCCTGCTTCAGATTCTGTGTCTGCCTCTCTCTCTCTGCCCCTCCCCCACCTGCACTCAGTATGTATCTCTCTCTCTCAGAATAAATAAACATTAAAAAAATGTTAAAGAGTAATAAAGATATATTGTTAAAAAATCTGTGACAATAAAATTGACAACCAAGATGAATAGGATAAATTCGTTGAAAGATACTGTTTATCAAAACAGACAAAGAAGAAATGGAAAATCCAAATAGCCATTGAAAAATATTATTCTTAATTTTAAAAACTTCATACACATGAAACGACCCTTCAGGTATAGGTAGCTTTGATAGTGAATCCTATCAATCATTTAAGGAAGAAATAATACTAATAATACACAAACTCCTTCAAAAAACAGAGGAGGAAGAAACATCTTCAACTTATATGAATCCAGCATCATACTGATACAAAAATCTGCCAAGCATGTTATTAGAAAAGAATACTACAGCTTAATATTGATCATATTTATAGATGCAAAAATCCCTAACAAAATACTAGCAAATTACATCCAGTCATACATAAAAAGGATACTACTTCATGACCAATGGGTGCATGCCAGTTAGATTTAAACATTCAAAAATCTTCCCATATAATTCACATTTTTGGAATAAAGAAGAAAAATCATATGGCCATTTCAATGAATTCTGAAAATATTGACAAAATTCAACACTTGAGTTATAACTCCCAAGAAATTAAAATTTAAAGAAATTTAGTTAAAGAATATCTGTGAAAAATCTAGCTAACATTATACTTCATGATGGACATTAAAATTGGACATTTTTTTCTTATGATATGCTAAAAGGCACATATGCTGACTTCCAACCTTTCTATTTAATATTGTTTTGGAAGTCCTATAATAGGCCAGAAAAATAAATAAAAGGCATATAGCTGGAATAGAAGAAGTAAAACTATTTTTATTTGCAGATGATAAAGGAGTATATATAGAAAAAACTTTGCAATCTACAAAAAAGCACTATTAGACCTAATTAATGAAGTCAGCAAGATTGCAGGACACAAGCTCAATATATAAAAATCCATTGTATTTCTATATACTAACACATTTTTATTTTTTATATTTTTTTCACAAGGAATATCATTTTACTACTATAATGACAAAATTGTAATTCCTATACAGGAATGTATAAGTGAACATTAATCAATGAATTGATAGTTCGCTTCCTAAAGAGGGCAAATGCACTTCAGAATGTATTGTAAAGAAAAAAATATTGTAAAATAGTCTCTGGCCTTGTGGTGCACTTTTTAGTGCAAGTATTTAAGAGACAATAGTGTTCAATTCAACAAAGTATATCCTGGAAAATTAACAATAACATTAAAAAAAACATAAAACACAGGAACTCTTTTAATGTTTATTTATTTATTTTGAAAGAGAGAGAGAGAGAGAGCGCGAGCGTGAGAGCATGTGTGTGCAAGCTGGGGAGGGGTAGAGAGAGAGAATCCCAAGCAGGCTCCAAACTGTCAGCACAGAGTCCAATGTTGGGGCTTGAACCCAGGAACCATGAGATCTTGACCTGAGCCAAAATCAAGAGCTGGGCACTCAAATGACTGAGATACCCAGGTGCCCTAAATAAAGAAGTCCTAAATAAATAGAGTGATAAACTATGTTTATGGGCTACAGATTCCCTATGTCCATTTTCCTAAATTGATTTGTAAATTCAAAGATCACAATCGAAATCTCAGCAGCCTTTTTGGAAGAGATTGACAAGTTTATTCTAAAATTTATATCAAAATTTAATGCACTAAAAATGCTTTTGCACAGTGAAGGAAATCATCAACAGACAACAAGACAGACTACTGAATAGGAGAAGCTATTTGCAAATGACATACTTGATAAGGGGTTAAAATCCAAAGTGTATAAAGAGCTTATACAACCTAACACCAAAGAAACAAATAATCCAATTAAAATGGGCAGAGGACCTGAACAGACATTTTTCCTAAGAAGATATACAAATGGCCAACAGATACATGAACAGATTCTCAACATCACTCATCATCAGGGAAATGCAAATCAAAACCACAATGAGATATCACCTCACACCTACCAGAATGGTCAAAATAAAAAAGATAAGAAATAACAAGAGTTTGTGAGAATGTGGAGAAAAAGGAACCCTCAAGCATGGTTGGTGCAGCCACTGTGGAAAACAGTATGAAGTTACCTCAAAAAAAAAAATAGAATCACCATATGATCCATTAATTCTACTACTGAGTATTTATCCAAAGAAAACAAAAACACTAATTTGAAAAGATATATGTATCCCCATATTTATTGCAGCATTATTTACAATAGCCAAGTTATAGAAGCAACCTAAGTATCCATCCATAGATGAAGAGGTAATGATATGTGATATCTAGGTAGGTAGGTAGATAGATAGATAGATAGATAGATGGATAGATAGATCTCCAATGGAATATTACTCAGCCATAAAAAATGATATCTTACCATTTGCAACAACATGGATGGACTCAGAAGGTATAATACTAGGTGAAATAAGTCAGACAGAGAAAGACAAATACCCTAGAATTCCATATTTTTAAAATTCCACCGTATGCAAAATTTAAGAAACAAAACAAACAAAGAAAGATGGAGACAAAGAAAGAAACAGACCCTTAAATACAAAGAACAAACTAGTGGTTTTCAGGATGGTGGTGGGAGGGGTATAGGGGAAAAAGGAAAATGGGATTAAGAGCACACTGATGATGAGCACTAAGTAATGTATAGAATTGGTGAATCACTATATCGTGCATCTGAAATTAATATAACACTGTATGTTAATTATACTTCAATTGAAAAATATATATACTACATATATATATACTAAAATTGCCAAAAATAATTTTGAAAAAGAACAGAGCTGGAGGATTTACACTACCTGACTTCAGGACTTACTTTTCCTGGTAAAAAAGATAAAAGACCCAGTGGAAGTTTAGTGACTCTACATGCAGCAAAAACATTAATTGGGAAATAAAACAGAAAACTCCTAGTTTGTTTATATCACTATATTAAAAGGAATTGTACAAGCAGTGAGTCACCTTGATAACTTACATCTGACAATCCACGTTGACTATCAATTAGACAGTATAGTAACAATATGTAAGAAAACAAAGTACAGAATACTCCTACTAAGCTAGAATTCAGCAGACTATTAAAAAAAATGAAAGGATTAAAGAAATAGAAGCAGACTGTAGAGTTAGTTTCAGAAGAGAACCTGACTCAGGAATAAATAAATTTGGTAAAGTGATGAGAAGCAAATTTAAGTGCACATATAGAAAAATGAGTGGACCATAACTCCAGAGGTAAAGTATGGAGGTAGGCATACTCCTTGGGGACATGTTAGGACCACATGATTTTATATTTATCCCTGGGATTCCAGAATATTACTTCACTCAAGTTCAGAAACATGGGAGTCATACCTGATAACTTACCTCTCATTATTTCCCATGACCAATCGTTACCAACTCTTATCCATTCTATCTCAAAAATTCATCTTAAAGTCCTCTTCCTCTCTCCATCACTGACCAATCCATTAGTCCAAGCCACCATCGTCTCTTACCTGGATTAAAGTGTCTCCTTTCTGCACCTCTCATTCTCCTCTAAACCCTCTAATCCATTCTCCACACAACAGCCAGAGAGATGTTAGGAATGTAAATGGGTCATATCACTTTCTGGGTTACACCTCTAATGCCTTCTCATCACACTTGAAGTACAGGATCTTTAGCCTGCCCTCAAAGCCCTAAGTGATCTGACATGTGGCTGCCTTCCCTGATATGAGGTCTAGGAGACAAGGGACTTCCTCCATCTTGCCCAACAGTCTATCCCAGTAGGTGAGACTGTGTGGCACATCCCACATGTCCAATATGGGTTCATTGAATGAACGAACACTAGTTCCTTTAACCAAGAACCAAAAAGTGTTAGCACCCATTTCTTGAAGGAGATTGTCTTGCTGAGAAGTCAGAGCCCTTTTCTGACCAAAGAATGGGATATGTTAATTAAAAACATGTATGCTTTCCCTTGTGGATGAAAAGCCAAGAAAAGGAAAGACAGACGATGATGTGCCATGCAGCACACAAAGAGTGAAGCACATGAGCAAGGGTGGGGATGCAAATACGGGAAGAAGTGGATTGGGGAAGGAAGGGAGTTATGCAAAAATTAAATCATGGGCAAGAAAGTGCGGAAAGACAGAGGAAATGTACAAAAAACATACAGTAAGAGCAGGGAGAAAAAAAAGAAATGTAAAAATAACTGAGCATGTAAGAAGTAGTGGACGGGGTTAGTAGGATCCTGGGAGGTATACCGAAGTGGTCTTTTTAGACAGTTTGCAAAGAAGCCTGTGGGACTCAGCAACGTGCTTATAACAGCAAACACACTTTGCTGCTGGAGCAACAGTCAGGTGGGCAGAACAGTGGAACTGGGCTGAGTCACTGCAGGACCACTGCCAGGGGACAGAGGCACATCAGGACAAGGGAGAGAGAAAATGAAACGCAGACCTGGTCCCTCCTGGCTCGTAAGCTATTGACAATTTCTCATGTGGAGAGAAATTAATCATTTAAACAAGGCTCGGCTGCATAAACTGACTTGTAGACAGAGTCGCCTGAGATGTTGACCATTAGTCGTGAGTACATAAAGCTCTGATTTTGTGGATGGAGAGGAACAGATTCTTTTCAGAGACTTCCTTTATGCTGCGAATCCCAGTTTAAAAACAGCTTTTTGTTGTCTCTGGTGGTGCCAGCATTAGCCACCCCCACAGCAGAGCCCTAAGCACTTGGGTAGTTAGCAGCAGGGTGGTCCTGGGGGACACCCAAAAGCTGCTAGTTGAAGAGATAGTTTCCCCTCATTCTTGAACTTGTCATAAATGTCATTATCTCATGGCACCTGACCCGCATGCTGCACCTCCACACTGGTCTGGGAAGGTTTTGCCTCCTTTTGGCTCAGTGGCCATTTCTTCAATTCTATTCTGTGTCTTCTGCTATTCTGGTGTGTACACACACATGTCCCTCTGTCTCATTCTCTCTCTACCTCTTCTTCTCCATCTGGATTTCTCTTTGGCCTCTCTCTATTCCCTTTGCTTTGTAACTTGGGCTCTAGGGAGTCACTCAGGGGCCGTCAGAAAGCCAGGAAGCAGACCCCAGTTTCTCTACCTGTTCCCTTCGAGCTCGCACACGTAGGTCACCACTGGGGACCAGTCGAAGGCCCCTGGCTCCTTCTTTAGCCACTTCTGCAACTCCTGCAGATTTTGTTCAGTGTAGTCGGTGGCAATGATCTCCTTGAAGGATTCACAAGCAGAGAGGAGCTGGTAGATGGTGGGGCCGGAGCCAATGTCGATCAGGAGGTCCCCCTTCACACCATCTGGTTTAGAAGAAGGAACAAGGAGAGAGGATGAGGCCTCATACAGCAGCGGACAGAGCTGGTATGTACTGTTTTCACTGAGACTGTGCTAGAAAGGCCCAAAGATAGACCATCTCTCTACTCACTCCTCTTCCCTCAACGTCTTTTTTTTTTTTTTTTTACATGATTGCATTTTCCATGGTCCAATCCAAGCTGGAAGCATGTTGTTGGAATATTTTTAGTCGCAGGAGAAAAAAGAAAAGATCGACATCTCGTGTACAGACCTTTAATCCAGAAAGACTGCTACACAGAGAACGTAAAAACTATTAAGAAATATTTCGGGAAAGTTAAAATTTTGGTTTTGGTTTTGGCTTTGATTTTGGGGCGGGGGGGGCTGAAAGTTAATTTTTTTTTTAATTGAGTTTTTATGTCTCTCTCCAAAAAGCATCCAATTCTTCATGTATTGGGAGGTCTTTGTCTCATGCACATGTACAACATTCCTGTGAGTTAGAAACGGAATAAATATTAGAACCTCCATTTCTTAAGCGGCCAGTCATGGTTAAATGGCTGGCTCTGGCCACCTAGCAAATTGATATAAAATCAAGGACAGAATGCCTGCGTTTTGGTTTCCATTTTGCACAACCAAATGAGATAATGCATAAAAAGGCACTTTGTAAATTGTAATATCTCTGGATCAACATTAGTTTTTACCCTCGTTAAATAAATGAGTGATGTCAAAAGGGCTGTCACATAGCGATGCCTAGACACCAACCCAGCAGTTCCCTGAGATTCTATTTATATGACTCACATATTGGTAGGGAGACATAGGGATAACACACAAACTTACCGAGGCAGAATATCTTGAAAAGATTTTTCAGAAGATGCCTAAGAATCTCATTTTCCGCCGAGTGTCTTGACCCAAAGTTGTAATATTTTTCTAGGTAATCCCGAGGGTTGAAATGGCTCAGATAAGTGTCCTTGGAGGTGAAGCTCGATTCCATTCTTTCTTGCTCCTGTGTCCACTGCCTTCTCTTTCTCCCTCTCTTCCAGAACCTGGGGAGGCACCCTGAAGAAGTTGTCCTTTTATGTCTCAGGCTTCAATCCTTCTTCCGTTAGTCCAACCTACCCCTTAGAGACAGATATTTGGTTAAACACTAACTGACAGTAACATCCAAGAATGTTCTGGCTGTTCTGGGAAGTGATGAAATTTTTGGGTAAGGGAACTTAGGAGAAGTGGGTGTGGGAAGGGGAGGGCCATGAGCTGTAAGCAATTCTTGGCCAAGGGGTGAAGTTCAACTGCAGGAGGTAGCATCTGGGCTCATTAGGGAAGTCATTTAACTCGTAGAAGAACCACTAAGGTTAGAGAGGTGTGTCATGTCCCCAGAGCACCATCAGTTCTTCCCGTAATGATTCTCCCAAAAGAGAGCCCAAAGAGTGGTTTAAATTTAAGGGTCTTAAGAAAGAAAAGAGGGAAAGAGGAGGATTAGGAAATGTCTTTAAGGCCTAAGAAATATTGGCTAAAGAAGGAATCACGGAGGAAATTTGGAAAGAGGGTAAAAAAGCAATTTTTAAATCTGGATGAGTCTTCTTCCAATGTCTAGGCAAGCCACAATCCTGTGATCCTCTCCTGACGCTCTCACACCCCTCCTTCCCCTCCCTGTACATCTGCAGAGTCCCAAAGCTACCAGTTCTCAGCAACTGGCAACTGAGAACTCTTCCCCAAGCCTCCCCATTCATTTCAATCCATTGAAATCCTGATGGTACTTTCAAAGTGAAATGTAAGTGCTCTACTTCTTTTAAGAATTCCTTATATTTCCTTTTCTGAAACTCACATTGCCCTTAGAATTCGCTTACCCACCCAAGCCCTTGATTTTGTCATGTCACGAATTTTTTTGGTTATGTCTGTGTCAATCCTTCTTCCCAAACTATTTTTTTACATGAATGACGCACTAAGCCGCCAGCTCCTTTAGGTCAAGGACCAAGGCTCAGTTCTCTTTTTGCCCCTTGCCTATCACATCTACATAGTAGGTGTTCAAAACACTGGTTGATGAGTTGACTATTGTCACGTTGCTGCAAATGCAATCGCAGTCAGTGCTCTATATTCCATGGGTGATGACTTAGTAAGGGCCCATCTGGCTACAAAGCAGAGAAACTTGCTCAAAGAAGTTCAGGTAAGAAGGGAATGATTAATAGAATATAATGGAAACACATTGGGGTGCCTGGGTGGCTCAGTCAGTTGAGCACCTGTCTTTGGCTCAGGTCATGATCTCACAGTTTGTGAGTTTGAGCCCCACATTGGGCTCTATGCTGACAGCTCAGCGCCTAGAGCCTGCTTCCAGATCTGTGTCTCTTTCTCTTCCTGCTCCTCCCTTGCTCACACTTTTTCTCTTTCTCAAAAATAAATATTAAAAAAAAAAAAGGAAAAACATTGCAGGGGATCTCACTGGGTCTCATCAACTGAAAAAAATCATTAGACAGCTAATTTCTATCTTTCTCTCTCTCTCTTTCTCTCCCTCCTTCTCTCTTTTCTGTCTCTCTTTGGAGGTCTAGTGGCCTTGATTCTCTGCAAACAGGCTTCTCTTGCTCATCTACTACTCGCTGCTCCATTCTGACTATTCCAAACGGTGGTCTCTGCACCTGACCTTACGGAATCTTCTAACCCATCTCTTTGCAGCTGGCTACCTAGGTCTGCATGGTCCAAATCCAGAGACCTTAGAGGGAGAATCTGTCTGGTCCAGTATGGGTCAGTCATTGATGCTTCCCAGTAAGTGTTGGGGTAGTAAAAGGTACCTGTGGGATATTAAGACTGCCCGTCACAGAGACTTAGATGGAACAGACAAATTGTCTGAGATTAGTGCAACTGTTGGTCCTTCAAAAGTCAAATCACAGACTGGGAGGATATAGAATCGATACATGGCATCCTTGTGAGTGCTCAGAGCCCCCACTGCTGCAATGCTGATTACTTCCTGCTTCTCCCAACTGCCCTGGTTGTGGAGTACAACCACCAAGAAGCATCCAGAACTCAAAGTCAAGAGACACAAATTGCCAACCTGATCGGCCACCAACAGTTTGTATGACAATGGGCTGTTAGAAAAACTAACTTTTGAGATCCCGAAGCCCCAGTTTTGGTATGTAAAATAGGGATAATAATATAGGAGAAGAGAAAATTTCTTCTTTGCCATCTTGGGGTCTCTGTCTGGGCCTAAGAATTAAACTGACATGAGACAGATTAATAGGAGAAACGCATGTGAAGCTTCGTAATTTACATGGGACGCTTCACAAGAGAATGGAGACCTCAAGATGTGACCAGAGTGAGACACTTTTATATCTTTAGACAAGGTAACATTTAATTTGTAAAGAACTGCAAGACAAAGGGGTTTGGCCTTGGGGTAGTAAATGATAAATAAGTAACTAAGAAAGGAAAGATTGGCTTAACAAGGTTTGTACCAATTTCTCAGCCCCACATTTCCTGTCTCTGGTGATAAGAATGTCTTCCTTCTTCCTAGTACAGGGAGGGTACCTTTCATATGAGACTTTCATCACCTGCTTTCAGGAAGAAAAAGAAGGATCAGAGCATCCTTCCTATACCTACTGTTTTTAAAATGCCTTTAATTCAAAATAATCAAATGCCAAAGTGACATGTTTTGGGGTGATATATTTCGGTCTTCTTCAATAGTATCTATTCTGTTCAGTGTTCTCTATTCAAAGTATTGAGAAACTTAATTCACCATTTCCTTTACACTGATTCCTTACCTTGGAAAGTGTCCCTCTTTCCACCCAGGGGTCCGTTTAACAGGGAACTTTAAAAATAGTGGTTATGTAGCTTATACGTGGCCTTGATACTGTAGTACCTCTCGCCCCCTCATCCCGTCATTTATTTTTCCCTACCCTTTTCAGAAGCTACCAAGATTGATGGTCAGAATCATATTTCACTATAGATAGAAACCTGTTCCTCATGTTGGCCTGCTGACCACTGTTCCATGAATGTCTCTTATAATTATGAACGTATGAATATATAAATACACACGTGGTGAAGACGTAGTTCCAAAATCAACAGCCTCTGGAAGCTGTTTTGGAAGGAAAGATTTCTTTTCTTTTTTAGGATTAACATATACTCTATGAAAACAAACTGTTTAATCATATAAAACAAAAGCCAGGTTTTTAAATCAGATCCTGAACAGTTCAAACAAAAATTTAAACGTGTGGTTGAATTCATTATCCCACCCTGAATTTTTTCCTTTTTCTTTCTAAATGGCCCACTATGGAATTTTTCTCAGAAGCAATTAAACTGAAACCCCAAATCCTTTCCTTAGCAGCTGCTTCAAAAAAACTAGAACTTCATATCCCATGCCTAAGAAAGATGTGTAAATGAAATGCTTCCTACTTTATCCTGATTATTTGGAGTCTCCGGAAGTCTTATTTTCCTTTTGGATACGAATTCAGGAACAATTCAATATCCTGATGGCGAACACAGGACCAGCCCTTGAGCAGAGTTGCAACAGTACCCTCATGGGCATTGAAGGGCACATTCGCTTGTCCACTGGCCTTCCACTGGAACTAGATTCCGGGGAAATTCCCACAGGCTTCAGTGAGCAAAGAAATTTATAATGCCTTGTGCATTGGCTTGGAAAGGCAATTCTCTCATGTGGACAAAATGCAGTGAAGACATAGTTCCAAAATCAATAGCCTCTGGAAGGAACCAAGAACAAGAAGGAAATAGGAGGGGAGGAAGCGAGGCCGGGAGAGTGAAACGGAGGGAAGGAAGAAAGGAGAGATGGAGGGACTCAGGAAAGCGCGTCACTCCCAGGTAGCCTGGGAGCTTGGTCTGCTGCTCTTCCCATGTGGTCAGCTGATAAAACATTTGCTTCGTTACCTCAGGTCACGACCTTATGAGAAAAGAGTTCTGCAATACTCATGTGCAAAAGATCAAGGTCTGAGATGAAAAAAAGAATGAAGAACACGTAAGGACACTACCTTGTGGGTGATATTAATGGACGTATAAAAATAATGTCATGTGTGGTTAAAAGCAAGCAAGATAGAATTAAAATACACAAACACAACAGTCTATAAATTTCAGGGGAGGGTAAATACATTGGGTCGAAGTGTTCTAGATCTTTGCATTGTCCAGGAAGGATAAAAGTATTGATTATCTTTAGACTTTGCTGAGTAGATTATACATATTGTAATTCCCGGAAGATGATTATACAACTGCCCATACTTGCCGAGCCTGGGAACGTTCCCCGGTTGTAGGAGTATGTTTGGCCCCTACACAGAGTAGGTCAGAAAAGCTGGGGAGCAGCCCTCACGCCCTCCCCCAGTGACAGAGGAGGGTTGCTGAATGATGATGTGGGCTTCCTTGGTTCCGGGATAGGAATGCCCAGACAGGTTCTATGTGCTCTCGCAGAGGTCCCCGGCAGGAGTGAGCCCCGGTTGCCCACAGCCTGAACTGCTTCATGAATGGGGCCTGATTGCCTTCCTTTCTTTCTCTGTCTCACATCCCCACACCCTCACCAGTGCTTTGTGGGATCCAAGGTAAAATACCTATACTCCAATTTTAGGCACCACAAAAATAACACAATCAAATTAGTAGAGGAGAAGAAATGGAATGACTAAAAAAAAAAAAAAAAATCAATTTGGGAGGAGGCAAGAACCAAGGGAAAGAGGAAAAACAACCCCAAAAAACAAAAACATAGACCCATCAGGACAGATATAAAACATAACATAAGAAGGTAATCGATGGAGAGTAAAAGATGGATAAAAACATCGGTAAAAATATGTAATACATGAGCAGCAGGATTCCACAACTAGATTCAATGGATGTATGCAATATACTGCATGCAACACCTACACGTGTGTTTTAGGAATACAGAGTGCATTAAAAATTACCCTGCAGTAGCTTACAAAGCAAGCCTCCACATATTTCAAGACTGAAATGCTACAGAGTATATTCTTTGACTAACGTGTTGAAGTTAAAAGTCAAAAAACCAAAAAGATAACTAGAACATCTTTATTTGTTTGGAAGTTAAGAAATGTACCAATACACAACTTGTGGCCCCCAGAAAGGAATCATGGTGAAAATTATAAAATAGTTTGAACTCAGTAGTAATGGAAGTACTACATATCAAAATTCAAGGGTTGAAGCCAAAAGAGTATTCAAAGGGAACTCTAATCCTCAAATGTATATCCTAGTAACATAAATGGGGTTGTGGAGTTAGGAAAAGAACAGCAAACAGACGTGAATAGAAAGTAAATAATACCATAGAGAAGAAACTAATGAAACAAAAAGCTAAAATACAATAGGGAAGATTAGCAAGGCTCAAAAATTGTCTGAAAAGACTAATATAACTAGTGATTTTCTGTTTGTAGTGATCAAGGGGGGAAAAAAAAGGAAAAGGCACATACACCCAATGTCAAGGGTGAAAATGGAAACTTCCTGCAGACATTTCAAAGATGTTTCAAAGATGGCTGTTAGTTATCGTGAATAATATTATGCCAATCTACTGAATATTGGAGAAGTTCCCACGTAAATTTACAACACATGCAAAGCCTGAACTGACCTGTAACCATCAGAGAACTTAAGTTGAACATTGTTCCCATATGACACCCCCACGGCAGATAGCTTCACAGGTGATTTCTAGCGTATAGTCAAGGAATCAGCAATTTTAATCTTACACAAACTCTTTCAGAGAGTAGAAAAGGAGAGAAGACCCCTCAACCAATTTTATAAGTTTAGCAAAACACTAATGCTAAGGTTATTTATGAGAAAGAAAAATTACAAGCTTCAAATCACTCATGAACACAACTATGAAAACCCTAAACAAATTCTTGTTTACTCCACAAAATCACAAACACTTATATGGTGCTTCCTAGGTGTAGACACTGGTTTAAGCGTTTTGGACAAGTTACTAAACCTTCCAATACTTCTGTGAGTTAGGTACTATTATCCTCATTTCAGCATATAAGGCACAGAGAGGTTTAGTACCCTGTCCAGGGCACACTGCTAGGTAGTTGTATAGCTGGAGTTCAGACCTACAATAGTCTGATGGGACAGCCTCTTCATTTAGCACTTACACGATGGCCAAGGTGAGTTTATTGCAGGATTACAAGGCAATTTAACATTCAAAAATCAATTAATGTAAAGGCGCCTGAGTGGTTCAGTTGGTCAGGCATCAGACTCTTGATTTCGGCTCAGGTCATGATCTCACGGTTTTCGAGATCGAGCCCCATATCGGGCTCTGCACTGATAAGGCAGAGGCTGCTTGGGGTTCTGTGTCTCCCTCTCTCTTTGCCCCTCCCCCACCTCATGCTATCTGTCTCTCAAAAGAAATAAACAAACTTAAAAAATCAATTAAGGTGAACATATTTACATATTTAAGGAGAAAGGCTTTCTGATCATTCAATAGATATATGGGGGGAAAATATCTCAAAATCCATATCCGTTCACAACAGCAACAGTAAAAACCTCTTGACAAATGGACAGTAGGACAGAACTTCCTTTATGTGAAAAGGATTATCTACAAAAACTTCACCAAACATCATACTTCATGATGACACATTTAAAAGCTTTCCCTCTGCCTTGAGGACAGAGACAAGAATGCTAACAATTACCGATTTTTCTTTCACAATTACCGATTTTTCTTTCTTTTATCTTAACGATTACCAACTTTATTCAACATTCTACAAGGGATCTTGGACAGCACTGCAGGTAAGAAAAAGAAATAAAAGGTATAAACATTGGAAATGAAAAAGATAAAATTATTATTAAAAACAGATAATGATAATATATAGAGAAAATTTTAAATAATCTACAAAGAAACTACTAGAATTCAGGAGTCCAGCAAAATTTCTGGATACAAAGTGAATATAAAAAATCAAATTCATGTCTAACCAGCAACGGTTATAAAATAAAATTTAAAACAGACTTTGTGCACAATGGCATTAAAAAATGAGAAGTACCTAGGAATAAATCCAACAAAATATGTACAAGACATTAATGGAGAAAATTATAAAATTTTATTAAAAGACATTAAAGAAGACCTAAATAAATGGAGAAATAGACCACTTCACGGATTGAAGGACTCAACATTGTAAAGATGTCATTTCTCTCCAAATTGATTTATAGACTCAGTAAAATCCCAATTAAAATCCCAATAGGTTTTTGTTGGAACTTGACAAGCCAGCTCTAAAATTTATATGACAGTGCCAAGGACCAAGAGTAGCTACTCTTGAAGAAGAAAAATAAGGTAGGAGAGCTGGCTTTCCCAGACATAATACTTATTATAATGCTATAGTAATGAAGACCATATGGCATCGGTATAAGGATCGACAAGTAGACTAATGAAATAGTAGACAGCCCATAAACAGACCCATAACTTTATCAACATTTGGTGTACAGCAGAGGTCATATTCGGGATCGGTGGGGGAAAAGACAGACTTTTCAATAAATAGTGCCGGGGTCATCGAGAAGGGGAGAAGATGGAATCAGACCTTCTCTGTACACTAGACGCAAAAATCAATTCAGGTGGATTAAAAACCATAGGTGAAGGGTAAAGCTCTAAGGATTTAGAAGGTGATATATAAGATCTTCATGACCTGAGGGGTAGAGAAGGATTTCTTGTACTGGATACAAGAAACCATTCGTCGGAAATTTGAGATTTTGTAAATTTGAGTATATTACAATGCAGAACATCTGTTCAACCAAAGACATATTAAGAGAGTAAAGAGACATGCCACAGAGTGGGAGAAGATCCCCCAACGCATAAAACTGACAAAGGACCAGGATCCAGAATTTATAAAGAACTTCTGTGAACCAAAATGAAGATAAAGAACAACCCAGAAAACTTGAACAGACCCTCTTTTATAAGAAAGGAAATCCAAAGGGCCCGCAAACCTATGAAGATGCTTAATCTCATCAATGAAATGCAAATGAATTCACAATGAGATACTACTACACAGCCATCAGATTGGCAAAAATAACATCTGCCGGCACCAAGGACCTAGATCACAGATGTTCTCATGTATTTCTAGCGGGCAAATAAATTGGTGCACCATTCTGGAAAACAGGCTCGCATGAACTAGGAGGCTTGAGTTGGGCACACTCTGTGCCCACCAATTGCACACCCAGGCTCACACGTGGGCACGTGACTGTTCTTAGCAGCATTGTTTGGAATAGCCCCCAGCTAGAAACAACCTAAGCGTCCGGCAAGAGAAGAATAAATAAATCGGAGCATACAGTGATGAAACTGCACCAGTTATAGCTATCGGCATCCACACGGATGGTTCTCCGAAGATGGAGAGGGAGAGAAGGAAGCTCAAAACAGGCAACAGGAAACCATCTTATCTAGTGATGCATAAAGGAGTGGCGGACTATAGAGAAAAACAGTCATTACCTTAGACGTCGGGGTGCTGGTTGGCTCTGGAGGGGAAGGAGGTGGCGCCCCCTGCGGCGGGAGGAGGGAGTGCTACTAAGACCCTGCAGTGTTCTATTTCTCAATTTGGGGGGCAGTTACCTGGTGTTCATTTTATATTAATCTTCAGACTGTATGTAAACGTTTTATGAACATTTCTATATATGATCAAGCTCACAATTAAAAAAAATCCTGCATGTCTAGATGCAGGATTGCTTTTGAAATGAGCACAGAGGTAGAGATGAAGGGTCCTCGATCATATAGGTGTTCCCAAGTTTCCTCCGTGAGGCGTGCCCCGGAGAGGCTCCTTTTATTCCATTTCCCCCAATGGGGTTACAGCACTCAAGGGCAGCGAGGGCTAAATGACCGTTTCAACAAAAATGAGGCAAGAAGGGCAAGGAACGTAACAGAAACTACCACTCAAGCTTCCCATCTCCAACGTTTGAAAAAATCCTTCTGTGCTTCAGAGGTCAACGCCTCCTTTAGATCGGAGGCCCGGGATGCACCAGAAATGATTCGGTCTCCCATCGGCAGTGATCTCTCCTTTTACCCTCTGTGGCGTCTGCTTATCTTCAAGAAAGAGCCGCACCCCTAGGTGCACCCAGCAATTGGGAGCCTGCGCCTGCTGCCTGGGGGCGGGTCGTTCCAGCTGCAGAGAAGGGCCTCCACCGAGCCTCTTCCTGGGTCTCTGCTCAGACCAGACCTGAGGCCAGGTGTGAGGCCTGAGGTCGGAATCCAAGCCAAACTGAGCAGCTCCCAGAGTCAGAGGAACCAGCAATTTGGAGCCTTTCATGTGCTTGGTAATTAATAATAAATAAACAAAATTACAAGTGAAAGGATAACTCATCAAATTTGATGTGGACCCACAGGGCCTGCTTTAGGTTTTAATGAATACGGATGGTGAGTCCGGGGATGATTAATACGGGCCTTAATTGCAGGGAGCCCTTTCCTGGAGTCCACCACGTCTCGGCTCCCCTCTCCTGTTAGAGTCATAGCTCCCTGTGGGGAGGAAAGAAGGCTGTTCCGTCAGAACGCAAGGGGGCCTGTGTGTGCATTTCTTAGGGTTCTAAGAAACAGTGCACCCTCTTGTGAAGCTTTGGGTTTTTAACCCAAAGCCACGTAGCTATTGGTGCAGCCAAAAACTCCAGTTCTCTGCTTATCTATACTCAAAATTTCCAGATTTCCTTTTTATGTTTATTTATTTTTGAGAGACACAGTGCAAGTGGGAGAGGGACAGAGAAAGAGAGGGAGACACGGAATCCGAAGCTGTCAGCACAGAGCCTGACACGTGGCTCGAACCCACGAACAGCGAGATCATGACCTGAGCTGCAGTCGGATGCTTACCCGACTGAGCCACCCAGGCGCCCCAAGTCTCCAGATTGTAAACTGAGCGCTGAACCCACTGCCTGGGTTGCAGGAAGCTTTGAGAAGGATGCCAGGGAGGCGAAGGAGAGGAAGGCCGCACGCAGGATGCGAGCTCTTCCTGGAGGAGAACAGAGAGACCCGGGGTGGGGGCAGTTGAGGGAAGAGGAGATTCCTTAGCCTCAGCTGGGGCCAGTTCCATAACCCAGCAAAGAGGTCCCAGCCCCAACTCACTCCCACTGCACGGCTTGTGAACCTCAGCGAGATGGCTTTGGGGGGCTTTTGGCAGAGCCAGGGACCGGCGCCCTCGTGGCGGCAGGTGCCCGGCTTGCTGGAGGTCAGCATGTGGCCGGCGGTAGTGGCCAAGTTCATGAGGCTGAAAATCAGGGTGGGGCTTCTACAGCATCCACCTGGCAAAAGCCGAGAACTGGGGTGGCTTCCTGGCTAAACAGATGATTCTGCTTTGCCTCTCCTTGGAGTGATGTCCCTTCATCCTGCACTTACTTACCATACTTGCTACCGTTTGATTTAGGTCTATCTTTGTTCCACTGAGCTTTCCCCCCCTTGCTTCCTGCTAATTACCATTCACGGTGTAATACAAATATTTGGAACACCTGTCCTGCCAGGCTAATAAGGCATTTCACTCTTTCCCCCTGTGCTTAATACAGATGTGAAAAAGCACTAGTCCTAAGTCGTATGTAAAAAAGCTAGACTGAGACTTGATCTTGAATTCTGTTGTTCTTGCACCATCTCTTGTTTTGTTTTTGAGAAACCCTGAGGTCAGGCGATTAAGAGGGAATTAAGAGGGAATGCTTAGGACATAACCGACTAAGCCACCCAGGCGCCCCATCCCCCCAGATTTTCTAAGAGGCTTGGAGTGTGTTCTTTCCTTTAGGTGTACTTCTGTGAAATAAGTCCTGTTGTTTCATATGTATGTATCTTCACTTACATCATTTTCACCAGGCCCTTAAGGCCCGTGCACATGGCTCTGTGTACATGTGGCTGTAACTTTTGCTGATCCGTGACTTGCATCCCCCCCATTTACATATCTACTCCCCCAGGGATGGACACCCAGATTGCCTCTAATTCCCCAGCACAACATGTCTCTAGATGTCTGCGTCCCCTCTGTGCAGACCTGTGTGGGAATTTCATTCCAATTTTTAGTATATGTGCTGCCGAAGCGAGCACCTGTGTGGGAATTTCCATCGAGTATATTCCCAGGAGGAGAAATGCTGAGACACATGCCAGTTAAATATGTAACTTTAGTGAGACCCACCAGGGTCCCTCCTGCCAAGCCTATACCAGTCTATATCCCCACCAGCGGTACCTGGGAGTTCCTATAATCACCAACACACCCATACACACCTCCAACCACGGCCAAAATTCTTGGAATGATCTACCTTGCCGGTTTTTACCAGTCTACTGAAAATCCGTGAAGTTACATGATTTTTTAAAAGTAGGTTCCATGCCTGGGGCGCCTGGGTGGCTTAGTCGGTTAAGCGTCCGACTTTCGCTTAGGTCATGATCTCTCGGTTCGTGGGTTTGAGCCCCGCGTCGGGCTCTGTGCTGACTGCCAGCTCAGAGCCTGGAGCCTGTTTCAGTCTGTGACTCCCTCTCTCTCTGACCCTCTCCTGTTCACGCTGTCTCCCTCTCTCTCCTAGAAATAAATAAAACATTAAAAAAAAAAAAGTAGGTTCCATGCCTAATGGGGGGGCTTGAACGTACCACCCTGAGATCAAGAGTTACATGCTCTACCACTGAGCCAGCCAGGTGCCCCTATAGTTCTTTAACATTCCACCTTTCTCTGATCAGTTGGAGCACCTCTAAGTGTGCACATCAGTGAGGTAAGCTAGTTGATGTAACAACTCCCACATCTCAGTGGCTGAACAAAGTAAATGCTTATATATCTCTGTTCACTTCACAGTCCAGTGTGGAAGGGGTCCGGGGAGGGATACGGCTCCAGGCAGTCAGACTTCTACAGTGCAGCCCTGTCATTTCCAGAAGCCTCCACTGAGTTCTCCGCATTCAGCCCTTGGAGTAGGCAAGAGATACATTCACATTCCTGGGGCCAGAACCCATGCCATGGCCTGAGGCAAAGGACCCAAGAAATGGAATCCAGACAAGAGAAGACACAGAAATCAGTGAAGAGTTGCACAATCCACCGCAAAATGTTGCTCACTTTTGGAGATTCCTCTTCTATAAATTTCCTAATCACATCCTTGCTCCTGTTTTTCTTTGGACTTCCTCCTAGTCCAAATTTGCATATTTTGACTTGGCTACTTTTTGTGTATTCTAGAAGGTATTGGTTCCTTGTTGGTTTTATCCATTGCAACTCTTTCTTCCAATCTGTCTGCCTGTTCACTGGCTACAGGCCTATCATCAATCAGCAATCTAATTTTTACATAACCTACTTAATCAATATGTAGCCTTATGGTTTTTGTTTTTAAAATTGAGTTTATTATCGCTCACAGTCTTAACCTCTGAATTCCTCTGAAACGTGCCTCCTCCCTTGATAAGGCACTGTGTAGTAGAAAGTCCTGAAGGAATAGACCCCACCCAGAAACTTAATTGCAAGCTTCCAGTCTTTTCTCTAGCATACAGTTTGTTACAATTCTATAGGTCCTAACCTGGAAAAAGTCAGTTCTCCGAAGCTTCTGTAGGAATGCACAGAACTGTTCAGAAATCCATTTTAACTGGCTGGAGACTTGGGCAAGAGCCAGAGCGCAGGGCGTGTGCCATTAAAATGGTTGCAATCTTAAAGGGTGTGATGTTGGAAAGTTTTCAGACACTGGAATGCCTTTTAATGTCCCTCCCATGTTGTTTCTTGACTTTGATCTCTTGCTCATATTTTCCCCTGGCCTGGAAAGCCCTGTCTACCATTGCTTGGCTAAACCTACTTTTCCTTAAGACTCGACCTGGGCTTTACTTCCAGGCAGCCTTCTGTGACCTCCCTCAGCCCACCCCACATCTAGGTTAACTCACCTCCTCTGTGTTCCCCAGTCCCCGTCCTGCTTTCTCTTGTGCTGAACATTCCACACCACACTGCAGTGGCCATTTGCCCATCTGACTGTGAACTTTTTGGAAGAGCTGAAGCCAATTCTCCCTCATAGTCTTAGCACCGACGGGACCTGACACATGCGTTGGCATCAGTAGCTGTCGAGTGGATCTGATGGACTTGCCAGGCTCTCTCCACTGCACTTGGCCATCCTGCCCCTGCTTCATGAACTTTGGGGAGATTTACACTACGCTAGAGAGGGCCCAGAAGAATTCCACTCCAGCAGCCAGCTAGGGTGCCTCTCCCTTGCTCTGTCATGCAAGCTCTTTATGGGTTCATCCTTCAGCCTGAGGATCTGGGTCAGCTGGTCCTGGGCTTTAGTTTATGTTGCGGAAGGGGAGGGGGCAGGGCATCTTACACATGGTTGAGTGAAGGTCAGTGAAAATCAGAGTCCTCTGGGTGGGCTGTGGCCCTCCTCTCCCTGATTCCCACATTCAGAGATCAGGTTGGACAGGAGAGCAGGCCTCAGACAAGCAAGGTTGAGGGAAGTCGGTCATCTGCCCCATGGACCTTGCAATGCACCAAGCTCGAGGCTCCGCTGCCCCCTTGTGTCCAGAGCATGAAGGACAAGGGAAACAATCCAAACCAGGTTTAGGACTGGTCCCCAGGGAGCCATGCTGCTGTCCTGCTTCCTTCCCCTGAAGGACACACTCATGTACAGACACATATGGTCAGGTGGATGGCCTGCCTCGTCTTCCAGGGGTGTGCCAGCCACCCCCTCGCTGCCTGCTCTTTCCCCTGGAGATCTGAGTGCCTGGGGCGTCCACTGGAAGGCAAAACAGAAAAGGGCTTGAACACTGTAAAGGGGATTTCTCCAGGGGAGGCTTGCAGACAGGATGGGGACAGGCAGGGGGCAGCTCCATCGGCTTGTAGACTCTGCACCCAGAGGTGTCCTCCCCTGCAGCAGTGGAGGGCTCTGTTACAGAGAGGGGACACTGCTGGGCTTGGTGGCCCTCCCCTAGGTGCCCCACCCCCACAGCGCTGTCCAGAGGTTCGAGACCTCAGTCTAGGTCTGTGCATCCCAGCAAGGCTCATTCACTCTACCTCCAGAATACAAAACAGGGACAGGCATAGAATGGCCACTTATTCTATGTTTCCTGACTTAGGTCCCCCAAACATGCCTGATGTCCTCCCCTCGGCTCCCACTTTGGCCGGGCTGCTTCTTCCACCAGATATGCTTTCAACACCCCAGACCACCTCCCCGCCCCACTGTCTGTTTGCCTGGCAATTGGGTACTTACTGTGAGTTCAAGACTCACTTTAAACATTACCTCTTCGTGGTGCACCTGTGTGGTTCAGTCGGTTGAGCGTCCAACTCTAGATTTCGGTAAGGTCATGATCTCACGGTTTGTGGGATTGAGCCCCACATCGGGCTCTGTGCTCACAGCACGGAGCTTGCTTGGGATTCTCTCTCCTTCTCTCCACCCCTCTCCCACTGGCCTTTTCACTCAAAATAAATAAATAAATGTTAAAAAGAAACATCACCTCTTTGTGAGGCCTCCCTTATCTCCCCCAGATTAAGAATGACCTTCCGTGTGCCCTTCCCTCCTAACACTGCTGTCATACTGTCTGTGAATGAGCCCAGCAAGGGCAAGGAATATGTCATATTTATTTTTCACCTTCTGAGGGCCTGACAAATGGCAGATTCTAAATGAGTAATGAGGAGCGCTGATTACCCCCTGGAGAGGCTCACGGAGGCCAATGGCCCTGAGCTACCTTCCTAGCCTTCCTTGCCCCCCCCCCCCCCCCGCCGTGTTCTCTCACAGGGATCCCACAGGCAAAGAAAACGTCACGTCTATCGCCTGGTGTCCTCCTAAGGCCATGTTTCTTAGCAGTAGCATTTCTTCTGGTGGGAGCACCTTTCCAACCACCACCCTCTCTTAGAACTCATCTTGGCTACCACTTGCTCTGAGACACCTTCCTCAGTCCCTGAGCAGGAATGAGTCCTGCCCCGTGGTGTGCTTCCCGTCACCACCCGTCTCCCACGCAAAGCCTGCCTTGCAGGGGAGTCCCAGGCCTACTCAGCATGCCCTCAACAGAAGTGTGTTTCTTGTTACCCTAGTGACTACCTCCCGGAAAGCCAAACACAGTGTCCACTCACTCAGTCCACAAGGTATAAGTGGTAACTTGAATATCATGAAAGGGAGTCCTTAGTTCCTTGAGGGACCGCCCATGTAACTAACAGCAGAACCCCAGGGCCCCAGGAGAACACACCCTGGAGGCATGTCCACACTTGAAGCAGTGAGGTGGAGCCCTGGGCAAGTCAGTCAGGCCGAGACCAGCTGCCCCCGACACCCTCCCTGTATGCCCATCCCCCCCTTGCTCTTTGCTTTATGCTTTCCCAGCCCAGCCCAGCTCTCTGCCTGCACACTCCGGGGTACACCCGGAGCTCTCCCTGGAGGAGGTGCCCACGCTCAGCCTCTGGGTGCATCTACTGGTGGCTAACTCCCAATCTGATCCTAGGCTTTGAGAGTCAACTTCTCCTATCGCTCATGCATGCACACACACACACGCCCACATATACACACAAGAATATACACAGATACACAGACATGGGGTAGAATGTGATCAAGGCCTCAGATATTGCAACTGTGTTTACTGTGAGGACCAGCCCTTGGCAAACTTTCTGACACTTTCCTCGCACAGTGCCTGGCTTTGCGCAGGCACTCAACAAATATTTGTTGGATGAATAAATCACTTGCTTACCCACTTCCCACCTCCCACTAACCGTCCCCGCTTGGGCAAATGCTCTGCCCACTTGAAGTGCTGGTCTGAGCTACTACGCCAGAGCCCAGGGTGTTTTATCAGGGACCTCCAGGGACAGTGCCACCAATTTTGTACCCGGGTGTCAGTTCTTCCTGAAGTTCACCAAACGCACTATGTTATTTCTTCTTGGTCTCAGCACACACTACTGCTCTTCGTAGACTATTCCTGCCCCATTCTTTTACTTGGCTCACTCCCCACGCACCCCTCACATCTCACTGCTCTGTTGCTACTTCCTTCAAAAGTCTTTTCCAAGTGCCCCATGCCTGTCCCCAGCTGGCTTAGGTGGGTCGCACTGGACAAAGGAGAACTTCTCCAACTCCCTTTAGAACTGCTTATTCCACGCACATGGAAGGTCGGTGAAAACAAGTACGACATCGCATACATAGTTATTTACCAGGTGTGTTCATGTTATATATTTGGGGAGTCACAATAAGTCTGGGGAAGGGTCTTAATATTTCCATTTCAGATATGGGGAAACTGGGGCTCTGAGATATTAATGGCCTACCTATCATCACAAGAGCCAAGTACCAAAATCCATGTCTTCTTGTGCCAAAGCCTGTGTTCTTTTCATTTTGTTGGACGGGACAGTGGTCTCATCGGCGGGGGTGAAGATGCGGATGAGGAATGAGCTCCGAAGGCGAGAAGTCCACAGATGCTTCATGTACAAGAGCGTGGGGACTCTACCCTCTTCGCACCCATGCAACCCTGAGGTGCCCTCAAAACTAGGGGAGGCAAAGCTTTATTTCTCTGGCCCAATTCTTCCCCAACCCTGGGACTTCGGCAGAGGATATTATAAAGTTCTCTGCTTGAGATGAACAGCCCTAATTATCTGGCGATCATGTATAATAAGACTCTAAAAGCATTTGCTGGGAAGGGTTCTAAAAAATGCCGACTGAGCACAGAGGAAAGCAAATGGTGTGGCCGAAGGACCCTGCACGCTCACACCCCTTCCGAGTCGGCTACGTTAGTCGTTTCTCTGGGCCACAAAGACAAACAACCCCGTGTAGTTTGAATCCTTATCCGACAGGGTCTCGGCCATCCGCGTCGTTGTCTCCAGCTTCTCGATGGTGAAGCCGGATGCCAGCAGAGCTTCACACACCAATTTCTCCTTCAGGGGAAGACAGGGGAACTTCTTGTCCCCTACCATGAAGAAGTTGCTGCCAAAGGTCCCGCCCAGCACCAGATGGCCCCTGGGCCGGAGCAGGGTCCTGAGGTGACGCAGGGCAGCCCGGAAGGCCTCCTCGGTGAGGCAGGCAGCCTCCAGACACAGGGAGGAGAGGACGCAGTCCGCCAGGGGCAGCACTGCGGGTTCCAGGGGCTGCTCTTTATGAACGTCGCACTTGAGCACCTGTCGCACGGTTCTCCTGAGCCGCTCCTCCTTCTCAGCCCACTTGTCTCTGGGTGGAGGGAAGAGGGAAGGGTGGCCAGCTGGGTCAGCCTCATCGTGCAAGAGGCGTACATCACACTCGCCATTCTCTGCCTTTCACACGGATTCCCAGAATATCAAGTCACCAGACTTACAGACCAGGAAACTGAGTCCCAGAAAGGGGTACAGTCATGAAGGCAGCTGTGGACAAAGTCAAAGCCGAGGACCTGGAAACCCCGACCTTTCCACCTGTAGGCCCTCACTGAGCAATGCATGCCTGGCACATGGCTTTTCTCTCTCCACTAGGCCCATGTTTAAATGACCCTGGTAAGTGCAACAAGAAATGGAAAGTCAGCCTCAAGTCAGCTGAGCAGAGCTACAGAGCCAGCTTGGCCGCCTTTGCTGGGGGCCTCCGGGGTCTCCCCGTGTCTCCTGGCCACCCCACTCAACCTCCTCATCACTTTATACATTCTCTTCTTACCTACACCTCTTCTCTGCACACAGGACCCATTCATATTGAGGTACAATGAGGACTGGCACTTAAAGGTTTACTCTTTACAGTTCTATATTTTTAAAAAGTCACAGTCTAGGCAAAAGGAATCATGATCAATGTATGTCTGCAACCATCTTACCTAACTGGGGAGAATGTTATTCGGGGAGTGGAGGTGCCATGGTGGACCTTCCTGGTGCCCTGAAATTATTCAAGGTCTTAATTTTAGGCCCGCCTCTTGCGATCTACAGAAAGATTCCATGAGTCTGGAGCCACCTGCAGGTTGTAATTGGAACAGCAGGCCATTGGCCAATCAGAACGGCTGTCTGCCCTCAACCACCAGCTGGCTGCCACCCTGTAGGTCCACATCAGCCTTGGGTCACGCCTTGGCATTCTCGGTAGGCACTCATGACAATTCCCTTTTGGCTCTGGGTCTGTCTATAACCATCTGTTTCTGTTCCCTCTTTCGTTCTTTACTGGATTCACGTCACCCTCTTCCTCCATTCTTCTTCTTGGGGCCCCGCTAACTTCCTTCCTTCTTAGTCCCCACCTGCCTTGCCATTTCCACACGAGGCCCGTGATAAGTTCTCGATTCGGAGAGCTAAGTGCAGCTCGCGTCCTGGCGACCCCGAAGCAAACCACAAACCCCTTACCTGTCCCCCTCAAGCTCACACGCATGTTTCACCACTGGGGACCAGTCAAATGCCCCTGGAATCTTCTTCAGCCACTTTTCCAGCTCCAGGCGGTTCTTGTCCGTGTAGTCAGTGGCAATGATCTCCTCGAAACACTCGCAGGCGGAGAGGAGCTGGTAAATGCTGGGCCCAGAGCCAATGTCAATCAGGAGCTTTCCTTTCAGCCCACCTGTTACAGAACAGACACGTTCTAAGCCGTCAGCACCAAAGCACCGCTCTGAGGGCCTCCCAAAGGCTCCTCTCTCTCTTTCTCACTTGGAGAGGCTGTAGGAGTCAATCATTTGGGACCGTAAACTCCAGCATTCGGGGTACTGCCTGCCCGGACAGCCTTAGGTACCGCACACACTGCCAGCACTGGGCGTGGAGACGGAGGAAGGAGGGGAGAGTGAGCAGCAGGAGAGCCTATCTGGGGTGGGTGAGGGGGGAACTATTACTAGAGGACCAGCTTTGTCATTTCAACTGCCAATTTACCACTGTAAATAAGTGTTCAGAGAAGGAATCTGGTCACATTCCCAGGGACACTGGCTTCCACATTCCAAGCACTCTTCACTGAAGGGTCCTATGGCCCCACTGAGACCATCTATAACATTCCAAAGATCAATCAGCAGACATTTATTGGGCACCAACTGTATTCCTAGGAACTCTCTTAGCAGTGTGAGAAGTGGAAGGAGAATACGGACCTGCCCACAGGGCCTTTGGCCTCCCCTTCTCTCCAGCCAGGGAGGGGCTGGGTTAGCACAAAACAGCAGCAGCATTTGGAATCTGGCAAGGGGCTTCCAAGATAAACAACAAGGCAGCAAGGACCAAAAACCAGCTAGACTGAGGGATCCTGACCCCTGAGCTAGGCCTGCTCCTTTGTTCCTGGATTCTGCTGCTACGTGTTGCTTGTTTCCCCTTCATTCGTGTTACCTTGGAGGCTCACCCGAGGCAAGCATCAAGGGTTTAAGAAAATCTGATAGCAGGAGATTGTTAATTGGGGGAATTCTACCTATTGGGTTATGTTTCCTTCTCATGTGAATCATGAAAAGATCCCCATTATTTGATTTTAGTGGTCCAGGCTGCCGAGCACCTTTCTCCCCAAAGGGGCAAGTCTGAGAGCCACCCACCCACGATGTCTCCACGAGCCGCAGTGGTAATCACACAGAAGAGCGAGTGAACGCTTCCTATGCTGAATTTGGAAAGAGGCTTTCTGGGCTTTCTGATGCCCCGCGCAGCTTCTTTGGCTAGGGACTTCTTTTGTTAGAAGACAGGACTATTCAGGACCATGAAAGGTCACAGCTCCTCAACCTCATGGGAAGAGAAAAGCTTGCCCAGAGACCTCAGAGCGGTTTGGGGCATCCCACCACGTGCTATACATCAAGTACGTCTACACTCATCCCATAGAGCGGGTCTACAACGTCTCCAGGTCCAAAGTTCCAGTCAGTTGTCTAGCCACCCTCTCTCCCCACCCCTAGCCCCACTCCCACCCTGGAACTCGCCCTGGGGTTGAAGAAGACCAGCATCTGATTTTTAAATTTGCATCCCTACCCTTCCCCCCCACAAACCTCCTCCAGGGTTCAAGGAAACTAGTACCTGATTTAAAAATGGAGTGGTAGTGTTTTAGTAGGAAATTGAGGCATTCATCACCCACAGGGCTCTGGCCCATCTTGAAGTAGTTCAGGTAGACTGTGGGTTCAAAATACGTCTGGTAGATATCTGGCGTCGTGGATTCCTGGAGAGCCATAGAGAATCCTGAGTTTTGTCTGGGAAGGAGCAGGCAGCCTGATGCACGGGGGCCTTCCTAGTGGAATTCAGACTCGGTCACTCTGCCTGGCCTCAAATACTTGGGTGAAGACCAGAACAGCCAATGAAAGCATTCCGTGAGCCCTCCCCCCTTCAGCCATTAGCCTCTGTCACACTTGGCAACTCCTGTCCTGTTCTCCAGTTCCCTCTGCAAGTAGTGGGCCCCTCCTCGCCCCCACCCCAGTCTCCAGCCTTGTCAGTGCATTTGGCTCGTGTGGCAGGATCCCTAGGCCCTTCTGCTCCACAGTATTGCATCGTGCTCTACAGTGGGTTTTCAAACTATGAGAAAAGCACGTAGAGTTTTTAATCGTCTCCCCTGTGACCGCCAGTATCTATGGCTATTCTGAGGAAGGATACGTCTTAGTTGTTTTTTGATCTTTAGTGTTTTCTTTTTTTTTTTTTTAATTTTTAATGTTTATTTATTTTTGAGAGAGAGAGAGTGAGAAAGAGTGTATGAGCAGGTGAGGGGCAGAGGGAGAGGGAGACACAGAATCCGAAGCAGGCTTCAGGCTCTGAGCTGTCAGCACAGAGCCTGATGCGGGGCTTGAACTCATGGACTGCGAGATCATGACCTGACGCTTAACCGACTGAGCCACGCAGGTGCCCCAGTCTTTAGCGTTTTCTGGACTACGCCCACTCCCACAATGCCTGGTTTCGGCCCCAGACAACTTATTGGATGTGGACAATACCTAGAAAGTAGAGAAGCTAAGAGGAGCAAGTTTTAGCTGAGGGGTGAGGAGGAGAAGATAATGACCAGAGATGGGTTTAGTTTTGAGACACTCAGGTTGGGGCTGAAAAACCTAACCTAACCTGGATCCAAGTCTGGAACGACAGAGAGATCTGAGCTGGAGCTACCGATGTGGAATGAACACACAAAAACTACTTATTCTATAACTGAACGGAATTTCTTCGTCAAGTCCCATTCAACTGGGTGGCAGACATTATATCTCAATCACTTAGAGGCTTCCTTCCCCAGGCCCCAGGCCCCAGGGAGAGGGAATTCATGTGGTGCTGGGCAAGGACAGCTGGCATTTGTCCACGCTGCTGACATCTACTAATATTCCATTGCATAACCCGTCTCAGACTGCTGATTAACAAGGGTTGCAACATTCCCTTTTGGGAACCTCCATGCCCCTGTCTCTCCCTCCACCCTATTTCCATTTCCCACTCCGAAGCAAAGGAGGTCACTCTGCCACTCCCACAGGATGCTCCGGGCTGTGAAGTAACCGCAGTAACATTTCTTCTGCTCTGGTACCATATTGAGAGTCTCGGGTTTCAACACTTCCTTAGCCTCTACTCCGGGAAAGGGCATAGGCCTCCTTTGTTCACATTTTCTTCAACAAATAAGGATAGAGGAGATACCAAAATGTAATTAGTAACACAAATCTGATTGATTTACATATTGAGCTCTGCAGTCTGAACACAGAAAGTATATACCCTTTGTGAAAGCTGTCCATGGAATATTCAGGAATTTTCTGTATATGAGACAACAGAGAAATTATAAAACTTCTCCAAAGTAGAAATACTATAAAATAAAATACTCAGATCAAAATGCAATAAAACAGATATTCATTACAAAACCAGAAGAAGAAGATAAGATACTGTACCACACACAAAAATGTTTTTACTTATTATTTATTTTTTATTAAAAAAATTTTTTTAGTTTATTTATTTTGAGAGAGAGAGCACAAGCATGGGAGGGGCAGAGAGAGAGAGAGAGAGACAGAGAATTCCAAGCAGGCTCTGCACTGTCAGGGCAGAGGCTGGTGGGGGGGTTCAAACTCACAAAATGCAAGATCATGACCTGAGCCAAAACCAAGAGTTGGCCACTCAATTGACTGAGCCACCCATGGACCCCTATTTTTTATTTTTTAAAGTTTATTTATTTATTTTGGTAAGGACAAAGAAAGAGGGAGACAGAGAATCCCAAGCAGGCTCCACACAGAGTGCAGAGGCTGACGTAGGACACAGACCCATGAAACTGTGAGATCATGACGTGGACTGAAACCAAGAGTTGGATGTTCAGCCGGCTGAGCTACCTAGGTACCCCCAGAAAATTCTTAAGGTTTATTTATTTACTTATTTTGAGAGAGCGGGAGACAGAGAGAGAGAGTGGGGGAGGAGCAGAGAGAGGGAGAAAAAATCCCAAGCAGGCTTTGCACTGCCAGCGTGGAGCCTGTTTTGGGGCTCAGACCCACAAATGGTGAGACCATGACCTGAACTGAAACCAAGCGTCAAACACTTAATTGATTGAGCCCCCCAGGTGCCCCTCTACCACACAGAAATGTTTAAATTTTCTCTGAAACATTCTTGGATCGATGAGAAAAGGCAAACAAACATTTTTAAATATATAGAGAAAACAATCACATAGATGAAAAGCTATAAGATACACAACAGTGGGGAATTTATGATCTTAAATATTTATATTAAAGAACAGAAAAAAAAATAATAAATTTGGGAACTACATCCAGACTTTAAAAGGATAACAAACACATTTAAAGAAAGCATAAGGATAAAATGAATAAGAAGAAAAGCCAACATGAATACATGGACAGGTAAGGAGCACAGAAGCCAAACTGGAGGGAGGGAGGGAGCTGGAGGCGGGAGGCAGCGAGGAACACCGGGAAGGTAAGTGACAGTTCCAAACACTTGGTTCGGAAAGGGAAGAAAGGCACCAGCCACCAGCCACACGTGCATAGCCTCAGCCAGAGCGAAAAACACTACATATTTTGGCAGTAGAGCAAAAGGCAAGGATAGGGGCCAATGCAAGTCAAATTTAGAGAAATGAGTGGAAATCGGAGAGTTCACAGCTGGAAATTGTGTTTTTGCTGAAAATGAGAAGGAAAGTACATGTGTGTGAGGTTCGAGGCAGCACCAACAGTCCGTGGAAGGCAAAGACGAGGGAAAGACAGAATTGTTAGGTATTTTCAAAGGCCTAGATGACTCAGTACAAATTCGGTCTTGGTAGTTCGGTGTGATTTTTCCTCCAGAAAATCTGAAAAGTCTGGGTAGGGGAGAAGCAAAGACACAAGGTTGAGGTCACATTGGGATTTTCCTGGGCAAGTGGGATGTAAGGTGAATGGGCAACAAAGTCGAGGGACAGCCATCTGCCTATTCATTCATTCAAAACACATTCATCGAGCACCTATTACATAATATAATAGGCTAATATTGAAGAGCGCAGACTCTGGAGCTAAACTGCCTAGATTCAAAATCTACCTCCACTATTTATACGATACATCCTTGGATGAGTGATTTAATCTATTTTTTTGTCCCCTCCCCTTTTATCTGGAGTTCATGATGTTAACAGCCTACCTCACAGAAGTGTTGAGAGCAGTAAATGAGTTCAAATAAATAATTTACTCAACATAAATAACTCCAAGAATTTGGAACAGCAATGTCACTTCTGGCCACGCCAGAGTAACAGATACTGGAATTGCCTTTCACCATAAAAACTACCAAACTGAACCGAATGTGTGACCCTGCTGCTTTCAGGGATTGGCTAACAGACAGCACAGAACCGCAGTCCCATGAAGTGAGCCTGAGCTTTTACCAGCTCTCTGCCTGGGGACACTCTCCTGAGACGGCGAAATCCAAGAAGAGCCCAGTAGTCTTGCCGAGCCGAGAAGGCCAAGATCAGAATCTGGAGCTGCTAGTCGGGACTGCGTGGGGCTGGAGCCAAGGAGGAGGGAGTCATGTGGGTGGGGGCCCAAAGTCCATGTGGGTGTGCATTCTTTTGCTAGAGTTGCTAAAACAAAATACCACAAACTGGGCGGCTTAGCCAACAGAAGCTTACTCTCTCACAGTTCTGGAGGCTGGAAGTCTGGATCAAGGCGTCTAGCAGCGTTAGTGTGTTTTGAGGGCCGTGAATGAGAATCTGTTCCATGCCTCTCCCCTGGTGTCTGGTGGTTGCCATCAATCTTGGACATTCCTTGGCTTGTAGGTGCATCACCTGGATCTCTCCCTTCATCTTCCCATGGCTTTCTCTCTGTGTCCAGTTCCCCTTTTTAGAAGGACACTGGTTATACTGGATGAAGACCCACCCTAAAGTCTTCATTTTAATTTAACGACCTCTGTGACAACCCCATTTCCAAATAAAGGTCATATTCTAGAGTACTGGGGGATTGGGCTTCAATGTATCTTTTCGGGGGAACGCAATTTAACCCAGACCAGGGACTCCCTGTCAGTTTCTGTCAAGAACTGGGCTGCACAGGCACAAACTGAGACTTCATAAGAGACTGTGTAGCTGAGGAGTCGAGTGCAGAATGGAAACACTAGCAGTCACAGAGTGCTGGGAGTCATCGTTTCAGCCAGAGTAGAGAGAGCTTCCCATTGCCCCATTCAGCTGCCAGACCAGAAACGTTATGCTTTGGGAAGAAGGATCGTGCTCTAGAATAAAGGCTACTTTAGATTTACCCTAACAACCCCCTTGACAGGTGCAAGGAACGCCTCTAAGAGATTAATCACTTGCCAAAACAAAACACAACACTCTTTAAAGGAAAACAAAATAATCCGGACTCTTTCCAATAGATCACCCACAATATCTAGCCTACAGTAAAAACCTCCTAGATATTCCAGGAACCAGGAAGAGGTTACCCATAAAAATAAAAGCTATCCATGGAAACAGACTCTGAGATCATCTGTATGATGAATGGACCAGGACCTTAAGGCAGTTATGCAGAATGTGTCCAAGGAGTTAAAGAAAAATACAGTCTTAATGAACAGCAAACAGGGAATCTCAAAAGAGAAATGAAACTTCTGTTTTGTAAAGAAATTCTAGACTGGAATATACCATTTCCGAAGTGAGGAAACCACTGGTGGCTTTAACAGCAGATTGGAAATTGGCAGAAGTCAGAGCCCATAAACGTGATGACAGAGACATAAAATCTGTGTATAACCTTTGACTCCCCCCAAAAGTTACCTACTGATAGCTTACTGTTGACCAGAAGCTTTACCGTAAGTGTAAATAGGGCATTCATTAACCCATATTTTGTATGTTATGTGTATAATACACTGTGTTCTTACAATGATGCAAGCTGGAGAAAAGAAAATGTAATGAAGAAAATCATAAGGAAGAGGAAATATATTTACAGCACCATTCTGTAGTTATTGAAAAAAGTCACGTATAATGGACCCGTGTAGTTCAAACCCGTGTTGTACGAGGGTCAACTGTAATTACCCCTTTTCTCAACAAGTCAACAACATGGGCGGGCGTGGATCTGAAACGAACAACAGACAGATGCAGTGTGTGGTCCTAGCATGGCTCCTAATACAAACAGATTGACTCTCAAAAGTCATTTTTGGGGCAATCAGGAAAATCTGAACATGGACCGAGCGATGGTACTAAGAAATCACTGCTAATTTTTGAAGGCATATAATGCCATTAAAGAAATGCAAGAAACATTCATTTAAAAATGCATACATTGGGGGCGCCTGGGTGGCTCAGTCAGTTAAGCATCCGACTCTTAATTTCGGCTCAGGTCATGATCTCGTGGTTCGTGAGTTTAAGCCCGATGTGAGGCTATGCACTGACAGCATGGAGCCTGCTTGGGATTCTCTCACTTCTTCTCTCTCTGCTCCTCCCCTGCTTTAGCTTTACCTCAAAATAAATAAACTTAAAAAAATGCATAGATTGAAGTAAGCAGGTGGGAGGAAGCGGCAGGATGCCTGGGATTTTCTTTAAAATACTTCAGCAGAAACAAAGAAGAGAAAATGAAAGAAAAAGAAAGGAAACTGAGGACAGGTAAAGCGAGCGGGTAAAATCCTGATAGTGTTGGATCTGGGTGACAGGTTTTCTGAGGGGTTCAATATTATCCTACTTTTTGTGTATCTTCGAAACTTGTCAGCAAAACAAGTTTTCGACAAAGATCGCAAATTGTGTCTGGCACACGGTGTTCCGTAAGCGTGTGTTCTCATAACAACGGCGTGGCAAGCGCCATTCTGAAACTCAGGGATGTGGTGGCAGAGGCCGACGGGACCCTGGCTCTCACAGAGGCTCCTCTGGATGAGTATAAATAAAGAAGAGAATGTAGATGGTGATAAACGTGATGAAAATCAACCTATAGATGGCATGGTCAGGGAAGACCCCATTAAGAGGCAATATTTGGGCTGAGACCTGAATTACACCAGAAGGAGGCCGTGATGACAATCAACCTATAGATGGCATGGTCAGGGAAGACCCCATTAAGAGGCAATATTTGGGCTGAGACCTGAATTACACCAGAAGGAGGCAGGCAGGAAAGACAAAAGGAAGAGAGGGCTCTCGGCAGAGGGAACAGCATCTGCAAACGTCTGCCCTGTCTGAGGGCGGACGGAAGACAGTGAGGCTGGGGAGTGGTAGAAGGGAAGTGAGAGGTCAGAGAGGTAGACCTGGTCAGGTTATTTAGGACCTTCAGCAGCAGCAAGGAGAGCGTAGCTAGAAAAACTGGAAGGCCTTTGCTAGGCCGGAACAGTACATTTGGGGAAATTCCTGCCTGCAATAACCCTGGAGGCAGACCAAGTGTCTTCCGAGCACAGAGTGAGGAAAGAAGCAGATGTTAGTGGAAACAAGTTGCTGTCCAGCTTTGCAGCAAGATATTCTTAGCAAGGGATCAGTTCAGGAAAGAAATGGCAAGTTTCCAAGAAGAAATGAAGGAACATAGGGGAAATCCAGAAATTTGTGTTTTCTTGGATAGATGTAAGCTCACTGCTTCTATGCGCTGAATTACAAGAAATAAGACTGGACAAGCTTTCAGGCAATAAAGGCTCATTATTTAAAACTCTCTTACAAAGGGATCTGGTTCTGTGGCAAACATCAAATTAAGAGTGTTGCCTTGGGGCGCCCGGGTGGCTCAGTCGGTTAAGCAATCAACTTTGGCTCAGCTCATGATCTCACTGTTCTGGAGTTCGAGCCCCGTGTTGGGCTCTGTGCTGACAGCTCAGAGCCTGGAGCCTGCTTCAGATTCTGTGTCTCCCTCTCTCTCTGCCCCTTGTCTTCTTGCACCCTGTCTCTCTCTCTCTCAAAAATAAACATTAGTTTTTCTTTTTTTAATAAAAGAGAGTTGCCTTTTCAGGGCGCCTGGGTGGCTCAGGCAGTTAAACTTCTGACTCTTGGTCTCGGCTCAGGTCATGATCTCACGGGTTCACGGGTTCGAGCCCCATGGCGGGCTCTATGCTGGCAGCACAGAGCCTGCTTGGGATTCTCTCTCTCCCTCTCTCTCTGCCCCTCCCTTGCTCGTGTGCTCTCTCCCTCCCTTTCTCTCAAATAAATAAATATACACTTAAAGAAAAAAAAAGTGTCACCTTTCCAGATGGCCCCAAGGTAGCCAACGGGAAGCTGACAAGGAGGCTCAGATTTGAGGGAGAAAACAATTAGTAGTAATAATAATAATAAAAGAGTGTTCGACAGCTAGAGAAGCCCTGCAGGGGTGATTACCAGCTTGAGGGATGGACTGGAAGCAGAGGTCCGAAGCCTGGTTTTAAAGAAACAGAGTTGCCAAATATCCATGAACCCAGCCTAATAATGCCTTGAACCACACTCGTTCCCCCAATTTATACAAGTGGGAATTGGGCTGGTGGTGAAACTATAGTCCCAAGGGAGGCCCAAGTTCAAGGACCCACTTTGGATGTGGCCAGGGCAGATAGTAGTCAAGAGATGCTCTCCCACAGGCTGGACCCAAGAACTTCCGCCAGTGACGAGGGTACTTTTCCAAGAGAGGAGATCCAAGGTCTAATTAAAGAACTTTTTCCACTACTGGGGCAGGGAACCTTCACAGATGCCTGTGTGCTGGGCTCCATCAGCTCTGGAACAGGGACGTGTATGCGCTCCGTTCTTTTCGTGGCCAAAGGGCATTTTTGCTGTAAAGGGCACAAGGGGATTGGACACCATCTCCCAAAAACTCATGTCCACTCTAAGCTCAAAACATGACCTTACTGAGGGACGCCTGAGCGGCTCAGTCGGTTAAGCGTTCAGCGCAATTTAAGCTCAGGTCATGATCTCACCGTTCATGGGACAGAGCCATGTGTCCGGCTCTGTGCTGACGGTGCAGAGCCTGCTTGGGACTCTCCGGCTCTCTCTGCCCCTCCCCTGCTAATGCACGGGTGCACGCTCTCTCTCTCTCTCTCTCTCAAAATAAATAAATAAACTTAAAAAAAAAAAAGAGAGAATATGACCTTACATAGAAATGGGGCCTTTGCTGACGTGACGAAGGTGAGGACAGAGAGGCGATTGTACTGGATGAGGTGGGCCCTAAATGCACTGAGACAGTAAACCACACAGAGACCCCCACAGAGGTGGGGCTGCTGCACAGGCCAGGGGACGCAGGAGCCAGCAGGAGCTAGACGAGAAAAATTCTCCCCTAGAATCTTCAGAAACAATGAGTCTCTACCGACATCCTGCTTTCAGGCTTCTGGTTCCCACAACTGTGGGAGAATAAACTTGTGTTGGTTTAAGCCACCAAGTTGCAGAAATTTCTTATGCCAGCCTTAGGAGTCTAACGCAGAGTGTCCTGCCCTTTAAAGGCCTCTGTCCAGGGGCGCTTGAGCGGCTCAGCGGGTTTAGTGTCCCACTCTTGACCTCCGCTCCGGTCATGATCTCAGCATTTAATGGGTTTGAGCCTGGCATCAGGCTCTGCACAGCACTGACCATGGGGCGCCTGCTTGGGATCCTCTTTCTCACTCTCTCCCTCTCTGTCCCCTCTCCCAACATGGTATCCCTCAAAATAAACTAAAAAAAAAAAAAAAAAAAAAAATAAGCCTCTGTCTAGCAATGGCACAAACGACTCCTATTCACACTGACTGCTGGCCCTCAGTCACCTGGCCACCCCGAAGTACAAGGGAAATACAGTCTTTAATTTACACCGGGGGAAAGAGAGAAAACTGATGGCCACAGAAAGCACAGGTCACTAAATATTTTCATATCGCATAGAATAGACTATTGTCATTAATTTTAGCCATAAACTTATACAGATACCCTGTTCTATGTTCACAGAGCTCACGGTGAAGACTGCATATCGCCCAGAGATCCCGAATTTTGAAACAGATCCAAACAACAGGATGAATTTTCCACCGTTTCTCTTTGGGGGTGAGTATGTTCTTTGAGTGGGAAGAGGAGGGTAAACAGATATTTGGTGACAGCCAGATTGTGGCAGAAAGTGCTTGCTCTTCCCTGAAAATCAATCTGTCTGTCCGTTGGACAGAACTGGACTACATTTTCCAGTCTCCCTTGAGTTGGGTGTGGCCACGTGACTGAGGGCAATCCGGTGGGGTGAGAGCAGGAGAGATCCATATACGTACACATTTCTGGGAAAAGTCATTAAGCTCTCTTCAGACTCTCTCTCCCCTTCCTTCTGGATAGACAAGGAAGGTGACAAGGTTTTGAGAGAAAGCAGAACCAGAAGACGTAGAGAACTCAGTGGAAAACTCAAGACTGTAGATAAAAACTGGGGAGTCATTCGCACATACTAAAAGCGATAGAAGTAGATTGACAAAGTTAAGAGGTTCGAGGAAGCCTTTAGAGAGAGCCGAATGGAACACCCCACGTTCCAGCAGAGGAAGAAGAAGGAGCTAGCCAATGACACTGAGGAGCAGCAGCTGGTGAGGTCGGGAAAAACCAGAAGAGTGTTCCCAAAAGAAGCCAGTTACGTAGAAAGCCGAGAAAGCAAATAGGATAAAGGCAGCCAAGTAGTCGTATTTTAGAAGACGGAGCCACTGACGGGCTTGAGACGACAACATCCATGGAGTAGCAGAGACAAACTCAGAGCAAAAGCTGTAAGAAAAATGAAGAGGGTGTCGGTACGCAGCTCTCTCTAGAATTTTGTTGTTTGGAGGAGGGGGGTTTGGATGGCAACCCAAGGGGACATGGAGTCATGTTACGCTGGGAGATGTTTGTAAGCTGATGGGAACAATCTGGTGCAGAGGGAGAAATGGATGCAGCAGAGAGAAGCGGAAAGAAGGTGCAGATTTTGGAAAGACTGACCCAGAGCCCAAGGGGAGGAGCTGACCTTCCACAGGAGGACTCTTCTCTCTGTCTGTCTCTGACAGAGGGGTTTGTCTCTGTTAGGCTTCTCCAAAGATGGCGCCAGGCTCCTGAAGGCAGGCGGGCAGAGAGCTGGACTAATGTTATGTTGTTCTTGGTGCTTATTTTCTTTTGTTGTCCTTGAGACTTTCAAGAAATCTAATTTAAATATTCCAGCCTGGTCTCGGCTGTGCTGTGGGGAATTAAGGGAAAGGTCAAGTACTGCTGCTTGGGATAGGGTATTAAGGAGGAATGCTAATTGGCAAGAGATTTCTGAGGATAAAGTGAATATTAGGTCAAACTAGGGAGGTCCAACCCCATGCCCTCCCCTCCCCCCCCCCATTCTGTGACTCCCTCCCTTCTCAAATGGGGATTTATTAGGGAAAAATCCTTACCTTGATCAGACTAACCTTCATGCATGCATTTCCCCGTTGTCACCACCTAGTGTCACTAGAAGCTCACTTAAGCCAAAACCGCATCTTGGGTGGTGGGAGAAACTCCCAGTGAAAATGCTGCTTTTGGAAGAAGTGCTAAGCTGTGATTGAAATGAGATGTATCCTTTGCTCTGAGGATTTTACAGCTGCAGAGTCAAAGAGTCAGAAATCTAGTGTTGGGAAGGGTTTTACAACGCATTTAGTTGCATCCCTTGGATGGCCGGAGGTGCCAAGACACAGCCTCCTGCTGCCGTCTCCCAGGTCCTCCATGAGCCAGATCTGGGCTCTCAGCTCCTGGTGCAACCCTTCCCTGGCCCGCCTGCTTCTCCCAGTAGCAAAGATTTTGAGGAGCTGGATTCCGACAGAGGTTGACCTTCCCTCAGGGGAGACGAGGCTCCGTGGGCACCTGGGGTTTGGACGAGCTGACAGAAGCTTCCAATCCAGCCTCTTGGGGATGGGAGGGTAGGGATAGGCATGACCAGTTGGCCAGTGCGGGAAAAGGTAGGAGGAAAATGGTCGGGATTGAAAAATTGACTCAGGAGAACTTCTGGAAAGTCCACTTGAACTTCCTCCCAAGTTAAACCGTTCTTTCTCTGGTATGAGTCTGGACCACATTCTCCCTTTATCCAGCCCAACCTGGTATAGCGGGGACCCAAAGAACCAAAGCCGCTCAGAAGAGGACACCCCTTCCTTCCCAATCCCTTTCCAGACCTTCCAAATGGTCAGACGTGCCTGCAGCCCGTACCCACTAGGTGGCGACAGAGTCCCAGCAATGCCAGCAGAGGACTCCTCCACTCCGGGGTCCTGGCCATGAGGGTTCCTGCCTCGGGAAGGACCATCTAGGCCAGCAGCTCCCCTCCTGTGCCAGCCCTAAGCGTGCCCCCCCTCCATTTATAGCTTTGATTTTTAGAGAGCACCATGGTTTTGAGAAAGCTGATTCACATGACTTCTTCCAGCCGATGACTGTCCTGAGGGTCGAAGGGTCACACGTTACTGTTCCCCACTTTACAAGATGGACCTTAGAGCAGTTCTCAACTGCAGTCAAGGTCAAAGAGTGAACGGCAGAGCTGGCCTCAGACCCAGGGCCTCCTGACTCTGAGCCCCCTGTTCATTCTGCCAGAGCCCCACCGCCCCTCTTCCTGCGGGGGGGGAGGGGGTGTTGCGTGTCCAGCACACCAGCCACCTTGCTATTTCAAATCAAAGTTGAGCCTGGGTGCTTGAATCCACGGGTCCGTACGCTGCCCATCTGGCCTGCAGAACCCCGCCATGCCCCAGGGCCAGGGCCCGGATCTGCCTCACGGGACGTGAGGGCACGCAGAGACACAGGCAGAGACACAGGCAGCTCGGCCCCGGGCATGGCTGTCCTCCAGAGCAAGAGATCGGGGAGGCGCTACCCGGAAGCCCACAGCTGGCCTGTGCTCCCCAGAGTTGCCCCATGTGAGGCCTAGAGGAAGCGGGGGTAGGGGTGTGGTGGCTAAGGTCTGCCCTGGGAGAGGCCACTAAGAATGAAGGAAAGGCTCTAGTGCCTATGTTTCCAGCAAATTCTGGGCGAGCAGGTGAATAAGGCAGACAAGGCTGGGAGACAGAGGTTTTGATTCAATGGGCTTCTTTCCACATGGCAAACAGTGGAGGCCAGGAGCCCGGCAGGTAAAGGGAAATGTCAGACTGTGGGAGTGGGGGGGGGCAGTGGGAGTGTTGGGGGTGACATCTGATGGGGGGGCATCTTGACAAGCAGCATCTCGGAGGAGTAAGAACAAGGCTGTTGGAATGACAAGTCTTGGCTTCAAGCCCCACCTTCACCACTGACAGCTGGAGTCACAGCCTCAGTTTACCCATCTGCTCAATGCAGCCAGTGCTCAGCACCTCGTGGGAGTTGTGAAAGCCCAAGGGGAGCTCCGGAGAGGCCTAGACACGGAAGAAGATCCTTGTGCAGGGAGAGCTGGGCTGTGATGCGTGCTGGTCTCCATAGAGGAGTCAGAACCAGAGAAGGAACCCCTCCCTTGGGCCTGGGAGGGCGCATGGACAAAGGCAATTGTTCTCACGGTTGTCTGGGCTCGGGGACGCCGAGAGGGTGGCAGATTCGGGGGCTCCGTGCCAGGCTGCAACTCCGCACCCTGCCTCGCCGAGGGGGACGCAGAGAAACGGGGTGCCGCCAGCCGGCGTACAGTTGGGAGCGGCCGAGAGCAGCGGCTTTGCTATTAATGTAGTCGGTAAATAAATAAAGGAGGGCTTAAGCTTAGTGTACAGCAATCAGTTTAGAGCTACAGGGTAATTAGCCCTGCAGGGGGTGGCGGGGCTGCAGAGTCAGGTTTAAATGAGTGAGTTCACTTTCTCTGAGGCACCCCCTGGAGAGCAGAGAACGCAGCCCAGAGCGGAGCCCGCCCTCCCGCCAGCCCGCAGCGGGCAGGGGCTGGGCGTGCTGATGGCGGGCCGGACCCCGCAGCACGGCAAGAACGAGCTGGGGTGCCCCCCACCACCCCCATCTTGGCCGGGGAGCAGGTGTCTACGTGCGCACACACATCCAGCGGGGCCCGGGCAGCTTTCTGCTGTGAGGCGCCGCTGTCCCGCGTCCTGGGCCGCTGTCCTGCGCCCGTGCGTCCTGTGCCCGTGCTGTCCTGCGCCCGTGCGTCCTGCGCCCGTGCTGTCCTGCGCCCGTGCGGTCCTGCGCCGCTGTCCTGTGTCCTGCGCCGCTGTCCTGTGTCCTGCGCCTGTGTGTCCTGCGCCGCTGTCCTGTATCCTGCGCCCGTGCGTCCTGCGCCCGTGCTGTCCTGCGCCCGTGCTGTCCTGCGCCCGTGCGTCCTGCGCCTGTGCGGTCCTGCGCCCGTGCGGTCCTGCGCCCGTGCTGTCCTGCGCCCGTGCTGTCCTGCGCCCGTGCGTCCTGCGCCCGTGCGGTCCTGCGCCTGTGCGGTCCTGCGCCCGTGCGGTCCTGCGCCTGTGCGTCCTGCGCCGCTGTCCTGTGTCCTGCGCCTGTGCGTCCTGCGCCCGTGCTGTCCTGTGCCTGTGCGTCCTGCGCCCGTGCTGTCCTGTGCCTGTGCGTCCTGCGCCCGTGCGGTCCTGCGCCCGTGCGGTCCTGCGCCCGTGCGGTCCTGCGCCTGTGCGTCCTGCGCCGCTGTCCTGTGTCCTGCGCCTGTGCGTCCTGCGCCCGTGCTGTCCTGTGCCTGTGCGTCCTGCGCCCGTGCGTCCTGCGCCGCTGTCCTGTGTCCTGCGCCTGTGCTGTCCTGCGCCCGTGCTGTCCTGCGCCTGTGCGTCCTGCGCCCGTGCTGTCCTGTGCCTGTGCGTCCTGCGCCGCTGTCCCTGCGTCCTGCGCCGCTGTCCTGTGCTGACATGCACACGGCCCGTGGCAAACAGTTGAGGTGGGCGGCTGTGAGAGGAAGCGGGAGCCTCTATGCTGAGGCCTCTGGGCGCCCGTGGCAGGCAGGCCCGCGGGGGGTGCCCGCCGGGGGGTGCCTGCGCGGACACAGGCTGCGCACCTACTTTCCAGTTTCAGGGACCCTGGCAGCTGCAACCTCAGTCCTGGATGCTAACTGCCTCTCTCCTCCCTTCCTTCGGTCTCTCATCCATTTCTCCAACCACGATGCATGGGTGCCCACCGCGTGCCAGCCAGTGTCGGGCTCTGACAGTAAACAAAGCTGGGGATTACAGGGGCGCCTGGTGGCTCAGTTAAGCCTCCGAGTCTGGATTTCGGCTTAGGTCGTGATATCATGGTTGGTGAGTTCGAGCCCCGTGTTGGACTGTGTGCTGACAATGCAGAGCCTGCTTGGGATTCTCTCTCTCTCTCTCTCTCTCTCTCTCCCTCCCCCCTCCCTTTTTCTGTCCCTCCCTTACACTCTCTCTCAAAATAAACATAAAAAAAGAAAGCAGGTGATTAGAGTGCACTACAACGAAAGATCCCCTGGAGTGGGACCAGGGAAGGTTTGCTCGAGGCTGGGTTTGAGCTGAGGCGTGAAAATGAGACAGTGAGGTGAGGGGAGCCTGCATCAGCACCGCACCGAAGAGGAAGCAGCACGTGCAAAGGCCCACAGGGGAACGCAGCTTAGTGTCTTCCAGGAACCGCTTGGGGTCCAGGTGTCTGGAGCATAGAGTGGGAGCAGCTGCAGAATGTGGGGGTCCCCCCTGAGACAAGGCTGGGGTGGTGAGCACAGGAGCTCTGTCACGGAGGGTCTCTTAAGCCTTGTTAGGGAGTTTGAATTCCACCCTAGGAGTCCCCACCAGGGACTTGAATCAAAGGGAGGACATGATGCTATCTGCATCTTTGGAAAATCCCTCTGGGCTGCCACACATCAGCACAAAGGATGGAGCAGAGGGAGGCAGGGCACCTGGGGTCGGTCCCCCTCTGCCCTCTCCCCTTCCTGGTGGGAGGAGCGAAGGGCTCCCCAGGCAGCCGGGTGGGGAGAGCTGGACACAGACGGCCTGGCTTCACACTTGGCCCGCCATCTGCCTCTCTCTCCCGCCACAATGTGCCTGAGTCTTCAGCAAGTCTCCCGGCTCTGGGCCTCCGCTCTCCCACCTTTGCCCCTCAGAGCTGGAAAGACAGCTGTTAGAGGCGGAGAGCATGTGACCCACGTGCCCACCTGAGCCGGAGTGGCCTCGGCCGGGGAGGGACACTGCATGTGCATCGGGGGCTCCAACTCATGTCCTCGGAAGCACGTTCGGGAGGGACGTAGCCCGGCCCCTCTTCTGACCCCAGCAGAGCGCCCCCGCGGCCAGCGCCTTCCTGGAGGAGGCGGCCCACTGCTGCAGGCCGGGGCAGAGGGCAGCAGGGCTGGGCTGGCGGGGGCGGGAGGGTGGGGACCGAGTCAGGCCCCAGAGCGTTCTCAGGCTGGCCGGGCCAGGGCCCCTTTCTCTCCATGAGATCATATCTGGGTCAAAGAGCATGTAAAGCAGGCAGACCCCAGCGGCCACACAAAGCCCATTCAGCCCAGCCCTATTCACTTACCTCCTCTCCCCCAGAGCCCACACCACAGCGACCCCAGCGCAGCGCCTAAGCCCCAGCTTTGATGTCCAAGAACAGAAAACGGCATTAAATGTTGTTTTAAAGAGGGAGTGCTCGCTGCCCTCCCATCTGTCAAGAGAAAGCTGAGGCCCGAGGGGGAGGGGTGTGGGGGAAGGGCGGGAGGCCTGGGGGACCTCGGAGAGGGGACCCAGAGCAGAAAGGGACGCATGCTGAGGAACGGGGGGCAGAGGCTCAAAATCAAACCAAATAGAGTTTTGGCCAAGGGCCGGTTTCCAAGATGAGCGATATGGGGAGACGAGAGAGAATGTGGGAGCCAGAGACACGAAGGCCAGGAGAAACCTCAAAAAAACAGGAGTAATGCGAGAAGACAAGGTTAGAGGAATAGAGAGAGGATGGGAAAGAACAATGAGGGGGCAGAGCAGAGAGAAAAGGAGAGAAGAAAGTAGAGGAGCCAAGTAGTAAAGGCGGGGAGCGTGCCCTCCTGTGTCCCTTCCTCCTCCGGGGTCACCGGGCCGTCCCAGGTAAGTGTGGTTCCCGGTGGGTCTCTGCTGGTAGACCTGGGGCCTCGCGGAGTTGAAAGGTGCCCCTTCCTGGGGCGCCTGGGTGGCTTAGTCGGTTGAGCGTCCGACTTTCGCTTAGGTCATGATCTCGCGGTTCGTGGGTTCGAGCCCCGCGTCGGGCTCTGTGCTGACTGCCAGCTCGGAGCCTGGAGCCTGTTTCGGAGTCTGTGTCTCCCTCTCTCTCTGACCCTCCCCTGCTCACGCTGTCTCTCTCTCTCCTAGAAATAAAAATATTAAAAAAAAAAAAAAAAAGAAAAAAAGAAAGGTGCCGCTTCCAGTCCAGGCCCAGGGCAGGCAGGTTAGGCAGAGATCCAGGCCTTCCGGGCAGGGTGTGGTGTGGGGAGGGGTCAGGCGGCCCCTCGGTTGGCCCCTGTGTGGGGCCACTGTGTCCCTACGTCTAGGCGAGGGGACAGAGGATTTTGGCTGGAGCCGGACAGGTAGGCCGGCCTCCACAGGGGTGCTAGGCCAGCGCATCTAGGAGTCAGTGGGGCCGGTGGAAGAACTCTAGGCGGCAGTGCTGCCGTCCCCAGGGAGAGGAGGGAAGGAAAACATGTAGAAGCCGCCTCGGGCCAAGGACAGGGCGAGGGCGTGGGAGGCAGTCATGTCCATCGAGTTTCGTGGGAACGCGTCATTCTGTTAGTGGTGATGTCGGGCTCGCACCCCAGCTCCCTCCCACCTGCTCCCCCCGTTCCCATGTCCCTTCTCCACGCCACGTGGCCGCCACACACCCAGCCACCTCCGACGGCGTGGGAGCTTTTTGAGAAATGTCGGGGAGAAGTTGACAATGGCTGTTAGGAAGACCGGACAGGAGGGAGCCCCCTGCCTGTGGAGTCCTGGGAGAAAGCAAACTTGACTCTCAGCATCAGGAGATCTGGATGCAAGTTCTGCCCCCCGCACTTTGCAGCTGCGCCACCCGAGCGGGTTCGAACAGCAGCTAATGGATCCGGGCGCTGTGGCTCAGGGGTGTCCGCTCCCCGAGGACAGGGGCTCCGTCCTGTCCCCACTGTATCACCTGAGCTCACAGCAGTAACTGATCCGAGCTACTGCACGACTGTCTACGTTGAAGAAATAAATGGACAAGTGCGGACTCCATACACTGTTCCAAGGATCAAATGATAGTGAATTTAATGCTATTTTTAAAATAAAAAGTATTAGAAAAATACGTTGCAAAGTGGGTTATGTGCCTTGAAATTATGGCATAAAAGGCCACAGCAATCCACCAAAACTTTCTCTTCCCCCAGCCCCAGCCAGAAATCCCAGGTCCTCTGGTGTCAACCACCCCAGGAAAGTCAGAAAAAACAAAGCAGCTTTCTTGTTTTTTTTTTTTTTTTAAAAAGGGCACGCTTCAAGCCAGAGACAACTGAATTAACTTTATTCTCTTCTAACTGCAGATTCAAGGTATACAACTGAACATTGCTATTTTTCTTATGAGACTTATAAATAAAAATACAAAAAATGTTCACTACAAAAAAATCTACTGTTAGTAGGATGTAAAAAATATTCTCTTTGCTATAGAAGGCACAAACTTCACTTAGTGACACATGGAGAGAGAAAAAAACCTGCAGCAGTAAATTCATTTTTTTCTTTTTCTTTTTTTCCTTTTTAAGTCTTGTCAGAAACACTGAAATTACAAAGAAACGCATCGATCTACACGGAACGAAGGCAGATGCGGAAAGCTGCGACCAGGACCGCACTGACATTGGGTGAACGGGGACTAGACCACGTAGGGGCTGGCAAGCAGGGCTGGGGCTGGGCGGGGGCAGGGGAGCGGGGGAAGGGGACGGGGGTGGGGGGCCGAGAAGGGAAGGGGAGGGCGGTGGGGGAGAGAGAGATTTGTACAAAAAAAAAAAAAAAAAAAGTAACCGGTAAAATTGAAGAAACAAAATTGGGCAGCCTCCTAAAATTAGGCTAAGAGGAGGTGCTGAGGTAGACATGAACTAGAACGTCAATTAATTAAAAACACAGATTCTGTAATACAGAGCAACAGGACTGGCACTTGCGCTGTCACCACAGAAGACAAGCCACAAAAACAAACAAGTAACGAAACGAAACATAATACCCAAACCAAAAGGCTTACTTTTGCTTGGTCCAGCAGGGCAGCGCGGGCCCCCAGTGCTATAATTTACATACATATATATATATATTTATCTTTATATATATGGGTCGGATGTCCTGGCACACCACCACGGCTTAACCTCACAAAGTTCATGCATCACACTACGCGGACAAAGTCTACGACACACACCAGGAGGCTGGTACCCTGTCTGCAAAGCGGGGCTGCCGAGGACCCAGGGAGGCAGGGCTGCCCTCCAACAGGCCTTCGGGGCCTCACCCCTCTCTCCCCACCCTCCTCCCCTGACCCAACCTCCCTGGTCTTGCACCCCTCTCCCGGCTGGCTCTGCCTTCTCCTCCGCCCGTGAGCGCCGCTGAGCAGGGCCAGTCTGGCCTTCTTCCCTCCTACTGACCCATCCAGGTAAGTGCCGCCATGAAGCCCCGGGAAGGAGGAAACCAGATGGAAGTGGAAAAAGACCGAACACAGGCCTAGGAACAATGGACGGCGTCCGATCTTTCCTCTGCTTTCCTAACACGTGGCGCCCCAGCTTTCACTCTTACGGGACTTGCAGGGGACTCTCCGCAAATCTCCTCCTGCCCCGCCACCCCCATGGACGAAGTCCAGAGGCCGTCCCACCACTGCTCACTCCACTGTAAGGAGGTATAAGCCAAACGGCCCCCTTCTCCAGGGCCTTAACACCCTTGCGACCGGCTGTCCCAACAGCCTCCAGAAGGGTACCATACACTTGTGAAAAATTGCAGCAAATATTGTGTTTTTTCTACACATGGAGAAACGTTCAGGCACAAAGACTACACAAGCCTGCATTGCATCCCTGGATTGTACTGAATCACTGGGGCCCCCAGCCTCCCTACCCACCCCTGCACCCCGGATCTACCTTCCCCATATCCGTGGCCTCCTCCAAAGCAGCCCAAAGCAGCAATGATATTTACTATTTTATATCTCTCTCTGGCTATATATATATATATCTATATATTTGTCTATCCTATATACACATAGGATTTTAATGCTTTGAATGAGTGAAGGAGTGAATAGGGAAAGAGCACATGATGGGTAAATGTCACCAAAAGCACTAAGGGACACGCCTGTAGGAGCTGAACACTAGGAAGGGACCGTGAAGCAGCTCGGACTTTCCCGGCTGGAAGTTTCGCTATGCTGGGTAAGGCAGTAGCAGGACGGTCATCAGCGGTATCACAGCGAAAGGCAGCAGGTGGCCAAGGGGCCAGATGGCAGAATGAAAGGGGGAAGAGCGAGCACTCAGCTCTCACCTGGGGAGATGGCACCCTCTGCCGTCCCGGTCTCCCCAGCCCCCTTTACACATCTAAAGACTCCAGATAATTTTTGACCTTCGCCTTGGCAAGGTCAGAATTATTTCGTCTTTGTGAGTAGGAACCTAGCAGAGAGGCATGTTGGCCTCTATTCGGGTGTCGAGGCTTCGTGGGGGTGGGGAGAGCAAAGTCAACATGGGCGTCTCCACTCAGTATCCTTCAGAACCCCCCCCCCTTCCTCACTTCCCCACTAGGGTCCCTCAGGGACGGCAGGGGAAGACAGGTGCTCACTTAGTACCGTCCGATGCTGCAACACCAGATTACAATACTGCATGATTGAACACACAAGCACACACAAAAAGCACACGCACACACACACAAGCACACACACACACAGAGGGATATTTTGGTGGTGGTGGTGGTGGATTTTTTTTTTTTTTTGTCTTTTTTCTTTCCTATTCACATTACAAAAGGAAAGGGCAAGGTCCTGTAGAACTGACGAAGGAACTAACAAACATTACAAAAATATTACAATTTGTAAATATTAGCTCAACCCTCTCAGCGTTTATGAACAGGGCAGGAGACCCAGGCTGCGTGGGAAGGGTGGGCGCCAGTGAGAGGTGTCAGCTAGGTCTATGGAATAGTTTTTTTTTTTTTCCTTCCCCACTGAAGTTGCGTGAGAGCTCACTGTTAAAATACCGTTTTGGGGGTTTAGAGACCCCCTGAGGGCCGCAGCGCCCCTTCTTCCCAGGCTAGGGGAGGAAGCATAGTGCATACACATTTCTTACAGACCGTCCCTCCCCCAGCTGATGCCCCTCTTTTCACATTATCAACACAACTTCTCTAGTCACATAGTTCAAGTTTACCTTTTGTCCTTTCCAAAGCACTAGGTCATTATTACAATTGCAAAACAGCATCCTCCTACCTTATCATCCCCGACCGACAGTCCAGTGACACAGTCCCCCCAAGTTCAGAACCCCCAACACACAATTTTTAAGGCCTTCAGATTTGGCGGGCGAGATTGCAGGGGAGGGCGAGGAAGGATGGGGCCCGAGGGAGGGGGGGTGGTCACAGCAGCACCCATCCCTCGGACTTCCCCATCGCCCTCACAACTCTTCTCCCCAAAACCGCTTCCCCGAAATCACTTTTAAAACCCTAAGATAAAAACGCAGCCACAACTTTCTCGGAGAGAAAGGAAAGAAAAAAAGAAACAAAACTCTTACAAATAAAGCGTGAGATGAAACGGAGGGCCCATCCCAAAGCGAACCAAATATTGCAAACGTGCTTTCCAGAATTCAGGGTGGGGCAGCTGGGGGGAAGGAGGCAAACAGAGCAGCAGAAAGGGAGGCAGGAAGGGAACAGAAGAAGAACCAGAAGAACATAAGAGGTAGCTTTTAGAAAAACAACACCCCTACCCTAACGCAACAGAACGGAGGCTGGCTCGTCCCCACACCAGCCCTGCAAAAGAGACCCATTTTGGCAACGGTAACGCACACAGAGGTGGGGCCACACGGTTGCAGGGATCTGAATAAGATGGGCCCCCAGACCCAAAGGAGCCAGCAAATTCTAAAGGTAGGATCGTCTCCAGAGTGCTGTAGGCTAAAGCCTTGCTGGGCGCAGAGGACTCCGGGGGCCCTGGGCAGAGCCAACGGTGACTCCAGAGTGCCCCCGACACACCCTCCCGTCCGCCCACCTTCCGCCGACCCCGGCTCTCACGTTCAGATCCTGAGTACTTCGCTCCGTCCGTCCAGCTCCGTCCAGCTGGGATGGCAAAGAGCCGTGGCCAGCTGAAGTCTATTAAACCAACTATTAATTCATACAAGAAACAGAAAAGAAATGTCCTCCCCATTCCTCCAACCCCCAGCCAAAAAAAGATACAGGGGTTAAAAAAGCTCATGAGGTCACAAAAAACTGAGGTAATTCAAGTACAATGTGCTAACAAGGGAACAGGGGACATAGAAAAGAAGTAAAACATTAACACAAGGGCCAAAGCGCTTTCAACTCCTCTTCCTCCTCTCTTTCCTCCTCCCTGTGGACTATGGGTGGGGGGGTTGCCCTGAGAGCCAGGAACTCTGTGCTGCTCTCTGCACCAGGACTGGGGTCCTCACCCCCCAGCCAGCTGGCCCGACCCCTGGGCAGGACGTCCCCTTCTCCAGGCATAGGGCACATCTGGGCACATCCTTCCCTCGGACAACGAGCCCTTTCATGGACGCCTTCTCCTAGGGACTGAAACGGGTGGCCGGGACCGGTGTGGGTTTGCTTGGTGGGACAGTAAGTATATGGTTAGTTATGTTTTCCCATTTTGGAAGCGAAAGCAGCTCAGCAGGAACCTCGCTCATGACGGGGCTTGACGACGGTGGGGCTCTCCATTTATTTTGTGTTCTCAGAAAGCGGAGGGTGGGGTGGGGCGGGGGCTCTGGAATCCAATGCAGCTTCCCAGCTAGGGAGCTAAGCCAGGAGGAAGGCGCCACCTGATGCATGAGGGGCTGGGCACCCCTGCACTTGGGAGGGGCCTCTCGGAGGCAGGGAACAAGGAGCTGGGGGAGGGGCAAGAGCCATGAGGCTACTGAATACCGCGAGGGGACACCCCGTGTGGCAGAGCTGTGGGGGAGGCAACAGATGAACTGAGTGGTGGGGAGGGAAAGGGAGCCCCTCCCACCCCACTGTGCCCCCAGCAAACCCGAGCTGCCATGTGACCATCGACTAGTGACCGTGACCCGGCCCAGCCTCACCACCTGCGGGCCCCCTCCCTCTGAGGTGGGCAGCAGGCAAAGATTGTTTGCCTCTGACCGCAGGACCCCTCACTCCCTCCCTAGCCTCCACTTCTGGATGCAAAAGGAGGGTCTGGGTGGAGGGAAGAGAAAAATAACCACCAAGTGAGCTAAACAAACCATGCCCAACCCAACCCAAGAAAATGAAGCCGACCTCCAGCCAGGGAGGAGGGACAGAGGCCCCCGGGGAGGGGTGGTGTCCGGGCATCCAGGTCACTTGGGCCCCCAGAGAGAGTCCGAGGCCAGACAGCCACCAGGTTTCCTTTTTCTTCTCTCTCTCCCTTTTTTTTTCCTTTTTTTCTATTTCCTTTTTTTTCTTTTTTTTTTTTTTTTTCCACAGTCCTTCCTCGACTTCATCCTGCTCTAACTTCTCTCCCGGCTGCCCGCTCCCCCGCCACTGCCGCGGTCTCGCTTCACACGTAACACAGGTAGAGGTACGTCTTCTCTATCCTCCAGTCGGGCGGGATCTCCTCAGGCTTGTGGCCCTTCATGTGCTTCTGCATAGAGGAGAGGCTGGGGCAGTACTCCGTGCAGATGGTGCACTGGTAGGGGGAGGCGCCGTTGTGCGTGCGCAGGTGCTTAATCATGGCCGAGTAGTCCCGGGAGCGCTGGTGACACAGCTTACACTCGAAGGGCTTCTCACCTGTGGGGGGAGGGCGGGAGAGAGCCGGGACACAGGGAAAGGGCCGTGAGGGTCTCCACAGGGCTGCTCTGGGCCCTCGCTCCACAGCCAGGCTTTCTGGAGACTTTGGCCCCTCTAGCTTAGCACCTCCCACTAGAACTTTCTGCGATGACAGATACACCATCCAATATGGTAGCCATTGGCCACAAGGAACTACTGAGCACCTGAAGCATGGATCCATCATTCAATATGTTAGCCATTGGCCACAGAGAGCTACTGAGCACCTGAAGTGTGGATACACCATCCAATATGGTAGCCACTGGCCACAGAGAGCTACTGAGCACCTGAAGCATGGCTAGTGCCTCTAGAACTGCATGCTCAGTGGCTCAGAGGGACTCCACGGTTGCTCAGTTCACCAGCCACATGTAGCGAGGGGCTGCTCTGTTGCTAAGCACACCCTTAGTGCCGCCTTATTCTGCTTAGCCCTCCCAAAGGCCCAGAATCTTCCCTTCCGAAGAAAGGGCATGGAGGTCTAGAGAAGGAGCAGTGAGGCCCTCAAAGTCCTTGGGGATGTTCCTTCCAGGGGAACAAGGTAGTAGAGTCCTTTCGAGGCTATAGTTGGTAGGGGGGAGGGGGATGAAAGTGAGGGAATCCTGTCCTTCAAATGTGCTCCATTTGGGACGCCCACTCCTCTAAGGCTCCAAGCAGATGCCCTGGACCCTGCCTTCCCAGTGGGGCTAGAGCGGTCGGAGGGACAGAGAGCCTGGGAGTGCCCTAGCTGCTGCCCAGCCTCCTCCCGATTAGAGTCCCCTGGAGCTGAGCAGAGGGTGTGAGGGAACCCTGTTTCGATACAGTAATTAACTGACCAGCCATCTCACTATCGATACTCCTCTGTGCAGAGGCCCCAGCAAATAATGAAGTAATGAACAGCCAAAGTGATCTAACTATCGACCTGCTATTTACAATAGTCACCACCAATGCATTTAATGATCCGCTCACCAGGTCACATCCTCAGCAGGGGGCTAAGGAAGCCCCAGGGCTCTGGAAAATGCTGGGAGGGACTCGAACTGTCAGCAGCAAGCACCCCACCTGAGGCTCTCCCTGTGGCCCAGGCTGGAGGTGAGAACGCACGGCTATGACAGCACGTGTCCTCTCCTTGTCGCCTCCTTTCTCCCGTGCCCCACCCACAGAAGCATACTCTCCCCTTGGCCAGCACGCCCTGTCTGCAGTCACCTCTGCCCTGTCTTCCAGTCAGGACGGCTGCTTCCCCTGATCAAAAGAGGCTTCCAAGTTTACCAGATTCCACCACCTTCCACTACCTTGTATCCTCATGGGAAGTCCTTCGAAATATCCACCTTCCCCTCAGCCTGCAGTGTGCTGCTGGTCAACGGCTAACAATCGGCTCTGCTAAAAGCCTCGACTTTGTAGCGACTGCCCATGGCCATGTTGGGACCACTCCAACCCCGGCTGCTTATAAGCACCCGAGGTAATGTCACTGCACTTGGGAACAGATGTGCAAGATGGGCTTTCACGGGCTGGTGCAGGTCAGCTCCAGCCTTCCACTGCCCCCAAATCTGGCAATTCTGGACCCCAGGGCCATGTCCACTCATTCTGTCCTCAGACCCCACCTCTGATTGTTACGTAAAAAGGAACATGAAGGCCCTGCGAGATGTTAAAACGTTTTACATGAAGAGGGGTTGGTAAATACCCTCTGATCTCTGAGAGGAACTCAATCCAACAGTGACCCAGCCCTCATCCTAACCAGACTCAGTGCCCCACCCCCCAGTAACAAGAAACCATCCCAGCCTCTACTTTCCAGTAAGCAGGCCAACTGGGCCCCAAATCAGGCCTCACAAACAGACGCCATCTTGCACGGCATCCGCAAGCCGTTGGTACTGCTGCCTGGAAGGCCAGTCTGGGCCCCTGGAGAGCGTGCTGTGATCGACTAGTGACGTCTGCCTCGGCCTTGACCCAGGCACTGGCGCCTGGGCCACCGTGCTAACCTTCACCAGAGCCACGTTCCAGTCTTGGGGTAAGCCTCGGACCATCCTCACCCAGCTGCCCTGGACAGCCACCTGCCCCCTCCCTGTCCCCCGGGTCCCTGCCCCAGCTCAGGTGCCCTCACCCGTCTTCGGTACCTGTGTGCACCCTATAGTGCGTCTCCAGCTGGTGCTTGAGGCTGAACTTCTTGCCGCAGCCATTGCACTCGTAGGGCTTCTCGCCCGTGTGGATGCGTTTGTGGCTCTTGAGCGTGCTCTCATCCCGGAAGCAGCTGCCACAGAACTCACACTCGTAGGGGTGGTCGCCTGTGGGGACAAGGGGCTGGATCAGGGCCCTGCCTCTTTCTGCCCTCTCTTTAGGAGTTGACATGCCACGTTCAGTGCACCAGGGAGACTGCCTGCATTCACCAGCATTCTCCGAAGACCGCGGAAGCACCCGTGGCCCCCTCCGGCCCCCAATGTGAACAGTGTGTTCACACATATCCGTACTTTACTGTGGCCCCTCGGCTGCCCATTGGTCAGGGGCCAGTCTCAGGAAGAGAGAGCCCGTTTGGTCCAGGGATGAACAGCAATCATCAGAAGGCAGTTCAGAAGGCAGGCCCCCACAAAGGGGAAGCAGACTTGTGGGCTTTGAAATGCTCCTCATGTTCCCTTCTCTTCCTTTCCTATATAGGTCAGGGGCAAGAGCCATTTTAGCCCGACTGACTCCCTTCTCCTCAAAAAAAAAAAAAAAAATCCCTCCAATTTGAGGAACAGCTAGGTCACATTGTCCCCCCACCCCCAACCAAAATGCTTTCTGCTGTCTCCCTCCTCCTCAGTCTCAGCACCTATACTCTGTTTGATTTCCTCTTTTCTCCCCAGCAAACTCCTCGTCATCCTTCAAAGCCCAGCTCATGCATCACCATGGTATGGAAGATTCCCTGCAGCTATCCCCCTCCAGGCAAACTGAGTCACCTTCTTCTATCCCCAAAAGAGAAGAAATGTCTAGCACTTTGTTATTTTAGCAGCGGTACAATTTTTATGGCGCTTTCTAACCGAAACGGTCCGATCTGTGAAGGGCTCACTCCCGTGCTAAGAACATCACACGCCTGGTATCATGTCACCACTGCAATAACCTGACAAGAGACACAGGATTTTCACTGGACAGAGAAGAATGGGAGGCTGGGAGATGGATGGTCTCTGAGGCCAGACAGCTTGTGAGAGGCTGAGTCTGGGATCCAGACCTGGTTCCAAGAGTGTGGACCCGCGACACTCATCGGACCGCTAAGTGACATGCTGCACTGGATCTCTCGTGATGCCGCCGGCACCTTGGGGACGGAATCCCTTCCAGAGTAAGAAGGGAGTCTGGGGCATCCCTGTTGCCTCGGGACGCAGACCTGGGACTCCCCGAGCTGACGACGGACGCTCGGGAGATGGTGGGTAGGTGAAGCTGAACCAGCTCTCTCCACCCGGCGGGGAAATCTGCCATCCTCGGCCTCGAATCCGTACCCAATCAGCCTCCTTTCCTGGACTTTCCACTCCTCAGTCCCCTGGAGGCCGAGAGGCCGGGGCGTGGGGATGCACCATCTTTCGCCCCCGTACCACCCGAAGTGGGGGCTCCGGGGGCTGAAAGGTGAGGACTTCAGCTACTTATTTATTACAGGAGTGAAGGCACAGACAATAAAGATAGATTGATCACCCCAGACTTTGTTCATGAATATTTAAATATCGCTGATTCGTCTTGTCACTGTAATTACAATTTCTCTGGGCTGCATCGCCAACAACCACAGTTTATGGTAAAGAATGGCCCACTGTATTTCACTTGTCCCTCTGCAGATGCGGGAGGCTGCCAACCGTGTAATGTCCTCCGCATTTCATACATTTTCTTCAGCTGCTGAAGGTTTAAGTCATCCACAATGACCTACGTTTTTTCATTATCCCCATGTCAAACCGCACTCGTGCCTGGGCATAAATTGCCCTCCTCGTTATAGACTTGCATGCCTGTGCCTTCACTTCCTCTTTAAAATGATATTTTACTCTCTTGTCTCTTTCTTCCTCAGGCCGCTAACCAACCCCCCGCCCCTCTCTAACACCGGCCCCCGCGCCCACATAAATTCTCATCTCGTCTGATGGCTCTGAAGGGTTTTTAGGGCTCTGTGGGGAGTGGATGCTGGGGTCTGCTCACAGCAGGCTCTTTCCCTACAAGAAGTCGTCGAGGGGGAGGGTGGGGGCGCTCCCACGAGGCGTCGGACGGGAGAAGGCGCAGGAGCGGAGCCAGCCCTCGACACTGGTGCTTCCCAATCCGCAGGGCCTGGGCCCGGCTCAGGGGTGCGCGCAGATCTGGGCATGGGCCGATTCCTGGGGTTCTGGGCACCTGCCCGCCCTCTGGCCGCCAGGCTTGTGCAGACCACCCGGTCCCCAGCCACCAGCCCCACCAAAGCCAAGGGGAGCAGAGGTCCGTGCGCACCCCGGTCCTAATTGGTTGCGTGTCTGTCGGGATGAGGGTTGGTCTGTGCAGGGCCAGGCCCGCCTGCCTCTCTCCCCGTGCAGACGTCTGCACACACAGCCACCCCCCGCCGTCTGACATCCGACTCCCCCTCCCTGCCGAATTGGCAACGATAACGACTTTAATCAAGGATTCAGTATCCTCATTAAGATATAAATAAATAAATAAAGCAAGGGCCACGTGAGACTTCAGCGAGAGCCGGTAATTAAAACGTACATCGGCAGCCACCCGGCCGGGGGAGGAGGGGGGAGCCGCCGTCTGTGCCTTCCCCTCCAGAGGGGGACCCTGAGAGTTTAAAAAACAAAGGGTTAAGGCAGAGACGTTTGTTTGATCAGATTTTTATGAATTTAATTATGAAGTGGATCACATGTTAAATGAGTTTAAATAGGAAATCTCCAGAGTCAGAGTCTCTGAAATTTCCAGGGAAAGGAGTGGAGAGGAACTTAGAAGGAAAAAGGCACACGTGTGCACGCGCACACACACGTACGCACACTCTGAAGCATGGCGAGCACCTGGCCTGAAATCCTCACCCTGAGAGTTAGTGGTGTCAGTGTTGCCATAATGTACACAAAACTGGCTGCAGAACTCAAAATCCAATTTGTGGTACGTTGATTAACTCTGTAGCCTCTTTAATGAGCTTGACATTAAGTGCAGGACAAACGAGACTAATTAGAGCCCCTCTGGCCTGCCTGGTGCATCTGTGACCCCAGCGGCCTGTCCTTACCTAGTGGCTTCACTGGCACGGGCCCGGCCCCATCCCAGCGGCTCCTTCGGGCCCTCCCTGGCGGCCCCTCCCTTCAGCACAGCTGAGAGTTTATTACATGATGAGCCGTGTGAATCAGGGATCCATCAATGCCAAGAGCGCGGCTGGACTAACCTACCAAACACAGCTGCCGATGCTAAACACCCGGCCCCAGCAGCAACGAGGCCAAGAACAACGGAATATTAATGAGGCATTGTGTGTGTGTGGGGGGGGGGTGTATTCGGCCTGTGTACACACGGCCTGTGTGCACAGGGCCTCGCTGGTGTGAAGATGGATGGGTGTCTGCGTGTGCGCGTGCAGGCGTGGGCAGCATACATGCCCCATGCTTCCTAGATTAAGCAAGTTACTTCCCCCAAACTGTCTGGGGTGGCCCCTCCCCCCAGATCTGTGCCTGATGGACACAGGCGCAGGTGACATTCTGATGTCTGCACTCTCAGAAGGAGCGCGGGCAGAGCGGGGCACATCCTGGGTGGGACTTGAAAGGGCTGGGACCGTCCAAGCCCCATGAAGCCCACACTGGTTTGACCCAGCAGCATGCTTTGAAGTGGTTGAGAGGGAACTGGCCACTTTGTGAATTTAGGCTGAGCTTGGGGACCCAGTGGGGGAGGTGTGGACAGGCTGGTGCCTATACCCCAGGGGATGCTTATGCAGTCACTAGAGAAAGTCCTCGTTGATATTCCCTCCCCCTTGGCACTCCTTGCGGGCACCTACCTTCCTGTCCTACGCCAACAAACCTGAGTAGTTGGAAGCAAATCAAGTGACGTTAAAACAGTACGCTCTTCTGAAGTGAATGGCATCAAAAAGCGCGGGCTGGGGGCTCTTTGATGAGGATGCATACTCCCGGCAGGATGGGCCTGCTCCGTCCAGAACAAGTAAAGCCCCTCCCTCATTCAGCAGAGCCCGCCACCCGCCCACGAGAGGCCTGGCCTGCATACTTAAGCCCAGAGCTGCGACAAGACCCAAGAATGAGGAGAGAGAGGGTCCTACGTTCCTGTCTTGAAGCACATAGCTTTTTCTATGCCTCCAACAGACGTGACCATACACCCCGTTATACACCCCGATATAGAGCCTGTCTCCTGGGCCCCACCCTATCCCCCACTCCCGTCCAAACCCAGGACAGAGCACATGCAAGCAGAGATGCGTGCCGACTCAGATAGGGACACTCCTTTATCCACGGACAGTCAGGAAGGACCCAATTTTGTCACGGAGGAAGGAATGAATTTATGTCACCCATTAGCTTGTTGGGGGATCAACCCACCCCTTGGCCCTCAAGAGGGTGGGGCACACGGCCCAGCCCCCGACTCACAGCTACTTTCCTCTCCCGTCATCTGGCTCATTGTTTATAAACCCTCCTTGTCTCCAGGACACAAGGTTAAGAGTCAAGTATAGAAAATTTGCTTGTTGTCTTAGAGCCAGCAGGGCCACTTTTGTAACAATCCCTGGGGAGCCCGAGGCAGACTTCAGGGAGTGTGTGTCCATGGGGTGGTGGCTGTGGCAGACATTGAGACCAAGCAGTTTTGTTTTGTTTTGTTTTTTGTTTTTTCCTCAAAACACGTTTTGGGACCATCTGCATCAGTCTTTTGAGAATATGTATTAAAGATGCGGAGTCGTGGATCCAAGTTCCCGAGGGTGGGGACCCAAGAGCCCACATCTCAAATGAGTACCTGCTGCGTGGAGCACAGAGAGACTGGGACCCACAGACCCACAAGTGGGATGGGGAGAAGAATGAACAGCATTCACCTGCCCTGCGGAAGCCCCTGCACTGCTCACCTTGAACCAAGAAGGGCCGAGGACCGCCTCAGCCGCATGTCTCCACTCTACAGTTTGGGAGGTAAATGCAGACCTGTATTCCCGGAGACCCCGATCATCCACCCACTGCCTGGAAGGGCCTACCTGTGTGTGAGCGCAGGTGGCGTTTGAGGGCCGTGTGGCTGGGGAAGGTGCGGTTGCACTCGCTGCAGATGTAGCTGCGAACACCCGCGTGCACCTCCATGTGCTGCTGGAGCGCGCTCTGCGCCTGGAAACGCTTCCCGCACAGCAGACAGAAGACGGCCATGTCCGTGCCTGTGGGAGACAGGAGCGGGGAGAGCCTCAGGGCGTGGAGTGCCAGGCCATTCACTCTTCACTCGTCCAGACGAGAGCAAGGGCCAGGGTCAGGGCCAGTGCCTCCGATCCCCCAAGCTCAGCGGCAAACCCAAGGGCAAGCCCAGCATTGGTGGGGCGCCCAGTGTGTGGCTCCAACTCAGACGACATCAAGGTACCACTCCCCTCACGGAACATAGAGTCTAGTGGGAGAAGGAGAGGATCAGATGCGTTGCTACAACAAATGTGAGTCAGCGGCTATGGGGGGGCGCGGTGTCAAAGGCAGGGTGGCCTCTGTGAGGAATCACAGTAATGAAGACAGCAGGTGCCCAAGCCACTGCTCGAATGTTAACTGGTTTACAGTCACATCTCTACCACCTCACCCTTCAGACAAGGCAAATGAGGCACAGAGGGAGACCAAGCAACTAGTCCGAAGGCCCCGCCAGGGTTCAGAAGCTGCAGAGATATAGTTCAAACATGGGCTGCCTGGGTCTGAATCCTCTCTGGAGAATAGCTACAGACCCTATTCTTTTACCCAGCTCTCTCTTCCCTTCATTTCTTGAGAGTCCATTCATTCAACAAATATTACTCTAGTACCTTCTATAAGGAGGACTCTCTTTTGGGCACTGGGGAGTAACCATGGAAAACTAGTCAAAGTCTCTGCTGTCATTGGCAATGGCACCCAAGCACACTGGGCCAGCAGGGGAGAGCATCCCTGAACACGCCGGCCTGGAAAGAAACGTAGCTGATCGGAGGATCAGAGTGACGAACGGCACAGCTGGGGAGATGGGGAGACAGTGCAGGGTGGGAGGCCACACAAGCAGGCAGGGTGCAGGTCACGTGGGGTCTTGAAAACCATGTGAAGATGTTTAAACCACATCCCAAGACCAATGGGCAGCTGTCGAAGGACTTTATGCTAATGAGTGGCCTGAGATTTTCATTTCATTCTGTCTGGTCATTCCCTGCACTGATCAGAAGCACACGTGAGTTATGGCACCCTGCACAACAGGCTCCCTTTTTCCATTTGTTATCGGCCCACTTTCTGATCAACCTGCTCTGAGCCGTAGCCGTTCTAGGTCCAGCAGCCCATGAGGAAGCATCTAGACCCCCCCATCTGAATCCTAACCGGCGGCGCCCTGCCCACCATCTTGGATCTGGTTTCCCTAAGCACATCAGCTCCCCCGGGAAGCGCATCTCTCCCCTCTCGCTGGCATCTGGGTGATACCCCCCCTGCACAGCCCTGCATCACCCTGCCCTCTGCGAAGGACACAATGGGAAAAGGTAGACAGGCCTAGCGTCCGTCAACCCTGCCCAGAGGGGAGGAGGGGGAGCTCCAGGTAGAAACGGGGGTGACGAGAAGGACAGCATGAGGACCTTGCTGCCTCCCGGATCCCCCGAGACAGCAAAGAGGGGGTCTGTTCTCACCGCCTCAGTCCCATTCGTGGTTGGGTTTAAGAAGAACTAGCGGGAAGGCCAGACCCTCCCTCCCTTCGCAGCCACCCCTGCAGAGGCGCGCAGCCGCTGCCTGCATCCACGTCCAGGGATGGCTGAGCACAACGCAGGAGTGCGGGTTCGCTCCTGGCCTCAGTGCGCACAGGGAAAGGAACGAACGCAGGCCTTGTGCCGGCCGTGGACCCACGCTGCTATCTCATTGACAACCTGCAACGAACCCCACCAGGCAGGTGTTCCCCTCCCTCTTTTTTTTTTTACAAATGGGAAAACAGAGCAGTTAAATAACTGGCCTAGGGTCATGTAGTCCGAAGAGGCAGAGCTGGGATGTGAAAGCACCTAGGTCCGTCTGAGTTTAGAAAGCGCAGGGCTGGGCCTGTGCCTTCTGGGCATGCCATCTGTGTGTCCGGGCTTCTCTGGGAAGGTGACAGTGGAGATGCCAGCATGCCAGCTCTAACCCAGCTTGGTCCAGGAGCCCCCGGGCATGCGGGACCCGCCTCGGCAATGGTGAGGAAACCCGGGCCAGCGGGAGGGGATGGCAAGCTGAATCACAGGTCCAGCTCTCTGAAGCCTCCGACCTCCCAGGAGGTGCTGGGGTGCTTGGCAACACTGGCCTTGTGGGCGGGCTCTTCGGGGCAGAAGGTGACAGCGAGCACCCGGTGTCCACCCAGCAGGTGAACTCGCCCGGGGTTTGGGGGGAGGGCAGTCCATCCGCAGTGTGTGCGGTGACACAGCTTCCCTGGCTGATTCGTCCCCAGGGCCCCCAGCATCAGCCCCACTTAAGCCAGATGTCAAACAGCTACCTGAAACTGGTCAGCTGGAGCAGGGCTCGAGGGCAAGCCATGCCCTCAGCGGCCCATACTTCTCCAGCACCCCCTGAAATCCCTGGTTGTGGAAAGTGCCTGGGGCAGAGGGACCGTGACATTCCCACCCAGTAGAACACCCCCAGCCCGAAAAGCCAGGCCCAGAGGAGTCCCAAGGGCTGGTACCACCTCGCAGAGCTGACTGAGGACACCGCAGCTCTCTGCCCCTTGGTCTTCTGCAGGCTCCTCAGAGCTAGGCCATCCATACTTCTCAGGATGGTCTGAACCCCCTGAGTGCCGGCACACTCCATGCACAGTACTAAGCATAGGCACTGTGCTAGGTGATGAGGGGAACGCTGAGTTTAACCACATGAATAGGGCCCCAGACTAGTTCCCAGACAGGTCGATGGCCCACTAGGGGACAAGACAGGGAGACCCCATGAAAACCTTGGCTGTGAGAAACGAAGGGCATGAAGAAGCCAAGGAGTGGGAGAAGGGGTACAGGGGGCAGGCTCAGTAAGGAAACCCCGCAAGCAAATTTCAGATCAGGCAGAGACACAGGAGACCCTGAGGATGGAGACGAGCAGGGGACGTTAGTGGGGGGTCAGATCACTGGGGCCACATCGCCCGGTGGGACAGACCACACGTCATGCTACAGGCTGTGTGAGGCCAGGGAAGGATGGGGGTGGGGTGCCAGCGTGACCCAACCTGTATGCGAGGACAATGCCCCTAGGGTCGCGTGGGGCCCAAGAGCAGCGGCCAGTGACTGGAAGCTGGGAAAGAGCTGATGGCTTTTTGGGCACCACTGGAAGCAGGTGGGGACCTGACTGGGCTACGGGCTCGAGTTGGGAAGCGTGGTGCACACCTGCAGTCCCGGACGGCCAGCTCTGGCAGGTTCCAAGTTCCATAATCACCTCTTGGGAAGGAAAGGCTGCAGTGTCCCTGCAACGGTCCCTCTCCCCCTCCTGGGACATCTCACAAGGCTCAGGGCTCTCCTTGGCCCGCTGGTAACACTGGCCGGAGTGCAGAGGGGAAGAGAAGGGGCCTCAAGTGCCCATATCCACTCTCCCCTTCCTTCTGTTTAGAGACCGACAGCTGAGAAGATGGAAAACAATTTAAAAAGAAAAAAAAAGGGAAGAGGTGGCGTGGGTGGGGGCGGGGGGCGGAGGAGCCCCAAGAGAAGCCGCTGGTGCATGGAAGCTAAAAACCTAGAGACTAGATTTGAGTTATTAAACAATTTGCTGTAGTTTCTGCCTAGCTGATTGTTCGCATGTATGATGAGTCAAGGCAGATTCTATTACACTGGGAGATTAAGCAAATAAATGCTAGCTTTTGGAAACACATTAAAATGTGGGACTATGGAAATAAAATTATCTAGAAAATTGTATTAGCAAATTCATTAGCTGCAGTGAGGTGTGCAGCCGGGCCAGAGGGCCAGGCAGTGCTCAAACGCTTGGCTCCTCTCGACGCCTGCACTCCAGAGATCTTGGTGCTTCTTCCAATGCTCCAGAGAGATTTCATGCCTGATACCACCCTGGGGAGATGGGAGCAGCCTCCGCTGATGGCAGAGAGCCTTCAGGAACCCTACGGCCAGCCAGACGCGAGGAAGACGAAAGCAGCACAGAGGTCTTGGGCTCCCCTCACTCCCATTGTGATCCTGAGCAAGTCACTGAACTCCTCTGGACCGGACTTTGCTCATCCTTTGCCACACCGCCTGTAGTTGCTGAGGGTGACAGGTGAGATGCCCATGCGAGGGAAGCTGTCGAACTATAAAGTGGTAGCAAGAGCCACTACCGGCCCGGACGATGCCCCCGTCTGAATCAGAACGTCACGCGTCCTCCTCTGGGCACCTGGCGCACAGCTCTCACGAGCAAAGAGGCTGCATTCCAGCCTCCACGTGCCCCCCTCAGCTGGGCAGCAGGCGACCTGCATGGGGATCACCGCGGCCCCACACGACATACGCGCCTAAGTCGTTCAGTCGACTCGGGGCTGCTTCTCCCAGGAGTGGACTCTCTAGAGAATGGCATAGTGGATGAGTTACACCACTTAGGACTCCATGCCAAGAACACCTCCTTCCTCTAAGCCTTCGTGACTATAGCACATAAAACCCTTTGATACGTTTGTTTTTGACACTCAGTTCTGCCTAGTAGATTGTAAGCCCTCCAAAGCAGGACCTCTTCTCTCAATCTCTATATTCTCCCACTCAGAGTGCGGGCCTGGGCACAGAGCAGGCACACAGTAGTTGCATGGGGCATCATAGAAGAATAAGTAAGGAGCTGTGGGACAAATCACAAGGGGCAGGGGTGTGGGGGGCAGTCCCAGTACAGGGAGCCAGACAGCTGGAGCTAAAGCGAGCTCAGACCAAATGCAGCCATTCCTGACCACTTCCAGTGAGACTCAGGCATCTGACCTTGTCTGGGGCCTCGCGTGTCTGTCGGGTGGGCTGGACAGGACTCCCCAGTTCTACTCGGTGTCTGAGCTCCGTTGCTCAGAAGCAAAGACTGAGACCACAGAAGGGACCAGTTTCTCCACATCACGCAGCGAAGCAGGCAGAAGACCTCCGTTCTGGCCCAGAGGCACAGGCTTCCTGGCTTTGTGACCCCGGGCCAAGGAGCTGCTGCCCTTGGCCTCATTTCTTTCTCTAGGAAACAGCATTCCTAACTCACCTGCCCTTTCCGACACCCAACTTCCCAGTGCTGTGATGAGGCAAACGACAAATGTTTCTGAGTACGTAAATTCTACAAAATGTATTGCTTTCTATCAATCTGTACATTTCAAATGTAAATCAGGTACATAAATTAGCCTTGGTCCCAGGAAATAATTTATCAGGTCAAAGAACAGTACTTCCTCTGCTCTTCTGCAGACTGACTGGAGCTCAGTCTTGGGCTGTGTTCCAAGGCTGTCTGCCTGAAACGGCTTATAACTGCCGATAAGAAGAGGTTACGGAATGAAATCACCTCTTGAATGAACAGCATGGTTCTAGGTACTGTGGGCAGAGCCCACGCGAATATCTGGGTTTCCATCTACCTCACTTCTGTCTCTGGAGACGGTGACCCACACCTCAGCCACCCTCCACCCCCAAGGGCAGCACGGCCCATTTTGGCTGCAGGGCACGTACGACTCACAGACTCTCAGTTTAAAGCAAGTTTAATTATAGCCAAAAAATGGGAGAAAGCCAAGGCCAGGGTGGAACAGGAGGCGGGGGGGTGACATAGATCCAGGATATTTATTTCACCCAGGTGATGGCTGGGTCTGAAATTATGAGCCACAAAAACCCTCATGTTTACACCTGTGCCATTTCCATACCAATTAGCTCTTTAACAGAAAGGAAGGGACGGGAGCAGAGGGGTACACAGCTGGAGGAGGCACTCAGGTGCCACACCTTCCTAGAACAAGGCTCTTATTATCTCCAGCACAAGCAGTTTCTTAATCAAAAGAGCAGAGGGCTCTAAATATACTCTGGCTTTTTTTGGTAAGTGAGCTATGACTGCCACGTGTGCGTGTGCTGGACTGTGTGCACGCTGTGTGCGTGTGTGCACGCACATGGCCCACAGATGGGCTCGTCGTGTCCAACCCCACCTCGGCAAGCCAAGGGAGCTGCTTCTCCTGCGGCCGCCAGCAGGGTTTGTTTTTTCTCCCCGGAGGAAGACAGTATCAACTTTAGGGGGCTGTGAAAACCTTGGTTTAAACTGGATCTGTCTCCTACCCTCCACCCCCCAGTCTGACCCCCAAATCCTTCAGACAGGTCTTTCTATACTCGCTCTGATCTCCTGGATGCCATTGCTGGTCACAGGCGACCCTGATAGCCACCCATCCTACCGTGTCAGTGAGAGTGCTGCCTTTTCCCCTTCCTCATCTCTCTCCCTCCCCCTCTCACCCCCGTCACTGGTAAAGAGCATGGTAGAACGGCATCATCCACTGTGCGTGAGAAAAAGACGCAGATAAGCGGTCCAAGGCTGACTCACACCGAAGGCGGGAAGGCTCTGTCTGCATCTCAAGATGGAGAAGGCTACAGGTGTGGAGGGGGCAGGGACACAGAGCACACAGAAAGGAAGTGAATGCCCAGCCATGACATCGGCAGGGGGGCCTCCCTTCCCGCCCACTGCCATACCATCATTTAGGGTTTGGCTTCTTTTCAAGGGATCTACTGGAGAACGGGTCAAGCGCTCCCTCGCTATCTCTCTTGGGCATAGGTTGCAGATCACTGAGGCTGAGCTCCTGAATTCCCGGGCTTCTTCAGAAGGCTGGCTGTGAGCACAATGAGGGCCCGGTCTGCCCAGCCCGAGAGAGTGTCCGCCCACTGACCTCGAGAAAAGACAGCTTCCAAGCGTGGGAGACGAGCCCTACTGTTTCCGTCACTGCCGTCGGCCTCTCTGTCCAGGACAGGTAGAGGAGGCTAAGAAAACACCTCGGAAGGCCCACCTCAAGCCAGATTAGCCGCAAGTCTGTGCCTGGGTGCTTGTCTCCGACATCTAGAGTCACCTGCTGCTGGGACACCTTTGATCACCTGTTCAGTTACACCTTCGCAAACCAAGCCGGGAGCTAAAACCCTTAGCTTCTAGTCTTCTGGGCGATTCCAGTCCCCTTATCCAGGGCGCCCCACCCCCTTTCCCTTTCTCTCTTGACTCCTGGAAGGCAGTCTACATAAGCTTCCATTTCCGCAACAGAAAGGGGGACGGTTATGGGTTCCTATCATCAGCTCAGGGAACAGAGAGTTCTCAATGAATAACCAAAAAGGGGAGGAGCCGGAACAACTGACTCAAATTTGTGTTAAAACTGAGCCGCGGACGGGTGAGTGATTCCATGTCACAAAGCACACACCCCTGTGCACGCACGCGCACACCCTCGCGGTCTCTGGGGGAATGTGGCCGCATCCTCAGGCAGCAGCTAGCAACGCTGGCTCCCAGAAAGCCATGTATTTGTTTAGCAGCGAGCTGCAGACACAAGTGCATTTCATTACTCGGCACCTCCAGCTACAGTAAACAAATTTGTCAGCTCACTAGCTCATTAAGGTGCACCCCGGACACAGGGGATTTACTGAGACCTGCACAATAAAAGTAACATGAATGGATTTACTAATTTTGTCAATCACTCCAACAAACAAGCCTGAGAGAAGGAGAGACCGCAGGAGGGGCACAAGAAAAAGGGGTGGAAGAGGAAGGAAAGGAAGTAAAACGGAGGAGGAAAGTGGAGTTTGGTTGGCAGCAGAGTCAACAGGTTAAAACGGGACCCGGCCCGAGCTGGGCTGTGCTGCCCCGTTAGGTGACCGCCTCCCGGTTGGCGCGGCCTCGTGGTGGGCCACGCTTCGCAGGGTGCGCGGCCCCTAGCAGCCAAGGCGCCAAGGGCAAACTCAACCGCGCGATGCCACACCGATGGGAACCTTCTCCTTCATGACCCCCACCCCAGCATCTGATGCGGAAGTAGGGAACGGAGCCCAGGATTAAAAGCCACCCTAGAGGAAGCAGCAGCGGCGTCCACACCAGATGCGTCTCTCCTCTTCCCACCTACACCTGCAGCCACTTCCCAGTCATGTTCCTGAACCCTTCCAGACGCTCCAGAGTGGATCCAAACTTCCATCCACAAGAGCAAGAGGAGGAAGAAGGAAGGGGGGGGGGGAGAGAAAGAGAGGGAGAGAGAGAACAGGGGGTGGGCTTGGGGTGGGAAGTAAATCCGGAGAGGTATGCAGCCCTCCGGTCTGTAACTTTCAAAATGACAGCAGGACTGGGGCAAAGGTCACCGGGTCCGCGGCCTTAAGCACCTCCGCCAGCTGTGGCGGTGCAGCCCGGAGCCCGCAGGACGCCTGCCCGTATAAATCAGCGGTAAGCAGCCCCCGCTGGGGGCGAGGACAATGGGCCCACACGGGGGCAGGAGGCAGGACAATGGGGCCCGGCCAGTGCGCAGGCCCGGAACAAATGTGCCCTGGCACCACGGGGGCCCCCATTTGTGAAACTAATTGGCCCACGATTGAAAAATTGGACCAACTTCAACAGCCCTGAGAGGGAAGGGGCAGCTTGCGGTTGCCCGGCCCTGGGGATCAGAAGCTGCTCCCAGGTCCTGCCCATCTGGGAGAGGAGAGGTGCCTCTGAAACGGGGGCCAGTCTGGGAGGAGATGGATTGGGGGACGGATGGGGCAGGTGAATGGAGTGCTGTCTTGAAGGACCCTGGTGCGGCCTCTCCACCCAAGGGAGAGAGCTGCCTTTGTCTACACTGTCTGATCTACAGGGATAACGCTCAAGGGAGAGAGGCGCTTGTCTACCCTCTGGGATCCTCCTGCAGTCCAGGGGGCACACATTCAGCTCTGTGCCCCCAGCTCTCCGTAGGCTGTATGAGCTGGACTGTAAGAAGCTAGGGTCACCCAGTCTCTAACTCCTCTGGTCCTGGTGGCTTCTGGGAAAAGAGCTCCTAAAGCGTGTGCTGTGGGAAAGGACAGGCCAAGCAAGCCACTGTCCCCTGCCCTACGCTTCCCTAGGACTTTTCACCAAAGACTCCCAACTGAAGAGGCTGAAGCATGGAAAGAACTGGGGTCTTCAGCCGGAACGCCAGTCCTCCAGTCCTGGCTCAGTGGCTAACATGCTGTGCACTCTTGGGTTGGTTACTAGATGTCTCTGGGTCTCTGTTTCCTCGCTGGAAAAGTGAAGGTGGAAATAAATGACTCTTGAAAGCCTTCCCTCCTACTCTAACAGTCAATCATTCTAGGCCTATGCAAGAGTGTGCTGGAAGACTGAAAGATCCTTCTCCCACTGAGATGCAGTGCAGGCATTTCTCCGAGTCTTGATTAGACCGCCTTCTCGTTTAAAGAGAATCTCGAGGCTTCACTGGAAACCACCGTCTTAGGCTCACAGAGGGACAGTCACCGCTGAGACAAAGACAAGACCCATAGGGATTGCTAGGGGCCAATCCAGGCGGATCACCCCTAAGTCCTTCTCGAGCCCTGTGACACAGGGAATTTTGGGAAGGTGAGAAAAGCAAGATGTGAAAGAACATGCTAGGTCCTTTCTCTCCAGTGACCACCAGTTACATGCTGAGTTCCTTCCAGAACTGGCCATACAATCAAAAGGGGAATTCTGGAGTTGCTGGGTCTGAGGGTACCTCCAAGCCTCTGTGGTGGGTGGGGCTTTGGCTGATGGGGTGGGAGGGAGGGGAGCAAGCTTTCTCTTCCATGCCCCCGGCACTGCTGTGACAGAAAAGCCATGAGTGACCCTCAGAGACGATGAACGAGAAAACCAGACCCTCTGAGGCCAGTGGTCTCATTTCCCTAGGGCCCTGTGCCCCCACATGGCAGGCACTGTGCTTTTTTTTTAAGTTTATTTATTTCATTTCAGAGAGAGAGAGACAAGTGGGGGGCGATTAGGGGCAGGGAGAGAGAGAGAGAAAGAGAGAGAATCCCAAGCACTGAGAGTGCGGAGCCTGATGCAGGGCTCAAACTCACGAACTGCGAGACCACGACCTGAGCAGAAATCAAGGGTCAGACGCTTAACCAGACTGAGCCACTGGGAGCCCCAGGCACTACAATTCTGAGTGGCGGGTCTAGTCCAGAACTTCAGGACCGAGCATGGCGGTTCCGCCTGATGATGAGACCCGATGTCCTTATTTGTGCAGTAAGTTCTTACCAGCTCTCGTTCATCTCTTCTGTCCATCAAGTGGACAGGACATTTTCTAGAGAGTCAACCTCTCTGGTTGCAGGCATCCCCTAAGTCATCTTGAGGCCCCTGGGGGAGGAGCCAGGGCCCAGCAGAGGGTTCTCTGGGAAGAAGCAACTCAGCTCAGGTCTTCTTTAACACGCCCTCTAAGGCCCGATGTATTCCAGAGACAGTGAGGTGGAGGTAGGAGGAGATCCAGAGAGAAGCGCTGGGACAGACAAGGAGAGACAGAGGCCAGACAAAGACCCAGAGAGACCGTATGGGCTGGGGAGGAGAGCAGGCGTTGGGGTGGGGCAGATATTCAAAAAAAGTGAAATGCTAATTGTTTCAGAGCCATTTCAACATCGGACAAACATCAGGCATTGAAAAGAAAGGCAACCCTGTATAAATAAACAAAACCCAACCAGAGAGAGAGAGAGAGAGAGAGAGAGAGAGAGAGGGGACGTATTCATTTTACTGACATTTTAATGGTTCTTCTCCTTTCCCCCCCAGAAGATGATTACAAATTAAGCAGCATTTAAATGCTTTTTACTGTCAACAATTAAAAGGAGGGCTGGGAGCCTGAGAGTGTGGTGGCCATTCATTCCCACGGTAACCAGGCTATCAGAGGCACCGCCAGGCTTCCCGTACTGTACCGCACACAATGGTCAAAAAGGGAAGAGTGAGTACACCGTTAATTTTGCAGGACATTCAGAAGCAAATTAAAATATAAAAGGCTCCCGCACAAAGGTAGATACCAAGAGTGAGGGCAGGACAGGTCAGGCTCTTGGAATTAAAGTCTTAGCAACGGCAGAGTTTAAGCACAGCCTGATTACACCTTATTCAAGGCTTCCCTGCCTTCGTTTTACAGAGACACAGAGAAGAGTGTTTCATGGAAAGGATTAAGGGTGGAGGTGGCTTTCCTAGATAGAGAGGAATAAACAATTAAAAGGACCCAGCAGCTCCGGGCCAGACCCCAGGTCCCAGGGAGTGAAGGGCAGACACACCAGCTCCTTCAACCTGAGCTTCACCCACGGGCACTGGTCCACCGACATCTAGCCCTTTAGCACTCTGTTGCACCATAGAGAGGAAGCCGGTGATCTTCATTTCACTCTGCTCGGAGGAAAGGGTATCATTCCGGAGCGAAGCAAAAGAACAAATGCAATTTTTCCGAAACTGACCTCCCTTCTCTCCCCACCGATTCATGCCCACCCCTGCCCCTCCAAGCCTGATACCACCCAATAATACTCACTTCTTTCTGAAAGGCTAAAACCCCTCTGGGTTGGGTCCCCATATATTTTTTTCTTGCCAGAACCGTTGTTTGGGCTACTCAGAATGGACTCTGAGAAGCCACATCATCTCAGGTACCTTTCAGAATAATGGGACAATGGAAACTCGCCCCCCCCTGGATAAAAGGGAGAAAAGAAAGGATTGAAAAAGAGACAGAGGCGAGTGGAGGAGCAGGAGATGTCGCTACCCGTTTTCCTCTCCGGTTCTTCCGAGAGCAACATGGGAAGTCACAGAAGCGAGCTGGTTCCGGAGGATGAGCCGGGTCCGTTTCTGTACCGTAAAGTTTAATATGCAGGAGGGGGCGACAGAGAAATAAAAGAGACACGTCCCCTTTAAAAGGAAATATAATTTACAGTGTGCAGCCAGGCGGCCCATAGTTTCAATCTCGTTTACTATAGAGAAAACTCTGCTAGCTGTTCTCTATCCCACAAATCCGATTTAATCAGACAAGCCAGCCAGCGTGGCTTGGAGTAAAAACGGATAATTAGTAAACAGAGAGCTACTCCAGTGCTTCATTGGCATTCGAGCTGGGCTACTGTGTCGCATTTAAAATGCAGTCTGATGAAGTTTACAAAATCAAACCATTTGTTACTCCTATTGAAGAGGCTTCAGGCCACTTGCAATTAAATTGGAATTAGTGCTCAGAATGAGACACAGCAAATTCATACTAAAAAGGGATCTGACTTTGAGACATTTGACTTCACTTCAACAGTTTTCTGTGTGAGTGTGTGTGTGGTGTTACCGAAAGACTCCTCACTCACCCCGACTCTGCAGAGCTCCCCGACTTGGTGAGCTCGCCCCCCCACAACCTGCTACTCTTGGGGCTGCCTGCAGGGGCGCGGGGGGATGGGGCCGCAGGGGAGGGACAGCTGACACTGGAGAGCCAGGCCCTGCATTCACACCAGGACGATACTGTACTGGGGAAAATGTGTCCACAAAGGACCATATGGCTCCCTTCTGCATTGAGCCTTTGGACAAGGGGGTGGAAGGGGGGCGGGGAAGCTGCCAGAAGGCACACTTCCAGGGGGCACTGGCCCCGCCCACCGCAGACAGCAGGCTGGCGGCTCTGGGAGAATGGGGGCACCTTTTCCCCGTTGGCTGGGTGCCTGTGCCGCTCCCGCCTTCCCTCCCTCCAGGGCGCATGCACAGGGAGGGTGTCTGTCACCTGCCCATGAGCAGGCTCCTGGCCCGGGGCACTGCCCTTGTAGGCAGAGCAGACTAGACTAAAACTCTGTCTTGGCATCTTACCCTAGAGGCCACGACACTCCCAAGCTGTCCAGGGACAGAATTCGGGAGGCTGGTGAGCTCGGAGAAGAAGAAAAAAATTGCATCTTTATTTTTACCAACCTCTACCTGAAATTCGGCAGCTCCTTCAGTGGGGAATGAAAGTGAAAAAACCCAGCCGTGTTAGCTGTGCCTGTGGCTTGGTCACGGACAGGGTAGACACTGGGATCCCGCTACCACACAGAAAGAGCTGTGCATATATCCAAGCCTTTATGCAAACCACTCCTGCAAAAATATGGCGGAGGTTCAACCACTTTGTGAGCTTAACAGGACAACAAAGAACCACACATGCGTGTTACAAATGATTTTTTAAGAATACTTTTTTATATCTGTGTTTGAAGTTTCCATTTGTAATCTCGTGGATTGTACTTGATGCATTTAGAGACATCATCTTAAGAGTTCATGGATTTCACCAGACTGCCCCGGGGCCCTGCCGCACAAAATGCTGAGAATGCCTTGTCCTGGGGGTGGGAAGAGCTACTGTGTAATAAGCACAGAGCTTCCGTTTGGGAGGATCAAACGGTTCTGGGGATGGACGGTGTGACGGCTGCACAGCCTGTGAATGTACTTAACGCCACTGAACTGTACGCTTAAAAACGGTTACAATGGTAAAGCCCGTGCTATATACATATTTTACCAAAATACAAAGAATCTCGACTAGTCAAAAGTTACTTGTACAGCAGCACAGCCCCTTTGCTGCTCATAATGTACCCAGACTAAAACTCAGCTTTGCTCCTTCTCAGCGTCTCCATTTGCAGCGAAGAACTGAACAGGATGGCTCCCAGGAAGGGGAAGGACCATTTGTGGGCCCTTGGAAAGAACGCTGCAGGAGCCAGACTTCTTAGCTTTGACACCAACCAGCCTTGGGCGGGTGGCTTCAAGTTCAAGGGCTACTGTCTCCCTCACCCCATCAGAATGAAAGCCGCCTAAGAGCAGGGCCTCCTTTCTCTCACTCACGGCTGTTAGCTCTTGGCCCGCCAGGTGTTTCAGGAGTATTTACTGGGAAGGACAAATGGGTGCATGTGGGATTAAACTAATGAATTTTCTCTCTGGACCTCAATCTCATCCCTGATATAAAGAGGTCAGGCTCCGTGATCCTTTAAAGCTCCTACCATCCAAAGGGGTTCCATCTGCTCTCACGCTCCTCTAGCCACTGTTCACACACACACTCCAGCGTGCAGCCCTCCGAGGCGAGTGGCGGGGGGCGCGCGCGCACAGGTTGGGGGGACGCATGTGCACACAGGTGAGGGTGGCGCGCACGCACAGGTGGGGGTGGCGCCTGCATACAGATGGCACACCCGCACAAGTGGGGGTACGCGTGTGTGCACAGGTGGGGGTGGCGCGCATGCGCACAGGTGGCGGTGGCGCATGCATACAGATGGCACATTCGCACAAGTGGGGGAACGCGTGTGCGCACAGGTGGGGGTGGCGCGCATGCGCACAGGTGGCGGTGGCGCATGCATACAGATGGCACATTCGCACAAGTGGGGGAACGCGTGTGCGCACAGGTGAGGGTGGAGCGCACGCATAGGTGGGGGTGGCGCATGCGTACAGATGGCACACCCGCACAAGTGGGGGGATGCGCGTGCGCACAGGTGAGGGTGGCGTGAATGCATAGGTGGGGGTGGTGCGTGCATACAGATGGCACACCTGCATAAGAGGGGGAACTCGCGTGCGCACAGGTGGGGGAGGCGCGCGCGCACAGGTGGGGGACGGTGTGTCCACTGCCCACAGGTGTCCACTGTCCTCAGGCCCCAGGACTTTCATGCCTGAGGATGACCCCACACTGGCCCACTAGACCTCATGCCCTGCCACCCAAGGAAGAATCGGGCTAGTAATGATGGTGCTCAGAGGGAGGACGGTGAATTCATAGGCTGGCTGAACAATGAGAAGGAGCCATGGGGGCCTGAGGAGGCGGCTCCTAGTGGCATCAGGCGGCCACTCACAGTGGCTCTGAATGCCTGGAAGAAGGAGATAATTCTTTTTTGCTATTCAGGGAGGGAGGGGGAGGAATTTGATTATGCTCATAAAGAAAAACAAAACACCGTCCACCAGACTTTGCCACTTCCCCCAAATCCGGAGCCACCCTCCCTGTAAGTAGGCTGTGTTCCTGACTCACTACATCTAACCCAGGCAGAGGAGGTGGAGTGTCCAGCAGGCGCATGCCTGGGCCTCAAGGCCACGTCAGATGGTGTGTGTGTGTGTGTGCCCTGGACAATGGGTGGGCAACCTGGTCCACCCTCCCCCGCCACACATGCGCCCGCATGCACACCCGTGATGCCTGAAAAGAGGTCTGGAGAGAAACCAGCTCAGATTCTAAAAAGGAAATGCAAAGTTAAATGTCACTTAGTGGTTTGGGGTTCTTCTTTCCTCCCGCGTAAATTGTTTCTAGGTACCTCCCCTTTCAGTTCCTCCTCTGGAGCTTCTGGGCCACTCCCTGGTAGGACCGGGGCCCGAGGAGGGGCCCAGGACAGATGGGAGACCTTATGGCTGATGCTCATGCCACAGCCAGGCGTCCAGCACCTGGGTCATAAACGCAGAGGCCGGAAGAGACTCCTCTATCGAACAGTAGCACTGCTGGATCACCACATCCTCCCGTACTGGTCTCCCGCCTTCTGACCGTCCTCACTTCTCTCTTGAGGTGGTCTTACTTCTACTCCCCCGGGACACAGCACGGAGAGCCACTTTTGACACTGCTCAGGCATTTTCTCACTCGCTCCTGCATCTAGCCTTTTTGGAGTTCCCATTCTGTGCAGGCATCAAAGCCCAAGGCCGTCATGCCAAGATACTGCTCGCCACCAAGTCGCTTACAGTCTAAAAAGTGCTCTGCAAAAAGCACTTGGTTCCTTCATCTGTATTAGAGTGCTAATACCCAAGTTCAAGGGTGCTGGGGGGACTTGAGATAATGCACAAGTGCCCGCCGCAGTGCCAGGTGGAACTGAGACCTGGGAGCTGCTTAGAAGGCTGATCTAGGGGGCGGGATGAGGGTCATGGAGACAGGTATGTGAGAAAGCGGACGGGGGTGCTGGCCTACGTACCATGGACTCCAGCACAGCAGGAGGTGCTTACAGACAGCATTCCGGGCCTTCCATCACCAACCAGAGCTTTTCTTCCGAAGTGTTCAATTTAAACCTGCCTCCCACCCTTCAAGGTCTTCCATCCACTTGATCTCCAGACATTCCCTGGCAGCCCTTCCTGTCCTTACTTCTAAGGCCATTCGGCCCATCTTTCCAGACCCACAGTTCAATTACCAGCTGCCTCTTTGCCAATTCCCGAAGTTCCCTCCCCAAAATCCTTCCTCTGTTCTCTCCCTGCCAATCCCAACCCAGCCAAGGTTGGGGTTGGTCACCCCCTCCCTTCCTCACTCCTAGGGCTGCCCGCACGGACTGCGTCTACTTCCCAAGGCTCATTGACCCCTCAACCCACCATGATCTTCTCGTGCTTCCACTGGGTCACCAAGACCAAAACCGTTTACTTCTCATAACCAATGACCCCCACGTATCGCTCAATTCAACAGACGTTTTCTCGTCTTCCCCTCAGGGGACGTCTCAGCAGCATTAAGATTGATGACCACTTTTCCCTTTCTGAAACCTCTTCTTTACCACCACACTCTCCTGGGCTCCCTCCCATTCCTTCTAGTGATTCCTTTTCAATCTCCACGTGGGTTTCAATTGTTCTAGAGAGGCAGAATGGCGGCGGGGATGGAGGGAGGTTCCTCCGGATTCTGTTTTAAGCTCTCTTCTCTTTCTATACACTCTGGTTTGATAAACTCTTCAAAGATCCTTTCACATGCTGATGACTCCCAAATACACCTGTCCAGAGAGTCTCTCTCTTCTGAATTCCCAACATAACTATATATCCAAATGCCTTCCAGAAAGCTCCCCACTGGACATGTCACTGTTGTAATATCAAAACTGTTCATTATCTGAAAGACAGCGACAACAAAAATGCTCTGCTACTTTTCCGGCAGTCCCCGTTCAGTAAAGAGCTCAACTGCCATCACACAACCACCTGAGCAAGAAGAGGGGCCACCATCTTTGATTTTTTTTTTCCTCTCGCAATAAACCAATTACTGTATTTCCTTGGTCTTCTACATTTCTTGATCTTCCCCCTTCTTATCCACCCCACTGCAACTACACTGGTTGAAGCTACCATACGTTCTTGGCCAGATTATGGCAATATCGTCCTAACTAATCTCCCCGTCTCCCATGTATTCACAACCGTATAGTGTCCATCGTTTTTCTGAACCATAATCTGATGTTACTCCTCTAAGATCTTTTAATGGCTCCCTATGGCCCTCAGGAAAATGGCAGAACTACTTAAAGTGGTTTTCAGGGGTGCTCATGTTTCATTCCCACGTACCTCTACAGTCTCTGGTCTTTGCCCTCTTCCCCACCCTGTTTTCAGTTCCGTGAACTTGCCTGATCCTCTCCCAGCTCTGGACGTGAACCCATGCTGAACCTAGCCTGGCATTCTTCCCTTTCTCCTCCATTTGCTTCATCTTCTTTACTTAAAAACTTTAATGATACCACCTCCCCAGTTGGGGACCTTCACGTGTGCCCTCATGACACCTTACAGCTCCACCATAACCGTATTTATCCTGTACGTGATTTGTATACTTACTCATCTGTCTCCCCATAAGGCATGAGCTTCATGAGCACAGGGATTCTGTTCTGCTCACCACTGTGTTCCCAGAACCTAATGTATTATTAGATACATATTGGGTGCTTGGTAAATATTTACTGAATGGATAAATTGGTAAATAAATGAATACATTAAAATGTCACCTACAGGAGTGCTTGGTGGCTCAGTCGGTTAGGCATCTGACTCTTGATTTCAGCTCAGGTCATGATCTCATGGTTTGGGAGTTTGAGCCCCACATCAGGCTCTGCAACTGACAGTGTGGACCCTACTTGAGATTCTCTCCCTCCTTCTGTTTCACAGCCCCTTCCCTGCTCTCTCTCAAAATAAATAAATAAAAAACAAATGTCACCTATTAATACCTCTGTGCGCTTGGGCCACTGTCCTTGACAGATTATGATTTCTTGAGCCCAAGCCATTCATATTTGACTCTTACCAACTTCAAGAAAACACATCTCCTTTCCCTCTCCAGCCACCCCACTACCAGCCCAGATCCCCAGTCACAGGCTTCTGGGCCTGTATGCTCCTATACCTCCACCAGGTATGACTGTTAGGTGTGCACTCACACCCATGTGCTTTAGAACCAGAGCATGGGCTCCCCTGGGCGTGGCGTCTCCCCGCACCTGGCAGTAATCATTCACATGGTACCCAGTACAGAACAACTGAGCGGTCTCCTCAAGATGGAAAGTCAGTCGGGGCGCCTGGGTGTCTGTTGGTTAAGCATCTGACTCTTGACCTCAGCTCGCGTCACGATCGGTTTGTGAGTTTGAGCCCCAAGTCGAGCTTTGTGCTGATGGTGCAGAGCCTGCTTGGGATTCTCTCTCCCTCTCTCTGCCACTCCCCTGCTTTCACACACGCACATTCTCTCTCTCTAAAAATAAATAAACATTTACAAAAATATGGGCAGTCACTCACCTGAGTGGAGGATCCAGATCTTTCAGTAGAAAGACTACAGAATGGAGTGGCCACAGCTGTGAGTTGGCAGCCAATAAGTTCCCACAGTTCAGGACCTAACATCAAACCTGGCACCTCTTTGACCCCTGGCAGAACATGGACCCAAGGCTGCAGGTGTCCCCGGTGCACACTTCCTCCCTAGGAGGCCCCCAGCTTCCCCAGAGGGCCCACTTCAAGCCGCCCCCTCCTTCCCCCCGCCACAGGCTAGCCCCAGTGTCAGAGCCCTCTCCACCTGGGCAATGGGCTCCTCAAAATCACACTCCTGCCGGGGAGGGGGTTCAACCTCTTTCAGATGGTGACTGTGTATAATATACTATTCAGAGATCCAAGTTCTACAGCAAAACTCCTAAAATAGGGTTGCTAATGGAAATGGCAAAAGCCATGTCACTAACATGCACATAAGCTATGACCTCCAAGGCCATCCTGCTAGGAAAATAAAGATTGTTTTTCTTAAAGAGTTGAACTGACTCTTATCAGATTTGGGTACAGTGTCCCTCTTGGCTCTGGCCCCAAACCCTCTTTCTTGTGGATCTAGGGATGGAGGACTTGTCAGTGGTGAGTGCAGGTGTCCTTGTAAGCAAATGGGACAGCACAGGTGGCCCCAGGACTCACTAGCTCCTGGACAGAGGTGCCCTGGCCCTGTCTAGCTCAGGTCCTTTCTTTTGTCCTGACACCGAGCTCACTTCTACTTGATTCCCTACCTCTCAACTCCAAAGAACCCCTAAAAATGAGAAAAATGAGCAGTGTTTGTTTACTCAATCGTCTTTATGCCTCTTTCCTCACGGTTTCATTGATGGCACTTTCTGTTCATTCAGGTGAGTCACTGCGGGTTTCGAAGATTTTGGTCAAAGTCATTGAAAGGAGGGGGCCATCTTTAAAACATTCCCCTTTGAGCTCTGATGAAAGCACTGTGGAATTCTTTAAGCCTCCGGAATCAGCAGCAAAGGCAAGGAAGAAAGACCCTATGCTGCCAAAGATGTCTACACTAAGAACGTTTCCCTACTGGCCCTCACCGAGGCCTGTACTGTTTCATGAACGTTCTCTCCATGCAGGGAACATCTTGTGGTCAAATCCACTCTCCTCGGCACTTACCAACATCTTATCCATCCTTGGCCCTTCCGAAGGTTCTCCGAACACTTCCCGGGCCACTTACCCCACCCCGCCTTCCCCTTCCTTCCTCTTCCCTGTGGCACTCAGATGCAGGTGTTTTTCTGAAAACAGTGGCTTATTGAGAGAAGACTGGAGTGTCCTAGTAACAGCACACAGTAGGAGAATACTGAAGGCCACCTCTTTATCTGAGGGGCCCGGAGAATAAAGCACTCAGGAAACGGAGGGGAGAGAAGCCACCACCATCTTCCCCCACCAACCCGCAACATCTCCTAGCGATGATCCTGGCAGCTCGTGGGCATCGGCTCCTCTAAATGCAGTGAAGGTGGTAGAAATCAGGATGGCCCGAGAGAAGGCAGTGTGGTGCCTGAAACGTTTTCCACCTCTGCGCATCCAGGCGTAAGGCATCTATACTTCTGCTGCCATTTAATAGGAGCTAAATTTCTGACGAAGCCACTTACGTAATCTCCGAACAGGGAGGCTTCCCCCAAAGAGGCTCATTCTCCAAAGAACGAAGACCCCAAAACTACCATTCACTCAGGGCTGGGTGAGCACAGTCGGCACAGAAAGGCTGCCTCGGAACGCGAGGCCAGGGCGCTCGTATTAATTAACATCTTCATAGAAAGGAAACTCTCTCCAGGGAGTATCTGTTTGATTATTCTTATTTACTCAGTGATTCTGCTGCGTGGTTATTGCCTCCCCTCACTCCTAAGGAGCCTAAATGGATTCTGCGAAGGAGGAGGAAACAGTGCAGCCTTTGGATGGAGACTAGGGGACAAACAAGGGCAGAGAGTTGGTTCTCTGTTGCGTATGGGCACAGTGACGCCCATAGAGACTCTGCGTCCTGTGCATCCCTGCAAATCTTCAGCCAGGCAAACTGGGAAGATGTCTACCTGGGCAATGTTTATGACAAGGTCCTGTACCTTCCAGAACTTTCTCAGTGACTGCTGTGGTGGGTGTCCCTATCCCGTCTCAGTCGTCATACCTGTCCCTGGATGGGAACCATGTGACAAAGGGCTGGATTACGGAGTGACTTACTTATGTACTAATTATTAGCTTGATTAATTAATGGGTGGTTACCATGAGGCAACAGAGCAAGGTAAGAATGCTGCTAGAGCTTTCTTTCCTCCTGCTTACAGGACTCGGCGCTTTGCGTGAACTGGCCGCTGTGCTACATGGGGCCTGGGGATGTGCAGACGCCTCAGACAGATGCAGTCCCTGCCCTCAAAGAGCGTCCCCTCTACCGAAGGAGACAAACTTAAGTGCCCAGCTTATAAAACTCTCAGGTTGGGATCTGAAGGTGAGCAGCCATCGGGATCCAAGTTAAAAGTCTCCCTGCAACTGCCTCTCACAACAGAAACTCATACGCTCTTCTGTCAGAGGCTATGAGAGGACGAATTGACACATGCACACGTACACACGAGTGTGTGCACGCACGCTCCCACTCCGGCACCCACGGCAGAGACCTGAATGGCTGTCATTCAGGGCTGGGACCTGGGTTGTGTCCTTACAGAATAGCAGGCAAGCCGCGGCCCAAACTTGCTTGTACTGGAAGTCTGCTTCTGCCTGAGCTGATTTATTCCAAGGACCATCTGGGCGCAGAGAACAATGTGCTCTCCTATGTGAATGACCGGCCGTATTAGTCATACCCTCTTAACTCGACCCCTCCGTCCCTAATCTTCACTCTCCTCCACTCCCTTTGATGGAGGCCAAGGACTGGCTCCCTTTTCTTACCTCTCCCGAGGCCAGAGAAGTCCATCTGGGACAAAGACCTCTGCCTTCACGCCTGTGGGTCCGGGAGTCAGGTCAGGCCAGGCTGTACGAAAAGGGATCTGCAGCCCTCTCCCTCCACCACTCCCTTGCCCCCCCACCACCACTCCCTTGCCCCCCACTGCCCCGTTTGGACATGGGGATAAACTCCCCAAACAATGCTTCCCCAGGCTGCCCAGGGCATCCAGGACCCAAGCCAGATGGACTCAAAAATGAGCTCAAGGCAACGCATGTCCTAAGAGCTGTCCGTGAACTGGCCACACGGCACTCTAATAACCACGTGCTGCCCGGTGCTTCCGCCCGGAACACACCACCGCCTCCTTCACCTGTCCGCTGGCTGCTTCACACGGGCAGCGGCACATCTACTTTCTCGGTCCTTCCAGGAGCAGGGGAGGAGGAGGATCTTGTACTTTTTCTCCCTCACAGCCTAGCACACAGCTAGCTCCAACCAGCCCTGAACGACCCCAACAAGCCCTGACTCTTCTGCCCAGAGTAGAGTTTAAAATGCTGCTTCAGGGGCGCCTGTGTGGATCAGTCAGTCCACCTTCAGCTCAGGTCATGATCTCACGGTTTATAGGTTCGAGCCCCACATTGGGCTCTGTGCTGACAGCTCAGAGCCTGGAGCCTGCTTCCCATTCTGTGTCTCCCTCTCTCTCTGCTCATGTTCTGTCTGTCTCTCTCTCCCAAAACTAAATAAACATTAAAAAACAAATTTAAAATGCTGCTTCATCCCTGGTGCTCTACCCAAAGGCCTGGGTCTGTCCGGGATGGGAAGGAGCCAGGACCAGCTCAGCCCCAATCCATCATCTTACACCTTCCCTGGGAAATTGCTTTTTATGATTTCACTTGGATGCTACCGGTTGCTGGGCATGTTTGTGACCTGCAGGTTTTGTGGTTGTTGTGTTGTTGTGTTTTGGTTTCTGGTGCTTAACTAGAAAGAATGAAGAGAAAAGAGAGTTCCGATCCAAGGGGATGTGCTGCTCCCATACCCCTCCCTTCCCCACCCTGGCTCCCACTAGATGACCCCGATGTTGTTCTTCTCTGTGCAAACAAGGTGGGTGTTCAAGCATTCCCACTTCACACTCACCTGCACATACTCACATGTGCACAATGCACACTCACCTGCACCACACACGCACATATGCACAACGTACACACTCACACGCATGTGCGTGTGAGGCTTTCACTTTCTGCCTTGCCTGGTGCCAAGACAGAATTGATGGTGATGAGCGAAGGAGACGGGGAAAAAAAAAAGTCAAGCGGACGATTAGCTGGGTTAGGTTTATGGCAACAGGCAGCAAACTCATTCATTTCATGTTCTGCGGAATATAAAAGCGCTGAAACATTTTAATTTTAAATTCTTATCATTGAATTTACTGCTTTTCTCTCGCAATGATTTGTGTTGCTTTTTAATTTTTACAGTCTCTACAGAAGCCAGATGCTACTGCCTAAGGACAAAATAATAAAAACCTACTGCAGTCATGAGTTACAGAACAAAAAAGAAACAAGCAGTTGACAGAAGTTAATATCTCAATTTAACAGTGCTGCTTTGCTAATGATCCTTTGATATGTGTTTATTTAGAAAGGTCTGGCCTTGACCTTGAAGGCAAACTCCACCACAAAGTCTTTACGAGAAAAGAAAAAGACTTTATTTATAGATTGGCTTTATGTCAATCACTCTGGCAGCTGGTCCCAGAGTGCCCAGCCCGGGGAGGAAGGCATCGAGGAGAGTGGGACACACGGCCCAAATGAACTGTCATTTAGGGGACTGTGTGGGAGAGGGGAGGCGGGTAAAGGGGCTTTAGGGAAAGCAAAACCCAAATGCTCACTGCTTCTTTGGGAAGCCATCGGGGCACTTTTATTCCCTCCCGAAAATGAGACAGAACCAAGCATAGGAAGGCTCAGAAAAGAGGTACTGAGCAAACGGAGAAGTGCGGGGCCACGGGGCCGGCAAGGAGACACCTGCGCCGGGTTTCCAGGGAGGTCCCTGGGTCACTGCAGGTCTGTCTCAACAACTCACCTGGAATTGCACCCGGAGGACTGACCGCCACCCCCTCAGAAGCGGGAGGGTGGACCCTAACCCCGTAATGCCCAGCGGTTCTGAGATTACCGGGTCAGCCCGCTGCCTCTTTCCTCCCACTCCGGGCCAGGGGCTGGGCCAGGGCAGGGACTCCTGGCCGCAGAGCCGCGTCGGTCTGTGGGAACCCCAGCCCTGGGCCACGTCTGGAGGTTCCTCCAGAGGGAAAGCCTTCCATCCCCGGAGCTCTGTGCTCCTGTCTGTGGAGCCTGAGGAGTTGGTTGGGGCCGAGGCCCTTCTCTGTTGAACAGGGCCGTTGACCCCGTGTTCTGCGCACTGCGCCTCCTGCCCACCCCATCCGTCCCAGGTGATCTCGACTCGCACGGTGTCGGTGACCATCTGAGGCTGATCACCACGCCTCCAGCCCCGACTTCTCTTCTGAATGCAAACTCCATAAATCCACGCGTTCCTTGGACATTCCACAGGCACCCTCAACGCGTCCAAACCAAAAGCCCATGTCTTCTGCCCCCAAATCAGCTCCCTTTCCTGGAGCTCGGTCTCAGGTGGCCCCGCTAACATCTACTCTGTCACCCATGCTAGATGGTTGGCTGTGATCCCAAGGTGTCTTGTCTTCCTTCCCCACGTGTCCCAGTCCAGCCAATTTTTTGTTACCTACGAACTTCCTATGCGTGTCCCTCCCTTCTCATCCCTGAAAGGCACTGCCTCATCCAAGCCACCGGCATCCCTCCCCAGGATTCCTACAGGGGGCTCATCTGCCTCAGATCTTCTCCCCACACAACCACCGCAGAGGCCTACCACAAGCTGATTGAATCTAGTGATCCCAAGATTTCTCTGTCACTGATGGACGAAATCTAGGCTCCATAAGACGGCCCAGCAAGACGCCTATGATCTGGGCCTGATGCCCCTTCAATCCCCCCCACCCCATCTCGAATGGGATGCTTAAGCCATAGCACTGTGTCCAGACACACATGGTTCAGCCTCTCTGCCAGCTGTCCCTCTGTCTTGGCAGAGTCCCATTTCTTTAAACCCTTATGAGGTCTTCTCCTCCAGGAAGTCTTGCCCATCCCCTGGGCATCCACAGCACACTCCTCCTTGAAGCCCCCACAGCACCTTCCTTGTGTGCAGACATCTCCACCACTGCACCCACCCAACGCGGTACACTGTCTCCACCACTGCACCCACCCAACGCGGTACACTGTAATTACCGGCTGATGTGTCTGTCTTCCCACCTCTGTTTCCCCAAATCGAGACACCAGGATTTATTCATCCTGGTGTCCCCAGCGTTTAAGCACACGGTAGCCATGCAATGAATGTTGCATGAATGAATGAATGAATGGCCAGTTGTTTTGGTTCCTCTGAAAATAACAGGAGTGGGGGATCATTTTGTGATGGGCCAACTCAGGGAGAATCCAGAGTGGGTGGGTGAGGGGTTGGGGGTACTTCCTATTTTCCTGTCACCAGCCCTTCATAATTCGAAGGAACACGTGGGTACTACAGGCTGACCGTCAATGTAGAGGTTTGTAAGCTGATAGCACCAAGCTTTGTCAGGTTTCTTTGGGGGACCAAACAGGTTTCTCCCCACTAGATGGGTGGGCATTTCCCTGCAAAAGATCATCAGTAGTGCTTCTCTCTGTTCTTGTCACCCAGCCTCCTTCTGACCATAGATCACAGCCAAGTCAGAGCCCTTAACAGCAATTCATCAGCTTGGGGACAGTGGGGCAAGGGAGAGGAAGGTCTACCAGCCAGTCTGGCACAAGCTGAGGCAAGACTCAAATCATGGGCAACAAATGTTCCAGCCCACCCCTGCTTCTGTTAGAAAGTAATCAGCACTAGGATCAGAGACATTTTTGCATTTTCCCCACCCACCTAATATGCCAAGGCTTCAGGCTTTACACGTACAGTGTGTACGAACGAGGGAGAGGGACGGGGTGTTCTCTTCACAGATCAGCAGCCTCCTGAAAAGGTTTGCTCAGGGCCCGAGGGCCTGTTCTTACCTGAGATAAAGCAGGAAAGGTGATGACAAGTGGAAACCACGGCATTATCTTGGCCATCCTTCATCTATGCTCCCACACCCCCAACCTGACGGTCACGTTCAAGGGCTTCCCTATGTCAAAGGGCATCCCACTTCTGGGTTGGCACCATGGGCAGGTACCAGCCATTGAGTCTAGCCCCCTGCCTCTGGTTTCCCAGATGGGAGTAACCAACCTTTCTTAAACCATATTCATGGATGATGCTGGATCATATGGCCAACGCCTATTATTAATATGATTTGTAATTACAACATCATTCACCTTTCAAATGGTCATAAAAATGACCAAAAAACTGTAAAAATCTAAACATGTATGTGCACATACTCAACAGAAGCAGTCTAGAGATGGAGGTTCCTCAGTCTGTCTTTCTTAGGAACATCTTTTCAACTCAGGAATTCTTACCAACATCTGACCTAAGCTTCTCTTCACCTTCTACCATTTTTTTCCCCTAAGCCCATTGCCTCTTATTGTAGGGTAAAGATAAAAGGAATTCTTTCTTCTATCCCTTGTGTATCTTTTTCTCTGTTTCTAATCTCTTCCCTAACACAGCTGGCAATGCCTAGGTGGAATCGATATCCTACACCAGAGAGAGATTAGAATGAGCCGCCATGTTTTTCCATTCCTCTTCTTGGTAAGAGTCAATTCCAAGAGGTGCGAGTTTTGGGTCATCCTGAGCTGATGGGCCAAGTGACTCTTCACCACGGTCCCCCAGAATGAGCCGTGTCCTCTACCAGAAGGGGCTAGTGGAGACGGGAAAAACTGAACCCCAGGATCACTCAGCAGGAGCAAGATGGGAACTTTAAAACAAGTCCTTCCACTGCAGACAGCCAGTTGCGGTCCACGCTGAGTTATGAGTCCTTTGTGTTGCACAACTACTAGTTATCAGGTAAGTCATAAAGAATCATTCATAAAATTAGATTCACCACTTGTTTTTATAGCACTCATTAAGGGACATAAAAGAGCATTCTTTTCAGCATTTTGGTGCTGAATTATAAATTCAATTAACTGGACACAGTGAAGTTCATAGATCCAGAAATCCTTATATCAACGAGGTAACTCCCAGCCACAAGCAAAAACAAACAAACAAACAAAAAACAACCCCAAAACAACAAACAAACAGTGGACTCGCTCCTCCACGATGATAGTCCAGTCCCTGAGCCGACCGGGCAGCTCTCTACAGTCCCTGCTCAGTTCACCCTTCTCCCCTTCGCTAGTGACTCTGGCTCTGTGTTAGGAAAGGAAATGGAGGGGTGCCTGGGTGGCTCTGTTGGTTGAGCATCTGACTCCAGCTCAGGTCACGATCTCACAGTTTGTGTGTTCGAGTTCCGCATCGGGCTCTGTGCTGACAGTTTGGAGCCTGCAGCCTGCGTTGGATTCTGTGTCTCCCTCCTGTTCTCTGCTCCTCCTAAGCTCATGCTTTCTCTCTCTCTCTCTCTCTCTCTCGCAAATAAACTCAAAAATTAAGGAAAAAAAAACAGAAAGAAAATGGATTTTGAAATCAGGAAGAAAAAATAAGTTTTCAAGTCCCTGGGCAACAAGATATAGAGTGTCTCTTGGGCCTCAGTTTACTCTGGAGATAATAATGGCCATAGGGCTGTTGTAAAGCATTAAGTGCAGCATAAATAAGACACCTAGCCCAGGACCTTGGCACCTGCTCAGCACACAGTAAAAGCAAGGTCCCAACATCACTGTCCTAAAAGGTAAATTCGGTTGAATCCCACGTCCCCTGTCAAGTCTTCCTAGTAGTTGAACCAGCTTCTATGGAACACTGATGTGCCTCAGGCCCCGGGTTACGTCCTGGGGATGGAGAGAAGAATGAAGTGCTGTGGCTTACTGTGGGCTCACACAGATGGGACTCAGTACTTCCTCATTAGCATATCCAGCCTCTGAATTCCTCTCCATGCACCAGGTAGGCTGCCCTCTGATTACACAGTGACCTTTTGCTGGTCTCTGGATGATTTATATATGTCCAGACCTACTGTCCCCCAGCAAATTCACATTAGGATAGTGGGAAAAGACCACATGGGCACTGGCATCAGAAAGCTCTGAGTTCCTGGGGCGCCTGGGTGGCTCAGTCAGTTAAGCGTCCAGCCCTTAATCTTGGCTCGGTTTGTGATCTTGCGGTTTGTGGGTTTGACTTCTGCAGTGGGCTCTGTGCTCAAAGTGTGAAGACTGCTTGGGATTCTGTCTCTCCCTCTCTTTGCCTCTTCCCTGCTCACTCTCTCTCTGCCTCTCTCTCAAAGGAAGGAAGGGAGGGAGGGAGCTTGGAGTTCCAACCCGGTTCTGAAACCTACAGAGGCAGACTGATAAAGCAGGTTAACCGTGAACTTCAGCCACTTACTACAGCTGTGTGACCTCAGGCAAGTTACCTAACTCCTCTGTGCCTATTTCATCCTTTGTGAAACCCGAGTAGTAACAATACGCATCTCACAGAGATTTTATGTGGACTCAAAGAGATTAACACTACCTTGCACAAAGCAAATGTTCAGTAAATATTAGCTATAATGGTTATCAGCGATATACCCCAGGAAAAGCTGTTCTCATCTTCCTCATCCTGGAAACAAGAATGTTCACCTTAAAAAGATGATCTAAGGACCGAGTAAGCACTAGCACAGCACAAGACACTCAGTAAATTCTTTAGAGCTCCATTAATGCTGGATTCTCTTCTCAGGAGCAAGAATCAGATCTTATACCATTTTAGTATCTTCCTCACAGTGGTGCCCCATCAGTCCAAATTAGCATTCACTAATTTAACTTGAATGGGAATGGAGGGAATAGAAAGGAATTAGGATTTCTAAAGCTATTCTTTGGAAGACGATTCTTTGTATTGCATTTTTTAAAGTGGGGGGGGGCGAGCAAGACAAAACGAGGAATATAGGGAAGTGAGTTTCCCATGACTCCCACAAAACTAACTCCGGGCAAATAATCTCTGTGTCCGGGTTTCCACCATTGTTCGCTGAGACGACAGCCATGGGCAGTGTCCCACCAAGGTCTCACTGGAGTATCCGGGGCAGTGACCAGGCGAGGGGCCTGGGTGAGATTTTAGAGGGCTTAGGATTCCCTGTAGCAGCGAGGTCACGGCGCCGAGCAGAGTGAGGTGCCCTCCCGTCCCAGCTCTGCAAGGTGCGCAGTGGGCGTGCGGGTGGACAGAGAGCTCCCACTCAGGCCCCTCCTGAGCTCCGGCAGGACAAAACGGAGTCACCTGTTCGGAAGGACATCCTGATGGCCAGAGTGACGAGGATTTGGAGGAGGAGCACCATGATTTTCTATCAAGCAGAGGACGCGGAGCCTCTTTCTCTGCAGGTTTTTAGAAAGGGGGCACGGAGTGACTCCCACAGGACGCCAGGGTACAGGCTGGCTGCCTCGAGGCAGGGAGGTCCCTCACGAGTGGCTCCCATGTCTCAGATACATAGGATGTAAACACAACAGCAATAGCAACATCATAGTGATGCTCACTTGGCGTCCTAAACTTTGGGGAATGACTGGTTGTGCTAAGAACAGCTGGTGAAGGGGGTCAGAAGAGCGGACCCTGGTTCCGGACTCTGGAACCGGCTAGCTATGTGACTGTGGGCAAGCCTTTCAATCTGCAGGGACTCAGCTTTTGCACCCAGAACAGGACAAAGCTGGACCAGAGGGACTGTGGACCCTTCCTAAATTTCCTGGCCATGTTAACATCTCCTTCTTGCTTCCCAGGCGGGGGCCACACTTGGGGAGTGCAAGGGGACCCCAAGGGACTGTGAAGATGCTGGGGAGGGCGGGGAGAGGCTCCACAAAAACCCGCCCTCACTTTCTTTTTCTGAAAGTCACTCCCAGCTTCTCGGGACACAAAAGTATCTGTTAAGGTAAGTTAAACCTTCTCAAGATGAATTTTCCTGCTACTTTTAATTAAAAGTTCTTTAGAATTAAAAGACACTATTCAGAAAAGGCTGGAAAAAAAAATTTTCATTGACACTCCCCCCACCCCTCCCCCTTTTCCCAAGGTAAAGAAAAAGCTGTTTTGTGCACGGCTCGCCCGGTCCGCACTGTACAAAAGGAGGTGGATGGGCAGCAAGACACATGAGATGACCCTTTGACCCCAAACCGCTGACAAGTCCTCAATGGCATAAATACCAGATAATCAATCACATGCCAGGAGGCCGAGTCCCCCTGCCCTCGCCCCGGCGTTGGGGTTTATGAGAGATACACTGTAAATAGACACTGGCTTCTTAAGAGAGGCCCCCTCGGCATTCCATGGGGCCGGCCGTAATCCCCAGCCAGGCCCGGCCAGATCCTTGGCCATCTCGCACCATGGCTTTCAGTAGGAGCTTATAAAGAGCTTTCCCCCGCTACGCTCCCCCTGCAAGCCAGACTTCTGGTACGAAATGAAGCCAACCCTCCCCTGCCCCCACCCCGATCCAAGAGGGGACTCTTAACAAGACTGCCAGCAAAGCCAGAGAGCTGAAGGAGAGGACATGGGCCAGGGTGCCCGTAAAACCCCCATGTGTCGGGGACTCACACGGGGTGTGGTGGCAGGAGCGGCCAGGACCTGAGATCAATAAGGATGATGCGGATGACAGCAATAACAGTAGCTGGGAGTTGCTGAATGCTTCGGAGGGGCCACACACCATTCTAAGCACCTCACGAGAGTCTTACTATCTATCCTCAAAAATAACTCTGGGAGGCCGGCACTATTACTGCTCTGCCTGTTTTATAGATGAGGGGCTCAGAGTTCAAGTAACTTGCCCAAGGCCACAATGACTAAACGGCACAGAGCACAGGACATAAAGCTCAGTGAGATGATCCTCGTCCAGATGTATCCCCACCGTGTTCCCCGAGTCTATGGATTTCTGTCTGGAAGGCGAAGATGATGGAAATTAATCCTTCAGATTGACCAGTATCTTTAGGTCATGTGGCTTTAGGTCTGGGTAGAAGGAGGCATTCAAGAAAGTTCTGACGGGCGTGGGTCTAAACATCAACGTTATCACCCGAATGGAGTCGAATTTCCCAGGCGGCCAAGACGAGGCTGGCTTCAGAAGAGAAAGAACTTTAAACCCAGCCCACAAGTTCTGACCTCCACCCCATCTCTGGCCTTCATCCCATCTTGGACCCCTGCGCTCCAGCAGAGTGCCAGGCCCGGCCTCTCTAAGGCAAGGACGTTCTGAACGGCTGCTCTTGCTCTGAAGGAGTTTACACCAAGCTCCTAAACCAGCCCCTGCAAACAGGGCCATGGGAGCAGGGAGGAGGAGGACAGAGCCTCTCGGTAACTAGTTTTGATAATGCTTTTGTGTCAGGGTCAAAGGTTAAATATGGCCACGCTAATCTGCTTCTTCCAGAATTCAAGCACAAGGGCGATTTTTCTACAGCTTAGCAAGAGGGCTTTTTCTCCTTGCTGGAGAAATGGCACCGTGCAAGGCCACTGAGCGGGGCTGGCCGGCTGCTGGAGACAGGCTCTCGCTTTTCCCTGGACAGAGCAGCTCAGCTCCTGGCCGCACGCGAGGAGTTACTGTCGGTGGGGACGGAGGTGAAAGGGCTGCCGAGGGGCACTTAAAAATGGTCCCGGGGCCTCTGTCCCACTCCACTGAAATGCTTTCCGAAATGCTTCTAGAAAGGAAAAAGGAGGAGAAAATGCTTGGGAGCCTCACACTCAGAAACCAGAAGAATCACTCCAACACAACGCCAGCCTTGGCTTTGAGGGAAACTGTCATTACCAAACCGAACATCCGCTTCACGGAGTCCAAAGTGCGTGCACATGCGGGCTTTCATCTGAGCTTCACAGAGGCCCGGCAGGTTAAGTGGGCTGGGGGGTGGGGGGGGGCTTGGACCCCATTCTACCAACGAGGAAAACTAACTACTAAAAGGGCAAGTGACTTGCCCACAGCCTTGCTCCTGGTAAGTGGCAGCCCAGGACTAGGAATATCCTTTGTGCCTGCGACCACGGGAGACGGACAGATCGACATCCTCCACGAAGACACAGGAGTCTCCTCGACAAGCAGGAGACCCCCCAAAAGGGCAGAAGGCCAGAAACACGTCTCCTGGACTGACTATGCTGAAGCTCAGCCCAGGGGAGGGGGTGGGCGCCTCTGAGCCGGCAGGTGAGAGGGGTGAACTGTGGAGCTGACTGGGAGTGGAGGGGGGAGGCGGTGGGGGGGTGGGCTCAAATCCAGGAGCCCCCTCCTCGCCTCTCGCTCTGATGGAGAGCTAATTTCCCTCCTTCTTCACTGCCCCCCCCCCCGGTCGGGGGCACAGTCACCACCCCAAGGCGGAGAGGGGAGCTCCCAAGGGAGGCAGTGGCCTTGCAAGAAATGATTGTCCGAGTGTCAACAACCTGCTGCTTCCCAGAGTCTTGGGGTCAAAGGCCAGGACAGAGCACAATGGCTTTCTCGAGCTGAAGGGTCCAGGGAGAGGGGCCTCTGGGGGGTCTCCGGAATGCAGAGGCTCTGAATCCAGGCACCGGGGTCTCCTGTCTTGCCCTTTTATATCTTTCCTCCCTCCGCAAATCCCAGACACCACTAGCCTTAGAAACAGGAGGCCAAGAAAGGAAGGGGATTAGGAACAGCCTCCGTACCCATGCATACACACAAAGGTTTATTCTACTGGGCATAGTGAGCCAATCACTCGTCAGCCCCCACAAAATAAGTTTATTCTACAACCGGAGAGACAAGCCTGAGAAGAAAATTCGGTGTGAGCCTCTCTTCCTGCCTCCAAGCCCTCCCGCCCACTGCCCCCATCCGGGCCGGGCACCTGCTGCTGTCGCGTGCTGTGAGGGCATGCCTCTGTCGCAGCCCTGCAAGCCTCCAGTGGGCAGGCGAGGCACGCGATCTTTGGATGCTGGCACCGATGGCCGCGGCTGGTGTTCAAATCACCATTAATGAATGAGGGAGGGGTGACAGAGTCCGGGAGTCTCTCCCTTCGGAGGCTCTCTCCACACTACAGGTTATGGATCGGGAATGGCTTGTATGTGGGATCTTTCTCACTGACCCAGCTGGATCATATTCCATCAAAACCCTAGGATACCACGCCTCCCGGTTTCCATGCACCACGTGACACTGAATCTTAATTACCAAACGGACCAAAGCCGCCTCCCTCATAATTTTCTCCATAAATCAAAATGTATCAGTAAGACCTTGCTTTGGGAGCATACTTCACTCCGGAAACATGCTTGTAATCCAAAGCACTTGTATATCCAAGCGAATTTCAAGAACCATGGGCTCAGATTGCGATCATGTGACGTTGGGCATCACGGACTACTCATATTGCAAGACATCGCTTGTTTATCAAGTTAAAATTCATTAGAAATGTTTGCTCGTCCTGCAGAACATACTTGCAGAACAAGTTACTCGCAATCCGAGGTGTGACTGCGTTAGAACAGTGGTGGACTTGATCCCACAGAGCATCCCCGTATGTGCAGGGGAGGGCACGGCAGGTGCGACAGAAGAAGCCAAAAGAGGGAAAGTGGGTGGATGAGCTGGGAGGCCGTGGGGGGGGGGCACCCCGAAGCCAGAGCCCCCAAAGGTATGGAGAAATGTTATAATTATAGCAATGCCTGAAATATAAATTGTGCTTTTCACCAGCATCATTGTGGTCCTCACATTCACCTCTGGGGTCCACAGGGCAAGGAGATGGGGCTTTCATTTTTCAGATAAGGAACCTGAGATTACAAAGGTTGAGTGACTTCTCCAAGGACATACAGCTGGGAAATGAAGAGTAAAAACGTCTGAATTCAGACAAGGGCCGAGTCCCCTCTCTGCTTCTCACCAGGAAGCTCCCTTACGAAGCTGACCGTGTAAGTATTTACAGCGTGAGCCCTTGTTCTGACGCAGCTCAGGAGCGGGGATTCAGGAGGCCTCAGGCGTCACTTCTAGCACCTGGGGCAGCAAGGGGGCCAAGCACTGTAAGGGGCTATGTCCACATACCAAAGACCAAAAGAGGGAACCGCCTTCCCCTGCTTAGTTCCAGCCCACAGCGCGTGTCTCTAACTTGCTGTGTGATCCTAGGCAAATCACTGACCCTCTCTGAGACCCAGGACCATCCTCTGCCACGCCTCTCGCTCTACGTCTGAGGTCTAGGAGTCTACAAATGTTTGAATCCTACACCTCAAATTAGCCTCTCCTGATCCGAACACATCCTGACACAGGGCCTTGTACATGGAAATGGTCATCACAGGGTCTGCTTCTGCGAGGAGGGGGTGAGGCTCCGTCCTCACCGTTGGATGAGGCCAAGTCCTCTCTCTGAGTAGAAGCCAGGCCTGCCTCTTCCTGGTATCCAGGCACCTAAGATGGGGAGCCCAGAAGCATTCTAGAATGGGAACCCAAGGCAGGCAGCCAAGGGCAGTGGCCAACACCCACCCCCCACCCTTCTGGACCACCTCTCTGGAGATAGGGATCCCAAGTCATTTCGGAACAGAAAAACACTTGGTGCTCGTTCATTTGTCAAAAACCTCAAGTGTGTTTCCCAGAGGAGGGGAGTCAGAGCGACTCCAGGGCCCGAGGGAGCAGCTTTCAGATGCAAAGTCTCCCCCTTTTCCATTCCTGTAACTAAAATGAATATGGAAAAGATAATTACCTTTAAAACATACTTAATACTTGAACACATTATCTCTACCTGCAGAAAAAGAATGTTATCTGATGGGATCTTCCCCATAAGCTTAATCAAATTGCTATCTTAAAACTCTCTGGAGTCCTGTGAAACAGTAATAGAAAATCCGAGGCAGAGGCTGGAAGCATTTTATATTTGTTTGGTTGAGGGGAATGTGTGTCCCATCTGACAATGAGCACTTAGAGGCAAAGTCATTTCCAATCTGTAATGGATCTTCTCCTAGTGGGGGCAGGGAACCTTCCGTCTGACCCAAACCCGCAATCCTGCTGCTCAGTAACTTTTCCTAATGTTCACAGGAGGAAATTCCAACAGTAAAGCCTTTTCTCCGAATACCTGTCTGCGGCCCCCGCTCCTGCAGGGCATCTTCCCTAGTTGGCTCTGGGACACTTAACATATGGAGATGCTTAACTTGCTACTTGACTCTGGGTTTTAACTTGGCAAATAAATGGATGCCTCTATTTTCCTTGGTCTGCCTAGGCCCTGGGCGGTGCCATTCATTAACTTAGCAGAGGAGGTAAATTACCTGCCCAGATCCCGCCCAGGGCGAGTGGCCATTTGCAAGGCTGGAGAAAACCGAAGGAAAACACAGGTTTTAAGAAGATCAAATGTGAGGACTGGATATGTTCCCAGCATCTCAAGCTGGCCTGGAACGGCCAGGCAGACAGCTGCGGCAAGCGTGCCCGGCCAGCCCAGTTTATCTTGTTGACAGCAGGAGCGATAGGTAAGAGGTGATAATTCGCTGCTTCTCTGTTAGTCACTTCTGCCTGCGGTCCCCGGAAGGTCCTTCAGGCGCAGGGCCCGGTCCCCCAACCAAAGCATGGAAGGCAAAAGGGGCGTCCTGCTGCACAAGGCAGGCCCCTCGGGAAAATGAATGGGCGTAGGGGAGAAAACGAGGAGACCACTAAAACGATCACCACGACACAGGTCTGTTGGCAGGCAAGTAACAGACTACTAAACACCCTGCGGTGCAAACCATCGCCCTGTTTTTGTTGAAAACAAAAAGATGGGGCGTTTTTGTTTACACGTATTTTCTAATTTCCCCACACCAAGCACATAGGATTCTTTTCTTAAAACAGGCTCCCTGGGTCTACATCAATCATGACCTGCCTTTGACAAGACTGCCTCCTCCCTGGCAAGGTAAAGACTAGCTGTTCTTCTAGAGAACTACCCAGAAGGCAGCTCCCCGGTGTCCCAGAATGCAGATGTCAGACTCACATCCTTCTTGCATGGAGGGTCTGGACCGGATTCTTTCCTGCTACCTGGCCAATTCTGAAGATGGAAGAATGAGGAGGGGAGGAGGTGGCCCTGAGCCCGGGAGGGCTGGGGTGCCTTGGCGCCTTCTGTGGACAATGCAGGGGCTGTCTGAATGGTGGCCGTGATGCACGCTGCTACCGATCTAGAAAGCCCTGTGATGTAGCAGGTAGAGGGGGCTGGGAGGAGTCTGTGCAAACCAACGACATACCTGAAAAGTCCTTTTTTTAGTTGACATAAACCTTACTCACAAACCCTAAAGTACTACCTTTTAAAGTATACAACTCAATGGTTCTGAATGTACTCACAGAGCGACACAGCCCTCTCCAACACTATCAATTCCAGAACATCTTCATCACCCAGAAAGAAGCTCCACACCCATGAGATGGCATTCCCAATTCTCCCCACAGCCGCTGGCAACTACTAACCTGCTCTGTCTCTACGGATTGGTACCGATTTGCGTTTTCTGAACACTTTGCTTAAATGGTGTCATACGACATACAGCCTTTGTGCCTGGCTTCTTTCATGTGGGTTTCTACACTCATGCACGTCACATATAGCACGTTGCCAGTACTCCACTCCTCTTCAGGGTTGAATAATACTCCGTGGCATGGCTACACCACACTTTGTGGGGCCATCGGTTGAGAATGACCGGGTCGTCTCTACTTTTTGGTCACTGTGGATAATGGTGCCGCGAACATTCACGTACAAGTTTTTGTGTGGACGTAGGTTTTCAATTCTCTTGGGCTGGAAGTTGCTTCTTAAAAATAAATTTGTGTTTTGAGGTTGTCATTTGTCTCTCTCCCACATTAAAGGAAAAGAGAAGAGGAAGAAAAGACAGAGCAGACAGGATATTTAAAGGATGGTTTACTTTTCTTTGAGAGAGAGAGAGAGAGAAAGCATGTGCACAAGTGTGGAAGGGGCAGAGAGCAAGAGCGACAGAGGATCTGAAGTGGGCCCTGCACGGTCAGCACAGAGCCCAATGCAGAGCTCGAACTCATGAACTATGAGATCATGACCTGAGCCAAAGTCAGATGCTTAACCAACTGAGCCACCCAGGTGCCCCTTTAAAGGATTTTTTTTTTTTTTTTTTTAAATCTGATACTTGCAGCTACTTGGGTTGTGAGTGTCTGACAGCTGCCCCTTGTCGCTGACTGCAAGTCCTCCATGTGTCCACCCCCGGCCACCAGAGTCCCCTCCTCACCCACGGGCCTCCCCACCAGTCCATCCCCTCAGCAGAAATCTGTGCTACGGCATATAAAATATTTAAGCTGCTTTTCTAAATATATATATTCTTTACCCTACAGTCTATAAAATATTTACACTGTTTGTCCCTCCCACCCCCAAACAGCTGCATTATTTACAGTACAATCAGGGACACAGTAGCCCTTGTTTTCTGACCCACACATTTCCCCCTATTCCACTGAGTCACCGGGTGAGTAACCACTGAGGGCAAGAGTGAGTCTTCCTGCCCAAGTCGCAGAGCAGGCCCTGGGGGTGTGGGACCTAACGGGGTCCAAGCCAGACAGTTAGAACCACAGCCCCACCTGTCACCTGTGCAGGATCAGGGGACATGCACCTTAGAACTTCTGGGGGGGGGTGGTTTTAGATGCCAAGCTCATGCTCCATTACTGTTGGCATCTCGCTGTTCCCAGAATCCCCCATTTATCCCCAGCCTCAGTCACCCCTCTGGATGCGACTTCAGTTGTCACTCAGGTGTAGTGAAAATCTCTCTTGCTAACCTACTTACACTGTCAAGGCCCTTGCTGAGCAGGGCAGCAGCTGTGACCTGAGATGGGGAACTGAGTCACCTGCTCGGGTGGCTGAGACACTCACATCCCGCATCGCTCTTAAATTCCATTTACTTAACCATGCTTTTAAAAAGAAGTCCTCCTTTTTAAAGGTGCTTTTTTTCTTTCTTACCATGTGACCTGAGTTGGTTTTTTAAAAAATTTGTTCTTTAATTAATTAACTTACTTATTTAGAGCATGAGCAGGGGAGGGGCAGAAAGAGAGAGAGAGAGAGAGCGAGAGATAGAGAGAGAGAGAATCCCAAGCAGGTTCTGTTAGAAACTGTGAGATCATGATCTGACCCTAGATCAAGAGTCAGACACTTAACCGGCTGAGCCACCCAGGTACCCCTGGGCCTTCGTTTTTAAAGGTTTAAAAATGATACACGCCTATAGATGCTAATTATTATTCAGAAACAGATAACAGGAACAGATAACAGCAGGAAGTAAAACCTTCTTTGCTCTATAATCCCATTCTCCAAAGATACTGTTAGGAGTTAGAGCCTTATAGAGTCTTCCAGAAGGGCCGCTATGCTCGGCAGTAAACGGCATCACACTCTACACCTGTTTTCCCCAACCAGCTTCTATCACACAAACCACCAGAGGCACCCGTCCACATCAGGTCCTGCAATGAACAGATTCCTTACCTTCGGACATTGAGGTCACTCTCAACGCTTTGTAACTGCAGATGATGTTGGAAATCAGTATCCGTAAGGGAAGCTCAAAAACTGACCTTTGGTACATTGGAGGCCAAAGCTGGGGATGACACAGCTACTGCGGTCTCTGAGCATGTGCTGCATGGTCCCAGGGCTTGGCCGGCCCGGCGCACAGGCAACCTGGTTCGGCAGGACACACCTCCTTAACCTACGCACCCCCCGCAAAATGCCAAGAGTGTCAAATCAACTCTCATCTCCTGGTCGTTTAACTCAGGAGAGCATTTCCCTTCCTCCTCCTCCTCCTATACCTCCTCCACCTCCACTACCTCTACTTACCCTGCTTCTGTTTTGAATCTCTAAAATAATGTGACAAGTTAATGATGGTACAATTATCTAAATGTTTAACAGACATGTTATCTAAGTGAGCCGGATTGAGATTCCATCCCGCTGACAATAAACATCAATGGTGGAGCAGAAAGCGATCGGCAAATTATAGCAAACCCTGCAATTTCAATGCTATTAAATTTGGAGGAATAACAGCCTTGAGGCCTGTAAACTCTGAATAAAATAGGCCCTTGTGTTTGTCCAACTATTAAATCAAAATGCTACCAACATCCTAGAAAAAACAAGGCGATTTATGGCTTTTCAAGTTTCAGTTACACATTGGGTTTTATTAACTCCTTTCTGTCATCGGGCAGCGGCGGTGTCACGAGGGAAACAGCAGAGCAGTCGGAGAGGAAAGGGCGGGGGCCCGGAGAGGAGTCCGAGGGATAAAGGGGAAGCACTCAGGGCCAAGAACCGGAACGCAGACGGGAGGGGGACCGGAGTCGGAGTAGGGGCTGAGGCCGACCGTCGGGACTCAACATTGAGAGGCATGGAGCCGCTCTGAACAGTGGGACTACAGGGGTCCCAAAAGCCCATCTGACTCCCCACCAGCACCCCTTGACTTGAATCCCAGGCCTTCCACTGCACGGGACATACTGGTTCAACCTCGCAGAGCCCGGGCTCCTCATCAGTGATCCAGGCAGTGAGCATGCCTGCTGGTGCTGCTGTGATGATGGTACACGAGGTTAGACCATCCACAGCGAGCAGAGGTGCTGGGCGCAGCCCGAGCTCTTGAGCGGCGGTCCTCTACCAAATTCTATCATTCCCCGCCAAGTTTCTGGAATCATTTTTAAAAGGCAAAAGAGCTTTGGGGTGCCTGGGTGGCTCAGTCGGTTGAGCCTCCAACTCCCGGTTTCGGCTCAGGTCATGATCTCACAGTTTGTGGGTTCGAGCCCCATGTTGGGCTCAGCCTGCTTGGGATTCCCTCTCTCCCCCTCTCTCTGCTCCTCCCCGACTCATGCTTACTCACATTCTCGCTCTCTTAAATAAAAATAAAATTTAAAAAGAAAGAAAAACTAATAAAAGGCAAAAGAGCCTCATCTTTAACCCCTTCTTCAGACACAGCATACACTTAAATTTTTATTCTAAACAAAGTCAAGGAAACCCGTGTCTTCTGATGAGGGACAGAACCCGTAGACATCTAAAACTCGTCTTCGTGAGAAGCCACCACTGACGGTGTACGTGACACTCAGGTGCCGAGTTAAGCCCTTTACATGTAGTATTTTATTCAGTCCTTAAAACAACCATGTATTCTTTACTCATGGCTTGCAAAGGTGAAAACTAAGGTTGAGAAAAATGTAGGCTATCAAGGTCAACATCTTAGGCTGTGCTTGAAACCACATAATCCCCCCAACCAGCAATTTTTCTTGCCCAATTCACACACCCAATATTTGAGAGACAAAGAGAAACAAAGCGATTTGTCCCATGTCACAAAGCAAGCCTGTGTCAGAGCCAGGATAGGAACTCAGTTCTCCTCTTGTAACTCATCATCATGTCCATTTACTAGGCTACTGCCTTCAACACGACAGTGATGGTCACCATCGTTCTGTGACAATGGGAGGTGGGTGAAGGCAGGGACCGTAGGAGTCCCACTCATTGCTGTCTTCCTGTCCCAGAGCCCAGTATAAATGTCTGGCACAAAGCAGATACTCAAGAAGGCTATCTATGGAGTGAATGATCTTCAACTTTTTCCAACCCAGATCTGCCTTGGGTGAACTTTCCTCCCCAACCCTAAGATGACCGAATACCACCAGCCCCCTTTGAGTACTGTTCAAAGCAGCAATACTTTACATAAAAATACTGCAGTGACGGGTGGGCAGAACATGGAGGGTTTTTAGGGCAGTGAAATTATTCCACGTGACGCAACTCTGGTAGGTTAAGGTCATCATTCATTTGTCCAAAGCCATGGGTCACATAACGCCTAGAACAAACTCTAATGTAAACTGTAGACTTTGGGTGCTTACAGTATGTCAGTGTAGTGTTCACGGGTCCTAACAGAGGGACCTGTCCCCACTCTGGCAGGGGACACTGACAGTAGGGGGCGCTGTACACGCATGGAGGCAGAAGGCATATGGGAACTGTGTACCTTCCACTTAATTTTGCTGGAAACCTAAAATTGCTCTAAAATGTAAAGTTTACTGGGGCACCTGAATGGCTCAGTCGGTTAAGTGTCCAACTCTTGGCTTCTGTTCAGGTCGTGACCTCACGGTTCAGGGGTTCGAGAACCATGTTGGTTGCTGGGCTGACAGCGTGGAGCCAGCTTGAGTCTCCCTCCTTCTCTGTCCCTCCCCTGTGTGCTCTTTCTGTCTCTCTCAAAATAAATAAACCTTAATATACATATTCATCTTTAATATATTATTAAAAATGTATTTCTAAAATTAATTTTAAAAATATAAGGTTTATTAATTTTCTTATAAAGCATTGGGGGTCCCTCCAGAAGGTGGCCAGAGGGGCCCAAGAGCCACCAGGGTAAAGGATGGCTTGTCTGGGATGGCAGAAGCCGAGTTCTTCTTCCCTCTACTCCACAGCAAGCAACTCCAACAAAGCCAAGAGCCCTGTGCTTGGAAAATAAAACTATATTAGGCATCAAACGTGCCTTTATAGTAACAGCATGAAATGAAGTCCAGAGTAAGTCTATGCCGGGGCACTGACTGTACAAATAGCAGCATATGACTCTCCCTCCCCAAGTGCCTATGATGTTCCGTGGCCGTTCCCGAGCTTGGGCTTTCTCATGTTCAATTCCTTGGCACGCCACGTGAAACGCTATACAGATCACCCCTGATATTTATAAAAGTCAAATGCTATTATGTTTTCAATGGGGACGTCGGGCCAACTTGCATGGAATCCACGTGTTCCTCTGATGACCTCCCGCCCCATCCTCCCCCGTGGGCCTCCAGCTCGGGCAGGGGTTTGAGGCTCACTCTGCCTTTTTGTCCACCAAAGTTTTAGGTTGATGAAGTTGTCTGCCCCCGTCGGGCCTTTCTCCCGCCGCTCCCTCCCCCACCAGGCTGGCACCTGGTGGCTGCCCTTGGGAGGAGGAGCCAGATCAGTCGCTGGTTTTCCGACTGCTGTGGGACAGGAGCCAGCACCCTTGACGCGGCTCCCCAGTGCCCAGCGCTGCCCTGGTGCCAGATCTGGGGCAGGAGAGGGGCAAGGCGGGCAGCCATCCTGAGGGACGGAATTTGGCTGCTCCCCCTTTTCAATCCTCTGCCCCGCCTGCTACCCCGGCTGTCCCCTGCTCGCTCACTCGCCGCAGAACGTCCTCCAGATAAGGACTTCATTTTCCGCTCTGAAGTTCAGGGCCAGAGACTGTCCCTGTAGCTTTTCCCAAGCACCATTAACACAGGAGGAGTCCGGGAGGGGCCAGTGCAAGCAGGTAGCTTACGACACAGAGGTGGGGTGCAGCTTTGCTTCTCCGAAGGGGAGGGGGTGGTCACCCAGCTGCCTCTGGCCACCAAGTAAGTTAGTGGTTTCTGGGCCGCAGGACCCTCTTGCAGCCAATGCCAAGACGATGAGAACCAGCATGTCAACATTTGCACCTGCCCCAGTGGCTTCCTCTGTGACCCAGGAATGTGGAAACGGACCAAAGAAAGCCTTTATATTGTAGTCAGAGTAGAGAGAAGTTTGGAGTGGAAAAACTTGTGTGTTCTAATTCTAGTTGGGCTTCTTTGTTCTTTTTTTTTTTTTTTTTAATGTTTTATTTATTTCTGAGAGAGAGAGAAAGACAGCATGAGCAGGGGAGAGTCAGAGAGTGAGGGAGATACAGAATCTGAAACAGGCTCCAGGCTCTGAGCTGTCAGCACAGAGCCCGATGCGGGGCTCGAACCCACAAACCGTGAGATCGTGACCTGAGCTGAAGTTGGATGCTTAACTGACTGAGCCACCCTGGCGCCCCTGGGCTTCTTTGTTCTTAATTGACTCCCCTTTTACAAATACGGGCTTCTGACCCCTGATTTTAGAGGCTGTTGAACAGGCAGAGCTGACCAGTGGTCTGTACGCGAGGTTGGATGTCCAATCCCATTGGGAGGGGGGCTGACAGCCCTGAAACATGGGCTTCCGGGTGCAGAAGCCCAGGCACACAGTCCCGCTGCACCCTGGACTGGCCTTCCGTAATCTCTCTGGGGCTAAGTTTTCTCTAGCAAAAAATAGGGAAGAACAATGTGTGTCAGGACCGGTCAAGACTTCATAAAAGTAGAACTCCGAAGTATCCAACAGAGCAGGGCTACTGTATTATCTGCACCCAAAGCAAATGGACCTTACTGGTTCACGTACTTTATGACACTGTAATCTTCAGGAAAGCAGGGACCGAGTTTTGCCCACCATCAGGTACTGGGTCCACAAAGCCCCCCCTGCACATAGTAGGCACTTTACAACTTAGGGAATAAGTGGAATGAAGGAATGATGAGACCAACCAGCTTCACAGGCTACTCTGATTTGCAGCAAACTCAAGTCACTAACCAGGCGGATCTGCTGGGGCAGACTGGGGGCTGGAGGACAGAGCTGAATGTGTTTGGGGCAAGTCGAGTGATCTAGTTCAACCCAATGCCCTGGGCCTCCCAGGCGTCCCTTAAACTTCTTAGTCCTAGAATTCCTGATCCTGGCAATGACTATAGCCTACTTACGTCTGTCTCCTTTCCTCCCCAAGGCACTGGGAGGGGCTAAGGTGGGAAGACACAGAAAGTCTTACCTGAAGAAGGTAAGGACCCAGACTTCCCAGACTCCTGATGGTAACAGACATGGGCCAGGATACCAGCAGGAGACTCAAAGTTCTTGAACCTTCAAGGGTACCAACCAAGGAGGCCTCCTCCAAGATGTGGCAGGGCACGCTCCTGGTGCCCCTGAGGGGTCAAGTATCTACTCAAGTGCCATCCCCAGCTCTGCACTTGTCTGGTCTAGGCTTCGATGTCATCTGTTTAGATATTGGGAGGGAACAGTCCCCCTGGGCAGCTTTGAGCATTCACCAGGTACCCCGGCCTTAAATAAGACCTACCAAATCTGCTCTGTGGGATTCTTCAACATGGAGAACTCCATGCTGCCCTCGCCTCTCCCAAATGCACTTAGCTCCAGTGGCTGTGAGCTCTCTGGGCACACTGGAAATGTCCTCTTGGCCAAAGGACAAGCCTGTGTGATCCTGGAAGATCCCAGCTCCACGTTGGCAAGGCAGCCATATGCTGCTACTATTCCCCCGTGGCCACTGCCACCAACATGGCCCCTTCCTTCTCACCTACCCCGTGTGGGGAGCGGGTGCCCTCCGAGGCCTCCGATGAACATCCCCATGACACAGTGGCCGTAACCAGCGCCACCGTTTCCTGAGACCTTCTCTATGCAAGGCCTGTGCTGAGTGCCTCACACGGATTATCAAATTAAATCCTCGCAACACCCCATATACGACAGATGCCATCACTGCCCTCGTGTTATGAAGGAGGAAACTGAGGCTTGCAGAACTTAAGCAACCTGCCCAAGATCATAAAACTAGGAAGCCATGGACGGCACTAGTACTGGAATCTAGACAGTCTGATACCAGATCCCAAGTGCTGGGCATCACTATGCATAGAATACCCTGAACTTCATACTTTTGGCTTCAGGCCCCAAAGGGGCACCTCCTTCCCTAAAGTCTGTAAGACAGACCTGAGTCAACCAAACTTGCCTCATGAGTAAAGTCCTCTAAGAGGTCGTCCTTTCAACCTCCCCAACCAGCCATGGATGTCCACCTTTCCTGCTTCTTGGGTTCTCATAGTCTCTCCGGCCTGACCCCCACAGACCAGCATGGGCCCCGTCTTCCCCATGCTCAGGGCATAGCCAAGTGCTTGTGCAGAGTTCCCCACATATGAATGAAAAGGCTGAAAGTTCCTCCAGGTCACCCCCAAGGCCTCTCACTGAGACCTCTCCCTTCCCACGCATGCTCAGACTATCTCAACCCCCTTGCCTTGAGCTCAGCAGCCACGGTACCTCCCCTGCCCTCCAATTAACACCACCCGATCCCGTCTGCTGCCCCCAGGCCTGTTCAGGTCCCAAATGGGGATGTACAGTGGCTTGAACAACATTATGATTTGTAAAACCCACTCCTAATTAGTTTGACTTTGAATAAAGAGGGTAATTATTTTTAAATTTATTAACTGCTGCCTGGCCGGAGAAGTTTCCAGATCAAATGACACGGCGAAGCTATTTCTGTTCAGTGATGCAGCAATTTATATTACTGATCGGTCATTAAAACCTCTGGCACAAAACCACTTGTGTTTCCTGAGCCAAGATAGTGTCCATGTGTCAAATTTCAAACCCAGAGTATAAATTAAGCCATTAATGGTATTTATCAGTTTATCTGGACTTAAAGAACTCCTTGCTAATTTAAGACATTCCCGATATAGAACCTATGTGGTATGCTGGGTGTGCACGCAAGTGTGTACATGCACGCACGCGTGTGTGCGTGTTTTCTCACTTTTTATTTTACTGAACAGTTAAAAAAAATCTGACGTGTAAATGAAGAACAGGCATCTCGGGGAGCCGCGTAGCTGTTAATTCCTCGCTGCTCTGCAACCCAAACATTTTGGAAGCAGCAGTGTTTTGCAATATGTATTTGTCATAATATAAAAGGTGTAAAGTGATCTCTGTTTATCTCCTCAAAGTCTTCGCTGTACCAAAACAGAAAAGTGAAGTATGACAACAAAGCCCCAGCCCAGCCCAACCAGAAGCATGGCCTCCCAGAGCGCCAGCTTGAGCCCCCCCACCAGGATCTCGGGGGGAGGGATGTAGGAGAAGTCGCACACACCCCAGGAGAGAATCCAGGGTAAGTGGGGTCAAGAGGGTGACGGGAAAATGCCATTCACTTGGATAAAATGGAGTGAAAACTACTTTCTACAAAACTCATTTTTCAGTTTCAAGAACACCCCCCCAAAGATACAATGGGCACCCATTGATGCACTATTATAGGGTAGCTGTCAGTCCTCAGCATGGCGGCCTTGGGCATGGAACTCTCAGACTCCATTCGTTTCAGGGAAGATCTATCCCATCCCAGGAGGTTGAGAGGCAGAATTAGGGTGTTGAGGATTCTTAGGTAAACGGGTCACAAGGATCCAAAAAAGCTCTGCCCAGACGGGGCCCTGAGCAAAATGATCTCTGAACAGGGTGCTCCCTAACCGTTCAGCCACACACTCGTGGACGAGAGTTAAGTCACTGTGGAGGTGGCTGGGGGGCACTGAAAGAGCACTGAAGTTGGAGTTGGGTCAAGTGCCAGCTCTCCACTAGGGCGGGTAGCTTCTAGGCCTCCACTTTCTCATCTCTCAATTGGGCATTATACAGAAATGGGTTTTATCAACTAAGGTTATCGGAAGCACGAAGCAGCATTACCAGATTTTCCCTGTCCCCAGGGTCTCCACAATCCTTTTTCTCTTCAGAGCTCTCTCTGCTCTGCTGGCGGCTCTCCAAGGGCCCCTGGCATCCCAGTCAGCTTTCCCGAGTCCAGTCACTTCACTGCTACCATCAGTGTTCCTTATACTTAGGCCTCTCTCTACTTTGTGGGCCCCCTTTCTTAGAACTGAGATGGAAGACAGATCGTAATCCGTGTCCTTGCGTGGATTCTTAGAGGAGGCCTGAATTCTGCAGGCAACAGAACTATAAATGAGCTCTACCAGGTGCCCGCAAGAGCCACCTCCTTGCCAAAGGACAAGGCAGGCTGCCCGCCTGCACCAGCCAGTGGCCCGGTGCTCCCAGCCCCTGGGGGGCTGGCCCACCGCTCATGCCCAGGTGGGGAGGGAGCTTTTCCTGAAGTTTCCACCTTCATCTCTCATTCCTAATGTGGATTCTTCTTCTCCATTTCTCACCCCTTTCAAAAACTCCACTGAGTCAACCTGGAAAAAAGTGGAGGTGAGGCGGGCCGGGCCGGGCCCGCCCCAGTGGTAGGAAGGATGGCGCTATTTTCCTTTGGCATGAGAGGCGACCTCCAGGGAAGGAAGAAAAGGAAGAGGAACAAGTCATGGTCAACCACCTACCAGAGCCCCATCCCAGGCTTCTCACTCAAACCAGACTCTTTCCAACCACGGAATCAAATATCCTTTTCTGGAAGGTGTTGGCCCCTTTCAAACCCTCAGACTTAATAAATCCTCGAAAAGTACTGGGCCTGGGGCGCCTGGGTGGCTTAGTCGGTTAAGCGTCCGACTTTCGCTTAGGTCATGGTCTCGCAGTTCGTGGGTTCGAGCCCCGCGTCGGGCTCTGTGCTGGCTGCCAGCTCAGAGCCTGGAGCCTGTTTCAGTCTGTGACTCCCTCTCTCTCTGAGCCTCCCCTGCTCACGCTGTCTCTCTCTCTCTCTCCTAGAAATAAATAAAACATTTAAAAAAAGGAAAAAAAAAAAAAAGAAAAGCACTGGGCCTAAGACGGCTCCTAACTTTCAAAGCTGAAGCAGCCCAGATCATGCTTAAAAATGATTATTAATTGGCAAATTCTATGTGATAGATATTTTATCACAATTCTAAAAATAGTGTAATATACCAGAAATCATTGAACTGTATACTTTTCACAGGTGAACTGTATGGTATGTGAATTATATCTCAATAAAATGGGTTGGAAAGAAAACAGAGAGCATGTCTGTATGGATCATTGCTGTATCCGCAGTGGGTGTCAGGCACACAGAAGGTGCTCAAGAAGTGCATGAAGTCTGTTTGCAAACAACCTCCCCCATCTGCTCAGCCCTCAGGAACTCGGCCCGGCCGCCTCCTCTGATTCTGGCTGAGAGGCGGCTTGCTCTCTACCGCTGATTTAATCTGCGTGGACAGATTAAGCTGCTTGGCAAAGCTGGCTCACCTCTCAGTCTCCACAGGCCCCAGATCAGAATTCTCAGAGTGAGTCTCCGTCCCGCATGCCCTAGCATGAGGAGGCTGGCTGGGACCTGGGGTCACCTGGGTCTTCCCCTGGCTTTCAGGAGAACCAGCTCTGGGACCCTGGGCAAAGTCACCTGGCCAAGAGGCCTTCTCTAGAACCAAGCCAGGGAGAGGCTCGCCTAGAACGCTCTCTTCTAGTCGCCAGGCCAGGGCAATTGTCCACTCAGGAAAGGCAGATTCTGTGAGATCACAGGACAAGGGAATACGGCTGACAGTAATGGCACCAGCAGCAGTAGCTCGCGGGTCTTCCTTCTTCCACGCTAGTCCCCTGTGCTAGTTGGCAGCCAGTCTCCCAAGATGACGGAGAGTGATATGTGTTTGTCACTCCCCCTTGAGAAGGGGAGTCGAGTCTCCCACCCTTCAGTCTGGGGCTGGCCTGTGCCCGCTCTGGCCGCTAGCACATGGCAGAAGTGAAGCCATAGGTCTCTAGCCTGGTTTTTAACAGAGCCGACGGATTAGGCTTCCAGATTCTTGAGGCCCCGAGCTGTCACGCGAGAAGTCCAGGCCACTCTGCTGTAAAAGAAGGCCACATAGCGGGGCACCGAGAGTCACCGACATGAGTGCGGAAGCCATCCCAGAAGTCCAGCCCCGTTGAGCCTGCAGATGACTCCAGACCGAGACATCGCCCGACTGCCATCTCATGAGAGACCCCAAGCGAAAACCACCCAACTGAGCCCAGTCCACTCACAGAACTGTCAGAGAGAAGAACACTTTGTTGTTTTAATCTAGTGCCGAGGTAGTTCATTACACAGCAATTACTAACGAACACCCTCCCCGTGGTCAATTCCCAACACAGGAGCCAGGCTGTCCTTTTAAACACATAAATCAAGTCATGTCATTCTCCCACTCAAAACCCTCCAAGGGACTGTTATTTCCTTTTCTCTACAAATGTCTATGCACACGCACTTGTGTGCGGAGTGTGTGGTGCATGTGGGGTGTGTGCAGATTTACTCATTTCACTTATATACCACAGAACACATAATCCGAGCATTTCAACTGTACAGTTTGGGAAGCCCTCTGGCTCAGTCGGTAGAGCAGGCAACTCTTGATCTCAGGGTTGTAAGTTCGAGTCCCATGTTGGGTGTAGAGATTACTTAAAAATAAAAATCTTGAAATAAATATAAAAATAAACTACACAATATATTGGGAATTGTGCATCCATTACCACCATCAATTTTAGAACAATGACATCACCCCCAAAGGAGGCCCCATACTCATTAGCAGTCACTATCCGTGTCCCCTCAGCTCCCCCAGCCTCTGCACCTGCTAATTTATTTTCTGTCTATAGATTTGCCCATTCTGGCTGTTTCCTATAAATGGAATCACACAACACGCGGCTGTCTGTGGCTGGATCCTGTCACTGAGTATCGGGTAGGTAAGATGCACCTATGGTGTGGAGTGTATCAGAACTCCGCCCCTTTCGAGAGCCAAAGAATATTCCATTCTGCACATAAATGACATTTTGTTCATCCCTCCATCCGTGGACACTGGGTTTTCCCTACCTTTGGCTTTTACCAATAATGCTTCTATTAAGTTATGTGCAAATTTTCGCGAGGATTCAGGTTTTCAATGTCTCTTGATAGACACCTCGGAGTAGAACTGCTATAGACAGCCAGACAGCTGTCCGATGCAGCTGTACCTTCTCACCTGCCGACCAGCACTGTATGAGCTTTCTGATTTCTCCACATCCTCACCAACACCTCCTACTGCCTGTATTTTGTATTGTAGCCACATCCTGCTAAGTATAAAAAACTACTTCAGGGGCGCCTGGGTGGCTTAGTCGGTTAAGCGTCCGACTTTCGCTCAGGTCATGGTCTCGCGGTTCGTGGGTTCGAGCCCCGCGTCGGGCTCTGTGCTGACAGCCAGCTCAGAGCCTGGAGCCTGTTTCAGTCTGTGACTCCCTCTCTCTCTGACCCTCCCCTGCTCATGCTGTCTCTCTCTCTCTCTCTCTCCTAGAAATGAATAAAACATTAAAAAAAAAACCAACTACTTCATTATCACTTGGATTTGCATTTCCCTTGCGATGGCCTAATGGCGCTGAGCATCTTTTCATGCGCTCATGGACTGTTTGCCTGTTTTTGGAGAAATGTCCGCGCAGCTCTTCTGCCCATTTTTAAATTTCGGTTATTTGTATTTTTATTATGGAGTTGTAAGCAGTCTTTATATTTTCTAACGAGAAGTCCCTCATTGGGTACAGGATTTGCAAATGTTTTATCTCCCTCCAGTGGACTTTTAGCGCATGCAGAATAAAATCTAAATTCCTTAGTAGGGTTGAGAGACCCACCTGGTTTTGACCCCTGGTGCCCCCCTCTCCCCCCTCCCCCTCCCCCTCCCCCGCCACAGTGCTCCTTCCGCTCTTGCTGGTCCTCCAGACGGTCAGGTTCAGCCCAGCCTCAGGGCTTCCGCAAGCACCTGCCCCTCTGGGTGGCTCACTCCCTCCCCTCAGGACTCTGCCCAGATGTCACCTTCTCAGGGAGGACAGGCCATTCGATCTAAAATACCGCTTTTCTCCCTATCACGCTCTTTCCCCTCAGCCGGCTTTATTTTCCTCCTAGCAGTGACTATCACCTGACATTGTATTACACACTTATTTGCCTAAACTGCCTCCTATTAGAATCTCAGTGCCATGAGGGCACAGGGATGCTATCTGTTCTGTACGTTACTATACCCTAAACACAACAAGCATGCCGGGCACGTGGTGGGAAATCAATAAATATTTATTAAATTTTAAATACATCTATCCCTATTTAATAAATGCGTACTATGAGCCAACCACTCTGCAAAGCACTTCAAATAAAGTATCTTACTTTATCCCCACGACAATACTATGCTACGGAGGTAGGTACTATCAGGACTCCACTTTTTTAACAGACAAAATGACCCACAGTAAGAGAGTGGAAATAATGGACCTACTGGGGTGACTGGGGGCTCAGTCGCTTGAGCATCTGACTTCGGGCTCAGGTCATGATCTCACAGTTTGTGAGTTCGAGCCCCCTATCGGGTTCTGTGCTCACAGCTCGGAGCCTGCTTCGAGTTCTGTGTCTCCCTCTCTCTATGCTCATGCTCTGTCTCTCTCTCTCCCTCAAAAATGAACACATCTTAACAAAAATCCGATAACGGACCTGTGATCTCACACACAGGAAGGGCGGAGCCAAGGCGAAACCCAGGCCGTCTAAGCCGTGCTGCTCCTCGCCCCACTATTAACTTGGGCAAGTCACGGACCTTGCTCTAAGCCGCGGGGTCCTCTCTAGGGCAGGGAGTAGCCTCCTGCTTTACGGAGTTACTGAAAGACTGGCCTGGTGAGGTCAAGTACAGCACTGAGCCACAGCAAAGAAGATGGAGCACGGTGGTGGTGGCACGGATGCCATGCCATCAGTGCTCTGTCAACAAACACGGCGACATCGTCGGCTAAATGGTTCAAACGCATCGTGTGTACACACTGCTCTCTTTTAGACAATGGCTCGACTCACAGCGGGCAGACCAGCCCACTGTAGCCACTGAGGGTTTCAGAGGTATTCAGGTGGAGTGCGAGAGGTTTCCTGAATGTTCACCAAGGGAAGGGGACACGAGATAACATCACGGACCTTCTAAGACTTCAACGAGAATGTGCTAGAGGGCCTGTGAAGATGGGATCTCAGTGGCCTGTTAGACACAGGAGCCCTGGGCGTCGTGCAGGGTAGATGTTTTCACGGGGCAAGGTCACACTTGGACATTCCTGCCACCCGGCCCCACACACGAGAGTAGCTGAACGTGGCACAAGCCATCCCCACCCACAGCTCCCCAGGACAGGGCTGGAGCTCACGTCGCTAAGAGAGGGTGCCGCCGAGCTCCCTGGCATGCGTGCGCTGGCACGCTGGAGGACTTGAAGGACGGGAATCCGCCAACTCACCGGTATGGGTCTGCCTGTGCGTCTCCAAGGCATCCTCCTTTGCAAACTGGGCTCCGCACTGGTCACAGACAAAGGCTTTGGCACCCGCTGCAAGAAAGGGGAGGCAGTTACTCGAGAGCGATATTCCATTTGCCGGCAAGGGGTCCTGGGCCAGAATTGTGCAGGTGGACCCCCACGTGAGGCGGCTGGACCCCCGCAGAGAGCTGAGTCAAGGACAGACCTTGGCCCTGGCAGCCAGCCCGGTCCCTCCTCCGGGATGTGACCACCCACCCAGCTGAGCTCCAGATGCCGTCATCCAGGGGTCTCCGGGACAAAAGAGGGAACAAAACCAGAATAACCAACATAAGCAGAGACGGGGTCCGGATGGGATGCCCCAAGAAGCCGGATTCTGGGGGGCTGGCTCTACGTGAGGAATGCAAAGGCGTAAAGAATATAATGAGGGGAGGGGCGTCTGGGTGGTTCAGTCAGTTAAGCGTCTGACTCTTGATTTCGGTTCAGGTCATGATCTCACAGTCCGAGAGTTCGAGCCCCGTGTTGGGCTCTGAGCTGAACAGTGTAGAGCCTGCTTGAGATTCTCTCTCTCTCTCTCTCTCTCTCTCTCTGTCTCTGTGCCTCCCTCCTCTCAGAAATATATAAACATTTAAAAAAAAGAGAATACAATGAGGGGAAATGGGCCCCTTTGCTTAGACTACACCTTATGGGAAGGTAGGAATTGCTGACCTACCTCTACTAACTCAGTATGTCCCAAACTAGACGGTCTGTCCCATCCACCCCCTGCACTTGACCACTTAAAATCCCTGAACGACTCCCCTGTGTCTTCAGGATGAAATCCAAACTCCTTGCCAAGACGCACAAAGGACTTCTTGACGTGCTCATCTTTCCTGCTTCATCTCTCACTCCCACTCTTGCTGCCTGGTCTCCAGTCCCGCTCAGGCAGCCTGGGTCCCTCACTGAGAGACCTTGCACATCCTCTGGCTCCTCTTATGGGCTCACTCCATGCACAGCCCCATCTGCCCGACACCCAGCGGGAGCCTATTATTGGTCATATTCAGTGCGAATCAAATTGATAAACTTTTGAAGAACCATTATTTACAAGGCTCAGAGCGACAATGCCACAGGGTCATGACAAACAGGACCTTTTCCCAGTCGCTAACAGTCTGCAAGGCTCTAATATGTTATTTCATCCACAGGGCACCTGTCACAAGCCTTGGAAGTTTTCATTCAAAGTGTTTATAGGGGCGCCTGGGTGGCGCAGTCAGTAGAGCGTCCGACTTTGACTCAGGTCACGATCTCAAGGTTTGTGAGTCGGAGCCCCTGCGTCAGGCTCTGTGCTGATAGCTCGGAGACTGAAGCCTGCTTGGGATTCTGGGTCTCCCTCTCTCTCTGCCCCTCCCCTGCTCGTGCTCTCCATCTCTCAAGAATAAATATAAAAATGGGGGGACATGTATGCCCCTCTTAAAAAAATACCTTCTAGATGCATCTCCTCCCCTGTGTACTGATGGTCACTGCCCCTACCCAGGCCCTTGCTCGGTGGGGCCCAAGGATGGCTGCCTACCACCAGGTGTCCTTGGACTCACCCAGTAGATGCCCGTGCCTTAAAAGCCCACTTGCTTCCGTCACACTTGTCGCTTGAGAAGTTACACGGCTCAAAATTTACACTGACTCTGAGTTCCTCCACATGGCACTGAGGCCCCAGCCATCAGCCACCCAGCTCCATGGGCGCTGTCTTCACCGGCCCTCAATGGAGCCACTCACCCCTCCCTGAGTTTGAGCACAGCCGGGGCCCAGGTCTCGGTCTGTTCCTGCCCCATTCCATTCTCAGGACCGGGTGTGCACGCACGGAGCACACCGGCTCCCCTCTGCCCTGACCTCTCCGGCATGCCCTGCACTTTGCTCCCTTCTATGCATCTTAGCGCTGCCTCGAGTGTGCCTGTGTGTTACTTTCACATTAGAGTCTTGTAAGAGGCAGAACTTCTTACTCATATTTATAGTAGAAAATTAGGGCTGCTTCCCAACCATCTCAGATTTCCTGAGACTTTACCATATACCAGGCACGATGCCAAGGGTTTAAGGTGTATCGTTTCCTTTGATCTTAACAACCTTTAAAAGTCCACAAACTGCTGGAGCGCCTGGGTGGCTCAGTGGGTTATTTCCCACTTTGGCTCAGGTCACGGTCTCACAGCTCGTGAGTTCAAGCCCTGCATCAGGCTCTGCGCGGACAGTGTAGAGCCTGCTTGCGACTGTCTCTTTCTCCCTCTCTCGGCCTTTCCCCCACTGGTGCTCTCCCTATCTCAAAATAAATTTTTAAAAAAGGATCCTATTGGGGCACCTGGGTGGCTCAGTCGGTTAAACGCCTGACTTTGGCTCAGGTCAAGATCTCGCGGTTCGTGGATTAGAGCCCTGCATTGGGCTCTGTGCTGACAGCTAGCTCAGAGCCTGGAGCCTGCTTCAGATTCTGTATCTCCCTCTCTCTCTGACCCTCCCCTGCTCACGCTGTCTCTCTCTCTCTCTCTCTCTCTCTCAGAAATAAATAAAAACATTAAAAAAAAATTTTTTTAAAGGATCATATTGCTATTACCCCATTTAGTAGATGAGAAAACCCAACCTCAGAGAGATTAAGTAGCTAGATCGGTGTCACACAGTGGGTACCAGAAGTGGATTCAAACACAGGGAGCCTGACTTCAGAAGCCTTTGCTCTTAATCTCTGTACTCTAGGGCTCTCTCTGCAAAGATGCTTCATGGATAAGAAGGTGAGGTACGGGCTTCCTTCCCCCAACTCAAAAAAAACATTCTAATACACCCTGTGTATACATCAAAGTTGTGTGTAAAATTCTAGCTGGAGAAATGATTCCACTACTTTTTAATAAGTTTTAAAAACCTCTGCCTTCGAGTAATAGCGCTACTATAAAGACCAGAACTCAGAATACAATTTGCACCATATAGGCTTAATTAAATTAAACAGCAATAACCAGTCCTTGCCAGCGAAGGGCAGGGTAGAAGGAAAGGTAGAAGGTAGACCCTGCAAGAGCACCGACCTTGTCTATATTCCAAATGATGAGCAAAATGTACCCTCTGCTAGGTGCTCAATAAATAGGAGTTGACTGAGTGACTGAATGATAAAGTGCCCTTAGGGAAGATACGGAGTCATGTTTCCTTAAGAGCGTTAAATATAAATACTGCCATTTGTATTAGGTGGCTGGAGCTGAATTTTGCCTGGAGACAGGGAGGTCTTGATCACTTCCAGGTTGTCTCTTCAAGCCTCAGGGTATCCTTGGGCCCAGGACCCGTATGTGGATTCTGAAGCTTTAAGAAAGAGCTTTTGAAGAAACTTGATGGTAAGATAGTCACAGTGCGGGCTCACTCAGGTGGCAGCCGGACCACTTTCCATCCATTTATTCTGGATATGCAGCCAGGACCTCAAAGAGCACATGGACCGGGGTGTGTGGGGGGTGGGGGGTGGGGGGGGTGGATGAAGTCACAGCCTTCTGGCAGTGAGGAATTCTCCCCAGTCCTGAATCATTAGTCAGCAACGATTTTCTGTGATTTGTAAGGGATCGGGCTTTAACTGCACTTCTTTCTTGGGTCCTGAACAGTTCTCACGGCTCCCTAAAGAAGCAAGCGGATGGGGAGGCCCGAGGAGGGAAGCAGGGACTGGGAAGCCCTGTGGGCTCAGCCTCATGCGGGAGCCCTGCACCCAGGTGAGGAACCTCTACGCCGCCGCCTCGAAGGGATGTGGTAGGGAGGGTTCTTAGAACGCAGCCATCAACGCGGCCATAGTAGCATCTGTTTTAATGACCGGGGAGCAGAGAGAAAGGAAGGAGGCCGGGTAGGAAAAAAAGGGCCGGATGTGTGTACCATCAGCCAAGTTCAGATGAAGATGAAAACAGATTAGCACCTGTGATCTAGTCAAGGCTGCCGGCTCGGCCCAAGCCTGACCACATCTGGTTACCCTCAGAGCCTTCCCCTCTCCACCCCTGCCCTGCTGAAATCACAAAACCGAGCCGAGCGGGTGAAAGTTCCTTGGCCTCCTCAGTGTAGTCTGACGCACCCAGACCGGTCAGGACCCTCGGCACACAGGGACACCGCAAAGGTTGGCTCCCACTTTGGGCCCCACTTTGGGCCCCACGCGCAAAGCCTTAGTACTTCCCCTCACCCACTGAGACTCTCCCCAACTCCCCAGGGCGAGCCCCGCGGCAAAGACAGGCAGTTCCAGGGCAGAATCCCCCTCTTCCCAAGGAGGCATGTGCCTTTAAATTGTCTCTGTAATGGCTGGCTCAGAGGCAGAAATATTTGGCAGCCCTGAAATTAAAAGTGATAAATTTCCTCGCCAAGCCTTGATCAATAATAGAGGCCTCATCTGTTAATCAATAAGACAGTCTCTGCCTGTTTACTGTGCATATGTTGTTCGCTGCTGCCTTCAGTAGGATGTCGGGTTTGCATTCAAAGCAATTCAAGTGTTTATAAACCACATGGCTATTCCCAAAACGCATTACGGTGACATCATTCAGCCACTAATACATTTATAAAGCATCAGTGAGAGGGAGGGATGGGGGGAGGAAGGAGGCCATGCCAGTTGAACACAATGGGTGCACGTGGATAGATCAGCCTTTACCCCAGAATTTCCTGGGGCTCCTCCTGGAGTGGGGAGAAGGCCACGCCACAGCTCAGGGATGACCACGCCTCATCAGATCTTTCCCACGCACAAGGATGTTTTTTGGATGTCCAGTCAGAATCAGTGCCCAAAGGTGCCAGTCAGTGCCCAAAGGTGGGTTATGGCGAGTGAACAAAAGAGAATCCCTGTCCTCAGGAAGCTTACATTCTAGAAGGAAACGCACATTTTAAAAAAACCCAGTAAATACAAACTAGGCGGTGATTAAGTGATAAAAAGAGAAATAAATGAAGTGAAGAGGGACAGAGAGGGCCAGGGGCCACCATTTTATATGGGGTAGGCAGGGAAGACCTCTCTGATGAGCTGGGCTCTGAGCGCAGAAGCTGAAAGGGGAAAGAAGAAACAGCCCCGTCTAAGGAAGCCCATTCCAGACAGAGGAGGAGCGAGGAGGCCGGTGGGCTGGAATGGAGTCAGTATGAACAGAGGGAGAGATAGGGAGCAGGAAGGTGGACCGCAGGGACCGGAATTCACAGCTAAGAGGGAGAATAGCCAGAAGATGGTGTGGGCTGGACCACTGCCACCCTCCCTAGCGACTACAGAGCTGCGTGAACAGCGCCATTTAGAGTAGGGAGAACTGGGTCCCCCGGGCCTGCCCGGCCACCAGAGTGACCCTCCTTCCTGAGCTGGGAAACAAAGATGGCCCTATCTGTGCAGTGAGCATCAAAGGGGAAGACGGACATTAGTGAACACGTGCTCCTTGCCAATGACCAAGCATTCTGCAGATACAGGAGCTCACTGATGTTATTTATACCCCAGGAGGCAGTAGAGCATGCTTAAGAGCTCAGGATTCTGGTCAGACAGATCAGAGTTCAAATCCCAGCCAGGCCAGTCATGAGCTGTGACCCTGACCCCACAAAGTTGCCAGATCTCAGTAGGTCTGCCACCTCCTCTGTAAAATGAGAACAAGAATAAGTCCCTCAGAGGATGGGACAAGGTGGGAAAAGGGCTCGGACCTCTATCCGGGGAGGATTTACACACCCGGTAAGGAGTAGCTATCATGGCCACCTGTCAGCTCAGGATTACAATTCCTTTAAAGAACTCCCGGCGCAAAATATGATTGATTTTACTGAAGTTCGATGTACAGTTATTTGGAGACCATTTATCTTGTGTAAAGTGAGCCTCACATTTATAAAGACATATTTCACCTCTCACTCACTCGCTTTCTCTCTCAAGCGCGCGCGTGCGCGTGCGCGCACACACACACACACACACACACACACACACACACACCTCATCCCTCTAATTTAAAGGCGAGTGGCTGCCTTGTTGAGGGGAGCAGGAAAATCTGTCAAAGCACCAACATGTCAGCACTGGCAGCTATTCACCAACCCGGCTATTGAGGCCTCCCCGCACGAGCCCCGGGAGCCCCACTCAAGCGTCCTGTGCTGCCCGGCTCGGCTCGTCCTCCCCGGCAGACTGTAAGCTCCATGCAAGCAGGGCTGGACGTGCGTCTCGTTCCCTGCTCGACCCAGCGCCCCGCTCTCCGCCGGCCCTGCAGCTGTGTGGCCCTAGAGACTTGATAAACGAAGAAACTCTCCGGTGGCTCCCGGGCACAGAACTGGCCTGGGAAGAGGGCAGTGGCCATTCAGGGCACTGCCAGGCTGTCCCCTAGGGGGTGACAGAGTCTTTATTCTACAGACTCTGGGTTCTCTACTGCCCCTTTTTAAAACTCAAGGACACGGTGTTGGCTGGCACTCAGGCAGTTGGGGGCGGAGAAGGGAAAGGTCGGGAGTGGGGTTGTCTGCTTGCCCTGGAAAAGAATCTCCTCCTCCCCACCAGCCCTTTGTTACCCAGCCGGCTGCCCAGGACTCCTACCCCTGCAAGAAGACAGGCAATCCCTCCCCCAGTACACTCAGGAGCCACCTGTCCAAGGAGGCCTCCGATGGCCAGAGTGGACCCTCGACCGGCAGACCCCCCCCGCCCCCCAGCCCAGGCACTGAGCTTATCTGAGATTCAGTGGCAAAAAGACAGACAGACAGACAGACATCCTTGCCCTGCCCGTCTCCCAGGGATCCTGCAGATGAGGGCTCAAGGGTGCCGTATGTGCTACGCTGGGGGAGACGAGAGCGCCTGACCACTCGGAATATCCCGGGCTGCTGCCCTCTCCTCTTTCTCCCTGGCTTCTCGATGCCTCCAGGAGGTCAGACGGGGCTCTCGGAAGGAGGAGGGTTCAAAGCAGGTTCAGGTTGGGCGAAAAGAAAGGAGGCAGTAACCACAGCCCTCAAGGAGGCTGCGGATGGTCTAAGGCCTCCATGTGTGGGGGCCACTTTCCCTCAGCACGAAGGATCGCCCGACTTGTGGGAATCGAAGGAGACACGGGCCAGGAAGGCACTTGCAAAACCATAAAGCTTTCTATAAACGCCTAGCATTCCAATGACAGCAGAGCTGAAATCCCGCAGCAGCTCGCTCCACAGGCTCCCCGCAGCTGTCCTACACCACCCCCCCAACCTTGGGCACCTCCCCTGACAAAGTACTCAGCCTTCCCTCCAGCCCCCCTTCCCGGCCAGAAACAGGGTCGGGGGTCTCAAGCCTTCAGGAAAGGGAGCAGAGATACTGAGCACCATCAGCTATGGGCTGGTGTCTCTCTGAAGTAAATAAGGCAGAAGCCAATGAAAGAAGAAAAAAAGATTTCCAAATCCCTCCCTCTCCCCCCACCCCTCCATGCTAATAAGGCGGGAAAGGGGTGGGGGAGCCGCTGAAAAAACACTTAACATTTGCCAGCATCTAACGTTGAGTACTGTGTCCTTTTTCTTTTAATTCCTTGAGATTTTAAAATAAACATCTTGAATGTTCTGATGAGATATGCATGCCTGCTTACATAAGGAAGTACAGAGTGTACCAAAACAGCAGACCCAAAAAAAGCATAAGCTGTCAGAACAATGAGTACAGACACGGGGCATTTTACAGCGGGCCATGGTGTACAGTTTTATTTACAGTACCTCTTATCAGACAGAGAACTACACTGGCTGCCAATTCCAAAGACCAGCACTGCGTGTTCTTTCGCTCAGGGAGATGCGTTCTCTCGCCGAGAGGGGCTGGAAGGCGAGCTTGCCTGCTCTCTTTCTCGCTCACCATTTCTCCTTTATCAACAAAACGAAAGCTGATCCAGAACCAGAATCTCTGGGGCGCTCATTCGGGGGAGAGGGGAAGGGGGGAAGCAGTGGGGGGCAGATGTGGGTTGATCAGAAGATGACCAGCCCTGCCGACTGGCTCAGGATATGATCGAGGGCAGTTCTACCCAACAAGGAGGTGGAGAAGGGCATCCACTACGGGACAGGGGGCTGAATGGACTAAGAGTATGGGCCCCAGTCAAAGGTAGGGCCGAGGAAGCCACCAGGCAGTGTGCAAGCCGTGCAACAGAGACGGGGGATGACCGGGGACCACAAATGGCAGGTGTTCAGATCCCGAGATGTCAATTTCCCCTCAATAACCTGCTATGTGGCTGGACCCCTCCCATGGGACTAAATGTCCACTCTGTACGACAGGAGGCCGTGGAATGGGTCAAAAGGAAATGCTGAGGCTTCTGTAGTCAGAGGGCATTTCCTACCCCACCCCATAGACCTCGGGCTATTAGGATGTCCCCATGATGCCCTTGGCTGTCACGAGGATCCGCAGTCAGTCCTCAGCTCATGTCCCACACAGCACACAGGTCCACCTTATCCCTTATCCCTGTAACTCAGTTCTCAGCCTCGGCAAGCTCCTCTGTCACCCCTTTCAGCACCAGCAGGAACCGGATCAGGTTAGAAACTCATCCCCTGGGCAGTACAAACACGTATGCTCGGTATACAGCTTTGCACCGAAGTGAAGGTCCCTTGCTCGGGGGTCAAGCAAACAGGTTCAAATCTCGGTTCCATCATTTCTAGCTACCATCCTGGGCAAGTGAATGCTCCTCTCCGGGCCTATTTCTTCACCTGTAAAACGGCACAGAGCAGCCGTCTCATAGGGTGACGATTAATTTAAGTAGTGTATATAATGCCTGCAACACCATGCCTGACCCCCCAGGAGCTGCTCAATAAATGCTAGTTGTCACGAACATTCTGGCCACTGCCATTACTTTCTCCCCTACTGTCAATGTCTGGGGGCCCCCCACACACATCAGATGCATGCAATAAGCATATCATAACATTTATAAAGTATTCTTAGCACCTGAGCCAAACTACAAAGAACACAAAAAAGGGAGGGGGCACCTGGGTGGCTCAGTTCATTAAGCGTCCGACTCTTGATTTCGGCTCAGGTCATGATTTCATGGTTGTGAGATCGAGCTCCCCAGTAGGCTCTGAGCTGGGCATGGAGCCTGCTTAAGATCCTCTCTTTCCCTTTCCCCCTGCCCCTCTCCTGCTCATGCACTTGGCTTTCTTTCTCTCAAAAAAATTTTTTTTAATAAAAAAAAAATTACCTTAAAAGAGGGAGAAAAAATTTTTACCCTGGACAAGTCTTCATCAGACTTTCTTTGGGAAGCGGAAGATAAAAGAAGGCAGCAGACACTATCAATCGTGCATCCTCTCTACAAACCAACAATGTGTATGAAAAGGCAGGGCCCGATCATGCGTCCCTGGGAGAAGGTCAAAGAAATGGCACCTTCCCAGTCGGCCCTCAATAGTCATGGCCAAGTTTTGACAGCACTGTCATCTCCTACTGAAATGAGTGCAAACCTAGTTAAGGTGAATTATTTTAAATAAAATACAAAGAGGAGGATAAATCTGTCACTGAGAAAACAACATGGAACTCTCCTAAAGTCTAAGTGACTTAGGGGGTCACCTTAGCGCTGCCTTTAACCCATTTCTTCCCTAGGCAATTTCCGTGACTGGCTAATCAAGGTATGGTGGTGATCAATGCAATGACACAAAAGCCTCTCTTGTTATGAGAATGTCAGTCCCTGCTCTGAGGGGCTGGACCATTCCTTCCAGACACACTGCACCAACCCAGACAGCTCCCCAAGGTGAAGCCCCCAGGGGCTACTGGCCAGACCTGGCTCTGGAGTTCTCCTCACTGGCCATATGGTCCTGGGACCAACCGTGTAGCCTTACTTCTCTCTCTTTAAGATTGGGTTATGGGGCACCTGGGTGGCTCAGTTGGTTTAGTGGCTGACTTCGGCTCAGGTCATAATCTCGTGGTTTGTGGGCTCAAGCCCCACGTCAGGCTCCGTGCTGACAGCTCAGAGCCTGGAGCCTGCTTCAGATTCTGTGTCTCCCTCTCTCTCTGACTCTCCCCTACTCATGCACTGTCTCTCCCTCTCTCTCCCTCTTTCTCAAAAACAAATATTAAAAAATAAATAAACAAAATAAAACCCTCACACAATAACCCTATGAAATACGGGGCACACGGCAGGTGCCTGAATAGCTATGAGGATTACAGAGTTACCTTCACTTTATCAAGTTGTTGAGCTCTGCGAGGCCAGCCTCTGGCCTGAGCCTTCTAGAACCCCAGTCCATAACGTTCCAGCCCCACAGTTCCCGGGGCAGGTCACCTACAATGAGTGCCCCAGGAGAGAGGACACCTTGCATTCCCGGGGCTCTCCCACACGTGGCAGGCAGCTGTTTGGGATGACAGAGGGGCATCCCTGATGAGGCAGGTAGACAACGGGCCCAAGAGGGACCCTGCTGGCTAAAAGCGTCCATGCTCTCTAGAAGCATCATAATGAGAAATGGATTCAGAGCCCCAACTGCCCCCTGCCTGAGCGGTATAGCCTTGGGTGAGCCACCTCATCTCTCCATCTGTAAATGACAAGTTTTAAACCGGGACACCTCTAAGGGCGAAGAAAAGATGAACGGGTGTTGTGTGAGAGGAATCTGGAAGCACATGGTGGCTGTAAAAGAGAGCTCCTACGTGTACACTCCTTGGCAATGGGGAGGCACTGGCTAAATCCAGCTGGGGTTGGGTTCTTGGGTTCAACCAGGGGATTCCTTGTCAAGGAAATACCTTGCTCTATCAGGCAGGCAAAGTGGAACAGACAGTCCAGACACTGGGAGAATCATTAGCCAGGCAGAGCCGGGCCGAGCCAATGAGGCCAAGGGGAAGGCTGACCCCTGGGTTCCAGGGAACACGGAGCCTTTCAGGTGCTCACGGCCCTTTGTTTAAGAAAGATAACACCGCCGCCTTGGCATTTGTGAGAGACTAGGTAAAAAGGTCAGTGGGGATTTCTGCCATGATTTTATGGGATAGTCCCTCAACCTTTGGATACCAACAATTGCCTTCCCCGCTGGACTGGACTTGGACATTCTCAGGTGAGAGGCTCAGAATGTAAAGAAGGGTTTCTACAGCGTCAAAGCTCTGTCGGTTGCCTGACCTTCTGGCCTCCCCCTCTCAACCTCAATTACCCTGCTCCTTTCTGCTGAAGCACCTTTGGAGTCCCCTGTCACAGGCCTTCACCCGAAATCCGGCATGGGGCCGCTCCCGCCCCGCCCCACCTCCCTGGGGTAAGAGTCAGGAGTACTGACTGGACAATGGAGAAAAGCAAAACCAGCCACTCCAAGGGCAATGGCCAAGATCAAAGCCCTCTCTGCCCACAAAATGTCAAGCGGAGGTCTGCCACCACCCCGGCCCCCAAAATTCCCTGACACTCCCTCCGATTAAATGCTCACTTGAGTCATCTTTAGAGGGAAGCCAAGGCAGCCTCCCTCGGCCCTAACTGCATTCTGATGCTGCTCCATAGCACTGACAGTAACAACGAGAACACAAATAACTAACACCTACTGAATACTGTGGAATAGGCACCATACTAACTACGTAACATGCCAGGTACCATTCAATTCTCCCATCAGTTCTAAGATTATCCCCATTTTATAGATATGAAAATTGAAGCTTGAAAAACTTAGTTCAGGGGGCGCCTGGGTGGCTCAGTCAGTTGAGTGTCGACTCTTGGTTCTGGCTCAGGTCATGATCTTACGGGTTCATGGGTTCGACCCCCGGGTCGGGCTCTGCACTGGCGCTGCGAAGCCTGCTTGAGATTTTCTTTCTCTGCCCCCCCCCCCCCGCCCCTCCTGTGCTCTCTTTCTCAAAATAAAGAAATAAACTAAAAAGAAAAAAGAAAGAAAAACTTAGTTTGCTTAGCCAAGGTCTCAAAGCCAGTGAGCACCAAAGAAAAAGAACAAAACTGGGGTGGCCACGTGGACAGCCCACCTAACTAGAGGCCTTGGACGACATCAAGGGTTAAAGAATAAAATGTTCCTATTAAGGGCAGGGGAACAGATCCCAAAGGCAGGAGCCCAAGTCCTCTGTCACCCTCCACACCCTGGAGCTGGTGGGGTCGTTCCCACAAGCTCTGAGGCCATCCTCCTGCAGCCAAATGCTCTCCTCTGAGCATTTTCCCGGCTAAGAATAGCTCCTCCTCCTCGGCGCGGAGACGTGGCATTACTGTCCATTGGAGTCCGGACGAGAGGCCAGCAGCACCAGGGTCTAGATCTGGCTCTGGTGAGCATGTGGGCATATTTTAGAATCCTGGTTACCTGGCCTCCGTTTCTCCATCGGTAAAACAGCCCCACCCTGCCGCCTGCTGCCCGCATGGAGGGGAACAGGGTCAAGGCCATGAAAACACATAGGGTACCACTGACCCTCAGGGTTGACTTACAGTAAAACCCCGGATTAGGAATACCCTTCCATGACTGACACTCATCCTTGGCATCCTCCGTTTGATTTCTAAGCAAGCAAGATAGTCTATCATAGAAAACCATCAGGGGCACCTGGGGGGCTCAGTTGATTAAGTGTCTGACTCTTGATCTCAGCTCAGTTCGTATCTCACGGTCTGTGAGCTCGAGCCCCATGGCAGGCTCTGGGCTGACAGTGTGGAGTCTGCTTGGGATTCTCTCTCTCCCTCTCTCTCTCTGCCCTTCCCCCGCTTGCACACACTTTCTCTCTCTCTCTGTCTCTCTCTCTCTCAAAATAAATGAATAAACTTTAAAAAAAGAACAAAAAAATCAATTGTCTTCAAAGTAGAAAAATAAACTCTCACATTGATGAATGACAGCAAACTAGAGTGACTGAAATAGACCAGGTTTTTCTTGCTTGACCTTCACTTAACCAAAAAGTCTCTCTATCCCCTTCTCCTTGGGCAGTGTAGCCAGCTAATCAAGGCTTTACAGAACAGATGCTCACTCTTGGCTCCAAAGGTCTCCCCCCTCCCCCACCCTCTCTGCATGTGCCCCTTATAACCTGCCCTTTACTCACAGCCCAAATCAGACCCCTTCCCCCAAGAACAGTAAATAAATCCAATTCGTTTGGGGCCAAATGTGTAAATTTTAGGCTGAGGTGTCCATCCTAGATTCCAGAGTTACCAGTTGCTATAAATTCATTCACATTCACACACACACACACACACACGCACGCACGCACGCATGCACTAGCGAACACCAGGGCAGCAGCAACCCATCCACGGCTCCCAGTGTTACTCTATTCCTGATGACAGCTGGGAAGGAGGCCCGTCACCTGGCTCGCCTGTCACAACACCCACCGCCCCATCTCAGGCCGAGCCCGGGGGACTGCCACCCTCCCTCCCCCTTCCGCAGTCCCCTTGGTGGCACGTCGCGGCTGCCAGTCTCTCCAGGCCTGCTGTGGCTTTCAGAAAACAGAGCATTTCTATTTTTAGCCCTTCTCAGCCTAATAATACCCCCCAACACCCATTCGGCTTAATCACTTTATTGAGGACAAGAAGCTGGCTCTCCAGCCCGGGTGCTTCTGATGTTAGGAAGTAGTAAAATGTTCAAACTGGTTAAAAATGACACTCATTGGCTTGCCTTTGGTGTTTCTGAACCCGTAATTGAGGCCCAGGCTGTGGATCTAAAGAAGCTTGCAGGCTTCCGAGTCTCTCTTTCTTACCCCCTGCACCATAATTGAGGTGTTACATTACAATTCCGGCACTGACGTCTGCAGGCTCAAAATTCAGAAGCCTTCAGGCTCCACACTTTTCCAAACAGAAATATGGCCCGTCACACTTTCGTGCCCATTCTTAGCATGGACCCCCGCCCAGCCCCCCCACCCGGCCCAGAGCAAGGAAACGCAGCTCGCCTCTTCCGGCTGACCTCACGCACAGGACGCGGGCGGGCTGCCTACCCGGCACACCGACCGTTATTAAAGCGCATGGGGCCACTAAGATGACATCGGATGGCGGCTGGGGAACAGGCAGGTTTGTTTGGTGTAATTAGAGGACCCGAGAATCTGGTGTGCGCGGAAAATAGACTGTTGGCAGCCTTTTGCACACACCTGTGAGACTGTGACTTCCAAAGCATTGGGATGACGTCTGCCAGTGTGCCGTCTATGCCTTGTGAACTAGGTGCTGGGGGAGGGGGGTGCGGCCTGGAAAAGGAATGTAAACACCTTGGCCTCCGAGGCTAAGACCCGTGGCCTCGGGGCCAGGCCAACCTGTGTTTACAGCCCAACTCTGCCTCTTATTTGCAGGGTGATCTTGAGCAAGTCAACTCAGTGTCGCCCCCATCAAATGGAATCTGAATGGCACCAACCTCAGAGGGGGCTGCTGGGGAGGCAGCAAGATCGTGAGGCAAAGTGCCGGCCCCTGCCGGCCCTGAGTAAACCTGAGACGCCGCCGGGATCGTCTCTGGTCTTCTCCGTTCTGCTGTGGGCACCTTCTAAGCCAGAGGGTTTAGTCCCGGTCTCTGCTGCTTTGCACACCACAAAATGGGAATCTGAGGCTCGAAAGGCTAGTCATGGCTGCTTGTGTGCGATCTCGGGGGGTCTGTGGACGAGGCTTGGTAAGGAGCTCCAGGGACTCAAAGTGGCTGACGGAGGCTGTCCCAAAGCAGAAGCTCTGAGAGGCCACACGACCTCTCGGGCCCCCCTCCGGCTGGGTCCCAGGCCTCCAAACTCACCCAGGGGTGGCACTTCCACCTCTCCATCCAGCCCCTCCTTCCTCCCTCCCTCCCCCTCTCCCCTTCATAGGCAAGGTGTTCGGAGCCCCTTTATAAACTTCTTGCTCTTGAGAAGGCAGAGGCGGGATGCCTCATTAACGTCCCTAGCTAATTTTACAATTTAACCAAATGCCACATTCCTGCCTTGATGCAGCCAGCCTCTGCCTGTGACCGACGTTTATAGCTGTGAGACAGAGGAAAGAGGTGGCCCAGGACAGAGGCTGGGCAGGCAGAGCCTTGAAAACTAAAGGGGAAGGTGGAAAAGAGAAGAAAACAGAAAACCTACATATTTTTTAAAGTATATATTTATATACATATACTTAAAAAAAAACCCAACAGTTCTGTGGATGTTCCAGAATTCTAGGCTGTTTGGGGCTGAGAAGGGAGGGAAGAAAGCCATGTGGGGCCCGTGTGTCAGAAAGATGTGTACTCTGCTGACCGTGACTCTTCGTGCGCCCCCCACCCCCGCCCCAGTCACCCCAGGAGGCAGGGTTACACGCTGTCCTCTGAGGGGCAGGATTCAGGGCTGATGGAAGCAGCGGGCCAGAGGCTCAGTGGGGACACCCAGAGGTCGCGCTCAGCTTGGCCAGGCCCCTGCTCCCCTGTGGGACCCGAGAGTCCTGTCCCAGCCCACTGGGCCCAGGCCTTGGGGACAGCAGGACCAGACCCCTATGTCCCGATGGAGCCAGCGTGTGTAGGAATGTCCCATCATAAAGAACCTCCTGGGTTAAGAAAGACCCCCAGGAGTTGTAGTGGCCCCATTTACGCAGGCCCACACCTCACCCACCCGTTGCACACACACACACACACACACACACACACAGACCACACACACACCACACACACACACACACACAGTACGATTCGGGGCTTCTTACTTGGCGTCAGGTCTTGCTCTCAGAACACAGGTCACTGATAAAGACACTGGCCTGTGAGTTCCTAGCATCTGGTCAGCTGTCCCCAGACCAAAGCCAGCCTCTGTCCCTTACCATCCTGTATTTCAGGGCATCTGACTCTGGCCCCCCAAAATCTCAATCGATGCAAAACTGGCCCGGCAGGGCTCTCCCCCCACGTACTGGCTTGCTCCCCTCAGGCCACGGCAAAGGGACCATGGGACCCAGGCCATGTGGGTGGAGGTCCCAGATGGACAGGGGCCTCCTGGACGATCTGGTCTGGCCTTGGTCTGCCCTCGGCGCATGTTAGGGAAGGCAACTGAGAAGACGCCAGCACATCTACAGTTCTGGGGAGTTCTCTCCTCACCCGGAGTGCCCTTGCATAATTACCCCAACAAAATGCTCATTGCAGCAGCCAACGAGCTCCTGGTGCTCAATTAGCTTGTAATAGTCAGTGAGGGAACTGCCGGGTTTGAATCCTACTGCCCCAGAAGACTTCTTATCCCAACTACCTAATGGAAAGCTTAGAACTCACTTTTTTTCCACCTTTTCCTGGCAAGTGAAAGAATTTCAATCAGAATGGCACGATTGCGGGGGGAGGCAGAGGAGGAGGGAACATGTTAACTACAGGAGAAAGGCCTAGAGGAGACCCCTCTGTCAGGTTGAATCCTGGAGAGGCTCCAAAAAAGGAGAACCTACATACAGAGCACCCACCTCTCTCTCCCCCCCACTGGTTTCCCATCTATGAGGAGAACCCCTCCACCTTCACACAAGGCCTATAGGGGGCCAGGGCGCCGGCCCTCCGTGTCCCTCCCCTTCCCTCCAGGGCAGCCAAGCTTCTGACCAAAGCACAGCCCTTCTGGTTGCTATGTTCTCAACTAGGGCTTCGTGGAGTTCTGGCTGCTCACAGCCTACTTCGGGGTTCTACTAGACTTGGTGAGAAATCTAGAATACTCTGGATCTGTGTCTAATCTGAACGTCACGTGCACATTTGTGTTTGTTTGGTGGCTGCCTCAGCATGGCGGGACCACTTGAAGGGCCGGCTTATCATTCTCAGTGCGAGATTTCTCAACCTGCAGGCCAAGGACAGTCATCACATCCTTAGAACCCTGAGGATTCTCCAGTACAGGAAGCTGGGCTCTAAACCTCCTCAAAACTGTGTGGACAGAGGAGGAGGAGGAAGGGGAGGAGGAGGGAGAGGCACCCCTGCCTGGCTGGCTCTGATGCACAGAAGTCCTTGCTTTGTCTTGTCCAGAACCACAGGCCCCTCGCCCACCACGCAGCGCCATCTGGAAGACTCCAACAGGAACCCAAAACCCCACAGCCCTCCCTCCCAAAGCCCTTCCTCATCTCCCTGGTCTTTGAGAGATTCTCCCTCTTGTTCGTCCCCCTTGTGCGGACGGCAAGCATACCCAGGCCCGCTGAGGGCTCACCTCCGCCCCTGAGCCCCTGCAGGGAGCCTGGCTGCAGCCCCTCAGCCTCTTCCGCCAGGGTCCACGTGCCACTAGCCTTCAGTGGCCAATCGCTACGTAATGAACCCATTCATGAGTGACTTCTGCCCAAAAGAACCCAGAATGGCCACAGGGGCTTCTCTGCTGCCCAGCCTTCAGCACCTGGCTCCCATCTGGCTGACCTTGTGGTCCCCAGAGAAGGCTCCGGCACCCACAGTCGTGCTGGGGAAGATGAGGTTGTTGGAGAGCAGATACGAGAAGCTTCATGCCAAGTGGTCCAGTTTCACTGGATGGAATCCGAAAGGCGAGCGAGGCCACAGTGTCCCTGATGTGGCCCATTGCAAGGCGCTGGACGTCTCCGGGGCTAGCGGCAGCCCACGTCGTCACGGCTCGGACATCTCTGGGATGCGGCACCGGTCAGCTGACCCCTCCGCTCCTGACCCAGCATCACAGAGGCCTCCCCTAGGAGCACAGCTCCCCGCAGAGGAGCCACAGGCAGCTCTCTGGTCCTGTCCCTCTTCTCTGCGTGGGACGGCGTCAGGAAAGTGCCAGGATCAAGCTGTCGCCTGGGTGGGAGGGCCAAATCCTGACCCCCGGGGCCTGCCGCAGCGCTCTCAGCACCGGCCCACCCCCAGCCCCAAACGGCAGGAGAGGAGCGAATGGTCACCAGGGCAGCCACAAGTGAAAGGGGGCTCCGGCCGAGCAGGAAGGGGCTAAGAGCCACCCACCTGCTCCTGGTGGCCCAGGTGCAAGGCCCTGAGCAGTAGCCAATCACTGGGCCCGCCCACCGGACCCCCAGGATCCCTAGGGACAAGGCCTTCCGGGCTCTTCCCATCTCAGCTGCACAGTCTCTGAGACACCGGCTGTCCCCACAGACAGAAAAGGAAGCTGGAACAGGTACAGCAGGAGGATATACCAGAAAAGGAGTATGGGGGTGGGGTGGGTGGGGAGACGGCCCTGGCTCCCCACCCACCCCTGCCACTTCCTGGCTGTCGGACCTTCCGCGAGTGACTTCTTTGTGAGCGAGCCTTCAGGTCCTCACCTGCAAAATGGAATCAGCGTATCTACCCTCCAGAGTCAACGCAGGACACCTGGGTTCAGACACACACAGCGCCAAGCACCGTGCCTGAAACACAGTAGGCATTCAACCCACAGACAGCGCCTTTCTCTCCTGCCCTCATCCTTACCGTCCGGAGCTGGGATTTACTGAGCAGATATTTGCTGAGAGCCTATTATGGTGCTTGACCGCGGGGATGCAACGGAGGTCTTCCATCCCTGGTCTTGCCGTCCGGACTGCTGAGTCCCAGGCCCGGAAGTTAGAAGGAGGGGGCTTCGGGGCTACTCCCTACCAGACGCCCATCCACCCACTCACCCACTCACCCGCTCATTTATTCAAAAACCGGCTGAGTTACAACCCCCATGCAGGTTACTCTGCTAGGTAGTACGGGGGACGTGGAAATAAATCACATGTTCTGAGAAGCTCAGAGTCGAGCAGGCAAAAAAGGACAAGCAAATAAATAGCTGTGACACAAAGAAGGTGACAGGTGCCATAAGAGGGGGTAGATAAATGGCTATGAGCAATCAGATGGGGGGGATGCCTCTTTCCTGCCCAGAAAGACACATCCTATGGCTGAGCCGGCTGACTCTGAAAAGAGAAGAGAAATGGAGCACTCGCCGGCTGGCCCGGTTCCTAGCACGGGAGACCGGCAAGATCTATTTAAAAGGGGTAGAGGCAGGTTAGAGCCTTTTCTGGCAATTCCCAAAGCTCGTGCTTCCTCGAGCCGACCAGGTAGCTGGACAGAACCAATCATGTCAAAAATCCTACAGATCTTTTTTTTTAAAACAAAATCATTTAGCTGTTGCCAGGATGATGAAAGACGCTTGCCATTCAAAGGGAGGGTCCACACCGGGACCGGTGGGAGGTGGGGCTGGATGGTGGTTGGGGGGAAGAGAAGGAGGGGATGGGGGAGAGAGGGCGACCGCCCCCCCAAATATGGATCGGGGCAACCAGCAAAGAAATTTATGCATTGCAGTTGCTTTACTACCTAATTAATTCAGTAATTTCAAAAACAATTTTATTTATGTTCCATTTACCACATCAAAAGTAAGAAAAAAATCCTACTGATGCTAAAATAATACCTCAAGGCATCTATTTTTAATCAGTTAAAAAAAAAGGTGGGGGGGGTGTGAAAAAAATACCCAGCCCTGGTTTCTATACAATATCTCCCAGCAGACCACCAGCCCTTAGAGAGGGAGAGACAGAGGGAAAGGGAGAGGGAGAGAGAGAGAGAGAGAGACAGAGAGACAGAGAGAAAGAGAAAGAGAAAGAGAAAGAGAGAGAGACAGAGACAGAGAGGGAGAGAGACAGAGACAGAGACAGAGAGAACACAGCCAAGCCTTCTCTGAGAGCCTTCCTGGCTGCTCAAAACCAAGCTTGTCAAAAAAAACAAATCCATAATGGCCCGAGGCTCCTCTCCAATCTATTTTCTGCTCAGCTGGTTTTAAATGAAGTTATTATGAGTCATTAAAACACCCGCAAGCCAGTGGAAGTCAGCCAATTACAATTTTAAATTTAGCCCGTTCTCTGCCCCATTCTCTTGTTTTCTTCCTCTGCCCACAGAATGCTGCTGCTGGTACTTCTTCTCTCCTTCCCTTTACCCAAAGTGGAAGAGACAGTTAAGAAAATGCAGAGCATTGCACGGCACGCAGAATCATTCACACGAAACTCAAATTATTAGATTAAAAAAATGCAAAGCATTAGCCCCCTCCAAAGGCAGCCCACGTCCCACATCGGCACACTCCAAAACTCCAGACTCAACCCTAGAGGTCACAGGGGATTTTTTTGTTTCGGTTTTTTGTTTTTTTTTTTTTAAATGAAAAGGGTCTTCAGTGGGGTCCTGTTGAGAAACATTCCCGTCCATCACACAAAATCAAATCATGCCTCTGGTTGAATCCGAGAGGGGGAAACACACCGCCAACATTCAGGAATTCATAACAAACAACGAAGTTGAGATTCAAAGGTAACGCAGGCTTTGCAGTCAAGCATGAATGTCGGCGGAAGTCACTAGATATGATGAGCTCATTTAGTTTTTAAATCTGCAAGGTAATGGTCTGTGCGGGGCCATTACAGCAAAGGAACAATTTTGAGTATTTCATGTCAACGTTTCTTCTCAATCTCTTTTTCTCATACATGCACACGCACGTGTGCGTGCACACGTACACACAGCTGCCCCTCGTTTCTGGGAAGCTAACTGTAGCCTTTGCACACCATCCACGGAGTAAATAGTGTCCTTCTCGAAGGACCGACCGGCTCTACTTTCTCCATGGACCATAATTAACTGAGGAGTCTGGAAGCTCCACCGAATGGACTCCCAGACCTTTATGTACATTGGCATCACCTCCTGGACCCCTCACCCACATGGCCCCTTCCAAGACACCACACACACACACACACACACACACACACACACACACACACACACCCCAGAACCAGCGTGCTGCCCAGCAGGAGAATCAAAACCAGAGACCCCAGCAGACGGGGCACCAAGGAAAAGGCTGGTTGTCATCTCATTTCACTGACAGTCACTGAAGGTCGGCTTGGAGGCCAGGATGCTACCACGTGTGCCCATCTCTCTGGGGGCACTGGGTGAGCGGGACACAGTGTCTGTCCTACTAACCAGCCTCGCGGGGAAGAGAGCACGAAATACAAAGAGGCCTCCACGTCCACTGGGACCAGAGGCAGTTTACCGAAGGCAGAAGGAGCTCTCTGGATCCTTGTGAAATGCCAACCCGAGGCCCGTGACCACGGCCGCCATGTTTCAGGGGACCCTAGAACTGAGCAGATGTCACCATCCTGTCCTTAGCTCTGAATCTCCCTACCTGCTCGCTCCCATGGTGGGAGCCTCTACCAGCAGCTCCTCACAGCCCATCAATGAAGCTGGGTCTCCCTGAAGTGAAAAGAGCTGGGTGCCCGCCTCCCAGCAGCGCGTATATTCAAATAAAGCTGGAAGGCCACTGTCCCCTCCCCCGCACCAGCCCATTCCTCAAGGAAGCGTTCTGATGCTTTACATTCATAATCTTCTCCTGAGAGATGGCCCCCCGAACTGTGTAAGCCTGAGGCCCCGGCACACCTAGGTCTGCCCCAGAAACACGATCGCTGTAGTAACAGGGGTTCACTGACTCCACAACTACTTATCGAGATGCTTCTGTATGCCAGGCACATGCCGAGGGTGCGCAAACCATGGGTGCCCAGCAGGCGCCCAACACACACCCCCGTGAGCACAGGGCCAGCAAGATGGGCTTTTTCGTAGCAAAGTCCAATATGGACCTTGCAAAACCTAACCCGCGCACCCATGTGCCCATGCTCAGCTCAGGTGGAGAAAACATCCAGGGACCCGGGAAAAGCAGAAGCAGAGCCAGAGGAGGCCCACGCTGGTCCCCGAGAGGCAGGGCAGGAGCACACTAGGGCCCAGGCCCTGGGAGCACTCTCTGGGCACTCACTCAGGAGTCCTCCCCAGGCCTTCTGGGCGCCAGAGGGCTATCTTGTTCCCCCACCCCAGCCCCGCCCGACTTCCAAGCTAAGAAGCTCTGAGGAGTAAGAGAGAGAGACAGAAGATCAACCAAGAGGGGTGGAGACAAAGTCAGAGGAAGACCCAAGAAAGAAGACCGAACATACTGAGGAGCATCAAGACAGGGCTGAGGCCGATACAGATGCCAGGACAGGGACAAAGAGACGGAGTGGGAGGAGACAGGGGGAAATGATGGACAGGGAGAAAAAGAGCGCCCCTGAACGACAGCCGCCTGCTCCCACAGAGAGCCCAGAAGGGGGCGCTAAGGACATCCCCCACCCCCACCGGCAAACGGGGCCCAGGCACAGCCGCTGGGGGGGCCGGACGAGAGGGCCAAGGAGGAGACCACTGGATGATGGTCCCAGGATCCTGGCAACGGGGGAGGGGGGCACATCTAGGAAGCAAAAGGCCGGTGAAAGGGCCCTGAAAATAGGAAAATGGCACTGCCTGTGGTCAGAGCCTACACTAGCACCCTACCCCTACCTACAACCCCGTCACCTACTCATCCTCAGACCAAAGCAAGGGCCAGCGAAAGAGCCCAGAACTAAGGAAGGACAGAAGGAGCCAGGGAGAGAAAGGGAGAGAATGTGAGAATAAACACCAGACAGACAGATGTCCTGGCATTCATCTCTCTGGGGGCATTCATTTCCCCATAGGAATATCATCACCCAGCTCTACAGAATCTTATGGTGCTGGGAGGGGGTGCGTGGGGAAGAGACCACCCTACTTTGGGGTTGAAAAAATCAGAGATAAACACAGAAAGAGAAAGAAAGACACACACACACACACACACACACACACAAAGAGAGAAAGAGAGAGAAGGTTATTACATAATTTCTACTTTCTTTCCTCCACCCTTAAAGTAATGTTCTATCTGACAAGCTCCTCTCTGAGGGGGGAAAAATGACAAATCCAATCCAAAATTCAACAGCCTGTGTTCTGTTCGGAGAGCACACAGTGTACTGTACAGCCCATAAAACTCCAAACAGCCTCCAGACACTGCCGCAATCGTCCCCCATCAAAACACTTTGTCTTGCATACAAAAATAAGATACCGCGCTGAACGGAATACAAAATCAGCCCATTACAGTACAGGGAGACTGCTACTTAGCAACGAGGGGGCTCTAAAGCCTCAGTGCTCTACAGGAAGCAAAATCTGTCGAGCCTGTTGGGCAAATGATAAACATTAGCAGTATTAAAAAAACACAAAAGCCATGTAAATGGATAGACATAATGTGGAAGCGAATTTATAGAATAAATTGGGATGGGGGACCGGAGCGTAGGGGGAGAGGCTGGGATCCAGAGGGGTAGAGGCAACGAGCTTCCCAAACCCCTGCTAAGGCACCATATGGAGAGAGAGACATGTGTATTTGGGGGGAGGAACATGCGAACCCCTCTCCACCCAGGGGCTGGAGGTGACGGGTGGGAGAGAAGTGGGAGAATGCTGTTTAATACAATGACCTGCCATGAACTTTGCGAACTTCCCCTGCTCGGCTGGCCCGATGTACAATCTTCGGGGCACACACACCCCTCGGGGGTGGACGGACATGGGGCTCTACCTGCCCCGGGGGCCAGCATCATACCCACTGCTATCACAGGACCTGTCACTTGCTGTAAACACAATCCCTAGCCGCCTCTCAAAAAAAAAAAAAAAGTTAAAAAAAAAACCAACAAAACACAAACAAATCCAAAAGCACCCCATCTGGGCTGGAAAAATCAGTATATTTCATCAGGTAAAGGGGAAAAATACTCTGGCTGTGAATCAGCAGCTGGGTTTCGGATCCTCGCCAAAACAGGAGCTAAAAAGCAAACCGTATTCTTCTGGTCTCAGTTTAAGGCTCTTGAGGCAAAGAGGGAGAAGGGGCGGGGGTGGGGGGGGCGGTGAGGAAGGGGGCAGAGGGGGGAAGAAATGTATTTTTCATCAGCCAGTGTATAATTTATAAACAGCATTAAACAGTTTTTGTTTTCTTTTTCCTCTCTCCCGTGTATGGGCTTGGACAGCAGTCAAGCCTGCATTAATTTCTGCTTTGGGTACAGTGTGTTCTCGGAGGCACATCTGCAAGCGATCATAAACTCTCTGGAATGCTGGCAGAACATCCAGACCTGCGGCAGGCCAGTGACGACACCGCTCTGGGAAAAAGTTCGGGACGCAGGCCAAGTTCAGAGCAGGGGGGGTGGGGGGGGAGGGAGAGCAGCGTGTTCGAGCGAGAGCCGGCGAGAGTGGCTGTTTTCCTCCCTCTGCCTGGCCCTGCACCTCATCGCCGCCACGGACCGAAGGGAAGGCAGCGGGCTTCTGAGCCTCTCCCGTCTGCCCCTCTCTGTGCTCTTCACCCAAACCTCCACGGTGCCTGCCTCTGAAGGCAGGCCGAGGGCGGTAAAGGACCCGAGGAAGTTTCTGGTTTAGCCCCATGACAGAAAGCTACCCTGAGGAACAGATGGTAACATTCGCCGGAGGGGAGGCAGAAAGGAGGTGAACTGACCACAGGTCAGACCCGCCTGGTAACACCCATGTCTTGCTCTTAGCAGACACCTATTTGGAAAGACGGGTGAGAGACCAGCGAGATGCAGGTCCTGAGAGGCCACCTTGGAACCCCAAGACGCCTCATCAGTCCTCAGCACGGGGACCGTACCTCACCACCGCAGGGAACCATCCAGCCGCCAGGCCCCCCACCCTACTTTCCCTGTCTTTGGGAAGACCCTGGACTCCAAAGCTCGGTGTTCCAAAAAGAAAAAAAAAAAAGGAAGTACAATCCATAGATCTTTGACATCTGTAGTCTCTCCCCCTTCCACTGGACCAGCACAAGGGAGAGAATGAGGGAACCCGGCTAGTTTCTGGTCCCAGCCCCGCCAGGCCTTTTTCTGCCAGAGAGATGAGCCGGGCCCCCGGTGACATGCTCTGGCCTCTCCCCCTCTGCGGCTAGAATCAGAAAACCCATCAGCCAAAGGCCATATTCCTTCCCAGTGGCTCCGACTATGGGAAGAGGCTGCTACTGGGGGAGATTTCTCAACATCTGTGGCTCACAGTGCCCAGTAAAGGGCCAGAGGACCGAGGACAGGGGACTAACTGACCCGTGGCAGAAGTGGACTCCCCAAGAAAGGCCACCCCCAGCTGGGGCCAGAGGCACAGGCCTATCTGGCCTCCAACCACACCCCAAGATTGTCAGGCATGCCATTTCTCCAAGGGGTCTTATAAATCCTATACTCCAAGCTAGTCTACATCAAAAAGCCTACAGTCCTTTCTTTCCAGGAAAAAAAAAAAAAAAAAGGTGTCACTCCCTTATTCGATCTCCCAGTGGCTCTCCAGTGCTGCAGGTAGAGCACACATTGTTTTGCTAGTCAAGACCCCCACAATCTCACCTCATTGCTCCCTTCCAAAGCCCACCCTCTCCCCCACTGACCCTGACATGCCCCGCACATCCCGGCTACACCGCGCGTCACCACGGCGGCTTAGACCTTCCCTATCAGTTCCTTCCAACATTCCATTATTCCCACCAGCCATTTTAGGTTTTCCCACCCTCCAGAAGGGACACTCTCCTCCACGTGCTCCTCCTAGAATTCTCTCCTGAGGCTCTGCGCCCACCACCTTCTTTGATCACTTGAGTCAGACATCTCTCCTACTGGGCGTAAACTCCTTGAGGGCAGGGATGCTGGAAGGCTCTCTCCAGGGGTGCTTAGTCAATGTCCGCTGGCTGCAAAAACAAAGGACGCTCCCAGGACAGGGGCGGCCACAGAAACCTGCAACCCCCTAAATAGCAGGCAGTCAAGTCAACAAGAGCAAGGAGTTCTGGGTGTGCTCACTTACAATCCACCAGCACCGCAGCCGAGCTCAGGCAAGTCCTACCCAATGGGAAACCTTACACCAGCAAATCCCAGAAGCAGCCCGAGTCACCGCCTGGGTCTGCGGTCCCTGCATCCACCTCCCAGGGCCAGGAAATCACATCTTCAGTGAGAGCAAGGAGTGGCACGGAGACAGCAGGCCGATCCCCAGAGCGGAGGGTGGGGAGGGAGCGCACCCAGGACACAGCGGGGCTCGCACTGCTGCCCTGCTCACTGTCACAATGCTACACCCACGGTCCCGTCCCAGAAGGAGCAGCTTTGTAAAGCATCCCCGGTGGTCATGCCTCCCACCCAGCTTTGTCTTTTCCCCCAAGCCCACCTCTGGGAACGCAGGGTGTGGCCAGATCTACCCTCATTAGTTAATGAGTTAGGCTGTTTGTTAATTTAAACTTATCGTTATCATCAGGTAGATCTCATAAACACTTGATTAGTTAACGCATTCAAATCGAAATAAAAACTTCAATGAAACTGAACATTCACTACTACCATTTAGGGTCTTAAGAAAGGGGAAAAAAACGAGAAAGAGAGAGAGAGACAGAGAGAGGGAGAGAAGTTCTCCAAGAGCCTCCTACAGGGCAAACTTCTAATTAAACAAATTGTCGATTTCAACACAATGAAAACTGATTTAGGAGTGTAAATTTAGTATTCTAGTCACTGAAAATAAAACCTCATGTTGTCGGTCTCCTACAGGCTGATTTCCGCAGATAGGGAAATGCAGAGGAGAGGAAGACAACGTGAGGAAGGGGGAAGAGCCGAGAAGGAAGGGCAAGCAAGAGCGTTGAATTCTTTCATAAATAACATCTCCGCAGAATTCCGTGTGGCCTGCTCGCAAGCATCGGAGAAGCTTTTGTCTTGCGTCCTCCTTCGCCCCACCCCTACCAGATTAGAAAAAAAAAAATTAATCGTGGATGATGACAAACTTGGCTCGGCACTCACTGTACACACTGTACCCACAAGGCTGGCTCACAGCCAGGCCTGGCCCGCTGCCAGAACGACAATAACAAACACAGGCCACGCTAGCCAAGAGGGGGTGGGGGCAGCGAGCGCGCCCAGCAAGGAAGTGAGCGAGGAGCACCGTTCGGCTCGGCTGAGCACAAGAAAACAGCAGGAATGTGCCTGGTCCGAGGGCAGCGACCACATTTAGGGCAAGGCGGGGGCACGGGACCCGCACCTGGATCCCAGACTGGCTTCTCGGTGGCCTGCCCCTCGGAATGGTCCCCAATGCCTGGGAGCATCTATTGTTCTGCTAGGCTCTGCAGTATGGCTCCAGCCCTCGGGGATGGTCCGTAAAGTGGGTCTGCACTGCAAACCCTCAGGGGCCGTGCTCGCTGTCGGCTCCCCACAGGGAGCCTGCAAAACCAGGCGGCAAGAAAAATCTCGAGTCCTCTAAGCAAGGTCTCCTCTAGACCATCCCAGGGTTTTGTGATCGTGCAACGGGGAGAGGAATCAGAACGTGCAAAACCCGGCCGGGGCCCCTGGGAGCCAACAGGAGGCCTGGCACCACCGGCCCAGCCCTCCACACCCCTCCTCTGGGGCCTTCACTGCTTCACGGGGGGTGTGAACGATTCAGGAAGTGGTCTAGCCTCTCTCAGCCCTTGTTATTTATTTTCAAGACCTCCTGGCACTGGGGGGGGCAGGGGGGGAGGTATGCGGGACAACGGACAGGAGCAGCAGAGAAGTATCTAAGCCGGCCAGGCGCTATCTGCAAAGGTGAATGAAAGCACTACTTTGACCCTTACCCTGCCCCCCGACCAGATCCTTTTCCAAGGGCACTGGCAAGCGCGTTTCAGAGAAGTCCTTCGGCACAGACTGCGGTGTGGAGGAAGATGGGAAGGGAGAAGAAAGCCTGGGAAGACAGGACCCAGCTCCCAAAGCTGCCAGGACATCTGCCACCCAAAGTGGCATCTCAGGGAGGACAGGAGAGCCCACCTCTAGGCAGCGGCTGGCCCGGGAGGGGGTGGTGCAAAGCCACTCGTTGTGTCTGAACTGGGAGCTCCGGGCCCAGCAGCAAGTGCACGATCAGTGCCTGTCCTCTCTGCCGCTCCCACTGGAGCCACCAGCACGGAAGAGACTAGCTCGCCCGCATTCAGCTAATACGGGCCGGTGGGCTCCTGGCTGCCCCCCCGGTGAACCCCTGGGTCACAGTCTAAACCACTGCTTTGTAGGACGGACCCAGAACCTGGAGTTTCCCTGACATACTCTTCGGCCTCCCAGGCCGCACTCTTGCATCCGTCCAGCGTCTACTGACTCCAGTAACGTGCCAGCCAATGTCTGCACATCATGGGGACACCTCGTCCCCAGTAGCTCACAGCCCAGCGGAAGACCTAAGGGAGAGGGAAACTGTATTTATGGAGAGCCTATCCCGGGTCAGACCTAGTGCTAAGGGTCTGATGTGAGCCTCCCAATTTCTCCAAGGCAGGGTCAAGTGCTCTCATCTCACAGTTGAGGATACAGAGGCTCCAATACCTCACATTTCTTGCCCACGATCACATGGGTAGGAGGTAGGTTTCCAAATTTCTGTCTCGAACTCCCAAGGAGGGGGGATAAGGCAAGTCCATAAATGACCACAGCACAAAGAAGGAAGGCTGTGCCCAGAGAGCTTCAGATGAAGGAATGCAGGCATCCAGAAGAAGGCAGGACTGCTCCTGGCTGAAGGTGGGGAAGCGTGGGGGACGGCATTGCGTAAGGGACCTCAGAAGATCTGGCAAGGCCAGGGAAGGGTTATTCCAAGCACAGGGAACAGGGTGAACAAAGCTGCAGGGCTCGGAGAGCAAGCTGTGTCAGTGCGCACAGAGAGCAAACCACAACTAGCCGGCTCTGGCTAGCGCGCCGGACTCAAGGAAGGGTAGGGAGGAAGGATGCTCGCTGGGCCAAGTTCCGGAGTGGGCGAGGAAGCTGTAACCACAGGCTGAAGCGTGTATCGCCCGCGTGCAAGTGTCCAGCACCGCGCTGTTGGGAGACCACACAGGGGCCCGCGGCGGGGAGCACATAAAACAGAAGACCCACACTCTGCACTTGGGGGGTGGCCAAGCCGGTTGGCAGACGGCTTTGAAACTCCACACTGAACCCTAAACAACCTACTCAACTGAAGGGAGGCAAAAAGATACAAGGTGCAATTTACAAAGCAGAACAAAAAGGGCCCACGAGTGCCGAGCAGCTGCTAGACACACGGGTATGTGGGCTCCGGATTCCAGGCCAAGGTGTGGGGGGGTGGGCAGGGCGAGGATGGTTCCGTGCAGCAAGGGGTGAGGGTGGGCGAGCCCACAGGGAGAAGAACGGCGCACACACAGATGTGCGGACGGAGGGCGCATGCTGAGATAGACATGCTGGATCTAGAAGGGAGAAGAATGGAAAGCAAGAAGGGGTTGGGGCACTTTAGGAGGGGACTTCAGGGCCAGGGAGATAACATCCCATGGGCACCGAGCCGCGCGGGCTCTGCAGAGACTGTGGCGAGTTGAGGCATAAAAAGCACCAAGTAGCATTTATATGACCACCCGGGCCATGGGAGGACAGACTGCAAACCGCCAGCCAGACCAGGAGCTTCTGGGGTAAGGTGATGGGAACACGCTTCAGGGGCGAAGTGGGAAAAAGGACGGGGCCATGGAAAATTGGCATTTACCACACACCACGTACGTGCCAGGGCACCTACTACAGATGCCTTCAACCTACACTCTGTCCCACAATTCCTTAAGACAACAATACGACTTAGGCAACACCTGCACTTTACAGATGCAGAAAACAGGGGTCAGAAGACAGAACTGCCCCAGGTCACATGGCACACCGTATAGACGAGGTCTGAACATCTGCCTAACTGTAAAGCCCATGCTCATGTCACAAATGCTGCAGGGCTGGGTGCTGGGCTCAATGTGGGACAAGGAGAGCCGACGTCCACACTTGCACTTGACAGTAAGAAGGTGGCCTCACCTCTCCCCCAAAATGTGACCCTAAGGTTGGAAGGCAAGGAAGAGAGCACTGGCCCTGGCGGGGAAGTCCGGAGGCCTCTGCAACGGAACCCGGGCACCCCCCCTCCCACCCTGGCCTCAAAGCAACACCATCAGACCTGGTATATCCTTCCCTCCACCAAGCAGAGCCAGGAACGCTGCACAGCAGCCACCAGTCCGTTTCCATGCTTCAGGGGACAGAGTAGCTTTGCCCTAAACACGGGTAAAACCCCCCACAGCCACAGAGCCAGCCCTGCTAGAACTGGGTAAAATTAACGTGCAAAAGACAGCACGATGCAAGCAGCACTATGTTCCTAATCCGTTCAACGAAAGGCTCCCGCGGAACGTGGACCCAACGGTCAGGAGAACCGAACGCCACAACTGTTGTGCTAATCGGACTGTTGTGTGACTTTGGAAGGGAGAACACACACACAACACGCCCTAGGAAACCCGAGAGAGCACGGGTTCGTGCGGACGGTCACTGTGTCAGGACGGACCCTCTGCTCCCTGAACCCGGACACGGTGGACCACAGGCTCCGGCTGGCAGTGGGGACATCCGTGCTCTAAGTGGAGGGTGAAGGCAGACAGCGGGGGCAGTAGCCTGTGTTTGAACGGGCCGATCAGGGCAGCGTCGCCTACCTGAATGAGCCAGTAAGTGCATTCTTAGTCGCAAACTATCCAGGAACCGCTTTCCGCAGAGTTCACACCCGTACGTCTTCATCCCACTGTGCAGCTTCCTGTAGGGAAAGGAAAACATAGGTTGTGGCTGCTCTGGCTGGACAGAAGGAGGCCCACGCTCACCTGGGGGCTCTGCGGACACCCCTCCAGGAGGTGAGCAGCAGGGAGAGGAGATGGAAGGCACGGGTGCTACAGATGGGCACTGATGGAGATATCCCTGTGCTCAGACGGCCTCACACGCGCCCCTCTTCCCAGGGACCACTGCCGAGGAAGAAATCTATTCCTGATCTTGTCCGAGAGCTAGAGAACAGGGCACTTCTACTGCTTTACCCACCAGCATACAGACCAAGGGGGAAAAATCAGATCCAATTTCAGGGTGAGAAGGAAGAAGCACGGACAGCCGGTCAGACACAATGCTCACTGTTGGACCAGCACTGGGCTCCCTGGGAGGCCCCCGGGCCTCTGCTCACCTCGATCATGTCAGCCCCCCACAGCGCTGCAGTTGTGCACGTGCCGGGCTCCCCCACGACACCGTGAGCTCAGGAGGGGTGCATCTGTACCCTTTCTCTCCCCCACCCCCGCTCCCGCTACGGCGACTGGCCCATAGTGGGCTCTGAATAAGCTTATTCACGAGTTGATGGCTTCATGGACACAGTAAAGCTACCTCTCTCTTGGGGCATCTGGCTGTTCTCAGAACTACGTGTACAGGCCTTGAATGTGCATGTCCTTCCCCTACGGCCCAGCTTAGAAGATGCCTTCCCTCTCTCTCTTTTGGCCAGAGGCTGAGCCCCAACAGAAAGAGTTCAAGAAACCAGGTCATCCTACAAATGTAGAATGGTGCAGAGAGGAATGGCCATTTGGGTTTTCCAGGTGCATTCACACATCTCACCTCATTTTACCAACATTGCCATTCTGTGAGTCGGTCTGACACAAAGGATCACCCCCGAGAAGACAGAGGTCCCGGTAACAACCGGACAGAGGCCCGACCTGCAACAGAGCCCCGATCCCAACCTGGACCTTTCTCCCGAGCCCCCTCTGCCTCTGTCAGAGGCCAGCAGTGGAGCAGGGTAAGATGCAGGGGGGCGAGCATGCTAGCAAAGAGCTGAGCGCAGGGAGGAAGGTCTATGTGCCGCAGGCCGGCGAGGATCCGAGCTGTTGGCTGGTGTGCGGGCCATCTGGCCCGAACATTGACTTTCTTCCCACCCACACTCCTGTTCTCAGGCCCTTACTTGCTGCTGCCAGATCTGGGATCCACCTCCACCCCTATCTCTGAGCCTTCATGCCCTACGGAACAGAGCAGGGAATGGCAGCCAGAGGCAGGAGCTGATGGCGGTGGGGCAGAGAGTAGAGCATACAGGTCTCTTAGGGCCAACAACCTATTGCATCAGATGTGATGGGCTGGCATCACAATAAAAGCTGTGATCAAAGTGGCACAGTAAAAAAGTGCCACCAGTACTGCTGGTACTGATGCTCCCAAAACCGTAGGCGCGGAGGGGAAGTATCACACACCCAAGTCAGTAGCACCCAGATCGGAGCCTCAGAGCCTAGATCACGATCAGTAAACTGAGCCACCCACTGCCACCACCTTCCAAATCCCATAACGAGAACTCAGTGGTTAAGGTCAAAACCACACAGGCCCCCAGGTGAGCCCCCCGAGTGCCACAGCCTACGGGCCACAGTGGCTTGAAGACGGCATGTGTGTCCACACGCCCAGTCCCCTTCAGAGAACTCTTTCTCAATCATGCTGTTTTGTTTGCTCGCTTTCCCTTTACTCCCTTGCCAAGAGCAACAAACAATTTCTCAATCACACGCACGCACACACGCACACACACACACACACACACCCTCATCCCTGATACTGTAGTGCGCCCCACCCCCATATTATTTTACTCCTGGCCATGCCGATCCACCCCAATTGAGAAATAGTAACAGTACAGAACATTTTAACTGAACATTCTTAACTCCAAATAGATTTCACAATGCCGGACACTGGGACATGTCCTGAGGGTATTCTGGGCCAACCATGTTTTTAAACATGTGCCCAGGCAGCTGAGCGTGTATGTGTGCATGTACACACATGACAGACAGTATTCCTGTCACTCACCCAGGCATGGCAAATGTCTGCTTTTCTAAGAGGTGTTCTGTGGAGCTGCAAAAGCCCCATTCACAAATGGGTCAGTCAGTGAACCTCTTGCACACGTTCGTGGTCATGTGTGATGGAGGGCAGGGCGTGGGTTTCCATCTCATTTATTTCCATCTTTGTCTTCACTCGTGATTTCTCACCTTCCAGGAGGGCCCGCCCACCTCTCAGGGGGCGCTAACCAGAGGGCCAGCACCCATTTAGATACGTTTCCCAAAAGGACACTGGCGTGACCAGTCTTCCGGTATTAGCAGCCGCCATCAGAGTAAGCATCCCGACCCACCTCTTCTTCCTACACGTTCCAGACCAAACCTCCGACCCCAATGAACACTTCTGGGTAACCCCACTGCCTTATTTCTGAATATGAATGGATTTGCCTGGCAACTGGCGAAAGTGGCTTTCTTGGGCCACTGGATTGGCATGGTGAAAGGTGGTATGCTCTTGCCCTTTACTGAAGAGATAGCAGCAAGGGGTAAGGAAGGACACCAGGCCAGCAGCCAGAAGGCCTGGCTCCTCAGGCTGACTCGGCCATCAACTTGCTTTATGACCTTGGACAAATCATGCTATACCAATCTCTCTGCATTTGTTTCACCTGTGAAATGATGGGGGGACTTCTAAGGCTTTCGTCCCTTATGGAACCAAAGTTTTGTCATTCAAAAATCTTACTCATGGGGCGCCTAGGTGGCTCAATCGGTGAAGGGTCTGACTCTTGATTTTGGCTCAGGTCATGATCTCGTGGTTCATGAGATCAAGCCCCACGTTGGGCTCTGCGTTGACAGTAGAAGCCCGTTTGGGATTTTCTGTGCCCCTCTCCCGCTTGCATGCAAGAGAGCACACACATGTGCACACACTCTCTCAAAATAAATAAACATTATTAAAAAGATCTTACTCCTATCATTTTACCTAGTTTCCAAGGAATTTCCCCAAGGGGCATTATTACTATTCTCTCAACCACACTCTACTGTGTGATGCCCCATGATACCTAGGCAGTCAAGGCTGGGAGGGCCTAAGCAAAAATCAGCCCCCGACTTCCAAATCTACTCATTTTAAGACCATCTAATCCAGATGACCTGAGTTTCTTCCTTTATTCACTTGTGGTCTATTTTTCGGTGAAAGAAACTTCTGGAACCCATCAGCAGCCTTTCTTTGGAAACATTGTGCTGCCACGCATTTCTCGGCCTTCAGAGACACAGATGTCCTACCCTGTCCGATCCTTGGGGTAAGAACACTGCCCTGTACTTGACCCACTAACTCAGTGCCCCACACAGGTTACCCTAGGCGAACGTGGCATCCATGTGATCCACACATAGTACAAGGACAAAGGTCCTGCCCCACTGCCAGAGAGACAAGGGCAAAGCACACAACGTTCAGAAGAGAACAAGGGAGCACTTTACAAGCCTAGGAGTTGAGTGGAGCCCAGCACTGGTTTGCTCCTATCTTTCATTACTGTTCAGAACACCAAGGGAAGGATGTGGAATGGGAAAGGCGAACCCTTCCAACCCACTGAAAAAGGAAATGGCAGAGAAGAATCTGACTGTGTTCAAGAGACTTGGCTACCGACAGACTCTCTGTACCGTCTGCAGAATGACCACGGAGGAAATAGAATTCCAGCTGGCTTCTGAGCACAAGTGCAAATCTGTATGAACCCATAGTCTCTCACTCTGCAGACCACAACCCTCCCCAGCCCCCACCATACTATGCAAGTGATTCTGATGAAAATGGAAATTCTGTCCACCTCCCTCTTCTTCACCACACGTGCATATTTTCCCAGCCTGGTCTTGTCTTTTCACAAGGTCTAACTGCTCACGGCCATCTGAGGTCACCAGCCTCCACCACAGCACAGGAAGGAAGGACAGCTGGGGACATCTTTGAGTCTGCATTGTCCTTCGGTTTCACGGTACCTCCTTGAGAAGCGGCAACACCGCTGAACACGGATTTGAAAGCAACCCAGTTTCAGCATGGCCCCAACACCTCTATTCCATGCTTGCTGGAGGACCCATCTCCCCGTCACGCTTCAGGCCCCCGCCACGCCCTCCCCGGCCCCCCCCAGCGGTAGTGCTGTCCCAGCGCGGCCCACAATTGGCCCACTGGGCAAACCCATCTTGAATGTAACAGATTTTCAATTATGTCCAAAAAGACAACGAAAAAATTAACCTTTGGCAGGTTTCTAGCTGTTTTCTCAAGAGAGCTGAATCATTATGAGAAATTAGAGCTAAGCAAATCTGAATCTTTTAACAAGTAACTAGAGAGAAAGGCCCATTCCTTCTCACTGATTCTCAACCACATAACCCTCGCCACTCAAACCAAGCTAGTGAGGTACATCGAGCCATCTCTGTGCTATTGGAAGCCTGACAAGTCACAGATTTTGTCTGCTTTGGATTATAAGCTACATAACAGTAGAAGCCATATTGATTTTTCCTTTTCTCCAAAGGGTCTAGTTTTATTTTTAATTTTTTTTTAATGTTTTTTTATTTTATATTTGAGAGAGAGACAGAGACAGAGAGTGAGCAGGGGAGGTACAGAGAGATGGACACAGAATCTGAAGCAGGTTCCGGGCTCTGAGCTGTCAGCACAGAGCCTGACGTGGGGCTTGAACTTACAAGCAGTGAGATCATGACCTGGGTTGAAGTCGGATGCTCAACCGACTGCTCAACTCTAGTTTTAGGAGGAGTTTGCTCAATGCTGCTAAAGAAGTTCCTCCATCTAAGATGGGGTCAAGGCATCCCTCCTCTCATCTTTAACAGTATTCCAAGCCCAAGAGCTTCGTGGACACCTCCAACCCAGGGCTGAACTCTCCTGTGGCTCCCAAAGTCCACACAAGGAAGGCCAATGCCTATTTCACAGCCACACAAAGCCTGAGCTTCAGAGCAACCCTTTATTCTCAAGATGAGCCTTCATCTCCCCTGTATACCTAGAACACAAGAGCAGAATGAGTGGCAGCAAGGAGACCCATTCCACACTCCATCCTCCCCTCCACACACAGCTGACTGTACAGTGCTCCCTAAGAGCACCTTCTGCGTCTACTCTCTGCAGGAAGAGCTCAGCCCATCCCTATGTGACAGAGCCAAGGGTCACAGGAAGACTGCAAGGAGAGGGCCTGAAGGGAGGCTCCAAGCTCAGCAATGCCCACGTTCCATTTCTTCCCAAGTTCCTTTGGCCAGAGACAGAAGCAGTCAAAGCAGACCAACAGGAAGGTTTAGAGAGGGCATTCAGTTGCCATAACCCAGGAGCTACACTCCCTCCCTCCCTCCCTCCCTCTCCTCCTGAGGATGTGTAAGTGCCTGAGCTGTGAGTTTTGCTGGGTAGAACGGCAGTGAGAACTTGAGCTTGTCCGTGGGGAAAGTGAATGGGAAGGAACTGCCCATATTTGGAAAAGAAGGTGGGGAATCCATCCTATAAGGACTTTTTTAAGGTCACGCTTTTCTTGTTCTCAGTTTAAGTGATCCCATGTCCTGAACAACACTCAGCTCTGGCCAGTGTGGCCCTCACGGTCTTTCCAACAACTCACCCTCTCCTTGGTCTGAGCGGTTCCACATGCAGAAGCCACCCTGAAGCCTGGGGCTTTTGCTTTCTGATCCCATGACCATCAACTTGACCTATTCAGTGCTTCTAAGGGGTACTCAAGACAGGCAAGGATGAGACAGGAGATTCTGAGAGTCAGATCCTAAATGAGCCTCTTCTCTCAAAGCCTGCTGCCCACATGGGAACCAATATTCTCCAAGATCCTCTTCTGATCATGGGAACCCAGCCACCACCAAAACTCCCGCTCCTTCTTCTCCCTGAGCAGGACTTGGCCAGCGGGCAAGTCATGGGGACCCCTGTCCCCACATGGGCAAGGGTCAAGGCGGGTCCCTTCACAGAGCTCTGCCAAGGCTCTCAGTCTCAAAAGCAACAAATGAGTCCTAAGCCCCGTGGTCCAAGAACCTCACCCTGGTCTTACTCACCTCTCCAAGAAGAAACAGAACAAAGGGAAGGAAGAGGAAAGAGCTTATATACTTTGGCAACAGGCCTGTTTCTTTCTCTAAGACTCTTAAGTTCAAAACACACCTCCAATGTCCACTGACCTTTAATTCAAATGGCAAGAGGAAGACCAAACAGCCAAAGCATTCTGGGCTCCGATTTTAAGAAGGCGTGAGTGAAGAGTTATCAGGCTATCAGGAATTTACTCCCAAAAGCAACTTCCGGGGAGATTTCAAGGTGTTTCCATATTCAGTCCAATCTCCTGAACTTTCTATACATGTCCTTCTGTGGGGAAGGGGTGCTGTGAACAGAGCCTGCTCTACTGAAGGCCTCCACCCTAACCCATAACTGGGATGCTCAGGGAATGTTCTTCTAAGGCTAACATCATCTTGTCCCAAGGGAATGTCTCTTACTGCGACCATCAGTGACACACTCCGTCCGAGTGGGTCAATAGTCACATCCAGTATCATTCTCCTTAGGGAACAAGCCATGTCGAAGTTCGTCAAAGCTAGAAGCTCTCTGAGGACAGGACACAGGTATCTATGAAGCTACTGCTAGGGAAGCAGGCACCAACCAGACAAAGGGATACCTGACCACTGAAACCCAGCCCTGGGACTGCCTGGAGTCACAGAGGAGGCCTGTGGGTCCCGGGCTGGGGGTGGGGGAGAAAGAATGGTTCTCGTCTTGACGGGGGAGTCGGTCACTTTCATTTTCTCAAGGCATGAGGGAAATTATCCTTTTACCCACTTTTTTTTTAATGTTGAGATTAGACAGTCATTTGACAAGCTGTGAATGGGTAGCTGGTATTACCACAAATTATCCTTGTAGCAATAGAGTTCCTTGCTCCCTGACTAGTCAATATTAATAAACATTACCGAATGCTTTTACAACACAATTTATTTTTTAATATAGCTCTTTATGTATGCCATAAAGTAAATATACCAATAAAAGGCAAGGATTCCAAGCAACAGATTAAAAAAAACAACCCAGAATGAACAGAGGGCTAGTTAACGCCTTCCGCGCCACAGGATGAGAGGGTACAGGACCCACAGAGCGTGCCCTCTCCTGGGAACCCGGGCCAGGGGAGCTCTGGAAAATGGCGGCCATTTGGCTGCTTTGGGGCTTTTTAAAGGGAGAGGGAGACAATAGCAAAGAAGGCATGTTTTCTCAAGGATCTAGAATAAAAGAGTAACACACTGGCTGAAACACTGTTCGGGGTGGAGGGGGTAGGAGACCCAGTGTTCACTCCTGCTCTGCTGGGAACCATCAAATGACCTCAGTCAAACCACTCAGCCTCTGCAGATTCCGCTTTACGCCCTCTGCGATAACGCAACGGTTGAGTTAGAGGATTTCTTAGGTCCTTTCTAATCAGGCTGACGCACTGAAAGGCCACGGGCCGACAGGGGCCTATGCTCACCAAATCATAACCACCTTCATGAAGCACCCATCCCCAATTCATCCCCCAGCCTCCATCATTGAGCCCAGAACACAGGAAGGACACGACATTTTTGGTTTGAATGAATGAACAAACCAACATGAAGGGTAATTCAAGAAGAAAAAGAGGTAACAACACCAACAAAAAAGACACAAAACACTTTCCACACACACACACACACACACACGAACAGCTGTCTCTATTGTCCAAAAGAGAAGGCCTCCGTGGGGTTCTTAGAAGACCATGCGTTGTGCACGGAGTGCACTAAAACGTGGAAGGAGCTGTTCTGAGCCTGGGAAACGAAGGGAAGGAGAACGGCGTTCCCCACGGCCATAACCACACCGAGTACAGTGCTTTCTGATAAGGCTGCCCGTGCGGGTGTTAAAATACCATGTCAGAAATGACAAAGGGGCATGCTAATCTCCCTGCAGCAAATGCTCGTTGAAGGCTGAGCACCAGGAGGCCTGAGCTTCAGGCCGTTACGTAACGCGGGCCTTTGTTTTAGAAGACTGAGTCCTCGGAAGTCATTTACGTGAAATATCTTCACCAACAAATTTCGCCAAGAACAAAAGTTTTTCATTTGTGCGCCGGGCTACAGGATGATCTTATCACACACAATCTCATACAGTCTCTTTCAACACGGTCTTATTCAACAAGGTCTTAGCGTGCTTATCTGCGGAGTCCCTGGTAGCCAAATATGATTGAAATGTTCTATTTATGCGCACTGGATTAAGGAGATGTTGCAAAACTGCACAAAAACCTGGCAGGTGTAAGCAAGGTATTACAGCCTCGGCAGTTAAGATCTGAGGGAAACGAATCAATACACACTTTTGTAGTTTTCTTTCTTTCTTTCTGAAAGAAACCTGAAAAGTTGTGCTTTTTGAAAAGGGAAGAGGAAAAATACTAGAATGCCTTGAGATTTACAGCTTTTTAGAGCTTTTTCCAAACCCCAAACAGGGCACCAGGATGCACGCTTGGTGACGTCAGCCCAAGGAAAACAAAAATAAATCCCAAATATTCTCTCCGTATCCTAAAAGGCCCTAGAAGGGAAATGAACCATGGTTCTGGACGGGCAGGCGCTTTGTGTTTTCCTCTCTCATACCCATCAGAGGCTTTCATCTTAACCAGCACGAAGAGCCAATTTCTCGGAAAACTGTTTTCAAACAGCTACAAATTCCTCCCTTATCTTCCTCTATCTCCTGGGTGTGGGGAGGCAGCGTTGTCTCCTGGTAATCTAGGCTCATTTTAACACACTCTCACTTCAGCCATGAAGCCAAAATGCTACCTTCACATCCCACAGACCAGCCACAGACCCTCAGAGACTGTGGAAATTAACCGAGGCTTATTAAGGGCCTAAGAAAGTTCCTTCTGAATTAAAGCCCTCTGAAAACCTCCTTAATGTATATTGCCTCATTCTTTCTGCTTTAGTACACTGAAAATCAAATTACTTCTCTATGAGCGTTCTGAGCTGTTAGAGCTGCCATTCTCAACATCGGTTATGAACACTAGGTAAGACATTGGGCAGAGGAACCTGTACGGACACCAAATCACATTGCGGAAGTCACTGTCCTTTTAATGGTGGAAGCGGCCAACAAAACCAAAAACACACATAGATATCCACCTCTTTGGCGGATTCCTTTTTCTTCCAGAAAAATGTAAAAACGAACCTAGTCACTTGAGGTTTCCTAAGAATAACACTAATGCATTTGTAGATCGCATCTGACTTTGAAAGGGATGCTGAGGGTCATTTGAACCATCCTGTGACTGAAGAAGAAGGTGCCGCCCAATTTGTGGATGAGGAAACTGAGGCCAAGTGACTTACTCTCCCACATGGGAGCAGGGGGATGTCTCCAGACTTCTGACCTCAGGATCGACATTCACATTTACCCACCTGCAGAGAGTCTATCCATCCTGCCCAGAACGTTCTCGCAGAGCCTCCAGGTGAAAGGCACAGGAAAACCACCAGCAAGAAAGGAGACCCTAAGAGCACACTGAGATTCACCAGACCCTAGTCAGAGGGAAGCAAGAAGAGAGGCCAAACGATGGCACCCAGGGTCCACAGAGGGGCGGGGTCTCAAAACAACTCTATAACTTCCTACAGAGAAGAACGCAGGGAAGGCACACCGCCCTCATCCCTTGATGCTCGCTAGCTTACTCTCCATCTGTTAATAACCTACTGTGTGTGACCAATTCTGGAAAAGTAGGACCGCGCTTGAATGGTGCCCCATCGAGGTGGGCTAATCGTCAACACTCCCCTGCATTGCTGCACTTGACTGCTTTCCTTTCCAGAACTTCACACAACTTTCAGGTACATACTGGGTTTTCTACCAGTGCCCCTCGCCTCTCCTGGACTGCGTACCACCTGCGAGGAGAGACCACCATCCACGGCGTCCTCAACGTCTGGCACCATGCCTGGTACAACGAAGGCCTTCAATGCATCTGTTTTCCAGAACCAGCTTTTTTGAGATATTATCCACATGCCATAAAATTCACTCTTTTAAAGTACACCATTTGATGGTTTTAGTCCATTCACTGAACCGTGCGACTCACCACTATCTACTTCCAGAACATTTTCATCACCCCAGAAAGAAACCCTGTACCTATTAGCGGTCACTCCCCATTGCCCCTCACTGTTCCCCCCGCCCCCGTCTCTGGCAACCACTAATCTACTATCTCCCTCTATGGATTTGCTTATTCTGAACATTTCATATAAACAGAACCACACAGTATGTGGCTGGCCTTTCATGTCCGAAAGAATTCACTTAGCGTGATATTTTCAAGATTCATCCATGTAGTAACATTTATCAGCGCTTCCTTCCTCTTTATCGCAAAATAACATTCCACTGCACAGAATACCACATTTAATATGTCCATTCATTGGTCAATAGACATTGTTTCTGCCTTTTGGCTACTATGAATAACGTGGCTTATTTGCTTCCAAGTTTTATATTTGGAGGTAGGTTTCCACCTTCACTTCACCTGCCTGCAATGGAACTGTTGGGTCATCTGGTACCTCTGTTTTTAACCCTTTAACTGCCAGACTGTCTTCTAAGGCAGCCACGCGATTTTACATTCCCCTCGGCAATGTACGAAGGTTCTGATTTCTCAGTGCATTTTTGGACTAAAGGAATCAATGAATGAGGATTCCTTCTGCTGTCGAAGCCAGCAGAGAAGGGAATAAACTTCCAAGGCTCCTCTGGTAAACTGGCATCTTCATCTGCAGACGTGACATGCCACACTTGTGTTGAACAGAAATCCTAAAGAAGGCTATTTATATTTAGCTCATTCCAGGGAGAGAGAATCGAATGAAAAATTAAGACAAGGAAAGGAAAGCACCACACAGCTCCAAGCGGGCACTACCTTCGGCCTTCGCATGTGATTTCAGCCCCTAGCCTCCACCCCGTGTCCGGGCTCAAAAATTTAATAACACGCGCTTCTTAAACAGATTTAGATGAAAAACTAGGAGCAGGATCCCAGCTCAGCAGCAGCTGACTTTGATTTGGTCGACAGCGAGGGGAGCTCTATTTGACAGCCCTGCTGTCTGTGACAAGAAGCTTGGAAATGTATTTAATAATACTGAAAACCAAAACACACACACACACACACACACACACACACACACACACACTAACAAAAATGTTGCAGGTAAACCCAGGAGGGAGACCCACAGAGCTGGAAACAACTAAGAACATGGGCAAGCCGAGAGCAAGCGCTGGCTTCCCTTCCTGAGCTTGCTGGGGGATGGGGGGCAGGGTCCTGGAGCAGGCTTCGGGGACAAATTTTGTTAAGGGCTCCCCAAACTTCTCTTCCCCCCTTGCCTTCCTTTGTAAAAAGAAGGCAGCCGTATTCCTTTCTGCACAGACTCCTTGCAAAGAACAAACAAACAAAGGCCGGGACAGAGCAAGGCCCTTCGCAAGCTGCAGGTAATTAAAACGGCCTGTAAATGCCCCAGCAGAAAGCACTTCAAAGAGACAGTAATTCCAGCAATGGCCAGTCAAGACCGTGTGGTGTAAAAATTATGAGTTTTCCCAACAGGGAGCTTTGTGTGAAAAGGACAGGGTTTGGTGGCAAAGGGAGGCGAGCCACACAGAGGAGGCTGACAACTGGTGTCCGCACCCAGTGTGCGAGGGAGGGAGTGTGTGTGTGTGTGTGTGGCACGCACGTGAGCAAGAGAGAGGGGGCGGTGTGCGTGCGTATGTGTGAGAGCACACATTTATCAATGCCGAGACGCTCCGAGCGTGTGGGCATGGAGATAAAGGGCAAAATAAAATAAAAGCAACAGACACGTATCCTCTCCCCTGCTGGGCCTTCTCGTCACGGGGAGGATTCGCAGGCGGCTCCGCGGGCTCCTGATTTGGGAGCCGAGCCGGGCACGGCGTGCGGGAAATGCCGAATGCCAGCCACCCCGGGCCCAACGATGGCCAGGGTGCGGTCGGCTCTCTGGACGTGCGTGTGTCCTTTCCACCTGGCCGAGATGCACGCTTACCGTAGGCTACGCTGTCTTACAAGAGGATGGAGAAGGGAGATTCTGGAACCTGACCCTGACCGCACCTGCTGGATCTTCTGTGCTACCTGCCCGGTGCCCTGGGCTCATACAATGCTACGACCACACGCACCACAGGGGTGGCAACCTCCATGCACGGGGACTCTGGGCTCCCTCTTCCAACACAGAAAGCCAGGCTGACACGCACGGTGGTAATCACCTGACCACAGCACTGTACATCTTTTTTAAAAGGCCTGTCGCTGGTGCATTTTTTTGCCTGTATTTTCCCTCCAGAGCCCTGATCACCTCAAAGAGACATCTCACCAGGCATGGGAACCCCCATGGCCCTTCGGCCCCCAAAGCTGGTCCACGTTACCCCTATCTTTTGACCTGTGTCTACTGCTGCACCAACGGCACTCAGGCTGCACCTGCTTGCGTGTCCGTCTCTCGGAGTACATGCACAAGTACCCAAAAGCAAGCCTGGCCTCATCTCTCTGCACTGTCAAGGCCAGCAAAGGCATAGCACTGGTGGGCGCTCAAGGCAGGTTTTGGGCCAGTGGGTGGGCGTGTGCATCTTGGCCACGCTGCAGGTCATGCATGGGTCAGGACCTGCACAAACAGCGTCCAGCGTCCCGCGTCCGGCCAGCCTGGCACCCAACTGCTCCTCGCTGTCCCCAGCCGGCCGAGCATGCACGTGGCCATGGGAGCCCGTGGAGGGAAGGTGGACGCGCCCCCGTGCTCACCGAGGCAGCACAGGGCCAACACCAGCCAGGGGCTTTATTTCCCCATAAACCAGATCCCGCTCTGCCTCCCTCACAGCGCCACTCACTAACTCCTCTCTGACATTGCTGGCTTTAAGCCCACACATAAAAACGTCCTTTACTATTTTTATTTAATGAGCTTTCATTTTCCTCCCCCTCTTCGTAAATGAGAAAGGAAAGCCCCCCTCCTAATGGGGATGGGGGAGAGGAAACAAAGTGGAATCTTTTTAAAATGGGCCATAACTTCATGAAAAGCTTTCTCCTCACCAACACTCCCCCCCACATCCACGCCACCCCACCCCCACCCCCTCATGTCCCTACATCCCCCACTCCGCATCCCCCCTTCTCACCATTCAAAACAAGATGCATGGATTTTGGACATTTGATTACTTTTAAGTATATATTTTTCCCTCAAATAGACTGAATACAATGGTTAGGAAATGTGACAGAAAACTATTCTGAGTCATTTATTGCCTTAATACCCACCTTTGTCCAACAGGCAGTTTTGACAACAGCGATAAATTCCAAATTTATGTCAACAGAGCATATGTTGAACACCTCATTTCTGAGCTAAAGCGGCATGCTGCCCTATAAATCACCGTTCTGTTTGAAATGAAAGTAGATTACAGGCCTGTGTTATTGAGCAGTTAGAGCTATAGTCATATAAATCAGAACTTTTAACTCTAGGCAATCCGTTGTGCAATTAACTAAAGGGTACTTTGTCATTTCAAGGCTTGTGCACAGGCTTGGCAGGGCTCAGAGCTTCTAGGGAAGGGGGTGGGAAGGAAAAAAGTTTTTAGGCAACAGGAAGGTTCTAGGCTGCTGATTCACCCCAGCCACCCCACACCGCCTCATCCCCTGGCCACCATGGCGAGGACCGGCCAACACGGCACCCTAGCCAAGGCGACCTCACAATCGCATCTGCCACAAAGACAACCTCACACCGAGGACTGTCACCGAGTTGGTTCTGGATGTCAAGCACCTTCTCATTCGTTGGCGGAGAGTTTCCTGGACACGAGCCATGGGCACAACATTGTCTTGGGTGCTAAGATGATGCTGGAGACACGAGAATTAGTAACAGTAATGCCAAAGACAATATTAAAATGATGTCGATTAATGCAAAAGCGTTAGAAGACTCCTAGACCTATCTGAGGCACTATGCATTTTGATGCATCACTTCATCCAGTCCTCAGAACAACCCTAGGAGGCCTTTATTTTTATTCTGTTTTGCTGAGACAGAAACTGAGGCATGGGGGTGCCAGGGTGGCTCAGTCAGCTAAGCATTCAACTCTTGATTTTGGCTCAGGTCATGATCCCAGAGTCGTGGGATCGAGCCCTGTGTTGGGCTCTGTGCTGAGCATGGAGCCTGCTTGAGATACTCTCTCTCTCTTCCTCTGCCCCTCTCCCCTTCTCCCCAGCCCACACTCAGAAAGAAAAGAAAAGAAAAGAAAAGAAAAGAAAAGAAAAGAAAAGAAAAGAAAAGAAAAGAAAAGAAAAGAAAAGAAAAGAAAAGAAAAGAAAAGAAAGAAGGAAGGAAGGAAGGAAGGAAGGAAGGAAGGAAGGAAGGAAGGAAGGAAGGAAGGAAGGAAGGAAGAGCGAGCGAGCATGTCTCTAACCTAGTTGGGCCATGTAGAATAAAAATATTTTTTAAAAAAAGAAGAAACTGGGGCACTTGAGTGGCTCAGTCAGTTAAGCGTCCGACTTCGGCTCAGGACACGATCTTCCCGTTTGTGAGTTCCAGTCCCACGTCAGGCTCTGTGCTGACAGCTCAGAGCCTGGAGCCTGCTTTGGATTCTGTGTCTCCCTCTCTCTCTGCCCCTCCCCTGCTCACCTCTGTCTCTGTCTCTCTCTAAAATAAACATTAAAAGATTTTCTTTAAAAAAGGAGAAACGGAGGCACAAAGAAGTAAACAACCTGCCAGAAGCCATAAAGCTTGTAAGAGGCAGAGCCTGACATAAACCAAGTTCATAGAGCCCAAAAGTTTAACAACTCAGATGCTGACGCCGATCCTGACTGCAAATTCCAGCTTTACCCCTCAGTAGCTTTAAGACACTGGGGCTCTGTAAGCCTCAGTTTCCTCATCTGTCGGGGCGGGGGGGGGGTGATAAAATTGTTACCTCAGAGGGCAGGAAAATGACATTGTGCACGTAAAAGACTAAACACAGCCTTAAGAACACAGTGTCTTAAACCAGTATCAGCTAGCGTAAGGCTGAACAAGAAAGACGAACCCTGTCGCCGCCTGGCCAGTTCACGACCAGGCTGGTGAGGAAGAGACAGAGGAAGAATCTTGAAAGGAGGATGTAGGGATGGGCCAACGCGGCAACAAGCAGTCAAGTGCAAGTGCACAGAAGAGAGTGAGTCAGAAGCGGGCGGTGTGGCTGGCGGCGGCCTGAGGACATGGTGAGACTGGCTGGTCCCTTGGGACTTTGCGGGCTCTGGGGGGCTCTATCTACCCATGTCAGGGAATACTGAAGACGGAGAGGCCTCGGAGGAGAGGGATTTCCGTGTAATGGGGGCACCGCACGCGCTAAGACCTGCCATCAGGAACCAGCCGTGCCGGGCCAGCCCGCGGGAGCCCGGCGCAGTCCTCTCCAGAGGTCAGGTGGAGGAGCGTGCGGGGTGAGCTGCAGGCTCACGCAGCGGTCTGGGTTGTGCAGAGCCCTGAGACACAGGCCGGCCTCACCGCGGTCATTAAGCAGCCGCCAGACCCCCTCCTTGGTACCGTGGGGCCAGCTGGGAACGGAAGGCTCAGGGCACCTGAGGACCGTGGAAAAGGAGGGACAGAGGCAAGTGTACAAGTACCACACAGAGAACGAAGAGCTGTCCAGAGACGGTGGTTGGGCCAGCCTTCCGAAACAAAATGCCAACACCCCTGTGCACACTTCTGTGCTCCCAAGAGAGTCCAGGCAGAGAGAAGTCAGAGCAAAGTGCCTGAATCTATTGACCAGCCCCGGTGCCTGGCTCTGTGGAGTACACGTGACCATGAAGGAGCTCAAGCGAGCCGCTGCCTCTGTCTGCTACCGGCAGCCACGTCTCCCCGATTCAAGAGGCCAACGTCTACTCACGAGGATGCTGATGGAAAAAACGATGCACTGTGGAGGAGCCACAGCGTTCCTTCTTTCCCTTTGTCACCCTGAGCAGGTCACCAACGCAACGCGGTCAGAGGGGGGCAAGAACACGCAGGTCCCCTTTCTCCCTCAGGAGCCGAGACAGGTTGAAAATCAGTTTGGTGTTTGCTTGGCCCAGTGGGTGATACCAGAGCAGCACAGGACAATAACCTGCCCCTGAAAACTTACCACCTAAAGAGAACAGATGATACACAACAGAACATAAACTAGTTCTTAACCCGCGCACACAAGTGGTAGGTCCTGACTATGATCGCCACACGCTGAGTCCATGGGAATCAGAGACCCAGAGGCCTCCCTGAGAAAGTGGGTTCGAGGCTGGGCTCCGAAGACACCAAGGATCAGGGCGTCTGGGTGGCTCAGTCGGTTAAGCGTCTGACTCTTGATTTCGACTCAGGTCATGATCTCATGGTTCGTGGGTTCGAGCCTCGCATCGGGCTCTGCGCTGACAGCATGGAGCCTGCTTAGGATTCTCCCTCTCTCCCTCTGGCCCTCCCCCGTCTCTTTCTAAATAAATAAATAAATAATTTTAATAAAAACTAAAAAAAAAAAAAAAAAAGACACCAAGAATCAAGCAGGCAGAGGAAAAGGCACTTCAGATGAGGGTGTAACAGGCACTAGAAAAGCATCGTTCCTGCACATGGTGGGGTAGGGGGCCGGGCTAGGGACGGGTGAGTGGGAGCTGAGCTGGGTACTGTGGAGTCCATGAAAGGAGTTTAGCCCAGTTAGGAGTTAGCACTAGGACGGGAGAAGGTGGGGTCCAGAGCAGGCACACAGAGAGCCGTCACAGGTCCCCAGCGGGGGTGGGGTGGGGGTAGGGGACATAAAGACAGTGGTGGCTCCAGAGCAGAGGTCGGCCACACTCCAGAAGCCGGCGAGGACCGTCCTTTCTTCATGACATACGGCACCGAAGGACATCTGGCCTTGGACACTGGCCAGACCCTCCCTGACTTCCCCCACAGCCTCCCATTCACAGACAAGTGGATTCCACGCAGGGACAGCAGGGTGACGGCGCCTTCCTGCCACCCACTCTGTGTCTGGTCACTTGCCAGGGTGCTCGGTCTTGCTCCATAGCTGAATGTCAACAAAGCAAGAAGAGGCCGGCCAGGAAGTGCCACCCTCTCTAAGAATCCCTTACTTCACGCACGTGGACGACCAGGCAGTGGACCCACAGCACACCCCTTCTCTCACCATCTGGCTGAGCGAACGGCTGGTGTCTGGTGAGAAAGAAGGGAGGGGGGCCAAAAAAAGGAAAAACAGGGGAAATCTCTTAGAGAGATTTGTCTAATATCTGAAAAGTTGGAGGGCAGACGAAAATGTGCAAGTTCCATTTAGAAAATCTTTCAGGAACTATTACAGTAAAACGAGGCTTCCAGCTTCCAAATAAAGCTGAAACAATCGTACAGAAGAGGCAGGCAGAGCTGGCTCACAGAGGATCCTTGGAGCGGGCCGGGAAGGGCGATAAAAATAGTAACTGGAGACACGCAGGCAGTTGTGAGGAGCCCGGGGGTCGCAGGGAGGCCCCCTTCCCCGGGAACAGCTTGACCAGTGAGCATTGGGAGGTCCACAGATCAAAGAAACAGCCTAGAAGAAGTAGACGTGTGGCCTCCATATTCTAGGGCCTCATTCCCACATGTCACTTGTGCTCCATGCTTTTCATCTTATAAATCCTCACAGAACCACCTATGGAGGAGGAAGAGGTTGGCTCCACCTTGATTTGAGACAGAAAACTGGGCGGAAAAGACAGGTGAGGAATAAGACAGTGGGGGTATGAGCAAGGAGCTCCCCTAAGAGGAAGGAAACAGGGAGCCGCGGTTCCATTCATTCGAGCTGACAAATATTTATTGCCTACTAAATGCAAGGCATGGTGTCAGCCACCGTGGAAAGGTGCAAAGAAATGTAATACACAGGCTGTACCCTCAAGGACCTTAAAACCTAGTAGGAAACCCAACACGTATGCATGTAAAAGATGAAAAACCAGCGCAAGCCAGTAACACACGACAGGAACGGGGGAGAGGAAGGGCTAAGTGCCAGCTGAAGATGCTGGAAGTTGCGAATGTGGGCTCCAAGCAACAAAGCAGAAAATAGCCCCTTCTCCATCCAAGGTTTATTGCTGTCTGGGACAGCAAGCCCCCACGTGTCCCTCCTGCAGCTCTTACATCCCCTCCTGCTTTACCGCAAACATCTAAGTCTGTCAAACTAGAAACGCTAAGCCTACGTACTCTTCAATCACATGGCCGGCTTTCCTCTAAAATGGAAACCCTCCGGTTAAAACCCAGTGGTCTAAGAGCCATCCCCTGCTCTCCCATGCCACCTGCTTTCCTTTCCATCTGGGAAAGAGGGCCACAGGTGGGCCGGCCTATCAATACCTCCCGGTCCCTGACAGGCCACTCCCCAAGCCACCCAACAGGCCACTTCCTCGTTCGCTGTCTTCTTCCCTTTCCTTTTTACGTTTATTTATTTTGAGAGAGAGCATGAGCAAGGGAGAGCCAGAGAGAGAGGGAGAGAGAGAATCCCAAGCAGGCTCTGTGCTCTTGGCGCAGAGCCCAACATGGGGCTCAGTCTCACCAACTGTGAGATCATGACCCAAGCCAAAACCAAGGGTTGGATGAGTAACCGACCGAGCCACCAGGATGCCCTGCCCGATGCCGGCTTTAAGAGCTCCCAGGAGAGCAGTGCTCACCCGAGCCATCCCCAGCCGACCTCTCGCCAATGCAGAGCATGGGACTGGCCACGCTCATCACCAAAACAGCGGAAAGTGCTCAGAGCCGCCAGGCGGGCCCTTCCCCCAACTCTGCACCATCCACTGAAGGAGGAAGGGCACTCCATCGTGGTCTCAGAACTTCCAATGGACTAGTTCTCCATCGGCACCACTACACTGTTTCCTCCACAGACTCCACCCTTCTCTCTGCCCAAAGACAAGGACACGGTCCACCTTAATGAGATAAACTATAACAGGGTGGACAGGGTACTCCGCAGCCCTTCCAGAAGACACAGTCTAACTCACATGCTAACTGTCCTGCCAGAAATCTCCAGGCCTCTTTCTACCAGGCTGGGGCCTGGAAGGATCTGGACATGTCATGGCCTGGAAATCCTCAGATCTAGTCATATCAATACTTCATTGCTATCTGAACATCCACATTGTGTGTGTACCCGTGTGTATCCACATTCAGTGTACCCATGTGGCCAAGTCCCTTCTCCGGTGAGGCTGAGAGATGGAAAGTTCTACGGGCAGCCTGCCCACTTTTCTCGCTTACTCAAGCTCTCTTTCCTTCCCAAGACACCTGCATCTTGGAGAGGACAGGACAACGGGGGAGAAGAGGAGCAGGGAGTGGGCTGCAAGGGCTTCTTTAACAGGCTGGTGGCTGTGACCTTAATCATGACAATGAGGTTTCATTTCTCTTTTGGTAGAGAGATGAGAGCAGCAGACTTCAAATGGTAGATAATGGTTGGTCTCCTGAACAATGTACCCCAAAGGTCACCCCAGCACATAAGAAATAAAGAAGATCCAGGTGCAGTGTCTGTCTCCATAACAGTTTAACCTTCTAAGAGGCCGAAGGTCTGGGAGGTCCCTGGGCCTTCTATGCATCCAGGAATAAACGTATTCAAGCATTACAGACAGATCGCCTAGAAATGTGTAAAGACTTCCAGAGAAGAAATGCCACATAGGACATGGGGCAATTGTGGAGATCTGGGGAGCAGGAGAGAGGACAGTTAAGAGCTGTCATAAAGCCCAGAGACTCACCAGCCCGACCTTCAAGGAGACTGATGCCCTTCAGTTAAATCTACACTTGAATCTTAAAAATAAAACTAAAGACGCCTAAGACAAAGGCATCCTTAGGAGACCCATGACTGGGAGTAAAACGCCCCAAACCAAACCTGTGAACTGGCAACGTTCTACCTGATGATTAGTTTCATTCATCTCTAACCCTGGAACTCTGATCTCTGTAACTACCACACAATTCACCCCCAGCCCCCATGCTGACAATACGAGAAAGACAAGAATCTTGGCCCGTTCCAAAGCCACTAGGGAGAAAAGCTCTCGGAGGGTCACAAACTCGTGAGATCTTGCACAGACCACATGAGTTCCCGAAGCCCGTTTCCCCATGTGTCAAACGAGGATGGTCTTTCTGACTCTGACAGCCTATGGACAGATCTGTGATCTATGAGCTCATGAGCCCCTCCCTTTATGGAGGCAAGAGACCCCATGTCTATAGCTGCTCCTGGGTGGCCTTACACAGAGCACCGTCCCTCTCCAACCAGTGGTAAATAACCACCACAAAATGCCAAGACAGAAGGCTAATGCTATTTTTAGCCCTTCCTGGGAGAATCTACTTATTTTTAAAACATCCACCAGGTTGTTCATACAAGGAAGACCAGTTAAAAGAAGGACCTGAGCGAGGGAAGGCAGCGAATGACGTCAGAAGTCCACACATCACTGCCGTCAGGGTCCAAGCCCATGGCTGTCTCCCAAGGCGAAAGGATTTCAACTGAATTCCATGCCACCTACCTCCCTTATTTAGTCAGAGCCCCACCATGACGTTCCAACCCCACAGAGTGGATTCACGGCTCTGCAGAGGGGAGCCATCCCACAAGAAGGACTGAGGCACAGGGAAAGAGTAGGGTGCTCTCCTCGGAGCTGCACAAGAAGCTGGGCAGGGTAAGAATCAGTCCTGCTTGGCTTCCCAGGGAGGGGTGAGAAAGGGCACTTCTTGCTGCAGGAGCTTTTGAGAACAGTAGATAGAAGGGCACCAGCACCCAATGGCCCTGAGGACCAGCCAGCCAATCTTCTTCCACCTTGCTGTATTAGTTTCTTTTGGCTGCTGTAACAAACAACCCTAGATCTAGCAGCTTACAACAATACAAACGTATGAGCTCATAGTTCTGTGGACAATAAGTTTAAAATCAGTCTCCTGGGCTAAAATCAAGGAGCCGGGAGGCCCGCGTGCCCTTGGAGTGGTCTAGGAGAGCTTCTAGAAGCTGTGGCCTCTTCATCATCCTCAAAGCCATGGACCTCAGGCTGAGTTTCTCCCAGGCTGCCCCCTCTGGTCTCAGCTTCCGTCCCCACGTCTTCTTGGACTCTGACACTGACTCTTCTGGCCCCCTCCCTCTTCTGCATTTAAGGGCTGTAGCGGGCACAGTGGCTACTCTGGACCCACCTGGAATAATCAAGGATGATTTCTCTAATTTTAAGCCAGCCCATTAGCAATCTTCTTTCCTTTTTGCCAATAACCTAACACATTCACGGGTTCCAGGGATTGGGATGTGGACATCTCAGGGCGGGGGCACCGTCCTTTCTACCAAACTCACTAACCATACATCTTGAGGAGCAGGGTTTCTTATTCTAATTGGCCCAATACCCTGGGGCTGCCCACACTTTCCATTGTGGCAGCCCACAAGGCTTTGCTAAGCCGGCAGTGTCTCCCCTCACCCTCCCAATATCCGGGGCATAGTGCTCTGTGAGTTGCTGGAGCACCAGAATGCAGGGCTCCCACATGACCCACCAGCTGTATCCACCCCTGTGTATATACATGTGTGTGCACATGCACATGGGTGGACGGTGTGTGTGCTCTCAATCCCTGAGAGAAGGAATTACAGCATCTATGTCCTTGGATCTTGCATGAGATGTGGCACAGCTCTGGACACTGAAGGCTCTGGACACTCAATACCGGTGGCTTATCTGCTCCTGGAACCCTTGTACATGGGATAATCCCATGTATGAATTATCCAGGTCCCAAAATGAGTGAATTGCCGAATCTTGGCTTTGGAATTCAAATGAAAGCTATTTATTTAAAGCACATGGCAGTGTCTATTAGACCACAGAAACTAAATAAAAATTTTCTCTTTTGGGGCACCCGAGTGGCTCAGTCAGCTAAGCATCTAACTCTTGGTTTTGGCTCAGGTCACACTCCCATGGTTGGTGGGTTTGAGCCCCACATCAGGCTCTGTGTTGATGGTGTGGAGCCTGCTTAGGATTCTCTCTCTCTCTCTCTCTCTCTCTGCCCATGCACATGTGCTCTCTCTCTCTCTCTCTCTCTCTAGCTCCCTCTCAAGATAAATTAACTAAAGTTTTTAAAATTTTTATTTAAAAATAAAGGAATAAATAAAAATTTTGCCTCTTTCTTCTCTCTCTGGTTACATTTCTTTTATCTGTGTTCATTGTTTACTTCACTGATGAGGAAGGTGAGCTAACATACGAGTGAAGCTTTTGGAACATGTGAGGATTTTCAATCCTTTAAGCCTTACCTATACCCCACCCATCAACTTGGTGGTCACAGGAGCCCTAAATGTCACCTGTTCAATATCCTATCTGTACAGTCAGTCCTGGGAATCACAGGCTGTGCTCGATTTCTCTAAAAGGCCATTGGCTGATCCCCTTTCAGTTTATTAAAAATAATAAGTAGGGGTGCCTGGGTGGCTCAGTCGGTTAAGTGTCTGGTTCCCAATCTTGCTTCGGGTTCTGATCATGTAGTTTGTAAGTTTGAGCCCTGCGTCGAGCTCTATGCTGATGTCGTGGAGCCTGCTTGGGATTCTGTCTCTCTTGCTCTCTGCCCCTCCCCAGCTTGTGTTCTCTCTCTCTCTCTCTCTCTCTCAAATAAATAAACTTTAAAAAATAATAATGAACACCCCTTTACCACTGGAGACACGGCTGAGGCCATAGGCCTACAGGACCCAAAGTCTTGTACTCCCTACCCTGCCTTGTGCCACACAAAACTTGAAGACTGAAAAGTAGGAAAGGAAGAGGGAAAAGAGACTGGGCCAAGGCTCAATACAAAGCTGTAGTGAGGAAACACCAGTCTCTTTGGCAGTAACACAACCAGAGCTGAGAGATCAAACCAAAGCTGCCTGCGGCTTGCGAATCACTTTTCCCCGGTACCGAGGCTGGCGCCCAGAGCAGCAGCAAGGTCAGGAACAGCAGAGGGCAAATACAGTGAGACTGGTGAGCTCCCAGAGTCCCACTGAGTAAGTGTGGAGCCCATATTCAGATGACATGAAGCATTTTTCACAGATCCGCCCTTGCTAAGAAAAAACTGGCCTGACCCAGCGCCAAGGCACGACCAGCTCGCTCCTGTGCGCCTCCAACAAGCCACGTTTCTTACCCACCCAACAGCCCCAGGCCACCAAGCCCACATCCACAGGAATCTGGAGTATTCTGCCAGCCCATGAGGGTCTCCAAAGAGCCGTCCGGGCTGGGCACCCGAGGCCCGGTGTTCTCGGACAGCCATCACCGTGCCATCAACCCAATCAGTCCTATTGCCGTCGTCCTAACAGATTTCTGAGGACGGCCAGGCCCGCCTCGCTGAACGCCACACCAAGACAGCCTCGTGCTGCCCGGGGAGCCGTTTCCGGAGAGGCAGATGCCAGGAGTCCCCTTTCCTCTACTTAAGATCTTGTGCCAAGCGAGCCACGGGCCGAGACCGCTGAGCCGCCACTTTCTGCCTGACTTGTGGGGTCGCTGAAGGGACCACAGTTAAGAACCTGACAGGGAAACCTCATCAAGATGGCTACTCAGGGTCAGGCCTTCGAAGGGAAAGGTGCCTTGGGCTCCGTGGGACCTCAGATTCACCGACTGGTTTTTTAATTCCAAGGACAGTGGGCACCCAGCACATGGCAGAAAACGCGGGTGGAGGCCTTCAAGTTGGAGCCCCCGGTGGGCATCCTGCCAGCACGCCTCTCAGACCGGGGCTGACCAGCACCACGAGGTGCCAGATGGGCTGGGATGAACCTAAGCGGCCAGCTGCCCTGGTGTAAGGCCTTAATTAGGACTGGAAACTGTACCCCACACATTTCGTCAAACGGCCCCACTCACCAAGAGAACATGGACACCTCGGCAAGGCAGGGCACCAATGCATTTGTGAAGAAGGGAGTGGAGAGATGATGGGCAATGGTTTTGATTTTGGAGAGATCTGGAAGGTTACCAGCCCTGTGAGTAGCTGCACTATAAAAAGAGTCAGACACTAAGTATTTCCTTTCCCATAAAATATTCATTGCTGCATGGAAGAGCCAAGAAGCCAAAACCTCAAGCACTTCTAACTTTGTACTGCAGTAATAACAGAGTTTTATAGGAACCTTCTGATTGTATTTATACCAGGCTATAAATACACCTCTGTGTAAGTCAAAGGAGGGGCGATGTATCTAGCCCCCAGCTCAGAGACTGCACTGTACAGAGAGAGACCCCAGCTACGCCCACGACTCCACTTAGCATTTCAGCTACTCCAGCAGATGGAGCGATCGTGACACCAGTTCTCAAAAAAGTGCACGCGGAGAAGCTCGGGTTCCTCTCGCAAACAATGCGCGGGATGCGCTCAAAACCTGGTCTACACAGGCTATTCTCCTACTTCACAATGGAACCGGGTCCAGCGTGCCCGATCTGTACTCCATGCTGGGCAAGTCACAGAACGCTTTCCCATCCACTGGTACCCAACACAGGCCTGCACAGGGGGTGGAGGGGATGGGGGGGCTGTGGTCACTACAAGGGTCAGAGACGTCAGGTGACTTGTTCAAGGTCACACAGCTAGAAGGCAGCACGACCAGGCTGAGAACCTAGGCTGTCCGAGTCCACCTCCCGGGCTCTCCCTGCGGCAGCGGGAGAGGTGAGCCAGGCTTTGGCTGCCCGGCTGCACGTCTGTGACCGATGTGGAACTCAGTCAGTTCTTCAAGGGCAGCTCTTTCCTCTTTGGTTTACATGAAATAATGAACCCCCTGCCAGAGGTGACCAGGGATTGGTAAATTGCACATTAAACCAAGCGTTGAATGTTCTCTAACTACTCACACGCACTCACCAGACACATGGACGTGCAGACCTCATTTCACTGGACCCGCTTACAGCATTCTAGGCGGAAAGGGTTGAGGTTAATACAATGACTTGTGACCGTTCCAGAGTACTTGCCGCTGAAGTTCCAGTTGAGGTTAAGTTCACAGGAAAGGCTTTTCCTTTACTTTAATAAAGGGGGCTCTTCCGTCTTCCTGACTTTCCAAAATCAGTTAGATTCTCCTTAAAAGACTTTCTTAGTATGTGAGTTCATTCACTTCCAACAATGTCTCCAAAGACAGTGAGTCAAAGACGCAGCAGTGTGTGCAAAATCTCCCCGTTTGCCCTTGCGTACACCCGTCACACCAAACCCAGATGGATTCCACCAACGGTTCACTTTGGGCCGTTCAAAAACCAATGGCCACATCTACTATTTTAAGTATGTCAGGGCCAGATTGTCTCTGACCTGTGGTCAGTGGAATAAACCTTGGATCACCAGAAAGTTCTGCTGGAAGTCTCTGAGAATTCAGTCTGGGTTACAAAGACAAAGAGAAAAGGGTAAATTATGGCCCCCTCCGGGATTCTTTATTCTGCTTAGTTCCATTTAAAGCTAGTGTGGCCCTAATGGTTTTTAGTGGCCCTAAATGATTCAATGAATCTGGGCATTCACTGGCGAGACATCTGGGGACAGGCCTGCCGATCTGCAAACTGGCAGGTTTCCCTACTTGTTCCGTGGAACAATACATGTCAATGAATTAGAAGCTTCAATTATTTAGAACATTTCCAGCACCTGACTCTTACGGAAAACCAGATCAGCGAAAACAAAATATTTTTGTGTGCAAGAATTTAGTGACAGCTTTTTTCCAAAAAATTTTCAAAGTATGTCCTAAATGAGAGTTTCTCAATCTTGGCACTGTTTTCATTTTAGACCAATAATTTGTAGTGTGAGCAGGGTGGGGAGGGGGCGTGTCCTGATCATTGTAAGAAGTTTAGAAGCATCTGTGGCCTCTGCTCACAACAAGCCTGCCCAGGGGGTCAGGGCGGGTGCTATTGTCACTACCAGGTTCAACACAGAGGGCCAAGCAAATTGTCCAAGGTCCCTGTCAGTTGTGACAACCAAAAATGTCTCCATATATTGCCAAACATGCTCTGGGGGACAAAATTGGCCCTGGTTAATGACCCCCTTCTTAGGGTACACATTAATCCAAGCCAGGGGTTTGCACCTTCCACGTGACCTGCACAATCATAAGGGATAACCAGAATATCAGCTGTCGTGAGCCACAAGATCACAAAATGTCAAAGAATTCAATGACCTAACTGTGTGGTACTCACAAAAGCAGGAAAATGTGCCGATTGGTTTTGCAAAGCATTTCGGCAGAGCTCATAACCAAAGGGATTTCCCAGTTAAGCCTTAGTTAGCCAGAAGAGGTAATGAATTACCTTCGCTCCATCCCCAGGATTCTAGTTAACCGTGTTTTATCATGTAAGCATACACACAGAGGTACAGTATCACCTTAAGCTCTGCTTATTTAGCCTCATAAAAAGATTCAACTATCAGCTCGCTTCTTGGATCGAATAGATGCTGAAAGCATCTCTTTTATTTAGGAGCAGTTGGGAGAAGGGAATTGGGAAAGCAATTGCAGAGGAGAGAAAATGAAGTTTTGATCACCTTGCTGGATACTGTCCTTTCGCTTGCTCAGAGCTGGCTAATAAAAGCCACGGCCAGCCTGGAGATTACTGTCCACCCGCATCTACACTCAGCCCACACCCACGGCTCATACAAAGCCTCATACGCGTGCACTCGCAAGCACACGTGCAGACACATGCTCGTCCGCTGATGTGGACACCTATGAATAACACCTGGTCGAGCACATCCCTGTGGCTCTTCGAGGTCAGGGCACGCGTCCTGGATTCACAAGCACCACATCTCAACTGACCCGACAAACAAACGTGGAGAGTGGCCAGGTGGATGGTATGAAGGTCACGTGCAAATACATCTTCCCATCCAGGACCCCGCGACCCCCACCACCCCCATACAACCGGGCCTCCAATACAGCTTGAGGTTTCCTCTGCTCTCTTCAAGGACAAAGTAGCTGGGGGTACCCAAATGCAGGCTCCCCCAAAGACCCACGCGGTCACTGAGTTGGCACAGCCCTGGCTGCGGTCGGGTTACACCCTGGGTGACATTTGCTCTTTCCTTCCGCAAGGAGGGTGAGCCGACAAAGCCAAGATGCCTCTCTCTGAAGCTAACCAGCAGAAACTTTTCCTACGTGGAAGAAAAACAAAGCCCTCTCTTCCCCCAGGCACCCTGCCTCTCTAGGACTATCATTAAGAGGCTCGGGATTTCCACACACACCTTGGTCGTCCAAGGAAATCAATATGAAAATCAATTCATCCACTGATATATTTTATCAAGATACATGTGGCAATGCCACATTTCATTTACAGTGCGGCACTCGGGGAAGCCAAGGTCACTAGATAGAGAGCAGTCTGCGGGAGGGCGGGAGGGGGAGAAGCCCGGATTCTGCGCTGGCTGCAAATAGAAAAGTGAATGAAGTAGGAGCAGAGATACAGAACAGAGCCTGGGGAGGCGACAGTTACGGTGTGGGGGAGGCACAGCGTCCGTCCAGCTTGTTTAAATGTGAAATAGTCGGTAGATTTAGAATTCGAAGTATCTTTCCTGTGACTGTGGCAAATGAAAAATGGTTTCACGGGCATGCCGGTCAGTAGAATATAAAATACTTGAGCAAGAAGAGGGGTGGGGGTGGGGGGCAGATCTAGGTGGGGGGGGGGGCTGGGGGTGAGAGAGACCAGACAGAACCTGGCTAAGAGGAGGACCAGGACAAAAGAACGAAAGGGACACGGGCATGGGGACCAGAGGGTGCGCTCAGGAAGCCAGCCTTCGGCAGGAAGCAAACGGGAATTGCAACAAACTTCAGGAAGGAAAATTATGATATCTGCATGGCTGCAAAGGGGCATATTTTTAGTAAATTCAAAAGTGATTTGCCACACATGATACCATCCCACTCTGAGGCCCTCCACCGGCTCGGGTAGCTATGCCATGGATCAAATGTACTCCGTAATTGCAGAGTCATTGCTACCCTCTTACCTCTAAACAGAGCAGATTAAAATAGCATGAACAGCTATAATAACAGGTTTGGGATTCAGCTTTTTACAGCCAGGAAAAAATGCTTATGGAAATAAGGATTTTGCTGACTCTCTTCAAAGCGAAGAAAAGGAGAGAGAAGTACCCCTTGGAGTGGAAGAGTGAACTGTGTGGAGCCGGTCCCAATGGGCCCCCACACCACCCCCACGCCGCCTCCCATCCAGACCCAAGGCCAAAACCAAGGTTCCGGGCACCTGGATGCAGGCCGGGACCTGGCTCTCCACCTCGCCCACCGGGTGCCCACATCGGGGCCTGGCCCCCCGTGCCTCCCTGCCTCCGGTGTCTGAAGGCTATTTAACCCCAGTGCCGGGTGTCAGCCTCCCTTGGCTGCTCCAGTGCCCCAAAGAAGGGACCTTGAGTAGGACGCATGGCACATGAGGGGGCAGATGCCAGGCACACGTGCCCACCTCTGGGGAGGGCGAACTGCACCCACCCTTACAAACGGGCCAAGCATTGCACCAGCCACAACCCCAAACCAGACACCACTGATCTTCGCGGGCCTGAGCTTCCCTTTACACAATCAGGAGTCTAACACTCCCAGGATGCCCACCGCTTGCAGACCTCACGCATGCTCACTGTGGGCCAGGCGCCAGGAGAGGTTTAATGGAAGGCACCACAACCTCGTAACACATCTTAGGGGCTGGCTACTCTTTTTTTTTTTTTTTTTTTTAATTTTTTAAGTGTTTATTTTATTTTTGACAGAGAGAGAACATGTGCGAGTGTAAGCTGGGGAGGGGCAGAGGGAGAGGGAGACATAGAATCTGAAGGAGGCTCCAGGCTCTGAGCTGTCAGCACAGAGACTGATGCGGGGCTCGAACTCACGAACCGTGAGATCATGACCTGGGCCAAAGTCTGATGCTTAACCAACTGAGCCACCCAGGCGCCCCTGGCTACTCTTTTTATCGCCCGTTTCACAGGTGGGAAAACTAACAGCCAGACGCTTAAGTTATTTGCCCAAGACTCTACAGCTACAAAGTGCTGAAGTCAGGATTCAAACCTAGAACTGACTGCTGAGGCTGAGATCTTCACCACCATCCCACGCCCGTGTGGAGGGCACCCCTCTTCTCCAGAACTGTGGCTCAGCCTCTGGTGAAAAGCCTGGGATGCCACCCCTGATATAGCAAGAACACTGCTGACTGCCCCTCTGTGGCTGGGGAGGGGACCCCAGAGGTGCCTCTGGATTTTGGTGCCAGCGTGTGGCAGGCACGTAGGTGAGCAGACACCGGGTCACTCAGGTGCATCGCGTCCCCAAATCGCTAACACCTGGGATTCCCCCAGGCCCTACTCAGGAGGCCACATGGCTCTAACGGCTTCTCCCTCCTCCTCGTGGTCGCAGATGCTGCACTAAAGCCAGCGGCCAGGAAGACTGGGCTCCCAGGGCGGGAGAGAGCGCTCCTAACGTCCTGTCAAAACTAAGTGAGGAGGCCGGGGCCGGGCTGGCCTGACTCTGACACCTCTTCCCTTCCCATCAGATCCTGATGAGCCGGCCTCCCGTCACAGTGATGTGGTCCCGAGGCGTACCCTGCACACGGCGCCGGCCTCCAGGCCTCGGGGAGGAGATCCACGGAGACTCCGCAGCCCTGTCTGCCGACCCGCGCTGGGCAGAGCTCCCCAGGGCGCGAGACGAATCCCAGAACCCCTCCCCAAGCCGGGGGAGCACCTGTGACAGCTGAGGAGAGAGTCGGAGCCGTGCAGGGCCACGGGCTGCCACGTGGGCAGCAGCTTTAGCTTTGCCGGCGGGGGAGCAGACCCCTCCCCCCAGCCCCTCGGCCTCCCCCGCAGCCCCACAGGCAGCCCATTCTGAGATGCCCCGCTGTCCTTCCCCGTGCTGACCTCCGCGACACCAGTCCTAATATGGAGCCCGTGCACCCCCATACTTGGGCTGTGTGTGTGTGTGTGCACGCATTTGGGAGGGGGACCAGAGGGAGCTCAGAGCATCGCAGTGGTTCCCTAATTTGAGTGCCAGTCAGAATGACCTGGGAGCTTATTTAAGACACATTTCTGTTCCCGCGTCAAGGTTCGGACTGCAGCCACACCTGCGGGCCGAGGGACGTTCACCTGTACCCTGTGGGTTCCGGTGCAGGTGGGTCAGCAGGTCACTTGGAGAAGCCCTGGATCTGTGGCTGCTGTGGAAGGGACCCACCCAGGGTAGGGATTTTCAGGAGAGGAGACAACAAGGAGGCACTTCATGCATGAAAGGGCTTTTAAAATATGCATATATTTCCCCTCCCAGCTTCATCCTGAGATAGAAAGTGTCCTTCAGGACACTGCTGTCACAGGCTCTGTGAGCCCAGGGCGTGGCCTAAATTCCTTGTGCAGGGGAGGGGCAGGGAGGAGAGCAGGTAAGAAAAGGTAGCACAGCCCGCAGCCCACAGCCAGGAGCCAGCACTCCCTGCCTCTGCCCAACCGGAAAAAGAAAGGACAGGTCTCAGTCTTCAGGATGCTTCCGATCTGCGGGGAGATGAGGCTATGACACAGGAGGGAACACCACAGGAGTCCCAAAGTGCGTGTGACGCTATGGAGCGGATGCTCAGGGCAGCCCCTCCCAAAGCCAGACGACCTGGGTCTCTGGCTTCGGTCAGGAACACACACAAGATCTCACTCTAGTTTATGCCAGTCTGGGGCATCAGCTTCCAGAACCTTCCTCAGGAGGCAGTATGTCTGAGCACTGCCCCAGCTCTTACATTACCGCTGTGCCTGCAACCCAGGTGTCTAAGCGGACAGGACCAAGCCCAGGCTCATCCACACTGACGTCACACCGAGGGCCACTACCACCCCAGTGACTGGTCATGTTCCCGAGGGAGAATCGAGGCTAGAAGGTGCAGCGGCCGCCAGGAAAGCCGCACACGGGTAATGAAACAGGGAGAAGGCGATCACGGGGCGCTTGTTTCGTGGTTCCCGTCTAGATATTTTGGTACAAGTAGCAGATTCACCTCGTTTTAAGAGCAGATGGGGCAGAGCTGGCATTAGATGAAAGCATTATCCGTGCCTGGGCAGAAGGGATGGATTCCAGTGACAGAGCTTAGAAGCGAAAGGTTCAGAGCCAGAAAGAGCCTTCGGTGGCAGAGCCTCCAAGGCCGCCTGCCCCAGCCCTTCGGTCCAAGAGCACACATTCGGCAGAAGCAGAGGCCGCGGGTGTAACTGAGGGCAGGACGCCCACACACTCCAGGCCTCTCCTTCTGCAAAGTGGACACAGCGGCTCCAAGAGCAGGGGTGTGCAAACCCAGATGGCGGTAACTGCCCCTCTCCCTGAAGGGCCTCTGGGGTGGGGGGGAGGGGGAGGGGGCGTTCTCTGTGGCCTCTTTGCGGAAAAACAGGTGCATCTGAGGACCGAGCTTCCTTGACGGGGGTGCGTCTGACCCTACGAGGGCTCATCGTGCTGTCCGAAGCAAAATGGGTCTAAAGGAAGTGTCACTCCCACAAGCAGCTGCACCCTGGCCCCACAAGGGCGAGCCCACCTGTCCCCAAGGAAAAACCAAAGTGGGGGAGGGGAGGGGCCACCGGTCTGGGAGGACACGGGGAGGAGGATTTCCACCTTCTACTTTCCTCCTTGTGAAGGAAAAGGATGAACTGTCTGCAGTCCTGACAGAATAGGAAGCCCTGGGCGGAAATGAAAATAAGAGTGAAGTCATAGGGGAATCGTGTGGGAATCCTGGCCGTGCCTTTTGATAGTTATGTGACCTTGGGCACACTGCTCGACAACTTTGGGCCACGGATCCTCACATCTAAAATGGAAATGGATGAGGGCCCCTGGGTGGCTCAGTTGGTTAAGCCTCCAACTTCGGCTCAGGTCACGATCTCACAGTTCCTGAGTTCAAGCCTCGTGTCGGGCTCTGTGCTGACAGATCGGAGCCTGGAGCCTGCTTTGGATTCTGTGTCTCCCTCTCTCTCTGCCCGTCCCCTGCTCATTCCCTGTCTCTGTCTCTCTCTCCCTGTCCCTCAAAAATTAAATACACATTAATAATTTTTTAAAAATGGAAATGGACAGGTATGCCTGGGTAGCTCAGTCAGCTCTTGATTTCGGCACAGGTCACGATCTCACAGTTTGTGGGTTCAAGCCCCACCTCAGGCTCCGCACTGTGAGCTTGGGACTTTCTCTACCCCTCTCTCTCTGCCCCTAATCACTCTCTCTCTCTCAGAATAAATAATAAACAGAAAATGGATAATATTACCTACCTCCTACCACAAAAGGCTGCTGTGTGGTCATACTAGATCAGGAAAGAAACCCAGTGGGCAAAATGTTAAAAACTGGTAAGCCCCAAATCGGCCAAAGTAATGTGTGAGATTTATCCATATTATTCTTGAAAGTTTTCTGTAAGATAAAATTAATTCATAAAAATAAAACCCATATTAATTTCCTTAGAGCGCGTTGAAATGGGGAGGTTAATATTAACTCTTTACATATCTTTATATTGCTTCATTTTTTAAATGTTTATTTATCTATGTTTGAGAAAGAGAGAGAACATAAGCAGGAGAGGGGCGACAGAGAGACAAAGAATCTAAAGCAGACTCCAGGCTTCAGCTGTTAGCACACAGCCCGATGCGGGGCTTGAACCCACAAACCATGAGATAATGACCTGAGCTGAAGTCAGAGGCTTAACTGACTGAGCCAACCCGGTGTCCTTTATTGCTTCATTTCTTAAAATGAGTGTATGTGTTGCTGGGGGGAGGGGTGTGTGTGTGTGTGTGTGTGTGTGTGTGTGTGTGCGCGCGCGCGCGCGCTCGTAACCACAACAAAGTTTTAAAGGAAAACAAGAAGATGGACATGTGTGCCTGACACAGAGAGACGAGTTAAGGGTTAGTGGCCTCCTGCCCACACCTCCCTGGCTGCCCCCTTAGGGCTGAGCAAGCTTGTGGATGGTCATGCCCCGGTCACGTGCAAGCTCCCTGGGGACAACAGGCTGACTCCATCTTGCCCTTGAACCCTCTTCCTCCAAGGCTCCAAACTGCACTCTGCACTCGGTGGTCATTCAATACCTGTGTCCAAGAGCCACAATGAGTGAGAGGCTACAACAGGTGCACGGGCCGAGTCACTAAGGACGGAGATTCTCATCAGCCTGGCGTGGGCTTAACTGTCTCCTTCTGGTGCACAAAGCTCAGTCTTCAGGGATGTGGCCAAGAGACGCCAATCTGCCAATGGCCGAAATGCTGAGGGCTCTCGTGACTACGGGCCCAAAGGGTTAATGTTTGGGTATGTTTTTCAGCCTCACAGTTCCCTTTCCAAATGAGCGGCCCTAATCCCAGAGCTTAGTAAGGGTGGAATTCCAGAACACCTCAGTTCCGGACCTTGTTCAGTAGGAGGCTGGGGGCCAAGATGAAGGGAGACATGCAAAGGGACGGGGGGGGGGGGGGGGGGGAGGAAGCATTTGGGACAGAACTGAGAAGCCTGCGGCCAGCGCCACCTTTTCTGTCACCACGGTCATGAAGACGTGGCCACCAGAGCCTGTCTTCTTCTCACAGCCTCTGCTGTAAAGCACTGTGACACTGATGTATTAAAAAATAAAGAAGGCTGTTTGCTTCCATGAGTTACCCTGACCCTGCAGCGATGTGCCTCGTGTAGCACGCACGGTGGCTGGCAAATTGAGCTGACATGACACGGATGTCCTACGAGTCACAGAATCAAGCTGGACCTTGCTCCCCGTCACCCCTGACCATCTCGCCAAAGCAAAGTGACCTTAAAAACAGAATACATCTGCCGAAACCCCGTTGAGATTATTCATATGTTTTGATTCCTAATTCAGAAATAATAAGTGGTTCATCGGTTCCAAGTTTAAAAATAGATTCCTCATCTGGTCTCTGTAGTAGCGTATATCCTACCGGCTCGGGGACAGGAACCACGGAAGATTCTCTGCACGGGCCTGGTGCCCAAACAGCCATGTAGCCATAGATGACAGGAGTGACTGGCCTCACGCCACCTCTTGTTATTTTATTAAAAACCCTATTTTAAGGCCATTGTCAACAAGAGCCTTACTTCCTCTGGACAGAAGAGCTAAGAGACTGGCCAGCTGTACATTGAGCTCACTCCTGACGATTTCCTCAGGACAGAGAACCCATGAGCATGAGAAATGGGAATTCACACTTCATCTGAAATCCACACGTGCACCAACGTGGAGAGTGGCTCACACCCATCTGTGGCAACAGCCCACAGGACCCGAGGCGATCCTCACGCATTCCTTCGTTCTTTCTCCATAAAGTCCTCTCTCAGCTTTACACACACACACACACATTTATAGATGTATGAAGCCATTCACCCCAGATGTAGTACATTAACAATCAGGTTCAGAAGCTCATCTGGCATCAGTATTGTCTTGGCATCATGTTCAGCCTTCCCGTCTATAGTAGTCTCCTTCTGGGGGCCCCAATAAGCCTCCTTCCAATCCACAGGCCCAATGGTAGATCCTAGCAGCCATGTGATGCTACTTAAGTACTATTGCATGTGGCTGTACTAAGTATCCCCAAAATTCATATGTCAAAACCCTGATTGCCAGTGCGATTATATTTAGCAATAGGACCTATGAAGAGATAACTGAGGTTAAATGAGGTCATAAGGATGGGCCCCTGATTGGAAAGGATTAGTGTCCTCATGAGAAGAAACCAGAAAGGTTGCCCACTCTCATTCTCTCTCTCTCTCTCTCTCTCTCTCTGAGGACACAGTGAGGAGGTAGCCATCTGCAAACCAGGAAGAGCCGTCCCCAGATCCCAACTGTGCTGGACCTTGCTCTTGGCCTTTCCAACCCCCAGAGCTGTGAGGAAAATAAATCCTGTTGCTGGAGCCACCAGCCTGTGGTGTCTGCTACAGCACCCCAAGCAAAAAGCCCTCCCCCAAAGCCTTCAGTGAGTGACTAGCCAAGGGCGGACACCCACCCAAACAACGTCAGGCAGATGCCCCCTCTTCTACAGTCTGGGCTACAGACAGGGAAAATTCAATTAGGCCTTGTCACCCATAAACCGGGGAGAGTCCTGGGAGTATAATTTTTAGACCTGCTCTGGTCTGCAGAGAGATAAAAATGAAACTAGACGCACCGACTGAAGCAAGGGTGACTAAAAGGAAGAGAACACAGCCCGAGTTTCTGACACTTCGCTTAGTTCCATTCACCTGCCTTCAAAGGTGGGGCCATATCCGTGCCCTTGGGCGCCATCAAACACTCCCAGATCACTATGACAAATCTGGTTTGGCTTAAGCCAACACAAATTGGGGCGGGGGGGGGGAGGTTGTGGGGGGTTGTTTTACCTACAATCAAAAGAGTCCTAAAGTGATATATATGAATGACGACTTTGAGATCCTTAAAAGTCAAGATGGTGTCCTTCGTGTTTATTTAACAGCCCTGCCCCAATGGTAAGTGTTCACATTCTACAGAAACCAAAACGACAACCGCCCATAGAATTGAACCAACAACCAGCGCGTGCCGAAAAATGCTCCTCAAAGAACCAGAAACACAATACAGACCAAGTCAAGCTCCCGGCAAAAATCACCCTTAAGTAACAATCACCTCTTTGCCGGGCCATAGATTTTACACAGATTCTAAGGATACCATGTTTTTCCTCTCTTATTTGCCTCACATACCGGGGATGCATTCAGCAAGTGAAGAATAAAAGGCCGTTTCCATTTCTGATCCCACCCTCTGCCAACCATACCAGGCACACATCTGCTAGAATAAATGGTTGCTATAGAAATCACCATTTTTGGAACAGGCAAACCCAGTGTCTGGGAAGAATGCAGCCATCTCAGTTCTCAGCAAAATCTGTGGGCCTGGGGCTCAGGACGGGTCTTAGAGGACAGCCAGCACCTTGCGGCCAAACTGACCTAAGATGGGGTCGTGACACCTCACATCTCAGAGAACCTGTCTTCACAATCCAAAGTGAAGAGCTGCCAACCAGAGCGCAAGTCATGCCAGGGGTCCCTCCCTTGGGAGCATTCACAATGTGGAGGCATCTGTGAAATGCTATAAAACTGGCAGTGTCGTAGAGGGGGTCTGGGGCCAGACGGTTCTGGTTTCAGACTGTGGCTCCTTCCCACTCTGTGTCTCTTTCCTCGTCTATAAAATGAAGATAACAACAGTCCCTATTTCGTGGGACTATTGCAATTATTAAATGAGATAATATACATAAGTACTGAACCTATGGCAGCAACGTCCACAGTAGTTTTACTAAATGCCCATGGCACTAGACAGGATCAAGAACCAGACTCAAGGACAGCAGAGAACAGAGCTATGGATTTCGTGTGTCCATCTGGAGAGGAAACAAGCTTCTCCTCTCACTGGAAGCCCAACCGTGGGGTCAGATTTGTGCTCTGGAGCCTGATGAGGGTCACCGGGATTTCGGTGCTCCCACTCGGGTGCCCTGGTGCTCTGCAGACGGCTCTCAACCTCTTCCAAACTCCGCCTTCGGTGACCTGAAGTCAGCCGTGGTGGGAGCATTTACATCATGCAAATCGGTAAATGCCACAAATCGGGTGCTTTTTTCCAGAACTGCTTAGACAAGTCCCAGCACGTCAGTGGGAGAGCCACCTCACCAGCAAAGGGGGATCAGAAAAACATTCAGTACCTAGGAGTCGGGGCGACCCTGAGGTTTTTCTGAACATGGGTCAGCAGGACGTCACAAGACCCAGGAAGACAACTGAGCAGCTCCAATTGGCCCTCTGGGTTCTTTTCCGGCCATTAAACGATGGAGACTGGCTGGCCGACAAGCCCCTGCCATAGGCAGTGCCATCTTGGAGAGAAGAGGGAAAGAAGAGTCCAGAAGGTTCGGACAGCCGACGATTTGGAAGCGAGGGAGGAAACAGGAAGCTGAAGGTCCATCTGGCCCTTCTGGTTCTCGTTTTTCTTGTTCACCTCCTACCCCCCAACCCCACCCCGCTCCAGGCCAACCTTCACCGCAAGCACACACCCTGGCAAAGGCCCTCAGGCCCCGGGGAAGACCCCCGCTTGGCCCCTTACACAACACTGCCACCAAACAAGTAAGGCATCCAAAGCAATGCAGAGAAGGGGCGCGGGGTAACTCAAACCCAGGGTTCCGGGGACGGGGGTGACGGAGCATGGGGCTGGCAGCAACAGGGAGAGGAGCGGAGATAATGGGCCAGATCCAACGAGAAACTCTCTCCCGTATCAGAGCAACTTGCAGGTAGGAAAAGAATTCAGTTTTACAGGGTGAGCTGCTGCACAGACCGAGGAAGAGAAGACAGTGGAGGGAAGGAAGAAGGAGGAGGTCGGAGGGAGCCCAGCCGAAGCCCGGGGGAAGGGCCAGCCTGTGCTCTGCATCTTGTCCCCGGGCGTGTCCCCACCTAGAGGTGCTGGCTCCTCAGTCCTGAGAGAGCCAGGGGGGGAGGGGGGCTGGGGGCGGCTGGGAAAGTGGAGAAAGACTCTGGCTGGCCTCAGGCTGGATGGGGGTGTCCCACCTCTGCTCCCGCAGGGGCATCCAGGAGCCACCAGCTCACTCCTCTGCCCCCAGATGAGACCCACAGCCGCGCCCACGGGACTCCGCCCCTTATAATTCTCTTCCTCCCCAGAGACCCCTCCTCTGAAGAGGTCCCTCTGGCTCCAGGGTGAACAGCCCGCCATGAGAAGGGCCGTCCTCGCCAGCAGCACCCCATGGCCCTGGGAGCAGCTGCCATGTCCCAGGCTAGGTCCCAGCTCCGCCACGTCCTAGCTGTGTGACGCTGGGCGAGGTGCTACACCTCTCTGGGCTTCGGTTTATTATCTGTCCTCTGATTTTACCATAGTCTCTGCAAGCCTGTTGTGCGGATGCAGTAAGATCTGGCTTTTAAAGCACCGAACACAGGACAGACCTACCACACGCGTTTGTAAGAGGAGGGCTGTGTTCTGGTTGCTGTGAAGACCCACAGTCCCCATCACCGCACGGACCCAAACACAAGTGTTCTGCCCATCCAGGGGCGGCCAGAGGCCCCCACCACGCTGTGCAACTGTAAACTCCTGTGGTCCCACACCCGCACACAGACACGGCACCTGTCAGGGCTATCTCGCTCCAGCTTCACCGCAAAGGGGCCTGGGTGCCATTCAGGAGAGCAGTGGGTGCAGCGGCGCCTGGGTGGCTCAGTCGGTTAAACTCCGACTCTTGATTTCAGCTCAGGTCATGATCTCATGGTTCATGGGTTCAAGCCCCGCATCGGGCTCTGTGCTGACAGCAAGGAGCCTGCTTGGGATTCTCTGTCTCTACCTGTCCCCTGCTCACGTGTGCTCTCTCTCTCCCTCTCTCTCTCTCTCTCTCAAAATAAATAGATAACTTTTTAAAAAAATACAAAAGGAAATGAAAATAGATCTCATTAAAAAAAAAAAGAGAGAAGCGGGTGCAGACTGAGTAAGTCCTTAGCGGGGATCCTTCAAAGGAAATCCTACAGATGAGTCCAGGGTTCCCAAAGGGGAAGGTGGAGTAGTGGAGGATGATCTCTCTCTCTCTCTCTTTCTCTCTCTCTCTCTCTCTCTCACAGATACCACCCCCTGAGTTCTTCATCACAAAGGTCAACCTAGGTGGTGCCTGGGAGGCTCAGCCGGTTACGCTTCAACTCTTGATTTCAGCTCAGGTCATGAGCTCAAGGTTCATGGGTTCGAGCCCCAAGTCTGGCTCTGCACTGACAGTGTGGAGCCTGCCTGAGACTCTCTCCCTCCACCTCTCCCCCCCCCCACTACTTTCTGTCTCTTTCTCAAAACAAATAAACATGTATATATATATATATATATATATATATATATATATATATATATATATATATATATATATATATATATATATGGTCAATCTAGAATATCACCCCAATTCCAAGTCACTGTGTGAGCAATATGTACATCCCCTAGCCCTTTGCTGCTCTGATCCAGGGTCCGTTACCTTGAGAGTAGAACATGAGAGCTAGAACAAGGTCTCATCACAGACACATGCCCCCACCTCTTCTTACCAGAGGTATTATTCTCTCCCTAACCCCTCACTCGAGACTAATTTGTTCTCCCTGTTCTGCAAGGGCCGCATAGCAGAAGCCAAGGTTCTGTTCACCTCACCTCTTAGAGCCTCAGGGACAATAACCGTGTGCTCTCCAAATTCTAAGACACCATGACACACATTTGAGAATGAGTCAAGACTACAAAAATAGGGGCTCCTGAGTGGCTCAGTCGGTTAAGCATCTGACTTTGGCTCAGGTCGTGATCTCGCGGTTCATGGATTCGAGCCCTGCATCGGCCTCTGTGCTCACAGCTAGCTCAGAGCCTGGAGCCTGCTTCAGATTCATGTCTCCCTCTCTCTCTGATCCTCCCCTGCTCATGCTGTCTCTCTCAGAAATAAATTAAAAAAAAAAAACATTAAAAGAAAAAGACTACAAAAATAAACGTAAAAATTCTCCCCCCATGCCCCAGCCAGCCTCTTTCCCCCAGATCCTATAGATTTTATAAAACAATCAAATATGCATTCGATTCAACACACTAATTCCAGACACACACCTGGGGTCCTGTGATAAAGTCAGTTGTGTCTTTGCAACCAAGGATGAAAATTTCAGAGAGCCGTGATTTCATCAGTCACCAACTACAAAGTATTAATTAGGAGCGAGCCAAGAGCTCATGGCTCGGGAACCCAGACCTAAGGAAAATCTCTATCTCTATTCTCCAGATGTCAGCACACACACCAATAAAGGTCTTTGATGAAAACCATTCTCGTTATTCAGGGGACTCCAGAAATACTGTTTTCTGCCACAGAATTAAGATATTTCTGATACTTACACACCCTATCGTCAAAACTCAAAGCACACAACTGAATTAGTACACAGGCTTCTGCTTATTAAAGTTTCTTTCCTTCAAGACCCACTGCAAACATGCAGACTACCCGTGGCCGAAGTTTTAGAAGATCTCCTCAAACAACACGTCCAAAATACAACCATTCTTCCGCCCAGAACTTCTTTAATATTCCCACTTCCGACCATTTACCCAAGCAAAAACTCAGGGCCCTCTCAACTCTCCCTCTTTGTAACCCTCCCGCCCAATCAAAAAGACCCATCCACTTCACCCCTACAACCTGCCCTTCCCGCTCCGCCCCTTGGCTGCCGCCATGATTCAGCCTGCATTCTCTCTCACCCCAACCGCAGGACAGGCCCCTGAAGTAGGGCCCTGATTCCAGGCTAACTCCACCTGTTTGCCCTCAGTGTCACACTCAGGGGCCTTTTTTCTTTTTTTTAAGCTTTATTTGAGTAATCTCTGCACCCAATGTGGGGCTCGAACTCATGACCTCAAGAGCAAGAGTCCCACGCTCCTCCGACTGAGCCAGCCAGGCGCTCCTCAGAATGCTCTTTCTAAAACATACTTCCTGTTATTTCAGTCCCCTGATAAAATCTTTCAACACCTTACAAAATGAAATGTAGGCCCTTCTGCTGAGCAAGCAAGACCTTCCTAACAGGCTCAACATCGCCTCCAACCAACACCTCTGCCTACTTTTCTACACATCTCCAGCTCCAGCAAAACCAAATGGCGGCCGTGCTCTGCTCCTTCGTACCTGCCGTTCCTTCTACCTGGAATGCCGCTCTCTGGTCTCACTGGTGATCCTCCTCTCTCATCTTTCAAAACCCTCCTCAGATGCCACCTTCCAGCAGTCATGTCTGCAGCCTTCCCAAAGCCTCCATTCCCTCTACACCTTGTACTTCATCCTATTACCACTCTTATTCTACTATAACGTAGTGCGTCTTCGTCTCCCACTGGCAGATAAGATGCTTGGGGACAAGGACCAAGTCTCTGGATATCTGTACATCCATTTTCTGGTATACAGTGGGACTCAATAAATACTTGTTGAATGAGTAAATCAGATATGTGCATGCCTCTCCTGAAGCCCTCGGACGCATTTTCTAATTCACAGTCGTAGGGATCAGGTTTCACTCTACCTTTTATTACAGCCATTTGAGTATTAGTTGGGACCGCAAATTAAGGGCTAAGGAGTAGGCTTATCCATCACTTCTCCAACGGAGCCAAACACGTCTAGTAGGGATTTAGTAAATATTTGATGAATTGAATAAAGTGAGTTCAAAGCTACTCCGCAGTGGAGACCTAGCTTTAGTGTGAGCACACGTGCATGCGCATGCGTGCGTACACACACACACACACACACACACACACACACTGCTCAATCACCTACTTAGGAGGTCTGAGAGGTTTCCAAATGCCCAAATCTCTCTCTCCTAGCAGAGGGTTACGGAAGGTCAGATTCCACCCTGAGAATGAGACGTTCTGCCAAGCTGAAAAGGAAGACTGGACCATGTCTACTCAGTGGCTCCGAGATGTTCGTGTCCCCAACACCCCCCACTTCACCTAGAGTGCCCATTAAACACACTGAATTAAGCACGTTACTTCTTTCTTCCGATACTTTCGGCCACCCATTTTAGCAAACCTGGGGGCTGGAAGTTGGAAGTGAACATTTTCTTGGCAAATAACAAAAAAGGACCATGGAGACCCATCTCCGGGGTCTACGCCCTGTGGTTCTGACCCCCTGGGGAGCGACCAGGGTGGCGGCGGGGGTGGGGGGGGCAGTCTCGGCCTGCAGCCCGTCGCTCTGAACAACAAAGCGGACGCAACATGTGAACACACGTGTGCCCGCGTGGCGAGCCCCTCGGCAGAGCTGCGGACACCCCGCCTCTGTGTCCTCCCCCCTCCCACTCCCCAGGAAAGATAAATTAGTGGGCTGTCAGCAGAGGACAGCCAAAGCAGCCGTGTTTCTGTAAAGGGCCAGTGGAAGTGTCTTTGATTAATGAAAGCTTAATACGCGCCTGTTAGACAGCCCCTCTTCAGCCGTTCTGAAGGAAGACAGATCCCCTCGGACAGGCTTTCAAAGGAAGGGAGAAAGTCCTGCCGCACACACCCGCTGCCCCATCGCAAGAGGCGCTCGGGCCAGGAGCCCTCCCGCCCCCACCTCCCAGGAGCCCCCGCACCCAGGAAGGAATGTGCGGGACCCCCAGCTCTCCCCGAGAAGAATGCAGACTCTCGCTAAAACCAACACCTGCCGATGTGCTAAGAGTCCTCTTGAAGTCCCAACAATGGACATCAAAGCTGATGTTTGGAAGTTGAGATAACAAGGGAGTTTAAAAAAAAAAAAAGAGGAGGAAGAAAACAACACCAACAAAGGTCTGTCTCACCTTTGACCTCTGGAGACGAGACAGCCCCCCCCCACCCCCCATGACCAACACGTTAAACTGTGCTAGAGGACACACACTCTCCCTGCTCTGGTCACACTCACGTACAAAAGCAATGGTTCCTTTCTCTAGGTCTTTCCCCAAGGCGGTAACATAAAGAAGGCTTTGGTTCCTCAGGTGAGGGTAGACCGGTTAAAGGGATCTGCGGGTTTGCAGCAATATTTCATCCGCACACAACCTCCTACCTCCCCCACAACAAAAGAAGGAAAAGTAGTGAGGCAGGGAGAGAGCAGGAAGGAGAAAGGAGGGAGGAATCCATGCTTCTGAGCTCTTCATTTCCGGGCCCCTGTAGCCCCGACAACTTGGACTTCGGGAACATCCAGAGATCAATGCCAGGAGCTCTGGAATTCCTTCTTTCTTGGTCCTCTCCCCTCTCTTCTTCCCAAAACCCTAGTCCACATCCAAGTCAATACCATGTTTATGCAAAAATACACGCAACGGTGGACCTCAAGGCCCCCAACATGTCTTCTGAAGGGTGAGGGGCCAGTCTCAGAATGTGTATGGGAGAAAGGAATGGACGAGCATTGATCTGTTTGAGAAATCACTGATTCATAAATCATTATTATTCACAAACGGCTAAGACAGTGCAGAACTGAAGTCCGTGAAACAGAATGACAGGGTCTCCACTCTCCAGTGAAACTCTAAGAAGGAAGAGGAGATACACTGAAGTATTTCCGCCATGTCAGAGAGCAGTAGGGACTCTGAGAGGTAAAAACAGAGGCCTGGAAAAAGATGGTTTTAGAGAATTTTCATTTCAAGTAAGTCTTCAAATCTGGGTCAGACTAGTAGAAAGGATGAGGTAAGGCTGCCTTCTATGGACACTCAGCTCTTTGGAAGAGTATCTCCAGAAAAGGGAAATCTTTGTGCTACAAGTATGTGCTAAAAGCACCAGAACAATGTTCGCCTTAGACAGAAGGGGGTCCTCAGCGGACTTCTCGACAGAGAAAAATCAACCTTTTAACATCGTTCATTCTCTCTTCTCTTCCTCCCCCTTTCTCTCCATCGTGATTGGCTCTCTTTCTCAGTATCTGGATATTCTCCTCAAATGAAAATTCTGAAATGTGACCATCAAAGGCTTTATACTATCCATTCTATAGATGTCATTGTGACACCTTTAAGTTAAATAAATGGTTAAGATGTCGTATGCTAAAAGGAACCACATTCGGAACTATAGCATTATTTATCCACTGGGAAAAATATCTGCTATGCATCCCACAGATAAAGGATTTTTTCTGCATTTTTTTCTTAAAATGCTTTAATATTTTTAGGTTTTTAATTCAGGTATAATTAACACACAGTGTTAATGATAATTGTATAATTGTTCATTATAAAATTGTACAATATAATGATTCAAGAATACTACGTAAATTTTTAAAATATTTATTGTTGATAGAAAGAGACAGCACGCAAGTGTGGGAGGGGCAGAGAGTGAGGGAGACATAGAATTGGAAGCTCTGATCTGTCAGCACAGGCCTCCATGTGGGGCTCGAACCCATGAATTGTGAGATCATGACCTGAGCCAAAGGCGGGCGCTTAACTGACTGAGCCCCCCAGACAGCCCTCAACAACTCGACGCACTACTCAGTGTTCACCACAGTAAGTGTACTCTTAATCCCCTTCTCCTATTTCACCCATCCCCCCCATCTCCCCTCTTACAACCACCAGTTTGTTCTCTACATTTAACAATCTGGTTTTTGGGGGGACACCTGGGTGGCTCAGTCAGTTAAGCATCTGACTTCGGCTTAGGTCATGATCTCACAGTTAATGAGTTCGAGCCCCATGTCAGGCTCTGTGCTGACAGCTCAGAGCCTGGAGCCTGCTTTGGATTCTGTGTCTCCCTCTCTCTCTGCTCCTCCCCTGAGCTTCCGTTCTATCTGTCTATCTGTCTGTCTGTCTGTCTCTCTCAAGAATAAATAAACATTTTTTAAAATTAAAAAAAAAAGAATTAGGGGAAGTCTGGGTGGCTCAGTTGGTTAGATTCTTGATTTGGGCTCAGGTCACAATCTCACAGTTTGTGGGATAGAGCCCATGCGGGTCTCTGTACTGATAGTTCAGAGCCTGCTTGAGATTTTCTTTCTTTCCCTCACTCTTTGCCCCTCCCCGACTCCTGCTCACCTAGTCTCACAATAATAAACATTGGAAAAAAAAAAAAAAAAGAATCTGCTGTGTCTTTTTCTTTGTTCATTTATTTTGCCTCTTAAACTCTACATATGAGTTAAATCATACAGTACTTGTTTTTCTCTGACTTATTTCACCTAGCACTATGCCCTCTAGATCCATCCATGCTGTTATCAATGTCGAGATTTCATTCTCGTTTATGGCTGAATAATATTCCAGCGTGTGTGTGTGTGTGTGTGTGTGTGTGCGCGTGTGTGCATGCATATACACCACATCTTCTTTATCCATTCATCTGTGAATGGACACATGGCCTGCCCCCCTCTCTTGGCTATTGTAAATATTGCTGCAATAAACACAGAGCTCCACACATCTTTTCCAATCAGTGTTTCCAATTTCTTTGGGTAAATACTCAGCAGCAGAATTGCTGGATGGTAGGGGAGTTCTATATTTCAATTTTGAGGCACCTCCACACTGTTTTCCAGAGTGGCTGTACCGGTTTGCATTACCACCAACAGTGCAAGATGGTTCCCCTTTCTCCACATCCTCGCCAACATCTGTTATTTCTTCAACAGGTAAAGGATTTATATTTCTGACCAGGATAAAAGGAGAATCAATATATGTATAAGGAAAAGACCACAAACCAGCAGAAAAACATGAAAAATATTCCAAATATTGGAAGTAGTCCAGTTTTTCCACCTTTTCTTTTATATACTTTGGGTTTTGTATATAACTTTTCAAACATATATATTATATTATTCAAAATGTGTACTTCCACACACACGCACCCAAGAAAACACATCTGACAAGTGCCCGCAAGAAAGTTCTTTCTTTCCTGAAGCGAGTCTAGGAGTCTTAAAAAAGAATGGAGTTAGAGAAAAGAGGGAAGAGACAAACTGTGTGTCCACAGTAGCCAATGGAACACCAGAGATAAATAAATTCAGCATTCTGGCATCTGTGGTCCCTGAGCGACTAGACTATAGATGAAATTAATGAGGAGAACCACCCATCACAAACCACAGCACCGCGCGAGGGAGACGCAAGGAGAGCGCAAGGCTGAAGCTCTGTCAAAACCAAAGTGTCAGAATAGCTCGTGTAAAATACCTCCCAAAGGAATTTTCAGCCCTTCATAGGACACGGTGGTCTCTGTAATCTCATTCATAATGTTTGCCTTGGCAGAGGTTCTAAACCACAAAAACATCTGTAGAGAAGGAAGCGACTGATTTCAATGAAACCATTCTGGAAACTTCTCACACATTCAGAGCAATTTCATGCGAGGACAATGCAGTTAATGTTACGCACTAGAAAAACAGTCTCTCGGTCAGCAGCGCCGGCCGGTCACGCCCTCTCCCTGTCCACGTGCAAGCGCAAGAGGGAGAGAAAGGGAGGGGGCGCTCAGAGACGGAGGGCAGGAGAGATGAACAATTTCAGGAGCACAGCCAATTATACAGGTTGGTTTTAATTTTGAAACTAATGCTTAAATACCTGTGGTATTGCCTTCAGCTCTCTGGAAACTACAGTGTAATTAGGTTCACTCAACTTAACTTAAAACATGTCCAGTCATTAAAATTTTTCTTGATCCAGCCAAGTTATTACACATACAAACACACACAAGCACACACACACACACACACACGTGCGCACGCGTTCAGATCTCTAAGCCAAAAGTACATCAAGTCCCCAAGAAATAGCAAAAACACGTCCCTGCTCTTCAGAAACCACGCTTGTGTTTCATGACCTTCCTTAAAGATAATGTTCTCACGATTAATTAATTTATGAATAGCCCCCCCCTCCCATGCACAACAGGTTCTATGCAAATTCTTGAGCTTTTAAATTATACTGTTAATGAAAGCAAATAAAGGCAGTTAAAAGGCAATTTGCTCAATTGGTGTTAATATTTAAGCACAGCATGTGTAAAAACAAGATCACAGAATTCAGTTTTTACCAAGAAAACTTTAACCCAACTTCATTTCCAAAAGATCAGACGTGTTACCGAGAACCTTTTTTCCCCTTACCCTTTAGCATCAGGTAATGAGGCTTTTTATTAAGTAAATATTTCACATTAACCTCATCAGTTTCTATCACTTAGAAATTCCAATCTATAAAATCAAATCAGCTTAATCATGTTTAGATTAGATCCTGCATCCTGAAGGCAAACTCAATTGTTTATATCTTCCCTCTGCTTGGCACACTCGAGCACCGAGATTCCAAACGTGTGAGAGTAACAGCAAGGTTTAGGCCGAGGCCCTGTTCCCGGGCTCTCCCCTGATGCCCGACCCTTTTTCCTAGGACCTGGGCCCCCAAAACCAGCTCGCCAGTCTCGGCATTTCTGCCACCTCTTTCCAGAGAGCTCACACGAAGGCCCTCGAGGTTTCCTGGCCGGGCAAGAGCAGCCGCTGTGATCTTGCCCCAACTGTGCCCAGACTCCCCTCCAGAGAGGTCCGATCGGCAACACCTCATTGCTCCTGGTGACCCCAGATTACTTCTTAGGGGGAGTCTGGGCTGCAGAAGACTGCTTTCTCCCCGTTCGCCCCGCTCTGCATCTAGGTAAAGTACCCCCAATCTCCCAGAAAGCCTGAGACCCTCAAATAAGAAAGAAATGGGAAGGGGGTGGACACCAAGGGTCCCCACCAAGGACCCTCCGCACCCTGCAGCTCACACGTGCACCCACTGCTCTCCCACACTCTTCATCCCCCTTCCTCTGGGAGTCTGGCGCCCTCAAAACACAGCATTTGAAAGTAGTGCGATTTTGCATAGGACGCTGAAGATCCGTCAAGTACTTGATGGCGGGGCTCCCTCCCGAAGTCCTCACACAGCCCCTCCGGCTCCTTCCCCCCAGTCCCGGCTCTTCTAGCACAGCTCCACTGGCCTCACTGCTCTGCCCAGCTGTTCAGCTGAACCACGGAGCCTATGCTTTCCTTCCACGTGTCGAGCCGCCTTCCAGAGCCAAGGCCTGGAGAGCGCCAGCCCTGTCTGCACCTCCCCAGCCCCTGCCCCGCGTCTGCCAGGGAACCCCCCAGCAGAACACCCCCAGGACAGCCTTCTCTCCAAACTCCGAGGCTTGATCCCTCCCCTCCCCCTCTCGCCTCCCCTCCCTCCCCCAGCCCTCCAAGCCTGCTTATCCCCAAACCATTTCTATTCGATTAAGGGGGCTGGCTGCTGCTCGGATGTTTACATTAGGCTCACTTCCAGGCCATAACCTGTCCTCGGGGTACACATTCCTGATCGGGGCAATGGAAAAAACTATGCAAAACATCTGGGCCTTTCTGTGCTCCCGACTCTGGCCTTGGGGAGCTCCATCAACCTCCAGGTCCCTGCAAGCGTGTGCAGCACCAGGGCTTGAGGGACAGGGAGTGGCTTCAAGGGTCGGAGATGCCAGGCAAGGCTGCGAAGAGGTTCAGGCTAAGTCAAAGGTGTCCCGCCTCACAGCACAAAGAACTGATCTTACTCGGCACAGGGTCGGAGATGCCAGGCAAGGCTGCGAAGAGGTTCAGGCTAAGTCAAAGGTGTCCCGCCTCACAGCACAAAGAACTGATCTTACTCGGCACAGGCCAGTTAGTACTTCGGGGGAATCAGGACTTTCCAAAAGGCCAGTTCAGCATGGAAACAGAGTTCCCTAGATGCTGCCACATTTAACTGGAGAGATACTACAAGGCCAAAGTGAGTCTTACTAGAAGAAGAAACAGACATCCCAATAGAGGGGACGTGCCCCACACCCTCCCCTTCCTCCTCCTGACTCCCTCCCACGGCCTCCCCTCCATGAATCCTTGGCTCAGGACAGCAAATGCATCAAGCCCCCACTTGGATCCACTAAAGAAGCCAACCACAGTCTGGTGAAGCCATTCTGGTCAGGAGCCCTTGTCTACCCATCAACAGTAAAGCCAGTCTATCCCAATATCCACAGAGAAAATCCATGAAGGCAGGAACACAGGCTAAGCAACTAGACAGACTTGGGTTTGATTTCCAGTTACCCAACTTAAAAGCATGGGCTAACCATGCATGGTTGAATTTCTCTGGTGTACAAAGGAGGTGTCTCATCTGTAACACCGAAGGCCCGATGGAATGAGGTAATGTGTACCAACGCTGAGCCTGCCCCACCATAGGTGGTCACCCCCGGGAGGTCCCTGACACCTAAAGCCATCGCCGCCGCCACCTCTAGCCTCCTCAACCCCTATGGGCAATTTCCTAATAGCTGAGGTGTCTTGTAGAGAGTTGAGTGGGGAAGGGGGGAGAGGGAAGGAGAAGGGGGAAAGGGAGGGAGAAGGAAGGAGACCAGCTCCAAGTTTCACAGTGACGTTAAAGAGAACTCCTTCCAGAACGAGGAAGCAGACAGCTATGACTGAGGAGACCCACAAAGGGGCACATGGACACCAATTCCACTCGAAAACTAAGGTACAGTCACTGCTCCTGCAAACACAGAAGCCGGCTCACTGAGGCACGCCGGGCTTCTTCTAAAAAGGAAAAGGACTAGAAAAACGGTTCCTAAGATGCTGGAGATAATAGGTGTCCTAGCTTGTGAGCCACTTCCTAACGGCTGCAAATATTTTGTACACTCAGCTGCTCTCTGGGCCCTCTTTTGTCAGGGCCTGGGGTCTCTGCGCCGATGCTGGCCCCAAAAGGCCATCTGGGCTGCCGTCTTACACACAGAAGTTTAAATAGCTCGATGAATGAACCCAGGAATTAATGAATGATAAAGCCGTACGGTCCCCCACAGAAAACCCTCCCAGAGCCTTCTACAATGAATGCTTCCTAAGTACAGGCCAGCAGTAATAATAATGAAAGTGGGACGGGGGAAGGGGATCCCATTACGAGGCAGACTTACACAACAGAACAAAACCTGGTCCCCAATCTGCCACAGTGTTCTTTAGTCACACCAGGTTAATAGGAAAATCTCCCCAAATAGGACAGAAACAAACAAACAAAAACCCTGTTGTACTGCACACGGTCTCCAGCCCTCTCGGTCTAGCTCCGCTCCTCCTGGACAAACATCTATCTCCAAGGTCATCTTCACCAACATATTACAGAACCAAGAGTACAGAACTGCCCCACGAGGCATGTGCATACGTCCACACCACAGGGTTGAGAAAAAGGGTTCCACACCCAGCCGCAGGGAGAGGAACAATCTTTAGGTCACTTCTAATAAAGAACACAATTGTTGGGGGGGGCACCTGGGTGGCTCAGTGAGTTAAGAGTCCGACTTCGGCTCAGGTCATGATCTCATGGTTCGTGGGTTCGAGCCCCGCGTCGGGCTCTGTGCTGACAGCTCAGAGCCTGGGGCCTGCTTCAGATTCTGTGTCTCCCTCTCTCTCTCTGCCCCTCCCCTGTTCATACTCTGTCTCTCTCTCTCAAAAGATAAATAAACATTAAAAACAAAAAAAGAACACAACTGTTTTTCAGGGGCGGAAAATTTTAACCATCATTTTGATAGGCTCAAAACTCATATTCTTTGGAGAAAAGACGCCAGGGGAGAGAGGATCCCTTTGAAAAGTGACCCGCCCGGATACCCAGAGAAGCCCCTGGCGGAGCTACTGGGTCTGTTCACTCCAAACAACCAGGGCTTTCGTTGTCAAGGAGGCCAGAGCAGGAGGAAACAGGGTTCACCTGAGAGTTAAATTAGACCTAAACGCAAAGTAGTTTACAGCACGTTACCGGTCCATAAAGCCCTTCTCTGGACATCATCAGAACCCAATAACCAAGAAGACACAAGCAGACTTTGAGGCAAGTTAGTGAGTCACATCATTCTCGAGATCCCTCCAGGACCTGGGTCATAATCCAGCAGAGAAAATCCAAGAAGGCATGAGGAGAACAGGTAAGTGGGTCTCATTCAAGCTATCACCCTCGGTGGTAGAGAAACTACGGGCAAGTCACTGACCCCTCCAGGGCTCCACCCCCTTATCTACAAACTCAATGCGATCCTCAGGACCCCTTCCACCTGGTGGCTGGGATCACTATATGTAACAGAGCTGTCTGAATCAGCGGCATGTGGATGGATGTGCGTGGACCTCTGTGCGGACTCCTGCCCCTCCCCCCAAGCCCAACTGGTGAAGATAAGACTTGTCAACAAGACTGTTCTTTTCAAAAATCCATCTTGTGGGCACTGGGCTATGAGGGTTGGTATGAAGGGTCAACTTCTGGGATCTGAGGAACCTCCAGCAGAAAAGCAGACACACCTAAGATGAGGGGAATTCGCAACATCGTGGGTAGCGGTAAGGTGGGCTGTACTCCTTTTCGGTCCAAAAAGGGAAGGTGGTAAAATCAACCCTGGAGCCAATGCAAGTAGGCTTCTCCTAGTGAATGTCCAAATGGAACCAGAGTGAAGCACCAGGGGTTTATTTTCTTTGCCATTTTCCCATCCAACCCACCATAATTGTTTTTTTTTTTTTAATGTTTGTTTATTTTTCAGAGAGAGAGAGGCAGAGACATAGACAGGTAAAGGGAGAGGAACCCAAGCGGGCTCTGCGCTATCAGCATGGAGTCCGACTCAGGACTCGATCCCACAAACCTCGAGATCATGGCTTTGGCCAAAATCAAGAGATGGACATTCAACTGACTGAGCCACCCAAGCACTCCTCCACCGTAATTGTTTTTAAGGCAACAACATGACCAGAGGCCCCGTGACCCCAGAAGAGAGTAAATAAAGCCACCTCCTCTTCACAGAAATGACATTTCAGAAAGGAGTGGCTGCCCTGTCACTGTTGAGAGTAGAAAGAGAAGGCAAGGCAGCCACACCACAAAGAGCGGCATTTTCCTCCTAACGACGCTTGGCCACTAAAGGTTAATACAGACTGGAGGGGTGGTGGGCGGAGGCGGATAGTGGGGGAACAGGAAAACATTATGCAATATTAGAATGCTACTTTTATTTTAAAAGCCATCATGTGTAAAGCATTAGTGTTTTTGAAATTGCATTCTTGAGTTAATTAAATGGACAATCTTTTATACATAAAAGTGAAAGAAAGCAATTAAAAGCTAAATGAAGAAAAACCGCCTTCCCCTGGTGCTCAGGGCTACCCCAATCCCTTCGTATTAACATGGAGCAAAGACAAGGATCTCCCCGGCACCACTGTCCAAATGTCTCTTTTATGGCACCCATGGTGACAGTTTGAGAAGTATCTGTCTTCCTTCTAAGTTTACCTAGGAGACTGTCAGGCTGCGAGAAGGAAAGAGCCTCATTCAAGCGCACTTTATAAACAAACAAGAGAACTCAGAGAGGCCAGCTCTCTGGCTAGCATGAAACCAAAATACATACCACCCCTCTTTTTTTTTTTTTTTTTTTTGTCACCTCCACCTAAAAACAGCCACACCCAGGGTTCTACCCAAGAGAATTAATTCTGAGCTTTGGGCTGCCCAGCCAGACCCAGCTCACAGGCTTGTCGCAAGAATCAGAGAGGTATGTTCAGAAATGAAGACCGAACTCCAGGAGGAAGTGCCTAAACGTACTGCTGTATCCACCCGGCAAGTGCCAAAACACCAGTGGTCTAAGTTTTTACAACTGGGTCTTTCCCCAGGTGGGGCGGATGGCTGCGGGTCAAGATGGTAGCTCCCCTGGCAAAGCGGGTCAGGGAAAAAAGCAAGGATGGTTGTCAATAGGGTAACCTACTGTGATCTCAGAGAAAAAACAAATGACAAACTCCCCTTCTGATACCCAAGGGACTCAGTCCCATTACCCCAAGTGGTTGAGATGACTCTGGGGCCCCTACAAGAATGTCCCAATGATAAGAGCCTTGACCCTTCTCCTTGGCGTCAGCCGGAAGAAAAGCAAGAATCAGTCCATATCCGTTTAGCATGCGGTTTTCCAGCAGACAGGTGACGCGGACTCCAGAAAGACATTCCCTGTGTTGGAAGCGGGTGGGCCAAATACCACAGTGAGTTGTGCCCACAGCCCGGGCCTGCTGATTTCCAGGCCACAAGAGTTCCCACCTCTTGGCTTCCAGAAGGTCCATCCCTTCGTTGAATTTGACAGTCATCGGACAGAAATCTGGGGAACACTCAGCAAACCACAACCACATAGCACCAATCCACTCTCCTGTCCCCACTCGCCCTCTGCCCTGGTCACACGGAGCCTTCTGGGGACAGGGCTGACCGTGGCTGTTCTGGGGTACTTTCCTTCCCCTGCCTGCTGTGGAAAAAGGGGGTAGAATGGAAGAAAAGGCAAAGTAGAGATGGCCGGCCTTCTAGAAGAGAGCCACCCAAATCTGGGGTGCTGAGTGACCCTCACCAGCTAACAGGCACTGGGTACAGGTGGGTACATGTCTGCTGGTTACTCACAAAGCTGTGATAAGCCACTCCCTGTTCTGTATCCTTTCTGCCTTGAAAGTAGGGACTTGACTGGGGGCTGAACGAAGAGTAGAACCTGGGTAGTTTCCGGCTGTCTCTGCACGTTCAACTGAGGATAAACCAAATCGTTTAAACCTCTACATAATCCAAATGCATCACTATGGCAAAAGGCTGCTGCAGAGAGGCCCAAGCTGGCCTCAGTTCCCTTCTAGAATCCACCCTCGGCAAGTGTTCAAACCCGGCACCTCGACCAAAATGCCCGGGAAGGAAGGAAGGAAGGAAGGAGAAAACTGGTGTGGACATCCCACAAATTCGATTATTCAGCCCACACGCAAGAAAGAATCATTTGTTCAATTTCTCTTTGATTCCTCGGGCTCCAAACCCACACGCGGGTGTCAGGGAGGGGTGTTAAATAAGCCACCGAAATGAAGCTCCTTTGTGTGCCCCACCGCAGAGGCCTCCACGCCTCCCTTGGAGACAAGAACCCAGCATCGGGGGCTCTAGCCAAGCCCTCCCTCTGTTCTGCGGCCGAGCTCACCTTGGGCCCCAGCTCATGAAAGGAATTCAGGATGGGTTAAACGTTACCTCTATCTCCACCCTGCATCTCCGAAACCATCTGATAAGGGCTACAGAAAACATCCTGTGTACAGAGAGTGAGATGCTGACACAGGGTGGGGGTGTTCCAACGACGTGGGGGCCGCAAGGAGTTAATTCCCCGAGAGATAGGGGCCCACTCTCTGGAAAGTTCAGCGAAAGCAGAGGGAAGAAAGATTCCACCCGCTGTTACATGTGGTTACCGAAACACAAATGCAAGCAGAGACTTCAGTGTCCCAAGGTTAAAAACAAAAAACAAAAAACAAAAACCCACCAAACCTCTTCGGTTCCTAACAGACGGTGCACATGTTAAAAAACGGGGCGGGGGGGGGGGGAATGGGGAGGTGGGAGTGTGTTTTAAGCAGAATGCTCAGCCAACCCGCAGCCCCTGGGCCGTCCCCGCCCTCTGTGCCCATCACCAAGTTATGGGCGCTTTGCTGTGTCCCGGGCTGGGGGCGAGGGTCTGCCCTCTGCATTCCAACCCTTATTTAATTTCCCTCCCCACACAATCCAGTCCGCTCCCTCCTTCCTTCCACACAGGGCCTGGCCTCAAGGCAGGACAACGCTCACGATGACCTCAAAGCTCTCTCGGTCCCTGCGCCTTAACCTCACTAATCACAGCGCTGTGGCTCGAAGCGGGAATAATTATCAACGCAACCGAGCACCGTTTCACAGCAGTAAAACAGTGCTTTCTGTTTCAGCATCGTTGCTACCATAATGCTCGCCTTCAAATAAGTCCTTTAATGTTCCCAGCAGCTGAGCGGAGCCGGGCAGAATGGTCTGAACGGCGGCCACGTTTGAGCGGATCGGTTAACACGGGCACACGCCGAGGAAGGACGTCAGCTAACACTTCTGTCCCCACCTGACACTCGAGTGGCCCTGGGGACGGCTATGATCCATGTCAGGAAGCAGAGCCTTCAAGCCCAAGAAAGAAGCTGCTAGCAAAGCTCCAGGATCGGCCTTTTTGTTTTATACTGGAATTGCCCCAGGCTCTCCTGCCCACAGAATTCTCCAGGCACCCCATAAGTAACAAATGCCCGTTCACCTCTGGCTAAACCACACCTCAGGGGTACAGGACCATCCCAGGGCTATGGACAGAAAGCATCCGTGTTCCTACGTAGGCCAGGATCACCCCGGGGGCACCAGTCTGAACATTTCCCAACGGTTTCATTTCCAGAAAGATGGGGGTGAGGAGTTGGGGGGAGGGACTTACTTACCTAGAAGAAAGAAAAATTTGAACAACTGATTCCACCTTTTCCTTCCAACCACTGATGGATGAGGAACGTGATGGCCAATGACAAATCTTTCTCCTAAAAACCCCAGGGGGAAAAATTCACCCAGGATCCCGAGGACGGCCCATGCATAAAAAGGCAAGAGCATGTTAGGAATAGCGGCTCAGCAGCCTCAAGCCCCAGGGAGCTTCATACCCAAACTCGGCTGGGCTGCGCCTGGCTCACCAGGGCCTCACAGCCACAAAGAGGAGGCTCTCCCAAAGCAGTTTTTAAGGAATTCTTTTTTCCTGGAAAGGGAAATTGCGACAGAGAGCAAGTCCGCAGGGCGAAGCCGCTGAGGCCCGCGCCTCCCGGGTCCGTGAAGAAGGACATCCTAGCCACCGCTGATGGTGTGCAGTGCCAAACCCCAACATGCCACTCGAGACCCACAACAGAGCTGGACACGGACCACCCACCCAAACGGGGGGATCAAAAGGAGGTCCCTGATGCTGTGGCCAAAAGGCAAGGGAAAATACGACTCTGTCGAGGATTTCTCTCCCCTCCAGCGGCCCCTGATTTCATAAGGGAGAGAAACTGGGGCGCCTGGGTGGCTCAGTCAGTGTCCGACTTCAGCTCAGGTCATGATCTCACGGTCTGCGGGTTCGAGCCCCACGTCAGCATACAAACTGACGGTGTGGAGCCTGACTGGGATTGTCTCTTTCTCTCCACCCCTCCCCCACTCCCCCACGTACACACTCTGTCTCTCAAAAATAAATAAACTTTCTTAAAAACTGAGCCACAGATATATGAATGCATCTCCACTGGGTGCAGTGACATGAAAAATACAAAGAATAAAAGCAGGTCCTCTGGCCTCCAGGAGAAAAGAGCACAAAGGAACTAACATTCGTTGTGCACAATAGTAGGAAAGACATCTACATATGTTTCTTCTCCTTTGATCCGCACAGTAACCCCACACCCATCTTACAGGGACCTCAGAAAGGGTTAAGTGATCTGTCTAAGGACACACAATTATAAAGTGCCCAAGGGGCGCCCGGGTAGCTCAGTCAGTTGAGCGTCTAATCCCTGATTTCGGCTCAGGTCCTCACGATATCATGGTCTTTAAGTTTGAGCCCCACTTCCGGCTCTGCACGGCCGGCATGGAGCCTGCTTGGCATTCTTTCTCTCTCCTCTCTCTGCCCTTTCCCCCCTCCCGTCTCTCTCCCCCAATAAATAAACATTTAGAGAAAATACAAAGTGCCCGAGCTCTCCATCTAGGTTAGTTTGACTCAAGAACTTGGACGCTTTCTACCACACCATATCACGTTGCTCTCAAGTTTCCACTGAATCCCTCAAACGAAACCAGTGAAACAGACCAATTAAGCAGTCTGCAAAAGCATGCCAGTATGGCCCAAAAGCCGCCAATGCGGAACTGGAGAATATAGGAAGGGATGGATCATACATAAATGACTATTCCAAACCCCTTTACAGGAGCAGATAACTGTCCAAAATAAACAAAAATAAACCAGATTGCAATGCTCTGGCCCCACGGGCGCCTCTAGGCCCAAGGGGGCAGCTCCTGTGGCTACCTCCTCATTACCAGCTTCTCTAGGGGGCTAACCCAGGGGGCCTTCGGGATTCCCAAGCCAGCCTTCCGTTTTGTGAAAGCAGTAAATACCTGATCTTTCAAAGCCAGGATTTTGACAGCCACTGTCTGCCCTGAGCTTATAATTATCCCAGTCTTATAAAAGGTTAGTCATTTCGTAAAGGTAGCTGCGCCCCCTCTCAGGAAAGTCTGTCAGAAAGGTCAGGCTCACGGAAGTTCTCTGCACTACGTGATTAAAAATCTCCTAGAAAACTAAAAGAACTGGAAAAGTCTGAGTTCCGTTTCACCCCTTTCCATCTGTGGCTGAGTAAACTCAGGAGGAGAGAAGCCAGCTCGCCACCACCCCAGAATTCGCACCCTGCTCTGGGACTCACCCGAAGAGAAGGATGAAATACTAACTTGAACCAGTCTCAACTTAGACATTTTTTATTTTATTTTTTTTATTTTTTGGGGCGAGGGAGTAGGGGAGGGACAGAAAGAGAGGGAGACACAGAATCCGAAGCAGGCTCCAGGCTCTGAGCTGTCAGCACAGAGCCCGACGTGGGGCTCAAACCCACAACCGTGAGATCATGACCTGAGCCAAAATCGGACACTCAACTGACTGAGCCACCCAGGCACTCTTCAACTTAGACATTTTTGTCACCCAGCCAGACCAGGACCACAAAAACTGAATATACATCAAATACGTACATACCAGCCTCCTCAAAATAAGTCACCTGTCATGTCTCCTGTACACTGACCCTGAACGCAGATTTTTTTTTTTTTTTTTTACAGCATGGCCCAGGTATTTTCTCCTCCTTAAGATCTCCTTATCATTCTCTCTTCTCTAGCTGACTTGATCGTAAGAACACAGTATGCAACACACGTAACATACGAAATGTGTATTCATCAACTCTTTATGTGACTAGTAAGGCTTCTGGTCAATAGCAGGCTATTAGTAGTTAAGTTTGGGGGGAGTCAAAAGTTCCCTATGGATATTCGACTGAATGGGAAGGTTGGCACCCCCCCACCTCCACACTATTCAGAGTCACCAGCCTCTCCATCAGCCATGCAGACCCAGGTTCAGCTGCCCTGGACGGGGATTGGTTCAGCTCAGCTCATCAAGCCCTCCTTCCAGCCACTTCCACCCAATTTGACATCTCTCTGGGCTAAACAAGTGCAGGGAGAGATGACTGGATAAGCTACTTACTGTCATGTGGGGAAAACAGAAAGGAAAGTAACGTTTTGCCACTAGTGATTAAGGAGAACCTGACAGTCTGGGCTTAAAAACACACAAATGAAAAGCAGGTCTCCAAATATATCAGCGTTATTAAGAGATCATCTCCCCAGTACCGGGCGACATGGCAGAAGACCAGCCGCGGCGGCCTCTGGGGCGCTCGACAAGGGGGCTCGTGTTTCTTCTTAAACCCTTAACTCACTTTTTGGCAAGACAAAGCAGACCCGTTCCTGTGCGTGTCCACTGCAAGCCACAAACGCTAACCGGGGTGGAGACCGCGGAGTAATTCTCAGCACCGGGAGGGCGTGTGTTCTTGGTACCCCCAAGGGCACCAACGCAATACCAAATGCGCCTGAAAATTTATTCGTTCTACTGCATCCCGAGGGGAAGGAAAGAAGTTGTATCGCTGATGCTCTTTTTCCAAAACTGGAGGCCAAATGAAGAGCATCCAGGTGGCCTTCCTGCTGTCTCCAAAGCTGACTCCCCCATCCACTCCCTCACCCTCACCCCCCCCACCCCACACACACACTCACTGGCCTGAGTTGACACTGCATAGCCCCTAAGACCCACTGACTCACCAGCAGGCGGGATCATAAGACAATAGTTATCACCCATTAGTTAAAGTTAAAATAAAACCACCCTGGAGACTTCGGTTAAAATGTTTATTTACCAACAGCTAGAGCTATGTTGCCTTTGTTTCTGTTGGAAAAGCACCTATCGGGAAGGATCCGAAGTTGGGAGAGAACGAAACTGGTGTGAGCCAGGTAGTCACGGAACAGATAAATCTAAACACCACCTACATTTCCTAATTATAAGTTGCCCTCCTCCTTTTAACTGACCACATCACAGGTGTCATAAAATAGATTTATGATACATATGTTCAGAGTGTGTGCCTCCTCCTCCTCCCTCTTTCCAACAGGCCGGTGGGGGGGGCTGCTGGGGGACCACAGGCTGTGAGATCGCTGTTTAGAAGTGCAATTCCACACTTAGAAAAAGTCCAATCAATATCTGCTGTAGCACTTCTCTCTCCTCGGTAAGATCATGATTGTTTCAGGAGGATACAAGCTTCTGAAATGCAGCCTTAACAAACAGAACATTGCTCAACTGTTCCAGAAGCAGGTGTCATAAACAAGCAGCCACATGGCAAACATATTGATTTCCTAGCCCTTATCTCACAGCAACCAGTGCTCAGTTACCAGGCTACTTTAATATGTAATTTACTGCAGGCAAAGGGGAGCAGGGCCCGGGATGTCTGAAATATTTACTGGAGAACTTGACAGTGGCCTGGAGGCCTCCCACAGGGGGTGGCAGCACGCAAGCAAAATAGGAGGCATTGGCCTTGCCCTGCTGCTGAACCCCAAGGCCCGACCCCACCCCTCTTGGCCTGAGCCCAGTGCCCATTACTCTGCTGGTACTACTGATCTCCAGCAACTACTGTTTACACGACAGAAATCCAGCTCACCACCCTCGTTATTCTATAATTTTTTTCATGTTTATTTATTTTTGAGAGAGAGAGAGACAGAGCGTGAGTGGGGAAGGGGTAGAGAGAGAGAGGGAGACACAGAATCTGAAGCAGGCTGCAGGTTCTGAGCTGTCAGCACAGAGCCCAACACGGGGCTCGAACTCACAGCCTACAAGATCGTGACCTGAGCCAAAGTCGGACGCTCAACCAACTGAGCCACCCAGGCGCCCCTACCACCCCCATTATGTTAAATACAGATGTTTCATTTCGGCCACAACGCTGCAAGAAAATTACCTCCATCTGAGACGTGGGTCAAAGTGGGCTTTTCACTTGGTCCTCAGCCCACCCAACCCAAGATGAAAATAAAGAGGACAGGGAGGTAAGGATTTCAAAACTTCCCATGCCGGTTTCAGCGGTACCCGTGACTATGTCTTAAGTTTGCTTTTTTTTTTTTTTTTATTTAAATCAGACGTTTTATATATCCTGAGCTGCAAAACACCAAAAAAGATTCAACACTAATTAAAAGCAATCAATGTATGGCTACATTAAGTGGGAAGGCAGCTCTGTGTCTGGCGTTAAAGGTTGTAGGTTTAAAATAAACCTAGAAATGCCAAAGTTAAGCTTTTGCAGCTCAGCGCCAACGCGCCCACACGCCCGGTACTATATATACGGCCCATACCTTCAGGAGCTGGCCATCAAGCCCACAGAAGCACAGAGCGAGGCGGCTGGCGGCAACGCCACGCCGGGTAGAGGAAACTTCCATTTCCAGAACTTCTGCACTCTTTTTGAGATTCCTACAGACCTGGGCACCGAGTTTCCCTCTGAATCTCCTTAGGAGTATTTAAATGTTCATTTAAATTAAAACCAAACTGGGGTGCCCGGGGTGGCTCGGTTGGTTGAGCCTCCGACTTCGGCTCAGAGCATGATCTCACGGTTCATGAGTTCGAGGCCCCTGTCGGGCTCTGTGCTGACAGCTCAGAGCCTGGGTGTCTCCCTCTCTGTCCCTCGCCTCGCTTGCACTCTGTCTCTCTCTCAAAAAGAAGCAAATGTTTTTAAAAAAAGTTTTAATTAATTAATTAAAATCAAACTAAGAGGAAAGGAAGGGCCAGAAAAGTTGCTCTTCAGCTCATACACTCCCTGGCTGCACGTGCAGCCTGTCACAGGGCCCCAGAGGGCAAACTCACGGGCACCCAGTTGGAAAAGGCAAAACCCCTCTTCTGGGAGTTTCAGGAATTCTGCAAACTGGGAATGAATTTCCTTCCTCACTGAAATTCCCTGTGTTGGAAAGCAGACATTTTTTAAAAATTATTTACGTAGGAAAAAAAATCAAGAGTGGAAGATTTTCCTCAGAACCGCCTGTGGCAAATAGTCAACTAGAGAAAGTTCCGGAGCCAGAAAGGAGGAGGCTTAGAATCACAGGAGTAATAAAAACACAGGACCCCGATCAGTAATCCGATCACCTGACAGGAGGCATCGGATAAAAATAACTTTATCCAGAGAATAACCATGATGACAACTGAAGGTCAAGGCTAGGTTGACAGCCGATATTCAGGACCGCATACAGGTAACGTGTGGTTGTTTTTACTCAAGCAAGGATTTTTTTTCTTCAAGTTTCTTTTTTTATTTTGAGAGAGACAGGGTGTGAGCAGGGAAAGGGCAGAGAGAGCAGAAGAGAGAATCCCAAGCAGGCTCACGGTCAACACAGAGCTCGAACCTATGAAACCATGAGACCGTGACCTGAGCCGAAGAGTTAGACGCTCAACACAATGAGCCACCCAGGCGCCCCTGCAAAGTATTTTTAATTGTATAATGGTCTAAGTATTTTCCAAGAAATTTTGTCTCCAGGGCCAGGTAGGGCAGTTAACATCGAATACGTTCTCTTACTGTGTTAAAATAGAAACACAAAATGCACGATTTTAACCCTTATTTAAGTGTGTGGTTCAGTGGCTTTAAGCACATTCACAGCGTTGTGCGTCCATCCATCCACAGAACAGTTTCCTCCTCCCAAACTGAAACTCTGTGCCCCTTAAACTCAGCCTCTGCATTTCTCTCCTCCTCAGCTCCTGGTTACCTCTGTCCTGCTATGTCTCTATGAACCAGCTTCGAAGAAGCAGGATAATACGTATCCGCTAATTAGCCCAAGCTGCACCTGATTTCACATAGCACCATGTCCTCAAGCTTCATCCATAACATAGCATGAGTCTGTCAGAACGTCATTCCTTCTTAAGGCTGAGTAATACTCCCTTCTGTGTATCTGCCACATTTTTATCAACCCATTCACCTACCCATAGGCATCTGGGCTGCTTTCCAGCTTTCACTGTGAGGACTGCGGCTATGAGCATGGGTGTACAGGCTATCTGGTTAAGCCCTGGTTTCAATTCTCCTGGGTACATACACAGAAGGGAAATGGCCTGGGGACGCCTGGGTGGCTCAGTTGGTTAAGCATCCGACTTTGACTCAGGTCATGATCTCATGGCTTGTGGGTTCGAGGTCTGTGTCGGGCTCTATGCTGACAGCTCAGAGCCTGGAGCCTGCCTCAGATTCTGTGTCCCGCCCCCTCCCCCCCCCCCTCCATTCATGCTCTGTCTCGGTCTCTCTCTCTCTCTCTCTCTCAAAAATAAACGCTAATAAAAATGTAAAAAGAAGGGGAATGGCTCACTTTTTTTTTTTACTTTGTTTTGTTTTGCTTTGAGTAATCTCTACACCCAACATGGGGCTCAAACTCACGACCCTGAGATCAAGAGTCACACGTTCTTGCAACAGAACCAGGCAGGCGCCCCACAAAACACATTTTTGTTCTTGAAATAAACCCATCATTTGTGCTTTGGCATCCAACACCTTCATCAGAACCACAACAACAAAAAAGAGACGATGGGAAGTGGAAAACTGGTTAACAGCACTGCCGAAGCCAAAAGGCACATGGAGAGTATGTACATGGTCACCAAAGTGCCCACGAAGTGCCACCCACCCCGACCCCGCCTGTAGCCAGGGCTGCAGCCAAATCCCCCCACTTCTTCGCCTGATGCAGACGAGACTCCAGACCAGAAGTGTGCCTTAGAAAAGAAGGACTTGAGGGGGGCACCTGAGTGGGTTAGTCAGTTGAGTGTCGACTCTTGATTTCAACTGAGGACACGATCTCACAGTTCATGGGATCAAGGCCCCCTCTGCGCCGACAGTGTGGAGCCTGCTTGCGATTCTCTCTCTGTCTGGCTTGCACTCACTCACTTACTCTCTTGCTCTCAAAATAAATAAAATAAACTTAAAAAAAAAAAAGGACTTGCAGGTACAGGCAATGCGGATAAACAGCTTAATGAACAATCTGAACATGGCGTTACTGCCTGGCACCTTTATGAGCCAACAGTGCTAAAAACGCAGGCATATTTTTGAGCCAATCTTATTTAAACCCGCCGGGCACTTAGTGGACCAGACAGCCCGTGGAAACAAGCACGCTGATATTCTGAGACACGCAAACATGCAGAAGTCACAGAGATCTGTTCTCTCATCTCCCCCAAAGCTTAATAACTTAAAATGCCAAGATAAAATATTGCACGTGTAGCTTTCAGACAGGCATATTTAGGGGTTTCCTACCACAAATCAGAAATCACAGATAATCCAAAAACCCTCCAAATTTTAATGGAAACCCAGCACCACATCAGCCCTCCCCCATCCAAAGCCTGCAACATATTTCAGCAGCTTCCCTGGAAATAAAAACTGAGACCAGGAAAAGGCAATTTTAGGTTCCTTAAAGAGAAGTCTGCAGCTTTAATATTAAAATGTCCCTGGGATGCTCAGACCATGAGAAATTTACTTTTTCATAGAATAAACTTTTCTTTCAAACTACCCCCCCCCCTTTTTTTTTTTAAATACACTGTCTTCAGTAGATCTTTTGGAATTTACAAGATAAATACTGGTAATTTGATTCTTATCTTCTCTACATCCAATTCTCGGCCAATTTGGTGTAAAGGACACTAATTATAGCCTACAGGGAGAGAAAAGGTAACTATCAGAGAGAATACACTCGAAACATTTAAAAGGCTATGGGACCCTGAAAAGTTAAAGAGATTTCAAATCTACTGCAGTAAGAATAATAATTAGTTAAATGGAAATTATTCTCAGGCCCTGGTCTACTTACCGTGCGCACTTCAGAGCCCTGTCCACAGAGTGCCCAAGTGCGCTGGGGCTAAAGTGACCTCAGGCGTACTGTCTCCCGAAGGCCTATGCCTAGCAGTTGCTTTTAAATAACCCTTGGGGAGCTGAGCTCCAAGGAATGGGGGGAGTAAAAATCAGATCTTCTTGCAGACAGCTGAATGCTGCCTTGTTAACTGGTCGATCTCCCCACTCTCCCTCTAGGTGGAAGAAACTGGCTGGTGAGAGGTGTGTTTTCTCATTCTTAAAGCTCGCAACGCAGGGACACTCAGCGCCAAGGGCATGCAGGTGTGCCCACCTTCTCTGCTGCTCCTACCCTTTCGTGCTGTTTCCCTGGGCCCAGATCCCAAGAGATAGTCAAGCTAGAAGGATACCAGAAACCCCACCTGACATTTCCAGCAGCTTTAGGGATGCCGGGACTTGCAGATAGGCGCCCTCGCCCGTTTCTGTGGAACTGAGCCTGGTGCCATAGGTGCAGTGCCCGGGGGGCACACCGGCTGGTCAAGGGATCAATGAAACAGATCCCAGGAGGCCTTGGCCTTTGGCAACTCTTGCTCTCCCCCCACAGACGCTCAGTGAGGTGATGGCTCACAGCACTCCATCCAGACAGCCTGCGCTTTAGGACCCCTTCAACCATGGAAGCTCCGCCCCCTCCCTTCTCCCCCTCCCCCCGCCCAGCACCAGGCACCTGGTGCACCTGACCGATGGGAAGACGGTTTGAAATCTGGCCCCAGCCAGTTCACCAAGGCATGGGTCCTGGTAGGAGCTGCACCCCCCTGCCCGAACGGCAGACCTGCCTTTTCTAATCCACACAAAAGCACCATGTAGACCCCTAGCAGCCACGCTGGGGCCCACACAGAAACTTCTGGAGCAGCAATGACTCTCTCCAGAGGCCACACCTCCTTCCTATTGTCCACATGCCCAAGTTTCCCACCGACCCCCCGGGCCTGGGTTCCCAGCAGCCACAACAGCGCAATCTGTGGTGCAGGCCACGTTCTCACTAATGGGAAGAGGAACCCTTTCCACGAAGCATCCCAACGCGTCAATGAACCGACATCTCAGACTGTTAGTGGGCCGATCGGTTTGGCTTCCTTCCAGTGAAAAGTCCAAAAACAAAGTACCATTAAGGTACTACCTTGAAGAGTTTAACCAGAGAGGGGCTCAAAATCTGAACCAATGGTGTCATTACTATTCCAAACAAACAAATACAGAAAGGAAAAGTGTCCCTTGACGACACAAGAACCACCCAGAACCAAGCAATCCTTGCAGATGATGTATTGTTCCAAAGCGCTAGCGTGATGCCTTTCCAATGAGCCATCTAGAACACGGACAGGAGTTAAGCGGTAGAAATAAGATCCCTCCTTTTTTTTGGTATAGATTAGCCCCTTAGAGAAACCAAGCAGCAGACAAAGGAGTGATGGCTAAAGAGGAAACTTCCTTTACGGGGTCCTTCCAATCTGTTTATAGGCTCTGGCTGCTTCCAGCTGTGGGAACAGGACACAGAAACGGCCTGAGTACGTGGTAAGGAGATTTTTCTGAGGAGCTAATTCTACGTTTTAAGCCCATGGTCTCCCATCAATACTCCACCAACACTCGGCCATCAATGCCCCAACATCAATGCCGGACCCGTAACACTCCGTCACCGCCGCTCCACCATTCTTATTTAGGACTTTCATTCCCCCCCTTCTAGGTGTCCTTTCCCTTCTACTTGTCCCGCTGTTTATCAACCGCCTCTCTGGAACATGAACAAGGAGAGAGGGGTGTCCCCGTGGGAGCAGCAGTGACAAGTGTGAGGAAGGAAGAGAGGGGAGCCAGAGACAAGAGTCAGCAAGGAAGATGGCCCCTCTGGAGCTGAGGACAGCAACCCCGCCCAGGAGTTGTCCACCTCTCCGCAGCGCAGGCCACCCAGCGCTTCTAGGGGCCCAAGGCTCTCTAGTGTGGGCTGGACCCTAACCACTCTGGGCTACTGCCCATCTGTGGCCCGCAGTTTTGGTTCTGAGAAGAAAATCTCAAAGCTATAATTAAAAGGCAGAGGCAAAAACCACCTGCCCTGAGAGTGCATCTATAAAGAACGCACTGCCGGGCTAATCAGAATTTACCAAGGTGGGGCCAGCACTGATGGTTTCTGACCTGCTTTTATTTATTTATTTTTTGTTTATTTTTATTTTTGAGAGAGAGAGAGCGTGCGCGATGGAGGCGCAGAGAGAGAGGGAGACACAGAATCTGAAGCAGGCCCCAGGCTCTGAGCTGTCAGCACAGAGCCCGACGCAGGGCTCGAACCCACGAACCGCAAGATCATGACCTGAGCTGAAGTCAGATGCTTAACCGATTGAGCCCCCCAGGAGCCCCTCTGATCTGCTTTGAAAGGGAAGTTTTTGTGTATGGTGTGTGGTAGGTGTATGTTTTCATGAGTATTCTACAAACCTTAATCCTTTGAATGTTCTTCTGGAAAACTTCTCTTTATCATGTGGTGCAGATGGGAAGGTGACAGGTATAAAGACTCCCAAGAGCCAGGGGAAGGTACAAGACTGAAGGAACCGCAAAGTAAGGTCCCCAGCTGGGCTCTTCAGACTCATAAAGGGACCATGACCTGGTCAGTTTGCAAGGGAAGAAGTCTGTGCAAGCCATTCCCATGTGTTGTCTGGCCTAATCCCTCCAACAAGCCTATACACTGGGTAGGTGCTATCCCTGCCCCCATTTTAGAGATGGCCAAACTAAGGCTCAGAGAGATTATAGAGGGAGAGGAGGAATCGGGAAGAGGCAGCTATAAAGATCAAAGGAAGCCGGTAGCCGTCCATGAAACTGCTCCCTGGAGAGAGGAGTGGGAGGGAGGAGATGGGGTCCCCTCTACCTCCAAACACAGCTCACGTGAGGACCACTGGGCCATCAGGAGACACATTCGGGAGAAAGGAATCGTTCGCTCCCACAAAAGAAGAGGGTCAAGACCAACTGCCCGCCGCCGACCCCAGACACAAACTCCGTTTTAAGGAGCAGCCGAGAGCCGTCGAAACCCGCACACGCTCGCAATCCTGGCCGCGGCCCCCACTCTCCGGCCCCCTCTCCCACCCCAAGCCAAACTGTCGATGACAAAAAGCCCCTTCAGTGCTCCGGGCGCCCCCACCTTTTGTAGCAGGCCCTGGAAGGCCTGAATGCACAAACACAGTCCCCTTTCACGGCAGCCTCTCGGGGCTCCTGTTTCACTGGGGCCGTGAAAGAGAGCACTGTAAATAAAAGAGGCCTGTCTGACCTGCCCCTCCGGCCCCCAGGCCTCCCCCGACTCTACTAGAGCGAGCTGCTGGTCCACAGAGCCCCAGGGGCTCCGCTCAGCGCCACTGCGCGCGCCCACCGGCCACCCCAGGGCAGGGAGACAAAAGGAGGCAGCCCCGGCTGGTTTAGGGTGCCGGTGGGGAGCGGGTGGAGGGGCCTGGCCAGTCCTGATGACTTTGGATCACTCAAGCCCTTGGGTGAAGTGGCTACAGGGAGCTCCTCTCAGATGCCACCGCTTGGCTGGGCTGGGGGGGCGGGGAGGCCATGTGGCGGTGTTCTCTTTGTCCGGCCAGCTGGATGAAAGCAACGGGAAGGGGGGGCAGGCCCAGAGGCTGGCGTCCACGCTCGACCGCAGCCTTTGGACACTGTCCCGGGGGGCAGAGAAGCACCGAGAACTGTACCGCACTAGGTGCGACCACGCACTTTAAAAAAATAAAGAAAGGGGCGCTTGGGTGGCTCGGTCGGCTGAGCGTCCGACTTCGGCTCAGGTCATGATCTCACAGTCCGTGGGTTCAAGCCCCCGCGTCGGGCTCTGTGCTGACCGCTCAGAGTCTGGAGGCTGGTTCAGATTCTGTGTCTCCCTCTCTCTGTTCCTCCCCCGCTCGCACTCTGCCTCTCTCTCTCTCAAAATAAATAAAAATAAAAAAATAAAAAATAAAGAACTGACGATGTAGAGAAAGAAAACAAACGCACAAGGAAGGGTAGAAGCAGCAAGTAAGCTCACAGTTGCAGAGGACACAGGCCAAGACCCGGTCGGCTCAGCCACCCACCACAGCCCCTCGGCACCGGCATTCACAGAAGCCGGCACGCATGGCTCTGATGCGCACGGATACATTTAGGGGGTGGCAGAGGACATGGTGACAGTACAGTGAAAGATTCTTTATTATAAAAGTTCATTGCCTCAGGGGGACCTGGATGGCTCAGTTGGTTGAGCATCTGACTTCGGCTCAGGTCACCGTCTCACGGTTCATGGGTTCGAGCCCCGCGTCGGGCTCTGTGCTGACAGCTCCGAGCCTGGAGCCTGCTTCGGATTCTGTGTCTCCCTCCCTCTCTACCTGTTCCCTGCCCGCACTCTCTCAAAAAGAAACAAAACAAAATTAAAAAAAAAAAAGTTCATTGCCTCAGCCTCTGCGGCCTGCGAGGGGATGTACTCACATCCGCTGCGACTTGCTACCAACCGCGCGGGGCAGGGCAGGGTCGGAGAGGACAAAATCTGGAACCTGGGGAAGAAAACGAGTAAGCACAAACAAAAGAGGCCACGTACGGTTTTCCCGACCCTCCCACAGAGATAAGGGCTGCAGGAAAGGACCTGAGAATGCGCAGGAGCAAGGGCGGGTGGCCACGGGGCGCGCGCGCCTGGACCGGCCCGGAAAGCAGACGCTCTCTCCGTGGCTGCCCAGGGCCGGCCCACCCGGCCTCTGAGAGAATAAAGTCCCTTTTCACGTTTTAAAATGAGTTTGTCAGGATGGAGGGACAAAACGCCTGGACCCGTAAGCCACGGACTGGGAAGCTCTTACCCAGATCTGGGACGAGCCCCAGACAAGGTCTCGACCACACAGGCACTAGCTTCTCCCCCACCGAAAAGTCCAGGCATTTCTGTGATGTGGGGCTGGCGGAGGGGAGACCAGAGTCTCTCTGGCTAAGCCGGGCATCCCTACTTTGCTCCCCACGGTGCCCAAAGCCTGCCGGGCCAAGGCCTCAACTCGGAGAAACCCAGTTCAAGAGGCCACCCTGTCTTCCCAGCAGCCCCTGCAGGAGGCATCTCGGAATAAAGCAGGTCAGTCTTCCTGCCCCTCTTGGGCTTCGGGCACCGAGTGATGACAATGGCCTCACCCCACAGAGGCCGGTATCTCTCCCACAGCCGTCCATAACACGACCCGCCAGAGACAGAGGACAAGAGCATACGGACTTGGAAGAGCCACCTGTCACTCTGAGCCTCAGTTACTTGTCCCTGAAATGGGCATGAGAAAAATACTGCCACCTTTCCTTCCGGAAAAGGGGAAGATGAACTAGATCACCTCCCAATGTCCCTTCCAGATGTACGATCTTGATCACAGGAGCAATCTCAGCAGCAAGCCAGAGCAGCCAATGACCCAGATTCAGCCACTTCCTACCCTGAGGCGGGCTCGCGGCCCCAGGGAGGCCCCAAGTGGAGTTACAGACCTGCGCCTGCCATCCGGGTGCCCGTGAAGCCCCAGGACCTTTACACTGCAAACATCTCGCGATCCACCTGCAGACTGCAGAGGAGGGAAAAGAGGAGGAGCCGCCCTGCCCGCTCACCTCCAGACCCGGCTCTGATCTGCACCGGCCTCACAAGTCCCGCAGAGGACACGGGACCTCAGGTCTGCTCTCCAGGCCATCCCCTCTGCCTCCCACCAGCACACTCTGCAGATTCCTACCTCTTCCCTCCCACCCGTCCAAGCCCAAGCTGGAGAGGCGACTATTTCTAGGAGCCTGGAGAGGGCAGATCCCCCTCCTTGGGTCTTGGGTACCCGACAAGCCCGTCTACAGTCCCACCCACCGAAGACATCGCGGACCATGGCCTGCGCCACCTGCCAGGTTGGGCACTGAGACGAAGAAAAGAAAGAGACACGGCCTCTGCCCTCAAAGGGCTTACTGAAGGGATGGCGTGGAAGTAAATGTAGTGATGTGATCACCACACCAACCAGCGCGCAGAGGCCAATGAGGAGGCCTTGGCTGGGCCCCCCGACCTCAGGTCTCGTCCTCGCGGCTTCCCCGAAGCCACCAGAGAGCCCCGCTGCGGAGTGAGCAAGGGCCCACCCCAAGCCGTGCCTCCCGCCCAGCACAGCTCTCCCCGATGACGGCTCTTCCTCCGAGACTGCTGCTTGCTGGGATGCGGCCCCATCGGGTGGGTCCTGGACAGCAGCGCGGGAGGGCGAGGGAAGGGGAAGAAGACCCAGGTGTCGGGGCTCATGGTCCTTGGCCCCGGCTGGCCTGCTCGTTGTCACCTGGTGGGTAAACACAGGCGTGGGACATTAATGCCCGTGCCTGCACAATCAGGCATTGTGTGCGCCGCCACCTCCCTTCACACGGTGCTCCAAACCCCCAGCCCTTCACGCCTGCCTGGCCCGTTCCTGCCATCATAAAGATGCCAATTAGGACAAATTTTCCACTGATCAAAAAGAAAAAGGAAAAGAAAAAAAAAGGACTGAAAAAGAAAAGGCTCCAAAACAAAGATAGTTCAGGGGCGCCTGGGTGGCTTAGTCGGTTAAGCATCCGACTTTCGCTTGGGTCATGATCTCGCGGTTCGTGGGTTCGAGCCCCGCGTCGGGCTCTGTGCTCACTGCCGGCTCAGAGCCTGGAGCCTGTTTCAGTCTGTGACTCCCTCTCTCTCTGACCCTCCCCTGTTCATGCTGTCTCTCTCTCCTAGAAAAAAAAAAAAAATTAAAAAAAAACCAAAAAAACAAAAAAAAAACAAGCCAGTCCTTCTTCCAGTGTGCTGCCCACCAGCCACACTGACCTTCCTTGGGCTCCAAAAGCTATACTTCCTGCTGTCTCTCTCTCTCTCTCAAAAAAATTAAAAAAAAAAAAAAAAAAAAATTAAAAAAAAAAACAAAAACAAAACAAAGATAGTTCTGCTTTGATACCTGAGCCCGGGCCTGTGTCCTGCTCCCACCCCCACTCCCCCCACCCCCCGCTCCTGCCACCAGCTTTGCTCAGGTGGCTAACCCCCGAGAGCCACGCTGCACAGAAACTGCAGCCCACACAACCTCTGGTTCGCGAAGCCAACAGGACGTATGGCACAGCTGGCACGTGCCGGGCACCATGCTGGCCCCCAGGGAGGAAGGAGTGCGTGGTGGATGGTCACGTCCCTGCCCAGGACCCGGGTCCTACCCACAAACCCTCAGCGTGTCTTGGGGAAGAAGTCAGCAGAAGAAGTACTAATGGAAGCTCAAGTGTTGTCTACACCTCTTCAGGCACAGGCGTCCCACGGAGGGCCGACGCGGTCTTTCCCATTGGGGGAACCGATCGAGAAAGCGTGAGGAGAGCCCATCACGCTGCAGCTGTGAAAGCTCTGGCCCTGGGGCCACGCGTGGAGAGAGAAAGGGCAAGAGAAGGAAAGAAGGAAGCAAAATGTATGGAGCCGTGTGCGGATAAGGGACTGAAGAGTTGTAGACACAAGGGATGGTCCCTGTCCTTGAGGGTGCGCCCATCCTCGGAAGGGCGGGGGAGCGGAGATGCGGCTGGATTCCAGGATCTGCGGTGGCCCTGAACGCCAAGCTAGGAACTCTCCAGCTCCTTCTCTGGAAGAGGTACCAGAGAGCCACTGAAGGTCCCTGAGCATGGCGGCCACATCACGGGCGTTCCACAGGAAGGCTGCTTAGGACAGGACGGCCACCTGGTTGAGCGGGAGTGAGGAGACGGGGCTGGAGAGGCCAGGGAAGGCGGGAGCCACAGAGGACACCCAGGTCTGCAGCAGAGGGCAGGTGGTCTGGCCGCGCGTGAGGACACAGAGGAAGGCTTGGGAGGGACAGTGCTGGACTATGCTCGATGCGCACCCGAGTTCTAATTTCTGGCAGGACGGACAGCCACAGCAGGCAGCTAGAAAGGAAGGCACGGGACATGAGAAAGACCAGAAAACAAAAAACAAAAACACAGCGGTGGAAGGCTGGAGTCACACTGAGAGAGGTGAGCCCGGACACCATGAGACTGCCGAGGAAGAGGCTGGAGAGAGAGGAGGCACGGCAACGACGACTTCGTAGCCAACACCTACATTACGGGACAAGATCGTGTTCAGCATCAGCTAACACCCTGACAATCCAGGGGTGAAGAGAAACTGCCAGCATTTTGCAGGCGAGGAACCAGACCGTGGGGACCGAAGCGTTCACCGCTCAGCAGGAGTGGACGTCGGCATTCAAACACGGACCCTGCGGGGCTCCCGGGACCAGATCACGCTGCCTCTGGGGAGACAGCTTCAGGAGATCCGGGGAGGGGAGCGCAAGGGGCTCAATGCGCGGGTCCAGGAGGGTACCGTGCTTTTGAGAACTAGGTGGTCACATGAGACCTTTGAAAGAGCAATGTCAACACGGTCACCCCGCAGGACTGCAATGGGCGGGGTAAGGAGCTCCCTGGGAAGAATGAATCTGAAACCCAAAGCTGGGGAGAGGGGTTTGCAAGCCCCTGAGTGCTCCTTTTACTCCCGGCGGTGGGGGGGCTGTGAGGATGAAGCGTGCCTATGCGACCGGGGTGCTCAGCACGCAGCGAAGGCTCACTTGGCTATGATTTCCTGAGCACCTAGTACATGCTCAGCGTGGCAGCAGGAGGGAAGGTGGGCGCACCATCACCGTGTCCCGGGAACCTGCGCTGTTGGCTTAGTTAGAGAGATGAAACGTAAGGTCAAGCAGGTCGGTCACGAGGCAGCAGAGCCCTGGTCACAGGGGACAAACGAGGCGGGTGCCAGGGTGCCCGGATCGAGGCCACGCTTCCCGGAGGAGTCTGCCTGGAGGAGGTCTTGAAGGCAAGCAGGGACAGGGAGACCAGGAGAAAGGAAGGGACAGCCCCGGTTGGGAGTGGGGGTGAAGGTTGTAGCAAAAGCCAACGAGCACGTGCACTTCCCGTCGGGCTCCTCAGGGTTTGCACTGGTAGGTAGAACGTGAACGTGGAAGACAGGTGGGCACCAAGCCTAACGTGTCGCCATTCAACGCCGCCGGCCGGTGGGCTCTGCAGGAGGTTCCCTCCCCACAAAGTGGGGGTGCGAGCAGGATTCCACGGGAAAGAACTTCAGAGAAAGAGCAAGGACCTGGTGCGAGCTGCCTGCAAAGCTCTTGACCACCCTACCCTCTCCCCCACCCCCCAACTTTCAGAGGCTGGCTGAGAACAGAGAAGCCTGGTGTTCTGAGTAACGGCACGGCCTCACCTCCCCCCCACCCCAACCCTGCCTTCCCACCCCCTGGTTTGTCTTCTACTAAAATCTCAGTTTTCCAACCTCCAACCAACTTTTAAAAGCTTTACAAATGCCCAGAATTGCTAGTGTGGCATTCAAAGTGCTCCATGACCCGGTTTTGATGCCACGGTCTTTTCTTGCCTGGTCTCCCAGCCCTTCCCACACCCATCCCCCTCTCTGGCACGCTACCCCGGGTGTGGGCTCCCTGTCCCCACTCAGGCTGGGCCACCTCCTAGCTAGAAGAGAAAGTGCCTGTCTCCGCTTGTCCAAAGCCTAGCCATCCTCCAGCAACTGGCCAAATGCTACCTCCTCCGTGAAGCCTTCCGGAAGCTTCCATCAGAATCATTCAATTCCTCTCCTGTGCTCCCCCAGCACATCACTCACATAATAATTGAGCACAAGGACCAATACACACACACACACACACACACATAGCCAAATGCATATAAGCCTGTCATTTATATTTCACTGTCAGTTTTTAAAGGGATTTATTAGTATCTCTGTACCACCCACAACAGCACTTAGCAAACCACCTAGCACACAGTAGGTGCTCACTAAATGTTCTTTCGATTTGAATACCCATGGCTAAGTCCTCACCATACCTGGGTGTTCTGCAAACTAGAGATGACAAACCAGTGGTGGGTCCTGATTAACATTTTCTTTTCCTTTTGTTTTAATGATCATTTATTTTTGAGAGACAGAGAGAGAGAGAGAGAGAGAGACAGCATGAGCAGGGGAGGGGCAGAGAGAGAGGGAGACAGAATCTGAAACAGACTCCAGGCTCTGAGCTAGCTGTCAGCACAGAGCCTGACACGGGGCTCGAACCCAAGAATCGCAAGACCATGACCTGAGCTGAAGTCAGATGTTCAATCGACTAAGCCACCCAGGTGCCCCTTAATTCACATTTTTAAATGAAACAAAGATAGAACAGAAAAGAAAGTATCAGAGTCCGTAACATAAAGCTAAAACCAAGGTTCACTGAACCTTTGGTTTGAGGTACGTGCCCTGGGCCACAGCCTCCATTCTAGAACCAACCAGCAAATAAAAAGGCAAGTTATCGGAGGTTTTGTCCAAAACGGAACTTCTGAAGAATTCCTGGGGTGGGGGTGGGGTCACCTTCCACCACCTGCACAGTTTCAGAACAGAATCATCAGGGTAGGGGTGTGGCATTTGGACAAACGTCCTCACTCATGGATCATTCCAGCAGGTCCTCCGGGCTCTGCTTACCAAGGCGGGAAGGCAGAGCAGGCTGGCCCTAGACAGGTCTGTGACCAGCTTTAGGACTAAAGGGAAAGGAGGATTTAACCCCTCACTGACCGGACAACATGACGGAGCAGCGGTTAATCTAAACACTGTATTTGAAACCCAGAAAGCAACATTCCCAGAAGATCCAGGCTGATGAAGCCTGCTCCCAGAATTGCTAACTCGGGCTCCTCTGGAACAAGGGCACCCGGCGTGGCCGCACAGGGCTCTGGGGGCACGCTCCCCGGCCACCTTCCTGAGCCTGGCATCACTCAGCTACCAGCAACTGCCCTGCCCCCACCACCCGGGAATCACGAAGTCTGGCCACAGAACTCCATATGGGTTCCAAAGCCTCCCTCCTCTAAATAATGGATTTGCCACTCGTGATTCATGCAAAGAAAGAAATGCTACATGTTTCCCTGTTGCTTTAAGTTAGTTAGGTACTTGGAGGGAAGGGCGGCCTCTAGCTAATGGGTCAGATAAGCTAAAATCAATAGAAGCCACCACCTTTGGATCTTTTAAATCACCACCTTCCCTCCCCTGAGCCAGACCCCGGCGCTGGGCATGGAGCAACCTGCAGGCCTGCAAATGACCATTCGTTCATGCTAATATTCAAAGAGACATCATCCCCCATCCACTTCCTGATTCCTGATACCCCCTATTCCCTCCCTCCCCCACCCCACACACACAAATCATTGCAATCTCTGGGATCAGCCAGCCAAGAACAAGGGAAACGACTTCAGGAACACACCAAGGAAACACAGAAGGGAGACACTCAGAAGACATATCAAAAGAGGCATAACATCTCAAACAATGGAGGTGAAAGTCTGGTTCTTCTCCAGACTGGTCAGACCCACCTGGTTTGTTCACTGCACATAATCACCCCGATGTCATAAGATCCAACAGTGATGTAAAACTTACAAAGCTGGAAGTACCTGAATGAGGGCGGTGAGAATGTCAGGACGCACTGACATCACACGGTAGGGAAAGCCAGTGTGTAAACAGGGAACGCCTATAGCTACCTTGCAACTACCTCAAGGGCTGTGGCTCTGAGTCTCGGTGACTCTAGGGAACAGGACCAGCCAGGGATGCTAAGCACGCTCTGGAAATGGAATCAGCTGCTCGGCCAACAGTGGCATCCCTCTCCTGGGGGGTCTGGGGAGAAGGCGAGGTGGCACGGAGCACCTGACGGCCTCAGAATGGGGGCTGGCCTCAAAGATCCCTTCAGGCCCATCACCCACCGGGACAGGGCAACACCCGGAGCCAGGGCCCTGGTCTCCGCCACCCCTTAAGGGCAGGGGGCATGCATGCTGGCTTTCCTATCCGTCCTGAAAGGGGACTGAGCATCTGGGGAAGGTTGAAGGAAGAAGGCAAACAGAGCCCCGCTCCTCCGCTGCTGCCTGCACCCAGCCACCACCTGGGACATCGGCAAAGCTGGCGTGACGCTAAGATTCCGGGACAGGAGCTTCCAGGCAAGACCAGAGTCCCCAAGACCCAATTCCTTACAGCTGGCCTCAAGGGGGACCGGGGGCCGGGGGGGGTGGGTGTTGAGCAAGGAAGGAGAACATCTCTACCACCTGCTGAATTTTAACTTCGGTTTAGGAACTGTGTGTTTTATGTTGTTTTGGGTTACGGGGCAGGCGCCAAGCTAGACTGCCCCCCTTTCAGCTCCTCTTCTTCTTCTTCTTTTTTTTTTTTTAAGAAAGACAAAGAGAAAAACAAAACAACCCAACAGCCGTAGCCCCAGCCCGTGTCTGCGCTGTGGGCGGCCTACATGAGCTTCCTTTATCCAACCACAAAAAGGCATCAGTGGAGGCAGCGAGGGGCCCTGGAACGGCCCGTCCAAGCCGGGGCCCGCCGCTCCGTTGAGGTTAGCAGTTACCCAGGGCCAGGGGCCGCTCGGGCAAACAGACCGGGCCCACGTTACACAACGCCAGCCCTTATCTCCCGGTGCCACCGTCGGTTTGCAGACATTGCGTAGCGCTTACAACCACAGCCGAGACTGGCCCTCGGGAGATAGCCGTCTCCGCGCTTGCTATCGGAGGGGCAGGAGGGGCCCGGGACGGTTAGCCTGACTTCACACGTTCGGGCTGCTTTTAAAAGAGGGTCAGAGAGACGGATAACAGCCCGGCCGGCCAGCTTCACACTGTCACTTCCTCTGACCGTGACAGCTGAAGGCCCCCCGCCGTCCGCCTCCCTTTCCCAGGCCCTCCAACCACCGAGAAGAGGCGGAATGGGTCCATTTCATGTCAAGTCCTGGGGGGGGGGGGGTGCCAGGGGCGAGATGCCACAGGGCACACGGATCACTCCCTGAACTCCTTTCCTGGGCGCACAGTGGAGGCCGGGAAGCGAGCAGGGGCAGCAGAATACGGTTTTCGCGGACGGTACCATGAGAAGCGCTCTCACCGTGTCATGCTCCTCCTCAAACGCCTTCAAAGGCTCCCAACTGCCCCAGTACGAAGTCCAAAAAGTAACCGCAGGCAAGTTCATTGAGCAACTACCTTGTTCCAGGCACTGCGCAGGATGTTAAATGCATTATCTGCAACCCTCAGGCCATCCCGCAAAACAGCCCCGCTCGAGGGGAGGGAGAACACCCCGGTCACAGTTGCTGCCTTCGCGCCCACCCCCACCCCACGGCCTGGCGTCGAGGGCACCCGCTCTGACCCCCGCCTCCCCTTCTGGTACCACTGCTCTCGTTCCAGCCAAAGGAAGTTACTTCATGGGGAATCTGAGCGCTTCTCACGACATTGTAATTTCATAGCTTCTCGCAGGACTGAAGATCTCTCCCCCGCCCCCCCCTCCCCCCCCCCTCCCGCCGTCAGGAGAGCCCACGAAGGCCGAGGTCCTGTCTATCTTGCTCAGCACTGAACTCCCAGGGCCCTGCCTGATGTCCAGCACACAGGAAGTGCTCAACCAATTTTCTTAATTAAAAGTGAGTCCCAGGGAGCCTGGGTGGGTCAGTTGGTTAAACGTCTGACTCTTGGTTTCAGCTCAGGTCATGATCTCACAGTTCGCGGGTTCAAGACCCGCATCCGGCTCTGAGTTCAAGACTCACATCCGGAGTCTGCTTGGGATTCTCTCCCTCCCCTTCTCTCTGCTCCTCCCCCACCTCAAAATAAATAAAACTAAAAAAAATTTTTTTAATGAATCCCTCCAGGTAGAAGGTATTGCATCTCTAAGTTTCTTTGTGCTGTTTTCTATAGACGTATATAATCTTCCCACTTCGTACTTTCTATCATAGTTGTCAACACACACATACACATTGAAAGTATTTTAACACCTCAGGGGCGCCAGGGTGGCTCAGTCAGTTAAGCGTCCGACTCTTGGTTTCTGCTCAGGTCAAGATCTCACAGCTTGTGGGTTTGAACTCCACAAGCAGGCTCTGTGCTGATGGTGTGGAGCCTGCTTGGGATATTCTCTCTCCCCCTCTCCCTCTCTCCCTCTCTCTCCTCTCCCCCTTCTCTTTCCGTCCCTCCCTGGCTCCTTTGCTCTGTCTCTCTCTCAAAATAAATAAACTTTAACAAATAAAAAAAGTAAAGTATTTTAATGCCTCTGCTCCAATTATAAGCTTCTCAACGGCAAGTCCCATGTCGTATTAATCTTTGCATCTTAAAACCACTAACATAGTGCATCCCCTTAAAATCTAAAGGACATGATCTTGTACAGTAATCTACTCAGGCTGAAGAGCAAAGAGGTAGGAGTGAAAGACAAGTCACGATGCCACAATCCACCCAGCACCCCGCACACCCAAAGGTCTGAAACTGCTCGACCCTCTTCTCACCTCGTCCCTGGCGGGAGCAGGGAGCAGACCTGGCGAGTGGTAGGCAAATTTGTGCAGGCAGAGTTGAAGCAGGCCGGGAATGAAAGACGTGGCTTCCAGACCTGGTTTTCCACTAGCTTGCTGTGTGGCCTTGGGTAAATCACAGAGCTTATCTGGACCTCTGCTTACTCTGCCCTAAATGAGCATGTTGATAATACATGATTTTATAAGCCCTTCCAGCTCTAACGTTCTATGATCCTTGGTCACCTTGACGACCTGTACGGCAGGTAGAGCGCTGACAGTACCTTCCTCAACAGGTGGCAAAAAGGATGAAAAGGGACATGTAGATTCCCCCCGGCGCTACTCCTCAACCCTCAATAAGAAACCTTAGCCCGTGAATCAGCCAGTCTCCCTCATCAGGATGGATGACGGCCATGATTTGCATATGGACCTGAAGTAAATAAAAGGAGAAAGCAGACACTGAAATGGATTGTCAATAAATAACTCCGAGTGAAACCTGACTTTTTTCCCACATATGTATATTTTCACAGATCCAGCTCGGGACTGTTCAAATTAGCACAACCTGGCCTTAAATACTGTGCAAAACACGTAGTAAGCATTTTGCTTTCATTTATGTCGTCAATGGTTTCAATGGGGATGACTCATCCTTCCTCTTTAACACTCTGTTCTAATATGGTTTACTATAAATAATGCAGAGAGAGAGGGGGAGAGAGGGAGAGGCAGAGGGACTGAACAGCAGGCCCCTCCACAGCCAGGTCACGGAAAACCCAGGTCCCACAGACAGTCCCTGGGTGGCCATCATGGGGAAGAGGCGCAAACGCCTCCCTCCACTCTCCAGGTATTCAGGGCACGAAGACTGTCAGGGAAGGGGACTAACACGTGCTGAGGATGGGCCAGGTGCCATGCTGGGATTTAATGTGCAAGCCCCTAGAACCTTCTAGAGCCTTCCCAGGAAACAGAGATCGCGTGCAAACACAGGCAGGCCCTCAGCCTCCAAGGCCTACTCCCTGAGAGAGTCAAAACCCAATGTGTGCTTCCTGACCCCAAGCTACATCTCCTGGTGGTGGTAGATTTTCTTGACACAAGTGCCTCTCGGGACCCCAAACCTAGGAGGTCAAACCACAAAAGCAGAGACACTGCAGCAATAAAAAGACTCTGCCCCAGGCCCTGGCAAATGGAGGCAGCCGCTGGAAATCACTAGCCTCTGGGCCTTGTTCACCCACCGAGACCGACATCCGTCCCAGGGCTGAGCTCACAAGCACTCTCTGCACACTGTTTTCCAGAACCTTCCTTCAGAGTCCGACACAGACATCCAATGGATCACTCACGACGTTCACCAGATCTGTCATCGAATTATTTTGACCACTTCCAAAAGTCACATCCACTCTCCCAAAGGGCAAGGCAAAAAGAACGTGGCAGAGACCTTGGAAAGGATTCCGAAGGAATTTGGAGCATTTGGAGCGTGGCCACGTCCCAGGTTTAAGTGATTACTTGTTAGATCTGGAAGCTTCTGGGGTGCCTGGGTGGCTCAGTCAGTTAAGCAACTGGCTTCGGCTCGGGTCATGATCTCATAGTTCATGGGTTCGAGTCCCGCGTCAGGCTCTGTGCTGACAGCTAGCTCACGGCCTGGAGCCTGTTTCAGATTCTGTGTCTCCCTCTCTCTCTGACCCTCCCCTGCTCATGCTGTCTCTCTCTCTCTCAGACAAAAAACAAAACAAAAAACCTTAGTTCTGGAAGCTTCTTTAGAACAGCAGCAGCACCTCACAAATGGAGACCTTTACACATAACACACCGACATCATCCACTTATTATCTGGGCTGCGGGCTCTGACATGGGGCTAGTACAATCCGCAATTCGGCAGTGCCCAAAACAGAAGATTTCACTGGTTCCCTCCACAGTTCATCCTGCGGGCCCAAACAGCTGGCGTCTCAGGGCCTAGTTCCACAGCACAACACGGCCCATTTACAAAGCACCTCCACTGTGCTATGCACCGGACACATTTTATCCACATAACCACCTAAAAGGTGTTGGTCTCGCTTCATACAGAACAAGGAAATGGGGGCTCAGCAAGGCTAAGTAACCTGTTCGAGGCACCCGGTGAATTCTGCAGCCTGGGTTCTCACCCAGGCTGCCGCACTCTGCTCCCCTCACCATTCCACGCTGTCCCTAGCAAACACCCCCCTCCCCGTGTCCCTTGAGTAAGGAAACTTCACCCTGTGCCCCCCAATTCCTGGGCTCTCTCTCACTATCTTCAGCACCTCACGGACTTTGTGCTAGCTGTTTTCAACTTCCCGGTATGTCTGTCCCAGCAGATACCCCCTGCTCGAAGCAGTCCCCTCCGTGATCTGCAAACATTACAAGGACATCAAAACAAAGCTATCAGCTGGGTTCCTGGCTTTCGCAGCCAGTCCAAACTCTTTTGTTTGACTCTCAGACAGCTTATTGACTAGGTGATGGGGTCAGAAGTTTGCTTTCCACCTAGGCTCTTCGAGAATGGAGCCCTGGGCTAGAAGAAGGAATTGCGGGGCAGGGTGGGGAAAATGCACCCAGTCAAGATTTCAGATTTACCCCATCGGCAAGGAAAATGGACTCACAGGCTGAGAACCTGCCGAAGTGAGAAAGGGTTAAGGGAGGAAAAAATAGGAACCAAAGGAACAAAAATCACCTACATCCTGTCCCCTCTTGAATTAACACGGGCATGGGCAACCCACTCACTGGAATGTTCTCAGAGACTCTCTGTGTCCACATGAAGGCGGAGGAAAGTAGGGGAGGGCAGGAAGCTGATAAGCCGAGCGATGCACGCAGCTGCATTTTATAAGATACCTGCTTTCCCACGTCAGGTGTTTTCACACATCTCCATCCCGATCTGAAAGAGGGTCCTCACTCCCCACCCGGTCCCTCCTTCCTAACACACACCCCCCTCACCCTGACCCCGACAGTTTATCTTTGCCTATTGGGAAAACTGTCATTTATCGAGTAATCTACTCCTCATATATTGTTAAACAGACCACAGGGGTTATCAGTGCAGTTGATACAGGAAGATAAACAGCAACCTCTTATGCAAATAGCACTAAGAATGGGAGACTGGCCACAGGACAAAAATCAGACTTTAGGAGAACATGCCTTCTCCTCGGTTCCGAAGCTGGAAATCGCAGGGACCTGGAGAAGCTTCTCTGGATGGGTTCTCCTGTCTCTTTCTTGTAGGGAGGGGCAGCTGTGTGTGTGTGTGTGTGTGTGTGTGTGTGTCTGTCTGTCTGTCTGTGTGTCGGTGTGTGTGTCTGTGTGTGTCCGTCCAACCCGCTCTGCAAAGAAGAGCAGTGGCTTCATGTCTAACTAATAGGATCTCCTTTCTGTGACCATAGGCTTCTCCTTCCTGCACCAGACACTTCATTACTCCGGGATTTCAGACCCACTGCAACGAGCTTTGTTCAGAAAGAGAGAGAAGGTATTCTCCAAGGTGGGAGTGGAAAAAAATTCCACGGAGAACCGGGAGTTCTGGGCTCCGAGCCACAATCCACACGACCGGGAGACACTCCCTCCCCGTGGGCTCTGCCGGCCCGTCTCCGCCTGGCAGCAGGCAGGTCCAGGTGGCATCTTCTGAAACCCTTCTCATTATTTTAAGGGCAAACTCACATCAAGGACCCAGAGGTGAGTGGCTCCAAGTCACAAAAGAATTGCACGGAGAGAGACAGGGCAATCTGCGTCTCACACCAGGCTGCAGGCTGGAGAGGGGGAACCCAGGGAATGACAGAGTCCAGGGCTGGCCACAATGAAAGACCGAATGGAACAGCCTAATTTACACAGGAAGTGAGCACTTACCAGACCCTTCATCTCAACACACAAAACCCTCGGCCATATCTGGAAGCAATTACATCCAGTTAACATGATCTGCTTGCCACCACAATTAACTGCAAACAGAAATATTTTTCACTTTTGCAACAGGGGATGCCAAGGTTTGGCCTGTCCGCGTTACCCGCCCTCCCCTCCTACCCCCGCCCACCCCCCACGCCCCCCTGCCATCGAATGTGGCTGCTGGGGACTATGGAGCAGCTACCCAGCTCGCAAAAACAAAAACCACTCTTGTACCTGTCAGGACACAAAAAAAGTAAAATCGTGGATAGTTGTGAACGGAGGAAGGGGGGAGGGGTGGCGAACACCACCGCGCTGGAGACGGAGGAAGAGGCCAGGCACGCGGGCCCTACACGCGCCTGCCACGCTCACGAGTCCCGCCCCGGTTTCCCACACGCAACTTCAAGGGAAGGAAAATGTTTTTAGAGTCACTCAATTTAGCAGCGTTTCACATTGTTTTTAGGTACCGTCTCTATGCCTTCTGCCAAGGGGACGGGGGTGGGGGTGGGGGGTTGCAGAGAGGTAGACTCGCAAATGTGAGCAGATCCTGAATTTAGCAGAGCATTTAGGGGACAACTGTCACGATTTCACTTCTGCACGGACCACTTCCCCTCCCTACTCGGCGAGAACGCCTTCCAGGCAGCTTTCACCTGCTCAGGAGGGGCGAGAGCCTCTATTTATTTGGGACGAGCACAGTGTTCCACGCAGAGGGGGACGGGCCAGCTCCCCATCTCCAAACCGCCCCCCCTGCTCAGCTGCCTCGATTCACTGACCACTCCCATCCCTTCTCTCTGCACCCAGCCCACCAACTGGAGAAGAGCTGATTTTCCCTGGAGTGACTGTCCACGATGCCAGAGACAGATGGGACAGATCTGCTTTAAAGTTCCGAAAGGAGGCACCATCTCCGGCCGCTTCCCCGCCACAGGCCCGTCTTCCCGGGGCCGGACCCAACGGGCTGCTGTGGTCCCCAATGCAGTCCGCTCCTCTGTCACCAGGGTCCTCTAAAGCAGCAGCAGAGGCGAGGCAGAAGTGACACATCCATTTGCCAGACGGCTCACAAACATCTCCTCTAAAAGAGGCCAAAGCCTCCCGCGGGAACCAGGTCAAACCGCGCTCTTGCCCGCAAACGTCACATTTACAACCGTGACTCGCACGCAAAAGGAGGAAAAACTAGGTAGCTTCTCTTTGGTTCCAAGGCTGTGATGAGGAGGAACATCTTTATAGGTTAGACGGGAAAAAGTACTAGGCCTTCCTTTCCAGTCTTTAAAAAATAACGTTACAGGGGCGCCTGGGTGGCTCAGTCGGTTCAGCGTCCGACTCCGGCTCAGGTCATGATCTCACAGTTCGTGGATTCGAGCCCCGCGTCGGCCTCTGTGCTGACAGCTCGGAGCCTGGAGCCGGCTTTGGATTCTGTGTCTACCTCTCTCCGTCCCTCCCCTGCTCATGCTCTGTCTCTCTCTCCCTCAAAAATAAACATTAAAATAATTCTTAAATAACATTACAACGAGGAAGAAAGAGACCTTTCAGTGACAGCCACAGAGCATGCCACGTGCCCGCCCCTGGGCTGTGTAGATCCAAATGCACCATCCATGGGTAAGATCAGGACAGCTCGATGAAGTCCACGTTAGAACTTCCTCTCAGAGATGAGGAAGCAGGTGGTTAGGCATCTCGGCCCCAGAGCTTCTAAGAGTCCGAGGATAAATTCAAGCCCAGCTTCAACTGCAGACCCAACGCTTCCTTCCCAGCTGCCCACCAGTCTGCAGCCAACACTTCTAGAAACTTCTGACACTACAGCAGTGGAAAAGCCAGCAAATCATCATCCCCTGAAATCCCCCCCACACCCACTCTCGGGGGACAGCCACGCATGGCGGTCCCTCCCCCGCCCACCCCCAGGCTCCACACGCCCATCAAGGCACACGCTCAGCTCAGGGGGGCCCCTGCACAGCCCTCCAGGCATGGAAACGGTTAAGTCGCCCTCACTGAATAAATCAAAAGTTCAAGGCTGCAACATACCACAGTGATTCCCTCTTTACATATGACAAGAGCCAGAGAGGGGCTGAAATCCCAAGCATCCTGACGGGGCCTCCCCGGCCGCACAGGTTACGCAGCCAGGGTCAGGGCCGCGGACCTTTAGCGGCAACATTCATTTCCTGAACAGGGCAAGTCCTCCGGACCATAAAGCTAATAGGGACTTCCTCGCACGGCGAGCAACGGCTGACGGGGCTACTTGTCACTGGCCACGCAGGCGGAGAGCGCTGGTTCCCATTAGCGGGTTATGATGCCAGGTGCTACTAATAAGGTGCATCGGCAAGAAACAAGAGCCTGCGAGGTTGTCTCTCTGGCTCTGGAAGTAATCAGGCCTGGGCTTCAGGGCCGGGGCGGGGGGGGGCCTTATTTCGAGAGAGGGTGGGGGAGAGGGGCGGCATTGAGCCACAGTAGACCCCAACAGCATCCAACCTGCGGAAGGGCTGAAGTAAATACATTTCAAACAACCCCTCCGCATTTCCCCCAACTACCATGAAAGACTCCCCCGAATTAACACTAATAATGTCCCCCCACCGGCGACTCCAGGCCTTGATGGATCACCGAGGGCCATTACGGTCAGCCACATCTGCTTCTCACTACGGCAAAGGGAGTTGTGCCAACATGCTTAATGGCATTAAGATCACAACGCTCAGCTAATCCACTTAGAGACGGACGCACCGGGTGAGGGTGGCGGGGGGCTCGGCGAGAGAGCCGCCCCCCACCCCCCCGTCAGGCTGGGGTCACGAAAGAAGTGGGAAGCAGGGAGGCGGCCTCACATGCGAGTCCCTGCTGTGTGCTTTATGTCACCTGGTACCTCGTTTAACATGTTTAAAACCACACTGAGACGTAAAGGGCTAACCTCGCTTCACAGGAGGAGAGGCTGACAGGCGAAGTCGTTTGTCCAAGCTCACAAGGCAGTGCCAACATTCACACCCACGGCTCTCTGACGTCACAGCTTGCCGCCACCAAGACAATGGTCAGTGGCAGTGTATCTCTCTCACTCCTGACATGCCTGTGCACATGTACAAGTCCTTACTGACGACTGATGGGGGATGGAAACGGCCCTGAAGGGGCGCCCGAATGGCTCAGTAGGAAAAACGAGCGTATGACTCTTGATCCTGGGGTCATGAGTTTGAGTCCCAGGCTGGGTGTAGAGATTACTTAAGTAAATAAACAGCCTTAAAATAAATAAATAAATAATATTTTTTATTTTTTTAATGTTTTATTTTTAATTTATTTCTGAGAGAGAGAGACAGCGTGAGCAGGGGAGGGTCAGAGAGAGAGGGAGACACCGAATCTGAAACAGGCTCCAGGCTTTGACCTGTCAGCACAGAGCCTAATGCAGGGCACGAACCCATGAACCATGAGATCATGACCTGAACAGAAGTCAGACGCTTAGCCAACTGAGCCACCCAGGCGCCCCCGACAAATAATATTTTAAAGTTAATAAATGGCCGAGGGAGCCTAGGTGGCTCAGTCGGTTAAGGAGCTGACTCGACTCTTAAATCTAGAGAACAAACGGAGGGTTGCTGGAGGGGTTGGGGGAAGGAGGGGGGCTAAATGGTTAAGGGGCTTTAAGGATTCTACTCCTGAAATCATTGCTGCACTATATGCTACCTAACTTGGATGTAAATGTAAAAAATAAATTAAATTTTAAAAATGTTAAAGAGAGTCCAACTCTGGATTTCAGCTCAGGTCATGATCTCAGTGTTCATAAGTTCGAGCCCCACGTCGGGCTGTATGCTGAAAGCACAGAGCCTGCTTGGGATTCTCTCTACCTCTCTCTCTGCCCCCTCCTCCCCTCTCAAAAACAGATAAACATTTACAAAAATTTCTTAAATTATTAAAAATAGGGGGCACCTGGGTGGCTTAGTTGGTTTAGCAGCTGACATGGGCTCAGGTCATGATATCACAGTTTGTGGGTTCGAGCCCCGCATTGGGCTCCGTGCTGACAGCTTGGAGACTGGAGCCTGCTTCGGATTCTGTGTCTCCTGCTCTCTGCCCCTCCCTGACTTGTGCTCTGTCTCTCTTTCTCTCAAAAACAAATAAACATTAATACACATTTTCTTAATTATTAAAAATAGTATATGGCCCCAAAGAGGGGAGAAGTCTAAACACCACTTCTAACTGGCCCACAATTTCTCCTCTTCATCAAAATTTCTGTGACTGAGACTTCTCATAACTCAGCCAGCGATGTCCTGCTTTTTGGGAAAGTTCTTCCTCCTAGCTAACTTGGGTTCTTCCTGCTGCAAACTGAGTCCAATCCATTCCTGCCGAAGGAAATGAAGTCTTGAGGTCAGAGTCGACCGCGAGCTAGGCATTTAGAATTGAGCAGGTCCCGGCGAGCTTTCAGCTGAAGTTTCCATACTGACAATAAAGTACCGAGTCCCCCGCCAGCAGCTGCAGACACAACCCTCACGTAGGCAAAACCCAACCGTAGTGTTTCCAGACGGAGCCAGCATAATAAGGACACTGGGGCTTTTAAGGGGAAACAGTAGAAAGGGGAATTTCTGATTATGCTGGCATGAAATTAACAGTGTGGAATTTTTATTTTTGTAAGTGAGTTTCTTTTTCTCTCCCGTTTTCTGGTTTTTGAGTCAGCAAAAAAGGGCCCCATCGCCCGAAGCTGGTCTCCCTGTGTCCGTATGAGATGATAAGATACGGTTCTCCTGGGACTCATGTGGTCCCGACTCTGGAAGCCCTGAACCCCCTGAAGTAAGCAGCCCCCGTGCTACCTTCCTCCTCGCGAGCCACCCGAGGGGACGGGGAGGCCAGAGGGGACCGAGCGATGAGCGTCCTGGTCACCGACTGCGGGAAACACAGAGCCGGTCCTTCCTGATGCCCCCTTCCCTTCTGATTCCATCGGGGGCCGCTGGCCCAAGCAGGGCATTATGGAAAAAACAGTGGAGCCCAAAGCCCTGAGCACAAGCCCCGGCCCCATGGTGGGACGCGTCAGTTCACCTCTCATGCTTCCCTCTGCCCTTCAGGGAATTCACAACTAATGTCCCCCTTACAGCGCAGCCAGGGCGTGTCAGTCTGCCTCTGAATGCACTCAGCACAGAACCTGGTATGTACCAAGCACTGAAAATGCTGTTTGCCAAACCCACCATCAGAAGCATCTTGCACTGGTGGGGGGGGCGGGAGGGGAGCGGAAGGCGCTCTGGAAGGCCCGGCCGCCACGACCCCGGACTGCCGTCAGTCAGCTGGGGTCTGTGCTCCTCTGCCTCGACCACAGCGATGTGCCTGGCCAGCCACAAGCACGGGCTCTCAGGACTGGGTGAGCCTGCTTGGCAGCTGGAACGGAGGCCAGGGGAGTGCTGCCCGGCTAAATTTAAATGAGAACTGGAATGACTCATCAGGCCTCGGGTCAATGGGACAAAGAGTACCCTGGCCACCAGGGTATGAGGAGATCAGCTTCTGGGGGGTGGGGGGGGAACGCGGGTGCTCACGGTGCCCCAGCCCCATATGGTGCCTGGGCCACGGTTTTTACGGTGAACTCACACCTTGCGGGGAAAGCAGGACGTGGCCCAACACGAACACACTTCCTACCCTGCTCTGCCAGTGTGCCCTGTTTCACAACAACAGCAATAGAAACACAACAGCAAACACGCGTGAACACTTACTTCGTGTTACCGTTCCTTGCATTTGACCTGTATTTGCTGATTAATCCATGTAACAACCCAGTGGGACCGTACGGTCATTATTCCCGTTTTATCAGGGAGCACAGAGAGGTTAGGTAACATCACTACGGTCACACAGCTTGGTAAGCAGTAAAAAAAAAAATCAGGATTGTGGCCCAGGTAAGTCCACTTTGCTAATGTGCTATGAGTAAAACATCGGAGGTAGGAAGGTGGGGTTGCCATGGTCAGTTTTTCTTTCCACCAAAATAACTGCCATTGAGTCAGGGCTTTCATCTAATGCCACTGAAACAGAACCTTGAAAACCTTCTGTTACCGAGGAATGTTCTGGAATCCTCCAACAGGCATGCCGAGACACACCTGTATTCATTTATTAAGATTCTGAGCTCTCATCCTCGGGCTGTCAGTTGGACTGGTTTTAAAGTCATTAATTAAAAAAAAAAAATTAAAACTGATTGGAAAGGTTTGTCTCCTGAATTAGCTGAAAGGAGAGTTGTGAATGGAGTTTGATTTTAACAGTTTAGGATAATTGCTATTTTATTTTATTTTTAAATATTTTTATTTCTGAGAGAGAGAGAGAGCAGGGGAGAGTCAGAGAGAGAGGGAGACACAGACTCTGAAGCAGATTCCAGGCTCTGAGCTGGCTGTCAGCACAGAGCCCGATGCGGGGCTCGAACCCACGAACCGTGAAATCACAACCTGAGCCAAAATCGGATGCTTAACTGACTGAGCCACCCAGGCGCCCCCATAATCACGATTTTAAAGATTCATAAACCAAGATTCTAGAACAAGCAGGAGGAAAACGTGTGGCTGAGCTGAACATTCTTCCTCTGCTTCCAGCAATTAGCAGCTCCGTCCGACAGTGACAGCAAATGTAAATGGGACTTTTCATACGGAGATGAAAGACCTGGCCACTTCCCTCCACTGGAAATAAAATATAGAAGAAATCATCTTCAGAATTTCCCAGAGTGTCGTCGAGATCCCAGAGGACTCCGTAACCCTATGCGAGTAAAAGTCTTAAAAAAACAAAGGGTGGACAGGATCAAATCAAAGAGACCCCCCCGCCCGGCCTGTGTTTGCTGGCTGACTGCCAACCCAGATTCCAAAACAGAGCAAAATGCAATTAGCTGAAAGGACTTCATAAGAATGGGAGTGAGTACACACGCAAGGGGCAGAACTTCTTTAAGAACTCAACAATCCAGAAAGAGCTCCTCCAACCACCGAGTTCTACAAACCAAGGAATGAGGCTCCAGGTGAGAAAGAGACTAACAGTGGTCCCGCGCCCCACATCCCGGGAGCTGAGGCCAGAGGCCCAGCCCACTCCCCAGCCACACGCACCACCATGAAACCTCCCGCCATCCTTCCAACCTCACAACTAACGACCCCTCCAAAGGCAAGACTTCCAGAGTCCGGGAGGTTTTAAACGTTAAGTCATTCATCACCCCCCAAAAGGCCACTTCCTGGAAATAGAAATGGATTCAGAAAGGATTTGGGCAAATCTGTGAATGACAGAACAGCCATAAATAGCTACTCAGAGAAGTCGGGCTCCGCCTGACCTTTAGGATTGACGTCAAGGAAGATGGCTACAGCCTCGGACGGTGGTATCTTAGGGATGGTGTTGGCACCCAGAGACTAGGTCAGATGGACCTGACCCAGAATGGCAATGCCCATGTGCTTATATGGCCTGGCGCAGAGCGCTCGGGATGGGGAATCAGAAGGCCAGTTGGGCTCCTGACTCTATCCATTTATAGCTCTGTGACCTTGGCCAAGTCATTTATTGGCTCCAAAGCTCAGTTTCCTCGTCTGCAGGTTGGGGCTAAAAGTGGTCCACGATCCCACTGGATCATCCAAAACCCGCAGGTGCTCCAGAAATCTCAATTGCTCAGACTTCAGAAAGGTACCACGGGTCTTATGGTATTTGCCAGTCCCAGGGACTCTAGGGGAGCACTCTGTAATCAAACACATTAATATTTTTGCAGCAAAACATATGAATATTCAAAGTAGATGGGATAAATATAGCCTCACATCAGTTCAGATCAGGTTCTGCCACTAAATGAGTTGCACAAAACCTTTCAGCTTTCAGAGCTTCTCAGACTTTATATTCACAGATGCGGAATGACAGACCTGTACCCACTGGCGGGGGGGAGGGGGCTGTCGGGCTGAGAAAGTCATTAAAAGTGCTTTGCCAAGAAGAAAGTGCTACAGTTGATAAAAAGCGCTATATTACGGCTGCATCACGAGCAGAGCTTGGTTTGACCTCAGAGGCACCTAAAGCCAGCAGAAGAAGGAAAGGCGACCGAGAGTAAGGGCAACCGCTAAACTCCCCAAAGTGGCCGAAACCAAGGTCAACAGCTGCTGGCCCTCTACATGGTCAACCACTGAAAACAGAGCAGCTGGTCACCTGAGACAGACCAAGGCAAAGAGCCAGGCAGAATCTGTCATCTCAACTGTGTGGCCCGCGCACCCTAGAGCTGGCCCCAGGAAGCCTCTGGGAAGGGCTGCAGACACGGGTCCCGGGAGCTGGCTGAGATCATTCCTTGTGTTTCCCGAGCATCTCTTCGAGACCCAGGCCGGAGTTCCTACTGTGCGTGTGCCGGATACGCCCTGTGGCTGGTCTAACTGGCAGACCTGACCCCACTCTCTGATTCTGCAGCACTTGACTCAGAAACCTATTCAGGCCGGGCTGTGGGAGCCTAGGGAGGCTGAGGGCTACGAATGAAGACTGTTCACACCTAAGACAGCAACACTGCCCCCTGTAATCTTAACAGCACGTGTACAGAACTCCGAGAAAGAAAAGGTGCACCTGACCCAGGTGAGCAGGTCCCTAGAGCAGATCCAGGTAAGCCCACGCGCACAACAGCTCCAGCCTTTTGGAGACAGAGAGAAAGACGAGAGATGAACGCAGTGGAGAGGCCAATCTTCCAGAAGCCTGCTGTGACCCTGCCTCCCTCAGATACTGTCCCCTGTGATGTGAGCACGCTGGAGAAGGTTGTGGCATTCAGACCTTGCTCCTGCATCTGCCTGGAGAATGCTGCTGGTCTTTCAGGTCTGCTGCCCTTCTGGACCCTTCAGGTAAGTGAGCCCCAGCTAATTTACGGAAGGAGTATCTTTGTCCGGTCTCTCCATCAGTCTGTGACTGCAGAGGATGCTGCCCACACAGCCTCGCCAAGGAGCAATGCAGAGACCACGACTTCGCTGTTCTGTTCTGTCTGTGAGTCGCGCCAACAGGCTCTTGCAGCCTGGGACCGAGGGATGCCAGTCGCGGGATTCGTACCAGGCCCTCTCCCTCCTGCGCCACTTCCCAGCCTTCCCGCTCCCCACGCCATACAGGCAACAGTTAATTTCCCCTGGACTCAATCTCCAGGGACACTTCAGTCTATGGCTTAAAAGTAAAACGAAATAAAACCTGTAGCTTGCTACTTTGCCACGTTCATCACTGCTATGTTTCCACTTAATTGCACAGCGTCCCGACTTCTAATTGTTTTGTCTCCTCCTTTTGTTTGTACTAGTGGTTGTGAGAAACAGGAATTAGGGAAGTAGCACCCTAACCCAGGAGCTCTGAGGGAGAGAGGAAAAGCCTCCCACGAAGTGCATCTGATCAGGAGCCAACGGGCGGCCAGGGCGAGCAAGGGCTGAGAAGCCCCAGGAACATTTTCTCCCCTCCCGGCTTTCTTCAGTCCGCACAGCTTTCCACGCGGGGCACTGCCCTCGGCTCCAGTTTCTTGGGCTGCACCAGCTTACTTTCCACTCTCGGTCAAAAGCGCTTTGCCCATGCCAGCAGCCCATAGCCAAGGATCCCTGGGCCAGCGCCTCGCCGTCATAAGCTCCTAGGGACAGGGACATTCTCTGCACCGCCTCATGGCTAGCACAGCCCCAGTGGAAGGCAGCTCTGTGGACACTACACTCTAGAAATCTAGATGCCAAGGGGGGCAATGTGGAGACGTGAACAAAAATGGGGACCGGTGGGTCAGTCCGTCACCGGCACACAGTGTCGCCCACTGCTCTAGGGATTTCTGGATGCTCCTTCATTGATGCAGCACCACGCTCTGCAGACCATCTCCATTTTTAAGAGTAAAACAAAACTCGTAAAGGTTACATAACTATACCACGCTCTCCTGGTGAGATGTGGCTAGGTCCACGGCCCACGCTCTGCGGAGCGCAACACAGCCAGGCCTCCGCCTCTCCCCAGGAGGGCAAAGGGCCCCGCAGACTGGGAGCCTGGACCCCTAAGGGAGAGTGGGATCTTCCGTGGCCCTCCCAGGTGAAGACGCAATCAGGACCAGAGGAGAGCCAGATGCAAAAGTACTTTCCACCAGACCCCATTTCCCATAGCACCTATCTGAAATAATTCACATCCGGAGAAGATGAGAAATCTATCTGGTCAAGTTTGGGGAGGGGGGTTTCCTCTCTAGGAAAGTTTGAGCAAAAACAAACACAGCCTCAGTCTATTTCTGGGTGGTGCAAGCGTCGAGAAGGCACACCTCAGCGGCGGTTATTTTTCGCACCCACCGGAAAAATTCGGCTACAATTAGCTCAGCGGCACTTTCCGCAAGGTAGGTCTCAAAGCAGCGGATCAGGCGGCGTGGGAGCAGGTTCCGGCTGGGCGTGGGGTAACTGCTGACCCCCTAGGTGCCCGCCCTGCCCCCCCACCCTCTCACTCATGCCCCCTCTTGTACCTGAATGAGCAACAGGAGCGGGTAGAAAAAGAGGGTCGCTCAAGTGAAGAATCCACCCCAGATCGGCAAAACAGTGGCCAAGAGGGTGTGCAGGAAATGTTACCGTGGATGACAACAAAATTGGATTTCCTGACACCGTTCACCCGACCCAGGGACCAGAGGGTAAAAGAACGGGCGTATCGTCACAGCAGATGCAAGGGAAAAGCAAACCCACTCTGATCCTGTCCGTATTTACTTAGGAGCAATTCTCAAAACCCTCTGGTTCTGTAGACATGACCCTCTTCAGCACTGAGGGTCTCCAAGGGCCAGCGAAGTACAAGGAGGCTCACACCTGAACCCTGTCTCTGACTCTGTGTGACCCTGGGAAAAGGGCTTAGCATCTTCCTACGTGAAAGAAGGGCACCCCCACCTCAGGGGACCGCCGTGACAAAAATGTGACTCCGCGTAAAGCACTTAGTAGTGAACCAGGCACGTCCTGAGAGCTCAATATATGGTCATTTCACAAAGAAAGAGACAGGGGCCAGAGGGGAGCCAATGCTGGCCCGAAGTCGCATTCCATTCAACGTGAGCAGAGACGGGATGACCCAGGCTCCCATACCCACCCTTCCCTCTAGAATTTAAATCAACTCCCTCTAACCGTGTTGGCAAAGGGCAGAGAATGAGCAGGGAAAGGGAGCAGCGTGCCTGGTGAGAAAGGTTCACCAGGACCGGCTCACATGGTTTAGGCAGCATCCAGCCCCCCCCCCAACCCCCCACCCCCACCCCCTGCGCTCCGGAGCTGTGGGGAGCACTGTCTGGGGACCTGGGGATCTATGTGCCTGAAACTCAGCCACGTGGCCAGATCCGGGCCACAGGAGACCTTCTTCCTCAATCCTGCTTCTCCTCTTCCTCCAGTTTATCAGTCACTCCCGCAAAGGGGACAGGACCCAACAGCAGAAAAATTAAAAGGAAGCCCGAAGGCAAAAGGAGAGGAAAGAGCGTGATAAGAAGCAGGCCCGGTGAGGTCCCCAGCGCTTAGGAAACACCCGAGGCCCTCTCAGCACATTTGAAACATGTGTCTCCCCCCCACGCCCCCCCCACGCCCCCCCCACCCCCGCCCCAGGACTTAGAAAAAGGGTCTGTTCACAAAGAGCAGGGAGGACAGGGGAGCCGGGCCCCGGGGAGTAGCTGGACGCAGAGGCAGGGTGTCAGGAGCCAGCAGCCCGGGGCCGGGCTGTGGGGCGCGGGGCTGCGAGGGCCCTACCTGTGCTGCTCCACCGCCTCGTTGTCCGGAAGCTCCACCCCACACACGCCGCACTGCTCCCCGATGCTCCGGCTCTCCGACTTCATGCCCACCGCCAGCTCGCCCAGCTTGCTGAACAGCTCCCTCTGGATGAAGCCCTGGGGCAGCAGCCCCCCGTAGGTGCTGAAGTCCATGGACACGGCCAGGGCGGGCTGCACGTGGAGGCCAGGAGTCACTGAAGACGGCACGCTCAGCACGGCGTCGGCCTTGTGATTGGGCAACACAGAATAGATGCCCAGAGGCTTCTCAGCCGGGGGCGCAGGGGGCTCGGGGGGACCCGGGGGGCCCTGGGCAGCCTCGGCCGGGGGCGGCAGCGGCTCGGCGCCCTCCTCGCGCCCATAGTGCAGCTCCCGGGCGCTGGTGATGACGCTGCCGCGAGTGGGGGTCCCAGGCCCTTCTCTGCCCCGCTCCTCAACCCTGTCCCCCGTGGTGCCCGCCATGCTGGGCTCGGCGGCCCCGGGGCTGTCCTGGCCGGGCACCTCGTCCACCTGCATCATCTCCGTCTTCACCTCAGCCACCCCGGCGTGCCGCCCGCCCCCGGCCAGGGCCGGCTCCTCGGGCCCCGCGGGGGGCTGAAGAGCTCCCTGCAGGAGAGACTGTCCTATGGTCATTAAACTGTCCACCGCAGCCTTGGTGGGACTCATGGCCGAAAGGCCGAACGGGGCGGAGACGGAAGGGCTCTGGTCCACCATGGGTCCAGGGAGGCTCCGAGCGGCCATGCTGGCGTACCCGCTCTCCTCGCCGGAATGCTTCGAGACGAAGATGTTCTTGAGGTACCGAGCTTTGTGGTCCTCCTCCTCCTCGGCCGCGCCGTCTGCCATGGTGGCCTCCGCGTCGTTGTCGTCGGAGGCCTGGATGGTCTCCAGGATCTTCAGGCACTGCTCCTCCAGGTACTCGATCTCTAAGATCTCGGCTGCGTACAGCAGGTCGTCGAGGTCCTCCGCCTTGGCCTGCAGCGTGGCCGTGTACGCGTACTCCAGAATCTGCTGGAAGGTCTTTGGCGAGAGGAAGTCCAGAGTATAGTGCTGGCTGTTGCGGTGGAAGAGGATCTCAAACATCTTGCTGGTGCAGGCCAGCACGGTCCGGTGGGCATGGAACTCCTGGCTGTCCACCATGATGACCACATCGCACAGCGTCCCGGCCAGCCGCATCTGGTTGGCCTTGCACAGGAGCCCCGTGGGGTGGCTGGGGTTCTGCAGCTGGATCATGCCCGTCTTTGTCAGATCCATGGTGCTCCCCTCGGCTCAGGCATGAGGCTCTCTTTCCTTCCTGGCTCTGCGTGACGGGCCGGGTGGGTCTCCTGGGCCAACCGAGAGGGCTAGAGGGGATTGGGGTGGGGTGGGGGGGGAGGCACGGAGAAAGAGAGGAGAGAATAACAGACAGATTAGTTAGTGTCCCTGAAAGCAAGAACTCGACACAGAAGGGGAGGAAGAAGCTTCCTGGAACTCTGCACATCTGCCTTGACAAGGCCCGGGGAACAGAGGGTGAAGACCAGGTTCTGTCACAGCATCTGGTTCATTCGCTGCTCTGTGACGTCTGTTAGATGAACTGAAGTGAAATCCTAGGACTCCTGCGCTTCTTTGCGTCTGAGAGTGAGGGGCTCCTGCACATGGCCAACGTGCATCACAAGGAAGTGCCCGGCACTCGCTCTACAGGAGTCCGAGGTTAACCCCTTCCTTTAGCCAACTAAAGTGATCCATCGCACTCTCAACCCCGTGCGGGAAACCTCATCTTCTAAACAAAGTTTTTCTAAATCCCGCCTCACTGGGGCAGCGGGAGGAGCATGCACAGGCCTACCTGGAGCTGGCAGCCTGCAGGCCCAACCCCGACAAATCCGCAAGCCAGGGCTCTCCTCTGGCCCATCTCATGGTCGGCCGACGCCTCCTAGGCCTCTGCCCTTCCTCTCTTCTCAGGGCTGCAAGGGATGGACCGCCCTCCACCCTGATCCCTCCTTAGGCCACGACAGGAACACACACACACACAACGCCCACGCTAGCCTGGCTGACTTCCACTCATAGGTGCCTCAGAGCTACTGGAGACGCAATCCTAAATCTGGACTGTGTGTGTGCCTGGGCACGTGTGCACACAGCAGCCAGGGAGAGTGAGGGAACACGAGTGCACATACTTATAGGAGGTGCTGCATCTACCCCCTGACCACAGGTGCCGAGTGGACGGAAGGTCTACAAGTTGTAGGAGAGTGCGTCACAAGATACCTAGAGATCGTAGGAAACACGCACCCCTATTATAGCCAGGAGTGCACGCGCTAAGTACGTGAACTCCCAAGCGAGTCCCACAGGCTCCCAGGTCCTGTGCCAGGAGCAGCAATCGATGCTGGCCGCTGCGTGAAGGCACCAGAAGTGATTCTGGCACCAGGGTCAACCATGTGAGTTACAACCAGTATGAAGAGAGTACAGGCTGGGAGACAAAGCCCTCTCCCAAAGTATCCTTTGGGATCAGTTAGAGGGCTCCGGGCCCCCCTAACCGGTTGCAAGTGTTAGGCCTCACGCAGACCCAGGCGTCCCCCAGCCTCTGCCTTGCGAGGCCAACGCTGCAGTGAAATGAACCAGAAGCCAAGCACAGCACAGGCTCTGGCTGCCTCTTCCAACACTGCTTGCCTCCGCCCCCAGAAGGAGCCCTATTGGCTCCGGAGCCGCAAATCTCACGCAGAAAGGGTTAACAAGACGGCTGGTCAAGACACTTTTGCTGCCCACCCTGGGGTGGGGGCTTAGGCCGTCAAGAGTGGAAGCGCCACTCACGAGCGCCTTGCCACCGCGCGCCTTCCTTCAGACCTAGGGGCTTGGGGGAACTAGGACGGGCAATCCAAAGAATGGAAGCTGAGCTACCCGAATTCCTTCCTTCCCCAAAGCAAGGGCCCTAGGGCCTGCGGGAAATCGGGGTGCTCTCGGCCAGCCGGCCCCCCACCCGCCGGCTGCAGCGCCCAGCGCGGCGGCGGCGCGGGGGAACGCCGGCGCTAACCCGCCGGAGCTCCGGGGATCGATCCTGCTCTCGCACGCCCCCCGTCCCAGCCCCCCCCCCCCCCCCCCCCCCCCCCGGAGACTTGGAAGCGACTTCAGCAAACTTGGGGAAGCAACTTTTCCCGGGGAGCCCGACGGCGGGTTGGGGGGGAGGGAGGGGAAAGCAGCCGGCTTAGGAAGGAGGAAAAGCGAAAGAGACCGGGGCGACGGGCGGGCTGGACGCCGGGGCGAGAGCGCGAGGCGGCGGACCCGCCCCGCCGCGAAGGGGAAGCACAAAAGCCCGACAGCGAGTGGTGGTGGAAGGAAAGGCGAGAGGGGGTCTGCCGGCCCGCCCCCTCCGCCCCAGGGCCGTGACCCCCGGCCGCGGCAGGCTGCGAGCGCCCCGGGGAGCGGGCGGGCGAGCCGCGGCCCCGCGCGTCGGTGCGTTCCGGGGGGTGCGCGGGCGGGCGAGACGGCGCGCGTTTGGAGAGCACGCGGGAGCGTCCGAGGGGCTGCGCGAGCGAGCCGCCGGCGCGCCAGGCTGGGCAACGCATCCCGAGTGCATCAGGTGCAGAGCCGGGGCTCCCACCCAGCGCGGCCGGGAGCGCACGGCCGGCTCCGGTGCCACGGCCGGTCCCGCCGAGAGCCGAGGACGGCCCGGAGCCCCGGGGACCCTCCGGGGCTCCGCCACGGCCGCCCCTCCCCCCCCCAAATCGGGTGGGGAGTCCAGTCCAATCCAGAAAAAAAAGAGCCCACCACGTTTTTCAAAGAGAAAGACGACCCAAGGGAATCCGAGTCCTGCTCCCCTACGCCCCCAGATCCACTCCTCGGAGCCTCCGATTCTAGCTTCCCAGCCGGCCGGCGAATAAACACAAATAAACCACAAGCCTATCGCGCCCGCGCACCGGTCCGCATACATATGAGCACCCACCGGCTCCGGGCTCCTCCGCCGGCCGCTGGGGCTACAATGCCTCCGGTTCCCCAGCCCTCCGCTCGCGCCCTCAAGCCCCGGCAGACCGCTCTGCCCCCCACCGCTCGCCCCGACCGTGCCCTAGGGCGGAAGGGTCGGGGAGGCAGCTGCGCCCAAGCTGACAGCCGGGGCTCCCCTCCTAGCCGACCCCCAACCGGCGGTGGCGACGGCTGCCGCGGCAGGAAAGGAACAAGCCGAATAAAATAAGGACCAGCCCGGCGGCCGAGCGGCCGAAGGGAGCGCGCCCCTCGGACCTCTCCAGCCCCGGGGCGCCCCGGCGCGCGCCTACGGCTGGGCGGCGCGCCCCTCCCCGGCCCCTCACTCACCGCTGCCGAGCCGGGCGCTGCGGGGTGGGTGTGCGTGCCTCTTGGGGGTGTGTGCCTGTGTCGGGGAGGGGTGTTGCTGGGAACTGTTGCTCTCGGTATCACGGCGGCAGCGGCGGCATCGCCCAGCAGTTCGCAGTACCCGCTCTCATCGCCCTCAACTCCTCTCTGCTGCGAGGTTAGCAAATCACCACCGGCTGCGGCGCCTCCGCCGCGTCCCACGTCAATGCCGAGCCCCCTCCCCTGCGAGGCCCCGGCGCCTCTCCATCTTTAGTGCTGGCGGCCGAGCCCGGCTCGCTGCCCACAGCTGCCCCCCTTCCCTCCCCCCTCCCGCGCCGTCCCCGGGCTCAGCCCGCCCACCCCGCCCCCCCGCACTGGCCGAGCCCGCGCGCGCTCCCCGCCCCACCCCTCCCCTCCCCTCCCCTCCGCTCCGCCGCCTCCCCTCCCCTCCCTGCTCGGCGCGCCGCGCTCCGGGCTTCGCCTGACATCTAGCTGCTGCTGCTGGGGCGCCGGCGGCCGCGGCTCACCGGCCCAGCCGAGAGGGAAGAAGGAGCGCGCGGAGAGCCGTGCCAGCGACTGGGAATCCTCGGTGGGGGCAGTGGAGGTGAGGGGCGAGGAGCAGCCCCCGCCTTCGACCCCAGGTTTTTAATTTCCTCTGGACGCGGGTTTTGTTCTTCCTGGGGCGCGGAGTGTCGTCCCTGGCTCCAGTGTTCGCCCGGGTTCAGTGCGTGTCATCTCGCCTTCCACTTCTCTGCGGGCTCGGGGCTGCATCCCCTGTACCCCGACATCAGTTGCAGAAGGGCCCTTTCTCAGCCCGAGCCCAGGCCTTCTGTGTCGCCAGGCGTTGGGCAGCTGGATCGCGAGAAGTCTCCAGGCGCCGTTCCCAGGCCCTGGTGAGCCTGGTGCCGGGGGGATCCGCGGAGCTCGGTCGTCCAAGGGAGACCCCTGTCCCATTGTAGCCGTCACGATCCCTGGAGGAGAGGAACTTTTCCCCCTCCCGGTCCTGAGCATTCCTTGGGCTTTGTCCCCCTGGGAACCTGATTGGACACAGTTCCCGAGAGCTGCGCCCTGCTCAGCGCAAAGTCTTCAGGGGGCGAGTGAAAGCTTGAAAAAGCTTAGAGCCCCCCAAAAGTGCCTCTTCCTCTCAGCTGGCCGCTCCACTTAGAGGGTGGCGTTGAGATCACTAATCTCGGGGTAGAGCAACCAGAAAAAAAATCTGCCCTTTCTCGGGCGCTGGAGCATCCTTCTCCCCCCCCCCCCCCCCCCGCCCCTTCATTTCCCAGGAACTTGGCAAAGGTAGGGGGCAAGAGGTTGGGAAGCTCTCTTCTGGGCACCGGCCATGGAGCCCAAGTAAAGTCTGGGACCTCTGGAATGAAGGTGTTGGTGGAGGGCGCCCTCCCTGGGTCTCCAGACAGTCAGCCCCGGAGGTCAGTCTTAGGAACGAGGGGCTTCGGGAGACCAGTCCCCACACTTGCCCCCTGACACGCTGGTGCGTCAGAGGTTTGCGCTGGAATATAATCACTCTCCGATGCTTGCCTCTGGTACTGCCCCAGACCTAGAGTCAGGCCCAAAGAACTATAGGGTCATGGAAAGTGGCAGACACCAACTAGAGGCAAAACTCTGCTTCTGGGCAGCTGAAGGCCAGAACTAGAAGAGCTCGGGGCTAACCGGAGCGGCTGAGGCAATTCCATCCCAGCAAGTGTGCTCCTGCCTCCTCCCAGCAGCCAAAGCGCTCAGCCCTGCAGGGGTCAGGAGAGGAGAGGGCCGAGAAGCACACTTGGAAGTGAGGGGACCCAGCCAATTACCCTCTGACAGCAGTGACTAGAGCAACATCCAGCCCAACCCTGGAAAAGCATGGTCCCTGGGTGTTCGTTCTGATTAACGATAAAGAGCAATGATCCCTGTTCCGGACTGCTTTTCTAGCTAACGTCTGCACTGTCTGCAAGGGGAAAGAGACTTAAAGTTAAAGAACTGGTCTGCAGGGAGAGCATGCGGAGAGAGAGCGATGGAAGAAGAGAGACCTCACCAGGGAAAGAGGAGAAAGTCCTCGAACTTGTTGAGCCCTTGCGCAGATGGTGCCTGCTCAAGGTTGCTGCCTCGCTGTCCCCGTCCACCTTCCAGCCCCTCCTGAGTGCAGCAGCAGCAGAAGCGCACAATTAACCCTTGATCCGAATCTCCTATTAATCCTCAAATCACAGAAAGGGAGAAGCCCTGGAAACAATGGGAGAGGGAGAGCCGTCCCTGCGTGGTTCCCTGGCCTCCCCCCCACCCACTCCGTGCCACATTCTCTCTATGCGAAAATCTCCCTTGCTTCATAAACTCTGCCCATTAAAAAGCCCAGCCCTTGTTAGTGAGTGTTAAAGAGAGATTAATGCCTGAATTTAAGAGGTGGAGAAGGTAACAAAAAGAAGGAAGGCAGACGAGGCTGTGGGCTGAGAGCCAGCACTGGGCTCCAAGCAGTTCCACTTAGCGCTAGAGGCTGGCAACGCAGCAGTTTGATAAGGTTTCTTGGGCCCAGATAAAGTAGCAGCAGCTCTTCCACCAAAACCAGCACCATTTATAGCCAGAGCTGTGTCCTTGGGTCCCCCGAAGGCTGATACAATCCCCAGCTCAGAGAGCTCATATGGCGGGGCACCTTAAAAACAAGCAGTATGGAAAATTACAGGAGAAAACTCGCGCTCTCTCTCTCTCTCCCTCTCTCTCTCATGTCCATGTATTGGTTGCGATTTTTTTTTTTTTTTAACTTCTTGGTGTGGTAAGGAAAGCTGGGACATCAGTTGGGACAGGCCTAAAAAATAAGAGAGACCTCAGTCTTGTGGGGAGGTCATGCTGGAGACCCGGGAATTGATTAATTGACCTTTGAATAGAATTCCACGTTAAATCTTGTCATTCCCTCCTCTCCTCCTTTATTCTCATACCTCCCATGGGTAGCAGGCTTTCGGAGCTCAGTTTGTGCAAGAAGGGGATATAGTAGGTCTAAGGGATCTTACAGGGAAAAGCCTGTGGGAATAATCACTCGCTGTAAGCACCGACTGTGAATCTTAACACATTACCCATACCGTGTGATGTAAATGTGTGAACTCTATTCAGGCAGGTGCTATTATTCTCCCCATTTCTTAGATGAGAAAACTGAGGCTCTGGAAGAGGTGAACCGCTTTACCCAAGACTGTAGGGCTGGTGACCGTCAGAGCTGAGGCTTCAACTCAGACCATTCCGACTGCAAAGCTCCTGATCTTAACTTTGAGACTGCACCATTCCCCACTGAGTCAGACCACCAGGTAAACAGACTTTCCCTCTAAACAGACTTAGATCACTTCCCCCTCCTTCCTCAAAATCGCAGGCAAAAGTTGAGGAGGGAGTTTTGAATTACAATAAAGCATCAAGGAACAGATTGCCCCTGAAGAAGGCTCATAGTGTGTTTTGAGTATTCTGTATTCTGATTGCGTGTTAATGAAATGTTGCAATTCATTCTGTTTCAACACCTCAGCTGGAGAATAGTTGTAAAATTTAAAGATAGACTTTCCTATCATGATGAATAAATCAAGGACTCCTACCTCTGGGCGAGAAGCAGCCACTTTGCATACTAAAACCTCGAGATGAGTCGGAAAGAGAGCCTCTTTGCCGAGGGATACCTGCAGTGAAGCCCCTGAAAGGAAAGAGTCTCCTGAGCAATTGAGGACTCCATGTTACCAATGGAAGATGCGCCAGCTGTCACATGGACGCTTAGATCTTTGACCCACTGGGGACTCTTGGGGAAAGATACAGCAGATCTATTGCATCCTTTCCTGGAGACAAAGGACCTTATAATGCTTCAAGGTCATAACTGCAAATTGCAGTAGATGCAAATGACGTCAAAAACGAAACAAAATCAAATTTATCTTCTGTGCATATGTTGATGGTTTTCTTTGGTGCATCTTTTTTTTTTTTCAAAGTTTATTTATTTATTTTGAGAGAGAGCACGCACGAGCAGGGTGATGGGGAGAGAGAATCCCAAACAGGCTCCACACTGTCAGCACAGAGCCTGATGCAGGGCTCGAGCTCACTAACCATGAGATCGCGACCTGAGCTGGCGTCTGGATGCTTAACCGACTGAGCCACCCAGGTGCCCCTTGCCGTGTTTTGTTTTGTTTTGTTTTGTTTTTTAAATTCTCTCATGTCACGTTTTTAGATGTCCCCTCCAAAAATCAGAGGGGGAGGTAATCAGGTGACCTGTGGATTCTGGTTAGTTGAAAGCAGAAAACCAAGTAAGAAGACAGCTTCTCTAATTAGTAATTTTCATCTCTTTCCCTGACAGAGGCCAGGCTGGTGGTGTTTGCGAAGTCGGGCTTCTCCTCCAGGTGCTAAGTATGGCCTTCCTCTCGTCTGCTGGGCAGAGCATGATTTTCAAAGGGAGAAGAAGAAGGATTATTTCTTTTAGCTCCTAAGGCCTTGGGTCACTTGACCCCAAGATCTTCCTGACTGAGGAAGAGAAAGCTTTTTCTCCCCTCTCTCTCTCCCCAGCATATTGCAAATGGTGTTGAGACCTAATGTTGTCAACTCAGACAGCAAATCTGAGTTGTTATTAGTGCAAAGATGCCCTGAGGGGGTAGGCAGTGTGGATGGAATCTGCAGTGGGTGTTATGGGGAAGTGTGGCTATAATTATAATGGGATTTAATGTACACTGGGATCAGATGATGGCAGCCATTTAAAAAAGAGATATTTAATAAGAGAGGTCCCTTAATGACAGGCAGCAGGGTTCAGGTCATTACGGAAGAAGCACAGTGTTTCACTGGGCGTCACTACCATGTGCCCGTTTTATGGGCGTCATGACAAAGCTCTGGGACGAGACGTAGCCACCACTGCTGCCAGCTTAATGTTTTAACGTTGTCTTCTTTGAAAGGGGCTCCTGCATTTAGGAGAAAGGCATTTTCTCTCTCTCTCAAATACGCATAAGCACCAACACACAGGCCTAGGGCCAGTGCTGCGTAATTTTGGTGTTTCTGGAAATCTGCTTTGCTCTGAGAAAAAGGGCCTCGATTTCCAAACTAAAGTTCTGTAGCTGTCCAAGGGCGAAGGGTGCGGTCCATACAGTGTGTGCGAACTGAAGCAGCATGACTGCCATTACTTGTAAGGGGAGTCTTACAGCTAAATCCCCGGGTACCATGCTGGAAATTAGTCCCCAAGTCCTGATCGCAAACGGGGACTTTTTTTTTTTTTTTTGGTAACACTTTGGTGTTTCATTGCTGGGAGGCCCGGAAGAGGGGAAGTATGGACTATTTTCTTATGCTGCTTAACTTTAAATAGCCCTCCAGTCTCCAGAAGGACCTGCCTTAGTGTCAAGAATTGTCAAGAGGGCTTGGAGACCGCCCCTCCTCCCAGGCCAGAATCTCAGCCCTGGCCCTGTGACCTGGCTGTTCTGATAAACATAACAAGGCATATTAATTCAGGTAATGCTGCAGTCAACTCCAAACCAGTGAAGGGCTATGGGGTTGCCAGTTAGGAAAAGAAAGATCCTGGTTTTGAATTTCAGATGCTTTTCTTACTGTAACTATGTTCCGTGTGATATTTGGGATATACATACACTAAAAAGTTATTCATTATTGATCTGAAATTCAAATGTAACTGGGTGTATTTCATTCGGCATCCCTACTGAAGACAATAAAGGTTTATTTCTTGCTTATATAAGTTCACAGTGGGTGTTCCTAGGAGGCAGGAGCCTCCCCTCCTCATTGTGATTCGAGGATCCAGGCGCCTTCCAGCTTCCCTCTGCCATTTTCCTTACTCAGCTTCCAAGGTCTCTCAGTGTTCATGGGGTCAGGCTGCAGAAAGGGACGGGGCGCGGGGGCCGCCACGCGGGAGATTGGATGGGCCCGTTCTGGAAGTGGCCCTTCTGCTCACAGTCCATTGGTTGCCCAACACTCGGTCACATGGCCTGTACCGAACAGCGAGGTGAGATGAAAAATGTTAAGCCCATGTGTGCTCAGAAAGAAATCTGGAGGAGAGCTGGCATGCGTCCGCGAGTGCCTGAGCTGCCCGCGTGTCTCAGCTGGCTGACACAAGCAGCCCCCCCTCCCCACTGGCGTCCGGAGAAGGACTCTCAGCCCCGGACTGGCTAACTAACGGCTCTCCGGACTGGGCGTGAGAGGCCACTGCGGGAGTAACGAGCGGGTGTGATTCAAATCAATTCATTTTAATCCAATGCCAATTAATAAATATTTATTAATGCTCTTAGGATATTGAGAAACGCTTGATTCTAGGCCCCCGAAGGAGACATAAATTGAAATAGAACCCAGTATGCCCTCAAGGAGCCGCATAGAATTAAATTCACCAGCTACCCTCAACTCGTATCTATATCCCATTGATTTTTTTCAAAGGTTGGTGAAAAACCTATAGCTGCAAAGAATTCGGCCCTAAATCCTGGGATATAGGATGCTCCCTCCTCTCCTAATTTCCTAACACACTTGGTGTCTATATCCATTCATTCATTCATTTATTCATTCATTCATGCATGCATGTATGCGTTCATTCAATTAGTTCATTCACCCAAACTCAACAAGCAGAGTTCGGTTCTGTTTGACAGCGAGCTGGACTCTGTGAGTTGGGAGTAGCAGCACCAGGTTGAAGGAGACTGAGGCCCTGCCTTCCAGAAACTCACAGAGGAGCGGGGTGGTCAGAATGCATGTAACTCAGATACCAGGCAGAGATGGTGGTAAGTACTATGATAAGTGTGCGAACAGGGCTAAGGGAGTTAGGGAGGAGGGAGAGATTAATTCGGACTCGGGGGTGGGGTGGCAAAGATCGCATCAAGAGCCAACAGTGACTTCGCAAAGAGATGCATGAATCTGCGGCAAGGAAGGCTGAGTCAAAGCATCTGGCTCCCAGCCCCCCGGGCACCCCGCGGGTGCCCACCAACTCAGCCCTAAGACAGGCAGTGAGCTTTTCTCAGCGAAGAGCTCCATGGCGCCCTTTCATTTTATCTTAAAAATTTATACAGGGCGCCTGGGTGCTTAGTCGGTTAAGCGTCCAAATTCGGCTGAGGTCATGATCTCACGGTTTGTGGGTTTGAGCCCCACTTCGGGCTCTGTACTGAAAGCTAGCTCAGAGCCTGAAGCCTGTTTCAGTCTGTGTCTCCCTCTCTCTCTGACCCTCCCCTGCTCATGCTGTCTCTCTCTCTCTCTCTCTCTCTCAGAAATAAAGAAAACATTTTATTTATTTATTTATTTATTTCTAGGAGAGAGAGAGAGAGACAGCGTGAGCAGGGGAGGGTCAGAGAGAGAGGGAGACACAGACTCTGAAATAGGCTCCAGGCTCTGAGCTGGCAGTCAGCACAGAGCCCGACGCGGGGCTCGAACCCACGAACTGTGAGATCATGACCCAAGCGAAAGTCGGACGCTTAACCGACTAAGCTACCCAGGCGCCCCTTTAACTGCCTCTTCTGCTAAGCGTGCTCTGCCAGCTCTGCGGGAACGCGGATGGTGGTTGGGTTTTGCTTCTGTACCTTGGCACCTGGTAAAAGCAAGTTCCTGTTTGTGGTGGGAAAGCGGCATGGCCGCTGGGGAAAAGCAGATAGGAAGGCAACCTAGGATGGCCCTGCCCAGGACCTCACGGAACCACCGGTCGATGATCTCCTCCACCACTTCCCCCTCCGTCCTGTGAATCCCCAGGGCAGCACAGAGCCTGGGAATGTGGGCTCTGACTTACTCTCCTTAGTCTGTGTTCAAATACCACCTCCCACCTCTCGGGTGATCTCAGGTCAGTTACTTAAACTCCCTGACTTGCAGTCGCAAACTGGGACCACGATGATACTCACCAGAGCAGCTTAGGAAGAGCCTGAAGGGGCGCCTGGCCCACAACGAAAGGAAGATCTGAAAATGTTCCCTCTTCCTAACGATGATGTCAGGTCACGCCTCTTTCCGGCCTTCCCCTACAAAATGCCTTCTTATAACTGGAGTAAAGTGTGTGATAGATAAACGTTAAATCACTCGGTGCCCTGTGAGTACTGACATCACCATAGCCGCGTGCCTCCATCTGCATCCCCGGTCTCCCAGGCTTGTCCCGTTTCTTCGGATGGGGTGAGGCACAACAGGCAAATGGAGAGCAGGGCGGGGTGTACAGGGTGGCGGCGTCGATCTTCACCCCGTAGCATGACGTGTTTATTAGTGTGTACGCACGTTAAACGCAGCAGCCGGTTTTCCCTGAGTTAAATAGCAGTCATGCCCAACTGGCTCTCCATGTACCATTACTCCAAGTGATTGAGCCAATTTCTCCCTCTGCCGTGAGTTTAAGTTGTAAACCTCTCAGCCAGACAGGGAGGCAATGATGGGCTGCCTGTTGTGATTATTATTAACCTTTAGGATTACGCTCACAAGACCAGGGGGTCTGAGGAGAAGCCCAGGGCGAGGCCGATGACCACAGACGCCCGCCGGCCCGCCTCCACCCAGTCCACACGCGCGCGCGTGCTCACCTTGGCCTTGCAAGGAGGCTCCCGTCCACCTGCTTCCTGGGGTGAGTGACCCTCTCGCTGGGGAAGGGCACAGTGTTGGGCGTCCTCTGTTCTGTGTGGCTGGGAATAGCAAGGGGGTTTCTGGGAAAGCTGGAAAAGTTGCAGGAAGCTGGGTGCCTTGATACTCAAAAGTCATCTGTCCGCGGCGATTTATTTCTCTTTGCCATGTATGAGCCAGAGGCGAAGTGATCCAGTTGAAACTTGCAGGGGCAGCGGCCGCTGCCTAGCTGCCAGCTGGTTCACGCGGATCATAATCGTGCTGGGTACCAAGCGTCCCAGAGGGCCGCAGGGCTGCGACGGGGTGTTCAGCGAGCTCTCTCCATCCCCAATCCTGACCTCCCCTGGCTCTCTGTCTTCCATTCCCTAGTTCTTTCCCTCAGGGAAGCGCTTCCTCGTTGACTAATCAGAAATCGGCAGAGATGGCATTCCCTGAGTGCAGGCAGCTTGCTTGGATTTTCCCAACAGCTTGGCGACCGTCCGCTGAAATCTCTGGGAAGGAAAGAGATGGAAGGAAACCCCCCGCCCCGCCCTCGCCTTGGGGTGTTTCTGTTGCTTCTTTGTTAAAAATCCAAGGATTCCCATCCATAGCACCCAGAGGGAAGTATGCAGACAAAGCAAACACAATTCGGCCCTTGGAAGGGTACCATCTAACAAGCAAGACTGGAATGAATCCTCAAGTGTAGGTTGTGAGCACGTGGGGGCTGTACTTTTGCTTCCTTGTTTTCCAAAATAAAAGGAGGGGGAGGCACTTGGGCTCATAGGCACCCTGTCCCCTCCTCGACCCCCCCCCCGCCCCCCGAACCTGCTTGGGATAAAAAATAACAAAGTAATCACTGAAGCCCAAATCTGACCTCCCCATTTCCTCTGATCTTGATATTGATTTGATAGGCTTAAAAAATTCAAGTCATGCCTCCAACTTATTTCTGCCATGCCCTGTGCCAAATGCTGCTCACTGCTTACAAACACATACAGAGGAATTACTCAAGGGAACTGGCCATTTCCCCCTCCAGACAAGTCCATGAAAGGGGTGCTGCCTTATTCCTACGACAGCTAAAGAAACTGAGGCAGAGAGATAAAGCAACCTTCCTCTGGCCACGCAGCTAAGAAGGGGGGCAGCCAACACGCACACTTTCATATCCAAGCCCTCGGGTTTGGGCTCTGTCGGGGGCTCTGTTTCTTGGGGATTGAACGCTGAGGACCGCCCCAACTTTGATCCAATGGCTAGCGGGCAAGAGTGGGAGTGGGGAGGAAGCTTTCCCCCGTGGCCAGAGTTTCTTCACAGTTCCCTACAAGCAATGAGGAAAAAGTACGTTTTCAGCGTAACCCGCTAGGGAAGCAGTAGAGGAAATGGTGGGGAAAATCTTTAGCGAGGGACATTCTTTGTAGTGACAGAGTTTAGGGAAAGATATTCACAGTGCTGCTGTAACATGTCAGGAATTGTGAGAAGTGAGCCCGGGTCCTGGAAAGAGGGAAAGACCCTGAACGTGCTGGTTGTAAGCAGACGGGGCATCCCAAGGTCTTTCACACCTCGTGGCCTCTAGGTAGAAGGGGAAACTCGAAGCAGTAGATTAATATGAAAAATGGATAGGCTGGTAGATCTGTTCCATTACTTGCCATACAAGGACCCCCAGGCCCTGGTGCCTGCCCCCTGAGGTACATGAGGCATGACTGGAAGGCAAGGCAGTTAACTTTGCGATGAGCACACTGGAGCTCGACAACCGGAAAGGGTCGCCTTCCTCAAAATGCCTGATAGACTCCAAACCGAAAGGGACTTACAGCATCATCTAGTCTCATCTCCCCATTTGGCCAGAGGGGAGGCGGAACAGAGAGGCAGTACGGTGCTCCCAAAGCTATAGGCCACTTCGAGCCAGGACTTGGGACCAGAGCCCTTTGGGAGCCATCCCGAGGGGGTCACTGAAGTCGGCCAGGTCTTCTCGGAAATCTTGTGGAACTACCTGCAGAGCACACACATAGCGTGGAGCTTTGGGAAGTCTTCAGCTGTGGCATATCTTGCCCATAGAGGAAAGATTTGATTTTCAAAACAAGCACAAGAGGGTGAGGAAGCTGGATAATAAAATTTGAGGTCAAAACTGGAGCGATTGGAGATTACGAGGCTGAGATTCTCCTGTGGCTCATAACCTAGCAATGATAGCAATAGAGTTGTAAAAAGTATATCAGCTTTCCCGTGTGGCCAGTTGGAAGCATGTGTATACATTTGGAGATATATTATCTATCTGTATCTCTTTATATATGTGTGGGGGTATACATAAATATACTTACAAGCATATGTGTACACACATACACACACACATACACACACACACACACACACACATACATACATATTCTCACACGGTAGTTTAAAATTGATCTTGGTACTTCATAGTCATGAGTCCTACAGGCACAGTCCACGAGCGTGTTCCTTTGGGGGTTAGTAATGGTGACAGTCATACAAAGAAGCAGTATGTCCTGCTATCTGGGCTTTGGAATCAGACTAATGTGGGTGTCAAACCCAGGCCTGTCATTTAGTAACAATATAAAATTTGGCAGATTTCTTAACTTGAGCCTTGAGGTCTCTGTTACCTCAAAGCAGATAATGAACTTGGCCATGACCCCACAGTTTGTTAGGGGCAGAGCTGGGACATAAACGTAGGCCTATCAGATTCCCCACGCTGCCCCGCTTCGGGGCACCCCCTCCCCATCCCCCACGCTTACAGAAGCAGAGGGCTATTCCCTCTGAGGAAGGCGGTCGTCCAGACTGGAGGGGAGGTCTGTAACTTGCCCAACCTTTTCTTTTTAAAGCCATCTCTTCAACTCTGTGTGAAAGGAGCAAATAGGTTAAAGCAGATATGATTCCAGTGATATGTATGTCAGACTGAAGTTTTAAAACAAAGTTCTCTCCCACTCCCTCACCCAGGTCTAAAATTAAAATGCCAAAAATACTACCGGGAAGAGAAATTTGGTGAAGAGCAGGAAAGACTATAAATTGACTACAGAATCTACTGCAAGACAAGGATTTCTCTGGTTTATTAAAGCCCCAAGATACACGAGCTCCCAGTCATCTGAGGGGATATTCTTTCAAGGGAAAGACCTCAAATAAACTGCACCAATATTTGTGTGGAAGCTCTTTGCAAAGACTTAATAATATCCCATTTTCCCAGAAAGAGACTTTTCCTTCTATTGAGTTTACTACCTATTGAGTGCCTTCAGTAACAAGGGGGAAAAAAAGTAATCATGGAAGACGGTCATTTTTTTCTCCCTCCACATCTCTTTGGAATGTTCTGGAATGTTTATGTATTGATTTTTGTTTGTTTGTTTGCTAGGCAGATTGGATAAAACATGGTAAAATTGTAAGAACACTGGAATTCAGTGGAAATCAGAAGGCTTGGATTCAAGGCCCTCGATGCCAAATACTTCCTGTGCCACCCTGTGTGAGTCACTCAACTTCTCTGTGCTTCAGTGTTCTCTTCTGTAAAAATGGGGATCTTAAATGGAAAACACCTTGACCATTTTAAAGTGCTTGCCCTGTACTTTGAGATGAGCCATAAGACCTCTTCCTAACTTACTGTCTGATCGTGAGCAAGTGACTTTCCATCCTTGGGGCTCCACTTGCTTGAGGATAGCATGAAAATAGTAGTGTGGTTTTCTCGCCAAGCCCCCTCTAGTTATCAAATTCTATGACGTTCTGTGAACTTTGTCGGATTCACTGAATTTAGGTGCCAGCACCTTCTGAGGGACAGAAGGTATAAATGGGCATGTGTTTAAAGTTAGAGTTCCCTCTTTATCATAGCTTTGATTCCCATGAGGAGGGAAGGAAGGTGTTGGGGAGCCTCCTACCTCCACAACAGGCAAAGTGGGAGACGGCAAGCTGGGCTTTGGCCTGGGCAGGAAATGGTAGGGTGCTTCTGTCAGTGATGGCTCTCGGTGGTTCTAGAAAGGAAAGGAAATATCAGCGGTGAAGCCATGGCCAGGTCATAGAGGAAGGAGAGGGGTGGGGGCAGGGCAGCTGTTGTTACGGGAGTGTTTAGCTGTGACCTAAATAAGGTGTCCTTGGTACAGAGAGGGGGATGGAAAATCAGATATAGATACTGATACAGATATGCTACTTTGAATCAGGGCCAGAAACACATTTGTTCCTCACCTGTTTAGAAATCATGCCCAGCCTCTAGACAGGCAGCTCAAAGCAGAGAGCATAACTAAAGGTTGCTACTTCCCACCACAGGGCCTTTGCACCTGATGTCTAGCCCCTCTCCTCTCTCCCACCCCCATCCCCCATGCAAACCTCTCCTCCTGTCATACAATGCACTGGTTTCCCTGTTAATAGCTTTACTCAAAAACCACTTCCCTAGAGAAATACTCCCTGTGACGATATTATCTGGAGCTGCCTCTTAGGCTCTCAGGGCCTCTGCCCTGCTTTATTGTTTTCATTGCACTTGTAACCACTGGAAATTGTTTCCTTTGTTTACACTGACTGCTTGTTTATTTCCTGGCTCCCCTCCCTGGAGCCTCCCCAGAGCTCCCCTTGCTAATATAAGCTTCCTGAGGGCAGAGAGGGCCTGGGCTCTTCCATTCAGGTGGTTGTATCCAATGTACCAGAACAATGCTTGCTTCTGTGGGCTCCTAATAAATAATCTGGTCAAAGAGTTGAAAGAACAAAACGAGAACTCTGCTGCTTTCCCCCCCCCCCAGGAAGACTTTTGAAACAAACACGTTCCTGAGAAGGAGGGTTTCAGCCCCAAATGATTCACAGCCAAGGAAGTGAGAGGAGTGCGTGTGCGTCCTTCCGCAGGCTGCGAGGTAGCCACGCGGATGGCTCTGCAGCTATTTTTACTTCCTCCAGCAGCATGATGGGCCCCGCTCTCCAAGGGCGTGCCAGGCAAGGAGAAGACAGATGAGTGACCACGCCTGGGACTTGAGTCGTCCCTTCACATCATGTCGCCATTTTATACACGCAAACGACTTGACTGAGGTCATCAGGAGTCGGGGCTTGGGTCCAGGTCCGCCCGCCGCTGCTGCTCCTGCCTGTGCAGGTACACATTCTACAGATGAGCCCGGCGTGGTCTAGGAGACACCACGAACGACCGCCAGCACCCAGGCTTGAGGCAGGAAGGCAGCTCTAGGAGGCCTCGCCCTCGGGGCATCTGCAGAATTCTGAGTGAAGCTCGAACATTCTGCACCCCACGTACCACGCCTGCCCCACCGAGTCCTGGCCCGGCTCGTTGGAACTTCTGCACGTTTTCTGTTCTTTTCTATCACGTCATACGATAACTCCTTTGTCTAGAAATATCGTTGGAATAATTAGAGGGTAGATGTATCTGGGGGAGGATTTGTCTCACTTTGCTTCCTCCCTCCCTCCCTTTCTCCCTTCCTTCTTTCATTCCTTCCTTCCGCTTCTTGGCCTCCTCCAAAAGGCAACTGGAATTATTTTTTCGAAAGGACAGATTCTGTCACTCTTCTAAGTGGAAACCCTTTAGTGGCTCTTCTCATGGTCTATATTTTTAAAAAATAATAGGGATGCCTGGGTGGCTCAGTCAGTGAAGCATCGAGCTTCAGCTCAGGTCGTGATCTTGTGGTTCGTGGGTTCAAGCCCCACTTCCGGCTCTGTGCTGACAGGCCTACAGCCTGCTTCAGATTTTGTGTTTCCCTCTCTTTTTCTGCCCCTCCCTTACTCATGTTGTGTCTTCTCTCTCTCAAAAATAAATAAACATTAAAAAAAATAAGAAGAAGGGGGCACCTGGCTCAGTTAAGTGCCGGCTTCGGCTCAGGTCATTATTTTGCAGTTTGTGGGTTTGAGCCCTGCATCGGGCTCTGTGCTGACAGCTCGGGGGCCTGGAGCCTGCTTCAGATTCTGTGTGTCCCTCTCTCTCTGCCCCTCCCCTGCTTGTGTCCTCTCTCTCTCTTTCTTTCTCAAAAAAAAAAAATAAATAAACATTAAAAAAAATTTTAAATAATAATAATAAAAGGCCTAAACTCCTTGGCATGGCCTTTAAGACCTTTACAAGTTGGCACTGTTCTGCCTTAGGGAACTTGTCAAGCCACCATGGCTTTGGACAGGCTGTGCTTTCTGTCTGAGGCAGCCTTCCCTGTCCGTCTGGACCAGAATCACGCACCCTTCAAAGTTTAATTCCAAGGTCACCCATGGTCAGGATGGCTCAAGAATTGGAGCAAAGCCGCTCTGAACCGGCCCACCACTGGCGGCCAGAGGGGTAGCCAGATCTAGGAGGTTAGTGCCAGGCAGAGGGCTCCCAGGGCCCCCTCCCTCCCTTCTGTCACTAACGGGGTACATGTGGGGACAGTTGCCTTCAGTACTCAGTCTGCGTGGTGCTAACTTTATAGCCAGGCTGATGTGACTCCAACCTTTGAACAAACCTGTTTAGTGTAGATCCGAGTTGTTGGTAATGAAATGAAATCACGTTCCCAAGTCTCCTGCGGCCCCTCTGTGCACCCAGCGCCCATTTGCAGACTTCGCCCTTTGGCATCAGGCTCCCGAAGCCGCCGGGGTGAGGGACCTGTGGCTTTAAGATGCAGGCCCTGCACAGCCTAGCCTTTTGCCTGGGTCTCCTCTCTCCCGTTTGTTGTCTAAGCTCTCATCTATCCGTTTTCCTTCTTCCTCTGTTGTCTCACTTTTCTGTCTCCACACGATCTTGAGAAGCAAGCCAAAGTCAGGCTGACATTTTGGCCCGGTCTCCCCAAGGAGCTCAGATCTGAGGTCTTCATTCCTGGAAAGAAAGCTAATGCGTGTGTGCCTGCGCTGGTTTGGGAGAGGCTTAGAGAAGCATGCTGTGAGAACAACTAAGCAGTAAATAAATCGGTCAGTCAGTCAGTCAGTCAGTTAGTCCTGGGCGCCCTGGAGTAACTGTGCTGAGTGATTTTTCATACTTTTTCTCATTTAACCTTCCAGGCATGACTGCTACCTGTCCCTTTTAAACACGGTTCTTATACCCATTTGCAAATGCGAAAATTTAGGCTCAAAGAGTTACAAAAGAGGCCCAAGGTCAAAGCGCTAATGAAGAGGGCTGGTGTCCACACTGGTCTTCCAGACTTCTGCTCTTACTATGCAGGAAATCCGGAATAAGTCACTTTCCGTGTCTGTGTCTCAGTTAAATTGCATCCGTGCCAGGGAAGTGAGGAGCCGACTCCTACCCGCTGTACAAGATGAAAAGGGATCCCGCGCGGCTGAGCTGGATACAGAAGGCGATGCGTTATGTAAGTTAGTAATATTCCTTAGGGAATCTGAAACCCCGTGAGATCTGGGAGACAACAGAATAACACAAGACACAGAGAATGGTTTATATTTTCCTCATTAAATATTCTTTTAATGTTTATTTATTTTTGAGTGAGAGAGTGCCATCAGGAGAGGGGCAGAGAGAGGGAGACACGGAATCCGAAGCAGCCTCCAGGCTCTGAGCTGTCAGCACAGAGCCCGACCTGGGGATCGAACTCACCAACCACAAGATCATGACCTGAGCCACAGCCAGACGCTTAACCAACTGAGCCACCCTGGTGCCCCTGTTCCTCGTTTTGATTGGAGACTGTATCTTTTATTCTGAGAGGTTCTCATCCTTTACAAGCCCGGCTCTTTGGAGAGACTGTGGAACTTGACACTTTTTCCAAAGATGGTTTTATTTGAGCCTTCAAGATTCTGTCATAGGCGCCTAGGCAGGGGACAGTGGCGATGGATGGGTAGTGGGGATAAGGTTTGGGCAGCAGTCGGGGGGTGGGGATGGTAGCCCACAAGCCTTCCTCCTTCAGGAGCTATCCCCCCAGTTTATCAGATTGTGCAAATTATACATCATTTGCATAAAGATCTAGTAAAGATGTGAGCTGTGGTTAACTGCTCATCATAAACTTTTGCTGTCATGTAAATGTGTCTACGCATTTATACTTTGGCACTTCCTTTCTGTACTTTAGAGTCCGTATGTTTTCTGGTGCTCTGGTTTTCGCAGACTTTTTTTTTTTAATCTTTATTTATCAGATTTTCTTTTTACTCTTTATTTATTTTTGAGAGAGAGAGAGAATGCAAATGGGGGAGGAACAGAAAGAGGGAGACAGAATCCAAAGCAGGCTCCAGGCTCCAAGCTGTCAGCACAGAACCCGATGCGGGGCTTGAACTCAAGAACCAGAAGATCATGATCTGAGCTGAAGTCAGACACTTAACCACCTGAGCCACCCAGGCGCCCCTGGTGTTTGCAGACTTTGCCGGCCCTACATGCTTTGCCTCAAATGCCTCCATATACAACAGCCCTGGGCAGGATATACGAGGCTTTATGCTTTCTTCAGTTTTTGATGTTGAAATTTGGAGTTTTGGCCAGGCAGATCTGAGTTGAAATCCTGTCTCTGGCACTTAGTAGCTGTGTCCGGGGCAAATTGTTTAAGCCTCATCTCATGTGTGAAATGGAGAGAATGTGTATGTGTGGCTACATTTCATCACTGGCATGATTTTTAATACAATGTATAAGGTACCTAGTCTGTGTCTGTAGTGTATGTAGTAGGTGCTCAGTAATTGTAGCTGTTTTTTTTTTTTTTTTTATCATAGTTCCCCACCACCACCACAACTTAGTTGGACTCATGGAGATGGCTCCCTGCATGGTGGTGGCCTTTTTGACAGTGTCTTTGTGAGAAAGGGGAATGGGCTGCAGATTTCCTCATAATCATCTCTCGAGCGGCTAAGAAGAGGGTTCTGATGGAAGTGCAGGTCGTGGACAGAAGAGAACCAGGTTGCTGGTTAACCTCCAGGCCCTCAGCTCCCTCTCCCCTCCGGCTCCCCCAAATCCCTGCATTCCATGGAGGGCCAGGCTGAGACCCAGAGCCACAGGCTCAGGGGCCCCCAAGTTCAGCCGCCAAGTGCAATTCCAGGGCCCCTCGCAATCATCCCCTCCTGGAACGGGACCCTGCCACGTTCGCCCTGCCCCAGATGCTGGGCTTGGTAAGAGGAGCCAAGACAGGGGCAGCAGAACAGAAGGAAACATGGAAGCTGCGAGGTGGGGAGTGAACCAGACCAGGCGGAGCTGGAGAAAAGAATCCTGACTCCTCCCTGCCCGGGGAGAGAGCAATTCACAGCACTCCCACCGGCAGGCCCTGGGGGTCATCACCCTGACCTACCTCCCTGGGCCAGGCTGAAGCCCAGGCTGGGTAAAGAGCCCAGCCAGAAACTGTGGGGTGGGGGCGAGGGGAGGCCTCATCCTCCCCACCCCCCAACTATTCTAGAATCACCTGAGTCATCAGTGGAAAATGCATGTTTCTGATCTCCAACCTGAAAGCTCCCCAATCACTGTTTCTAGGAGTGTGAGGCTCAGGAACCTGTATTTTTTTGTTGTTGTTGTTAATTTATTTTTGAGAGAGAGAGAGAGAGAGAGCGAGCGTGAGCAGGGGAAGTGCAGGGGAGAGGGAGCGACAGAGAATCCTAAGCAGATTCCATGCTGGATCCCACAAACCTTGAGATCATGACCCGAGCCGAAATCAAGAGTCGAACACTTAACCCGCTAAGCCACCGAGGGGCCCCAGGAACCTGGGTATTTTAAACAAATTTCCCGGAAATGTTCGACGGTTGAGAACCGGAAGGTCTTAGAAAAGGATCTAGAAAAAAAATATCTGTGTTGGGTTGATTTTAACTGTGTTCAAATTAGATTCAAGACAAGATTGGCCACAAACATTTTGGTTTGGCAGGTGTGTATTGTGTACCTACTGTGTGCTAGGAATTCATTCAGCCACCAAGCCACCTTGCAGTTTTGAGGGAAAGCTACTTAGTAGAGAGCTTGGAGCACGCGTGTCCAATGTGTCAAGGTGTCCACGGGCTGGAATCTGGAAGCGAGAAGGAGGAGCCCGGAGTGGAACAGAGAAGCCTAGGCATCTTTTCATTTTTAAGGTCAAGTATTGTCGATAGAAGACAGACTATAGCCTAGCGTCCGTTTCTCTTACACCGAAATGCAGGGAAGCCTCCCCTTCCCTTGGACATTATCCTTCCTGGAGATGATAAAAGGAGATGCAGAGTTGGTTCACTTCTATTTGCTCATCTGAAACTTGGGCTCCGTGTGGCTGTGCGCGCCTCGTCTTCGCCAAAGTAAAGGAACTTTCTGCTTTAGTCTTCTCCAGCAAAACCAGCAGTGAGTCAAAATAAACAACCCTTGGAATCCAAACGCTGGCTCCGCCTACGAAAGGCAAAATATTTCTCCTCTGGGTTGACGGAGGCCCGCAGGGTGCAGGACAGGCTGTGTGCCACGTTGAGCGCGCGCCCACCTGCGCACAGGGCGGGCAGCGACCGGGCGGGGCCGTCCTGGTGCAGAGGCACTGGCTGCGGGCGGGGGTGGGGGTGCATTGGGAGGTCTTCGCCAAGGATGCTTTTTTTTTTTTTTTTTTAATGTTTTATTTATTTCTAGGAGAGAGAGACAGCGTGAGCAGGGGAGGGTCAGAGAGAGAGGGAGTCACAGACTGAAACAGGCTCCAGGCTCTGAGCTGGCAGTCAGCACAGAGCCCGACGCGGGGCTCGAACCCACGAACCGCGAGATCATGACCCGAGCGAAAGTCGGACGCTTAACCAACTACGCCACCCAGGCGCCCCTTAGGATGCTTTTTAAAAGTCTGGTAAAGTGGAGTTGACTTCGTGTGGCTCGCAGGCCTTGAACCGCTAGCGGGCCCCTCCGCCCCCTCGCGGTGTCCGCTCTCCCGCGGGGCCCGTGCGCGCCTGACCCGGGCGCCCCAGCCTCCGCGCGCGCCCCAGGGCCACCGCGGCCGCTTCCTCCAGGCCCTGGTGACCTCTAGTGGTCGCCGCGTGGAAGTGACCAGGACGCGGGGCCGAGTGGGAAGTAAGGTCTGTCTCACACGTGCGCGGTTCTCACCCGCCCCGTTTGCACATTAGGATAATCTGGAGCTTTTAAAAGACACCGCCCCCCCCAGCTCCGGGCCCCGTCCAGACCCCACCGCAGGCCAGTTAAGTCAAAAGCTCCCCCAGTGGGACGTTGGTATTTTGTTAAGCTCCCCAGGTAATTCTACCGGGCAGCGCAATGGACAGATCTTGGAGTAGAAAGCAGGCATTTGCCCACCCCTAATGCTCCTGAGACAGTAGGTGGCGGTGATGTCAGTGTCTGAATAGGGCTGAGCATGTCTGTCCTCATGTGTGCCCCAACCCAGTGTCTGGGCCTTTGGACCCACCGACAGCATGTGTTTGATGCTGTGTCTGCCCCAGTGTGGCTGTGGGGGGGTCCTGAGCCTGAGTGGGTGGCCGCTTGGGGGAGGGCGTGGAGGGGGGGGGTTGGGGGGGAACTGTGCCCTCCGCACAGACTCAAGAAGCAAAGGGTCTTGTCAATATCTTGTGTCCTTAAGACTCCAAGCAGCTGGTTTTACAGCCTCTCCCCCCTATTCCCATCTGCCCCATGTTCTTTGTTCCCTGGAAGTTCTTGTTGTCTCACCCCAGCCCCTCTCAAGAAGAGTCTAGAGGGGCGCCTGGGTGGCTCAGTCGGCTGAGCGTCCGACTTCGGCTCGGGTCACGATCTCACAGTTCGTGGGTTCGAGCCCCGCATCTGGGTTCGAGCCCCGCATTGGGCTCTGTGCTGACAGCTAGCTCGGAGCCTGGAGCCTGCTTCGAATTCTGTGTCTCCCTCTCTCTCTGACCCTCCCCCTGCTCATGCTGTCTCTATCTCCCTCTCAGAAATAAATAAAATATTAAAAAAAAAAAAAAGAAGAGTCTAGAGGTTTTTTAAGTTTTTATTTCCTCATTTAAGTAATCTGTACACCCATCATGGGCCTCAAACTCAGGACCTCAAGATCAAGAGTCGCATGCTCTTCCGACGGAGCCATCCAGGTGCCCCAAGGAGAGTGCCAGCTTGCCCCTCAGCTCTGGCAGCAGGCAGGACTGCTCAGTGCAGTACCCAAGGCTGCCTGGAGGGGCTGGGCGGGTTTCGTCAGGCTCAGGACTCCATCAGGCATCGATGAAATGGGTTGGAAGGGAAAAGAGCCCGAGCCAGCACAATTAAATTAATTTCCAGCAGCTGCGTGGGATTAAAATTACCCACTTCTCCCCAGTCTCTGTCTAATGTTCCTGAAAACAATCTCCTGATCCTCTCCTTCTACGTGTTTCTCTTCCCTCATAGTCACAGCTTTTGGTAAATTTATTCCCGATTGCTCTGCCTTTCCTCGCCCTCAGCTTGGCTGGGAGAGAGCACAGCCCTGGGGAGACGGACCCCATGTCCAAGCAGCCTGACCCTCCCCCTTCCGGACTCGCCGAGGGAGCTGAGCAGGGCCAACCTCAGGGAGCGGCATGGCCCTCGGCAGTGGGACGAGCTCAGGGTGCCTCAGCCCTCAGAGGGTCCCCAGGTGACCTGGAGCCTTGCACTCCCCATGCAGGTCCTCACAGGGGGCAGAGGAAAGGCAATACTGTAGGCTACAGTGAGCCCCAGACTTAGGGACAAGGATGCAGGCTCAAAGCCTGTGCTTCCCGTAGCCAGCTTGTCTGTTCCCCGAGCCTTAGTCTTGCCTTCTGTGAAATGGGGAAGAGATGATCTCCCATCCAGGTTGTCATGAAGACCAGATGAGATGATGTACAGAAAAAATACATTCACAACATACAGATGATGAGTAGACCCTGACCCATGCAAAGTGATCGTCTCTAATGTTGATGATGATAGTGACAGCGAGTATTGACTGAGTGCATGTCACAGGAGGATGTACACGATGGTTTAAGCTTCCTTCACATGTTATGTAATCATCATTGCAATGCACTGAGGTGAATCTTTTTGCCATCCCCATTACGAGTGGGAACATGAGGTAGACAGATATCAGGGAATGTGTCCAAGGACATCTGGAAAGTAAAAAGTGAACTCTGGGGGCACCTGGGTGGCTCAGTCAGTTGAGCATCCGACTTTGGCTCAGGTCATGGTCTTGCAGTTTGTGGGTTTGAGCCCTGCATCAGGCCCCTTGCTGACCTGCAGAGCCTGCTTGGAATTCTCTCCGCCTCCCCCCCACCCCTCCCCAACTTGTGCACCCATGCTCTCTCTCTTTCTCTCAATAAATTAATTAAAAAAAAACCCAAAAAAACAAGTGAGCTCTGGAGATCTGCTGCCGTGTACTCAGAGAATGTACCGCGGGGCTGTGTGCATACTAACTTAGGACACGCTTGTGTCCGTGGTGTGGGAACACATCTTTGCACATTGTCACCATATCAGGCCCCACATGTCCCCTCCCGGAAGAGTTTTCCCAAAGGGGCCACCTCTTGGAGAAGCAAAAGAGAAATAAACTAGTCTCTGGAAGGAGTAGCGAAAGCTAAAGGAAGGCAAGCCGGTGCCTCTGTGCAAAGGCAGAGGCTCCCAGGGAAGCAGCTGGCCCACACGGTGGGGTGGTCGGTCACCCACACCTTTCAGAGAGGCCTGTGGGAATGGGAACAGGCTTCCCATGACACTGCCCTCTCCCGGATCAGCCCCTTGCTTTCTGGGGCCCCTGGGGCCCAGCACTCGGAGCATGGGGGGCCACTCTCCGGGCCGGAGTCAGCTCATCCCAAAGCCTCACCTGCCCACGATGGCAGCAGGCCCGGTCCTTTCTGTGCTTTGTACGTAATTGACACTTAATGGAATTTAATTCTGAGTTCTCCTCCTCACTGGTCTGCTGAGGGGCCCTGCGGGTGGGGACTAAGCCTTGCACCTGCCCTTTCCTGGCCATATGACCGTGGCCACACCGTGGTCTGGTCTCCATCAGCTGTGACCCACCATGGTGGCTGCGGGGGGTCATTGCACCGTGACCCACCGGTGACCGTGTGTTATCACAGCAGAAGAAATGGGTGAATGAGGACAGGTGTCATCCTGGCTGTGATTTCAGGGCCAGAATAAGCATTTGGGGACAGTGCAGTGTGGTTGTGACGTGGGGAGTGGGCCACTCTCCCGATGCCTCAAAGGGATGACAGGAGATGGCCAGGGCAAAGAAGAGGCATCGCCCAAGAGAACTGTGCCAGTCAGGGCTGCCCCCTGGCATGGCCCGGGCCTCATGCCAGCTCCTGGCCGAGAATCCCAGAGAGGCTAACTCATTTAGGCCTTGGCACAACCCTACCGGGGTGGATACTCTTACCCCCATTTTACAGATGAAGACACTGAGCTGAGAAAATGGCACACAGCCGGCAATACTAGCATTTGGAACTGGGGGTCTAGGCCCAGTGGTCACTCTCCTAACCTTTACATCATACTGTTTTCCAAGGGGTGTCCCCAGGCAGGTCTAAAGAGTCACTTGGGAAAGGGTGGCCCACGAAGCCCTCTCCAGATCCTGCACTGGAACGCTGCCCAGACGGCCCCTGCTTCAGGGCAGGCCCTGGCGGGGCAGAGAGGGGAACCGTCACAGCTGGAGGGAGGGACCTGGCAGAGAACTTCTCTCTACTTCGGATCTGCTGCCAGTCCACCGCCCCCCCCCCCCCCCCCCCCCCCCCCCCCCCCGCCACCTCCTTGCCCAGGCATGATGCTCGCACCTCCACAACCAGGCGATAAGGAGCGGGGAGGTGCTTTGTCCTTCGAGATGGCTTTCCCATCCTCCTGAGGTGTCACTTCCGGCTCCTGCGACCCCCCCCCGCCCCCGCCCACCCTCCACAACGGGGGGGCTGGCAAAGCCTGGGCAGCAGAATGTCTGCTGATCACAGGGAGACACGGACGGACGCCAGCATAGGCAGTACTTGCCAATTACTGCTGAAAGCCAGACAGAATGGTACCTGAATGCCCAGGGCGGGACTGGAGCAGAGGAGGAGGTGGCCCTTGGGTGGCAGTGCTGCGGCGGACCCAGAACGCAGGTGCACGGTGGCGGGAGAGCCCAAGAGCTGCCCCCACCCCAGCGGCAGCTCACCCCAGGCCTTGGGCGGGGCGGGGGGGGGAGGGCGCCGGCTGGTGGTGCCTCTCATCACAGAGGTAGAAAATAAGAAGGGGAAGGAAGAACGTGAAAACAACCCAAAAGAGAGCAGAGAGGAAGATGAGTGGAGAAGTCCTAGCTGATGCAAATATTGACATAACCATTACGAGTAAATAAAACTCCCATTTCTGTTATGCAAGTGCTATATTCTTTGAATACTTCTGTCTTGAGGAATTTTTTATTTCGCCATAGAAGAAAAATGTTTTCATATTCTCTCCTGCCGCTCAGACCCAGAACCCAGCAAGGCCTTGTGCCCCCGAGAGCCATAATATTATTTGTTAACATTTTTATGATGCCAAATGGTCTGTGGGAGAACGGGCGCCATTCTTTAGCTGGGAAACCATATGGCAGGACGAGTAATAAATAAGGTATTGTGATAGTTAATGAACCTAATTGCCAGCAAAGGCTTTAATACGGAGACTGTGCTGCTGAGAATTTAGCACCACATTAGGGATGCTGTGGAGCTCCCCTGACTTCTGAGGCTTAATTTAAGTTCTATATTGCAAACTCCAGAAAATAATTCCAAACCCTCCTGCTGGAAAAGCAACCTGCTGGTAGACTGTGATTATACCGAATTACTAAAATCGCAATCAATTTTATACACACAGTTAACCCTTTCCAGGAAGGACTCCCGGAGAAGAGAGGGAGCAAGCGTGAAGCCATCCTACCTGTAGCTGTGGACCACGGAGGGCGACCCGAGGCTGGGAGGGGTGGTGCCTGGAGGAAGGGACCCGGAGCCAGGGGTCTGGTTCTGCAGGGTGAGGGAGTCGGGGTCAGACTGACAGAAGATCCTGAGCGCAGGCAGAGCCCTTTGGACTTGCCTCATCCCGCAGGGTCCCCCTCGCTATGGGATGAGAAGACAGAGGGGCTTGGAGAGAGGGGTCTGTGCTCACCCACCACCCCCGGCAGCAGGCATCCCTGGCAGGAAAAGAGAGTGAGTCACTTATTCCATAAGTCAAGGTTATTAACTAGAGAAGATCAGATCGTGGCAGTCAAATAACCTTGCACTGTGTAAAATGTAAATGCTAACAGCTGCTGCTGAACTATCAGCGGTGTCTGGAAGGTTCCCTGGGCGAGAGAAGCTCACCGCAACAGGGGACGGCGTTTCTTCCCACCTCTCCTCCAGCCCCGGCCAAGATGGAGAATGGCTGACCGTGGAAAGTGTCCTGAGAGGAGGCAAGGCTCCAAGTCTGGGGAACTCTCTGAGGAGGCACAAACACTCCCACCCTCTCCCGCCCAGAGCACCTCTCATCCCACGGCGAAGTTCGGGCTGTGGCTTGGAGAGCTCAGAAATGTCCTTTCCAGAAGAGCGCTCTGAAGGAGATGGGAGACCTCACGAGGGACTCAGCCCTCCTGCATTCGGAGAGGGGTGAGTAGGGCAGGTTGAGAGGTGGAAGTGGGTATTAGAATCAAGGAATCCTTCCGTAAGTCAGGAAGATGCTGGAAGCAGCTCAGGCCTGAGAATCCAGCAAAGTAAAAAATGTGCAGAATAGAGACCAGGCAGGAAGCAGAGGAAGGGACAGAGGAAGGTTCTGACCCAAGATGGGAGCCTCTGCTACGGGTGACCATGTACGGCCATAGGGCTCCTTTCCAGAGAGCCCAGGACAAAGCCCTTTCCCTGCTGTGCGCCAGGGCCCATCCAGCCTCCTCTGGGATTTGGGGTTAGCTCTGAGGGCCCAGCCGTGGGGTTTACAGGCGAGGGGCGTCATGAGGCCCGGCATTGAGAAGTTCTGTGCGTATCGCAGAGTCTGAAGCCGGGGGTAAGATGGACGATGAGGCGTCGCTATAGGTGTGACGCTTCTTACAGGCAGGAAACCTATCTGGTCTTAGCAGCCAGCCTATTGACACTCAGGAACTTGAACGAGATGGCTATCAGAAGAGTCAGCTCCACAGATGACCAGGAGAGAAAGCATGTGAGCCTGTGTCAGCCCAACCCAGCGGGCAGTCAGTGTGGGTGACGGTCCCCCAGGCAGGGTGTGAGATCGCCCCGGTCCGCTGGGGGTGAAGGGGCCAGGCTCCCGCCCGGGGCCACTCCTGGTGCGGGACTGTCCCTGCCGCCCCGCACTGGTCTCCAGGCTCCGATGCTCATGTGTGGCCGTGGTCCTGAAGTGGGTGCTGTCCGTCGCCGTGTCGGTCAGTCCTGTCTCCGCAGCCCAGTGACAGGAGAGGCTGAGACCCCTTCCTGAGACAGGAAGAAGGGCCACAGGACTCCCACAGGCCTCTCAGACTCTGAGGGAGCTTCCGACTCAACGGAAAACCACAGATGCCGAGGCCCACACCCCAGAAACTCCCATCCAGCAGATCCAAGGCATCCCCGTGGTCCATGCAGTTTGCTTCTCGATTTATTCATTTGTTTTTCATTTTTTTCAACATTTATTTATTTATGAGAGACAGAGCAACAATTAGAGGGCAAGGGGTGGGCAGAAAGAGAAAGAGAGGGAGTCACAGAATCAGAAGCAGGCTCCAGGCTCTGAGCTGTCAGCACAGAGCCCGATGCAGGACTCGAACCCATGAACAGTGAGATCATAACCCAAGCTGAAGTTGGACACTTAACCGACTGAGCCACCCAGGTGCCCCATCATGCAGGTGTTTAAAGTTGTATGTGTGATCCCGATGGGGAACCAAAGAGAGAACTAGTTCCCTGGGGAGCTGCATACCCTGCCCTGGCCCCGACTCTAGCCTGCCCACTCAGCTCCAGACTGCGGAAGGAGGCATACCTACACTCTCCCTGGTGAGCAGCTGAGAGAACACTGAGGTTCTCGCTTACTCTATGAGCAAGATGAAGAGGCAACAGGGAGGCATTTTCAACTCCAGCTGGTTAACCCCTGGGTCAAGGACATACGCAAAGTAGCCCTTTCTTTTCTACCTCTGGCAGCCTTTCCAGATTTTAGACGGATGCACATCTGCAGAGAGAGGGATGAGCCAAATGGTCTTCAGATCTTTGGCTTTTGTGGGGCACCTGGGTGGCTCAGTTGGTTAGGCGTCCGACTCTTGGTTTTGGCTCAGGTCATGATCTCACGGTTTGTGGGTTCAAGCCCTGCGTCGGGCTCTGTGCTGGTAGCACAGGACCTGCTTGGAATTCTCTCTCTCTGCCCGCCCCACCCCCCACACTGTGTCTGTCTCTCTCAAAATAAGTAAACTTAAAAAAAAAAATCTTTGGCTTTTGTAACCTTGTAAGTATTTCCATACTTTATAGATGAGGAAAGTGGAGTTCCAAAAGGTTTATGAGCCTTAGGACTTACCAGAATCCAGGTGTCTTGATTCTAAGTAGGTGCTCTTTCTAGAACAGTCAGCTTTTCCTTCCTTCCAGTTGTGCGATCTAGCCCCTGGAAAGATAAAACAAGAGCAAAAGAAAACTCAGGATTTGCATTCGTGCATCGGCTGGGAGAGGGACGGAGGGACCCCCGAGGAGGTTTTTGGTGCTGAGAGGGTAAGATGCTGCCGGAGAGGGTCATCTATTTAGAGAGATTCTTAGAAAAGTGTAAAGCCACATATCAAACATGCAAGTTAGGGGTGCCTGGGTGGCTCAGTCAGTTAACGGTCTGACTCTTGGGTTCGGCTCAGGTCGTGATGGCTTCATGGGTTTGAGTCCCACGTCGGGCCCTGTGCTGACGTGGAGCCTGCTTGGGATTCTCTCTCTCCCTCTCTCTCTCTGTCCCTACTCTGCCTGCACTCTCGTGAATGAATGAATGAATGAATGAATGAATGAATAAGCCAGCAAGTTTATCGGAGCACAAGGGTCATGCAGTGAAGGACCTAATCCAGGCATGCTTCTTGGGAGGGGCATCGAAGTGATAGGTGTTCACTATTCTCTGCAAGTTGATCACCTAGCTCTATGCTAAAGGCTTTGGGAACAGCACAGAAGGCCAAAGACATTGAGCCTGACTGAAGGGAGCTTCCAGTAGAGTGGGGGAAGCCGCATGCACATGAAAGGCCTGGGGGGCCACAGCAAGCAGGCCCCATCCCAGCTGTGGGACCTCGAATCGCAGGCCTGTAGGCTCCTGGGGATCCCTGCGTTTTCTGGATTCTGAGAAGTGGGGAAAGTTTGACTAAGTCAGATCAAGACTCGGTGTGGCAAAGGGGGCTCACTGGGGACCCGGAGCAGAGAGGTCAAGGTGGGGGGCGGGGGTGAGGTGCAGCTGGGCGTGGGCTCTTGGGCTGGCTTCTCCCGGCCACTGGGGCCTGTGGGCTGAGCCCCTGGCCTCCTGGAGGCCGGCTCTGCTTCCCCACGGGAAGGCGGTGGGAGCCCAGAGCTGCTCCGGGGCCCTGTCAAGTCCCGCAAGTGCCGAGATTAAGGGCTGCCGGGTGTGAATTTAACACTGTACATAAATACGCTTTGCAGTCACGGAAGCAGCTTTCTGCTCCAAGAAGACCCACCGAATATTTTACAGCGATGCAGATCGAGTGCAAAGAAGGAAGATAAATAAAAGGGAAGATAATTATTTGATGGAGTCCTCTTAGGATGCGCCACAGCAGGGAACGCTTACAGGGAATAGATACGGCCGCAGAGACCCCGCGCGTGGAGCCTGGCACCGGCCTGTAAATGGTCAGGAGGGACCCGCGCACCTGGCCGCACCCCACCTTGCCGCCGGCGGCCCCGGGCGCCCGCCACCGCGCCATCCTGCAGAAGGGAGATGCGCCTCGTAAACGTCTCCGGAGAATTACGACCCTGGCGCTACAGTGGAAAGACAGCGCCGTTTATCTCCGCGCCATCTGCACAGGCTCACTCGTTGCTCGCGAGGCAGGCGCACACGCACGTGGCAAGTTTGCGAGAGTTTTCCTGCCGGGACGCTGCGGGGCTTGGGGTGGCCAGCAGGAGAGGCCCCGGGCCGGCTGGGGGCGGGAGCCAGACCGCAGCTGGGGGGCAGGGGCCAGGGACCCGGGACCCTCCTGTGTGCCCAGCAGGGCCTGGCCCAGGGTTCAGCAGTCGCCGACGCAACCAACTGCAGGGGGCGGTTGCCCCTGCCCCGCGCTGGCGTGGACCTCGGGGAGACACGCATAGTTTGCACACGCATAGTTTGCACACGCATATTTGCTTGCACTCCCTGCAGGTTTCAATTCCAAGGTGGTCTCAGTGAGGCCCTCCCGGTGGCCCCCATCTAAACTCGCCACAGCCCCCTTTCTGTAGCAGATGCTGGCCTGCTCGGTCAGTATCTCACATCCCTCGCCGGTGTCCGCGTGCGTGGCTGCCCCGGGTGTGGCCCTCCCCAGCAACTCGCACCTGCGGCTTTTTGTAGAAGGCCTGCCTTCCACCTGCCCCCCCCCCCGGCCTCCTTTAGGGGGGTGGGCAGGAGAAGGTATCACCCGACTCTCCTCCCCAGGGGGAGGACTTAACCAGTGACAAATGGATACTGACCTGCAAACCCTCCAGCCCCCTTGGCTACCACACTGTGATATTTTGGTGTTGCTGAAACATAAAATATTGAGGAGGGGGTAAGTGGTCCTAAAACTGGGAATACACACTGCTGCCCTGCCCAGGGTCTGATTGAGCTCATTCTTTCTTTCTTAAGTTTAGCATAGCTTTGGTTTTTATTTTTTAATTTTTAAAAATTTATTTATTTATTTTGAGAGAGAGAGAGAGCGCATACACAAGCAAAGCAAGGGCAGAGGAACCAAGAGACAAAATTCCAAGCAGGCTCCACACCATCAGAGTAGAGCCCGGTGCGGGGCTCAAACTCACAAACTGTGACCTGAGCTGAAGTTGGACGCTTAATCAACTGAGCCACCCAAGTGTCCCTTAATTTTTTTTAATGTTTATTCATTCTTGAGAGACAGAGAGACAGAACATGAACAGCAGAGGGACAGAGAGAGAGGGAGACACAGAATCCGAAGAGGATCCAGGCTCTGAGCTGTCAGCACAGAGCCCGACGCGGGGCTCGAACTCAGGAATCGTGAGATCATGACCTGACCCGAAGTTGGACACTTAACCAACTAACCACCCAGTTGGCTCTGATTGAGCTTATTGCAATGACAGGCTGGGGTGGCACAGCTAGAAGCTGGAGGCTGGGCGGGCCTCGGGACAGGTGTGGCAGGGTGGGGCCCCGGTCTCTGCTCGGACCCATCCTTGGACCGGTCCATTCTCACATCCCCATGGCTAGGCTGGCAGCTCTTGTCATCTTCTGGCACCGCAGTGCCCAAGCCCATGGGGACCGCGTTAGAAGGCTTGAGACTCCTCCCTGTTTTCTCTCTCTTCCTCTCTCTCTCTCGGCTCCCCTGCCCATACTGAGATGAAAACCTCTCTCTTCTCCCTCTGCCCTCCCCTCCTCTCTCCTCCACACCCAACCGGGGAACCTCAACGTTGCATATAAAAGCCCACCTTCACCGCCTTTCTCTGTTACAGACTTTGCCTGGGGACTCCGTGGAAACAGCCACAGCACTGGTGACACGTGGAAGCTGGGGAAGCAGGGAACAGAGCATGAGGAAGCTCAGTCGCTTTCTTTAGTGGCAGTGCAGATACGCAGATGGTGTGAACAGGTGGCCAGACCTGGGCAGGGCTGCAGCCTCGGAGCCCAGCGAGGGGACCCTTGGAGTCCTGGGCTGACCGGACAGCCCGGTGATGAGCCAGGAGCTCTGGAAGTAGCACCAGAGAGGAGGGAACTGCTGATGGATGTTCAGGAAGGTTAATCAGCAGAATGTGGTGGCTGATGGCGGGTGGGGAAGAAACATCTGTGAGGAGAGCAGGTGTCTCTGGGAAGGGGAAGTGAAGGACAGAGACTGAGAACGGGGTACGGGCAGGGAATGGAGAAGTCAAGGAGCTGTTAAAAAGATTTTTTAAATTTTTTTTCTTTTTTTTTAATTTTTTTTAATGTTTTATTTATTTCTAGGAGAGAGAGAGAGACAGCGTGAGCAGGGGAGGGTCAGAGAGAGAGGGAGGCACAGACTGAAACAGGCTCCAGGCTCTGAGCCAGCAGCCAGCATAGAGCCCGACGCGGGGCTCGAACCCACGAACCGCGAGATAATGACCTAAGTGAAAGCCAGACGCTTAACCGACTAAGCCACCCAGGCACCCCTAGATTTTTTTAATTTTTAATTTTTGAGAGAGAGAGAGCACAAGCAGGGGAGGGGCAGAGAGAGAGGATGACAGGGGATCTGAAGTGGGCTCTGTGCTCATAGCAGAGAGCTCAGTGCAGGGCTTGAACTCACAAACCGTGAGATCGTGACCTGAGCTGAGGTTGGACGCTTAACCAACTGAGCCGGCCAGGCGCCCCTGTTAAAAGGATTATAGAAAGACACAGAATGATAGGGGCTAAGAAATAGAAAAGCAGCCGGGGAGACAGTCAATGAAAGTCTTAGTGAGACTTCCTTTCTTCTAACTTCTTATTTTGAACTAATTTTAGACTTACAGAAAAGCTGAATAAAATAGGACAGAGAATCCCCACGTACCACTCACCCCGCTTCCCCCACGGTCACCCATTTACATAACTGTGGCACAGTTATCAAAACCGGGCATTCACACTGGAAGTGTGAAAATAAACACTATTTTTTTTAAAATTAATTAATTAATTTATTTCTAGGAGACAGAGAGAGAGACAGCGTGAGCAGGGGAGGGTCAGAGAGAGAGGGAGACACAGAATCTGAAACAGGCTCCAGGCTCTGAGCTGGCAGTCAGCACAGAGCCCGACGCGGGGCTTGAACCCACGAACCGCGAGATCATGACCTAAGCACAAGTCGGACGCTTAACCAACTAAGCCACCCAGGCACCCCTAAACAACACTTTCTTCCAATCTCCTCAGTTCCCGAGGGATCCGGAGGGAGCTAAGCATAAACACGCAGACCCGGAGGGAGTGTGGGGTTAGACAGAGGCACCCAAGTCCCTCTTCCTGGAGAAAGCTTAGACGTGTCTGTCAGAGCCTGAGGAAAGGACTATCTTAGGGACACAAATTAGGTGCCTCCTAAGAGGCTATTATTTAATGAATGAATGAATTCCAGTGCCCAAGGCACAGACCAAAGTCATTATAACCAGTGTCCCCATATAACCGACCACGGTCCTTGATTTCTTCTCAGCTGCCAAGGTGCCTGGAATCTACCACTTACACCAACAGACATTTTCAAGGCACCGAATACCAAGGGTTTCTTCCAATGTCAGGTTCTGAGCTTCGTCCTCCAGAGAGAGAGAGAGAGAGAGGCCTCTCTGAATGCCTCTGGTAGCGCCATTTCTCCTTAAATGCCTCCCTTTCCAGCATAGTCATGGCAGCCAGTATCCCAAACCAGCTCCCTTTGAATTTATAATCTAGAAGCTTAGGGGGTTTATTACCCATACGCAGGGAGGAAAGAAGGCTTTTACCCATAACTGGCGTCCTGAGCCAATTTGTCCCTTTAACGTGGGAGGCAGGTGGCTTAGGATTGGTGGACTGCCAGTCACCAGAAGAGTCATGAACTTCTCCCCTGCTGGGTTCATCTAGCATGGAGGGAAGCCGCCCCGGCCACAAGCACGTGTGTGAGACAGCAACCCAACCAAGGCTCATAGCGCCCACTCGAAGGCCAATGGCAGCCCTTAGCGGGCAGTGCCAGAGGAAAAGGAATGTAAAACCTGGATCTGTGGCAGCAAGCAGGGCGAAGTTGTCACATGTCCCCAGCACCAAAGGACCAGGGCTTCTAGGCCAATATGGATGGTTCTTGTTGGAATCCTAGGCCATCTCAGAATATTCTTGCTTCCTTTCTCTCTCTTTATTTTTTTTTCTTTTCTTTATGGTGCAAGAGAGAGGGAGGGAAGGGACAGGCAACACCCATTAGTTGAGGGAAATTAGTTGAGAAACTTAGGTAAAATTTCATCTCGCATGGGGCACTTCCACGCTCAGCATTGAGCCCAACCTGAGGCTCCATCTCACAACCCTGACATTATGACCTGAGCTGAAATCAAGAGTCGGATCCTCAACCCACTGAGCCACCCAGGTGCCCCCAGGGGGAGCTTGAATAGCCAGGTAATATAGTGGGAAGACCACCAGTTAGCAAGAACCGGGTTCAAACTCTCCATCTGCTCCTTCCACGAGCCTGTGGCTGAATCACCTGACTTCATTCAGCCTCAGTTTTTCTCACTAAGAACAACACAGGTGAACGGCTCTACTCCTGTGCGAAGGTGGAAAACGATGTGTGCTCGACAGTGTGGAGAGCGCAGTGCCTGGCATGAGGTAGACGATACACGGTGGCCGCTTTTGCGATCACTTTCAGTCAGTTGAGGCACCGTACTCAGAAGGTGATGGAGAACATTATTAGCAAAGGGGACGGACAGTTAATTCGTGGGATTATTTGAGGACAGTCCTGCCCAGAGGCAAGAGGGGGGAAAGGTGACGTTTTAAGGCTCAGGCCTCCCTGGAGGGTCTAGGACCTGGACCCCATCGTCTGTGTCACGTGGTTGCTTCCTAATGCCTGGGAGAGTCAGGTGCTCAGGAGTCAAATGAGCGGACTTGGCATAGAATTCTAGATGTGGGGTCTGCAGCCCACCGGTGTGCACCTGCTTCTCTCTTCCTCTCTCTCATGGTCTCCCTCGCTCACAAGCATGTGAAGACAACCGCACAGGACCACACCCGCACCCAACAGACACTCGGCAGCCAGCGCGGTTTCTAGAAAGAGACATGGATGGACTCCAGTGCCCAAACACACTTTTCTTCCCAAGTACCCAGACAGTAATAACTTAGAAGCCAGAGCATGTGTCCCCTCCCCTTAAAAAAGGCATATGGGGGGCCCTGAGTGGCTCAGTTGGTTGAGCGCTCAACTTCAGCTCAGGTCACGATCTCCCAGTTTGTGAGTTCGAGCCCCACCTCGGGTTGGGGCAGAGCCCGCTTGGGATCTTCTGTTTCCCTCTCTCTCTGTCCCTCTCGCACTGTCTCTCTCAAAAATAAATAAAACTGTTAAAAAATTAAAAAGTACGCCCATGTATACATAGCAGGCACCGTGAGCCCTCGCTGCTGAGGAAGACGAAGAACAGGTGTTTCCCCCGAGGACAGGCAAGGTGGGGGCTGCAGCCGGTTGCGCTGGGCACTGTGTGTTTGCAACCGGCGACAGGGACCATGGACAGGTCTCTCCCCGGCTACAACTCCACGACCACAAACGTCTTCCCGAGCAGGTGACCGTCAGCGCCAAAGCCAACCAGATGACGGCGGCATTTCACACTCACCGCGACCGCGTCTTTTGCTTTTCCACGGCCTGTGCTCCCTCTTCTGCCTTGTGTTCTCCAGCCTGTAGCTTATTCAGAGCGCTGGCGGCACCTGACCCCTGGGCCTCTGACGGCGAGACCAGAGCTGGCCTCAGAGCACCTCGGGGCCGGGTGGGTGGCTGGGGCCCTCAGGGGCGGGGCCATGTGGGAGGGGCCCTCAGGGGCGGGGCCGGGTGGGTGGGAGGGGCCCCTCAGGGGCGGGGCCAGGTGAGTGGGAGGGGCCCCCTCTCAGGGGCGGGGCCAGGTGGGTGGGAGGGGGGGGTCCC